>NC_079873.1:38618788-39268882 GCF_023065955.2 Ursus arctos | reverse complement strand
GTTATATACTACATGATCATTCTCAAAAAGACAAAACTATAGGGATAGGGGCACCCAGCCGGATCAGTTGGTCGAGCATGTAACTCTTGATCACGGGGTCAAGAGTTTGAGTCCCACGTGGTGTAGAGATTACTTAAATAAATAAAACTTTTTTTAAAAAAAGAGCTATAGGGATAAAAAACTGATCAGAGGCTGGGAGCGGAGTCAACTACAAAGAGGCATGAGGAAATTTTGGGGGGATGATGGAACTGTTCTATAACTCTATTGTGGTGATCAGTTACTTGACTACGTTCATTTGGCAAAAACTCATAACTGTACACTTTAAAAGGGTAAATTTCACTGTATGTAAATTACACTTCATTTAAAACAGAATTACTTAAAATTTCAACATTGTTAAATCAGTTTCAGGACTACACAGCTACATAGCTGAAAGGCTATTTCATAAATGAAAATGGCAGTGCCATGTAATTACAGAAATAATAATAAACACCAGTACCTTATTCTTATGTACACTGAAGACAAAAGGTGAAGCACTGTATTCGTATTAGTTCACCATGTTGCTAAATTTATAACCACAAAATAGGATTATGAAATTTTAGGATTGAAAAGGATTTTCCATACCATCTCATCGAATCTTAATCTAATTTTACAACCTATCACATTCCCTTTGTTCACCCCGATTTGCCTGAATGCATCTAGCATTGTTTACCCACCCCCGTCCTGAGATACTCAAAGAATTAAGAGAACTAGAGTGGATTTTAGGAAATTGAGAGCTGGAAAAGCTAAAGGCCTTTACCAATGAGGTATACTGCTGTGTAGAGTAAAAATTAAAACCCAGTCCCATATACTTTTCACTCTCTGTGCTTTTCCCCTTTACCAAAACTTTATATAAGTGAAGAAATTTGAACCCTCAATACACTGTTGGTAGAAATACAAAATGGTGCAGACACTTTAAAAAAGTTCAGCAGATCTTCAAAAAGTTAAACATAGTGTTACTATATGACTCAGGAATACCACACCTCGGTATATCCCCAAGAGAAAGAAAAACCTATGTCCACATAAAAAATTGTACGCAAATATTCATAACGGCATATTTGTAACGGCCAAAAAGCAAAAACAACCCAAATGTCCATCAACTGATGAATGGATAAATAAATTGGACAAACAAAATTTATAAGTAAATATCTATTCTGTGGAATATTATTCACCAATAAAAAGGAATAAAGTACTGATACACGCTACAAAATGGATGAATCTCAAAAACACGCTAAGTGAAAGAAATCAGTAACAAAAGGCCAAATACTGTGTGATTCCACTTATATGAAATGTGTAAAATAGGCAAATCTATAGAGATAGAAAGTAAAACAGTGGTTTCCCAGGGCGGGGGGGGGGGAGAGGGAAGTGGGAATAACTACTAATAGGTGTGGGTTTCTTTTGTGGGGAATGAAAATGCTCTAAAATTAGATCATAGTGATGGTATCATAACCCTGTGAACTTACTAAAACTATTAAACTGTATACTTTAAGTGAGTAAACTGTATGGTAGATGTATCTCAATAAAGCTATTTAAAATATTAAAACTGTTTTATTAGCTTCATACTTACATGTGCTTAAATTTTTCTTTTTATTTAATCACTTTAGAATGGTATAAACATAAGGATTTATGCCTGGCTTTATGTTTATACAAATTTGAATAGAATTATAATAAAATAATAGTCAAGTAGAAATCTATATTAGTCTAAGTATCCATTAATTTATTTTTCCCCCAGAGATATTTTTATTACTATTTCTATTTATATACACTGCATGTATATCTGATTATAAAAATAAGGTGTGCTTATTATAAAAACTTTAGAAAATTTAGACATTTATTTCCAGTCCTTTTTAGGACTAAACATATTTTTTTCTGTTTTAAAATTTGAATTCCAGTGTAGTTAACATACAATGTTATATTTCAGGGGTACAATATAGTGATTCAACATTTCCATACATTACCCAGTGCTCATCAAGGTAAGTGTACTCTTGATCCCCTTCACCTGTTTTACGCCCCCCCCCCCCCGGTAACCATCAGTTTGTTCTTTATAGTTATGAGTCTCTTTTTTGGTTTGTCTCTCTTTTTTTCCTTTGTTCGTTTGTTTTGTTTCTTAAATTCCACATGAGTGAAATCATATGGTATTTGTCTTTCTTTGACTGGCTTGTTTCGCTTAGCATAATACTCTCTAGCTCCATCCATGTTGTTGCAAATGGCAAGATTTCTTTCTTTTTGTGGCTGAGTAATATTCCATTATATGTATACCACATCTTCTTTATCCATTCATCTATTGATGGGACACTTGGGCTGCTTCCATAATCTGGCTACTGTAAATGATGCTGCAATAAACATAGGGGTGCAAATTAGTGTTTTCATATTCTTTGGGCAACTACCCAGTAATGCGATTACTGGATAGTAGGGTAGTTCTATTTTTTATTTTTTGAGGAACCTCTATACTGTATTCCACACCAGTTCGCACTCCCACCAACAGCAACAGTGCAAGAGGATGCCTTTTTCACCACATCCTGGCCAACACTTGTTGTTTCTTGAGTTTTTTATTTTAGCCATTCTGACCAGTGTGAGGTGATATCTCATTGTGGTTTGTTTTTTTTTTTAAGATTTATTTATTTCTTTGAGAGAGAGAGAGAGAGAGCGCACCCAAGGAGGTGTTGGAGCAGAGGGAGAGCGAGAGAATCTCAAGCAGATTCCCGCTGAGCACAGAGCCCAACACCAGGCTTTATCTCACGACCCTGAGATCGTGACCTGAGCCGCAATCAAGAGTCCAAGCTTAATCGCTTAATCGATGTGGCCCTGAGCCACCCAGGCGCCCCTCACTGTGGTTTTAGTTTGCATTTCCCTGATGATCAGTGATAAAGCTGTTTTTAAAATGAATAAACAAAGAGCTAGTTATCTCCGTTAAAAAACAGTAACAACAACTTTATATAAAAGATTTAAAACAGGTGGACAAACTCTTTGATCCTCTTCCCATCAAGAGGTCCCCCCCCCCCCCCGCCCTTGAACCAACAGAATGCAGCAAAGTAATGCTACATCACTTAAGAGGCTAGTTAGAAAAAGCCATGCAGCTTCTCCTGGTCTCTCTTAGGACACTTGCCCTTGGAACCCAGCCATCATGCAGCGCAGAAGCCTGGGCTACATGAAGAGGTCCCTGGCCCTCAGCCCTAGCCAAACACCGGGATCAACTTGCCAGCCAGCTCTGTTATTAAGCCATATCGAAAGCAGATCCTCCGGCCCCCAGCCAAGCTGCTGCATCTGATGCGACATAGAGCCGAGCGCCAACCTTGCTAAACCCTACACAAATCGCAGAGTTGTGAACAAAATAGGTACTTTCCATTAGTCTAAGCCACTGAGTTTTAGAGCGGTTTGGTATGCAGCAATGGATACCTAGAATGCGTACTTTACACACTTAAAAGGCTAAAAACAGCATCTAGCCCCCTATTCAATGCAGACACTTCTTTCTAGTAAGTGGCCATCTAACCGCTGTCTGAATCTTTTGACTAATATGCAGATTAGTCCCTCACAAAGCTACTTCTTCCACTGATGAACAACCCCAGGAATTATGATCTGCTTTAAAATAAGACCGGTTCCGTCCTGTCCAATCTCTGGTCTGAGTTCTATCTTCAGAGGTGACCACTACTGTCTAACCCCCTTTTGTCAGGACAGGGCTTCACCCTGTTAAATAGTAGAGACATCTTTAGCCCTGTCCCATTTTATAGCCAAGGAACCTGAAATGCATGAATTGACTGCTTTATCCAAAGTCACAAAACAGACACCAAATAAAATGCAGTTATTTGAATCTCTGGTATAAGGCTTTTGTTTAGTTTTATTTCTAGCAAATGTGAGACAAATTTAATGGATACAAGATGTGTTGCCAACACTCAAATTCACAATTTTTATTCTTATGCCATCATTGTTTAGAGGACTGATCCTTATTTCTATCATCTAGGAGGAGTACTGGTATGAATAACTGGAGAATGAAAACTACTTTTCTGTACCGCTCATCTTTTCCTTGTTTGCACTTAAATATTTTCTGTTTTAACTCAATAAAAGCAGTCAGCTCTTTAAGGGCAGGGATAATTTTTATAATTTTGAGTCTTCCTTGGTGTTTGAGTACTTATATATTGAATAATTTGCCTAGTCATGAGAGGCGGCATGCAGATAAAAAGGGTAAAGCATTTCTTTCCAAATGATTTAAAAATGGATGGAACTAGAGGGCATTATGTTAAGCAAAATAAGTCAGAGAAAGACAAATACCATGTGATTTCACTTACATGTGGAATTTAAGAAACAAAACTGATGAACATAGGGGAAGGGAAGGAAAAATAAAATAAGGTAATAACAGAGAGGCAAACCGTAAGAGACTCTCTACAATAGGAAACAAACAGAGGGTTGCTGGAGGGGAGGTGGCTGGGGGGATGGGGTAACTAGGTGATGGGCATTAAGGAGGGCACTTGATGGAATGAGAACTGGGTGTTACATGCAACTAAATTCTAGAATCACTAAATTCTACTCCTGACACTAATAACACACTATATGTTAACTAACTTGAATTTAAATTTAAAAAAAATCTTACAATCCAAAAATATTTCTCATGCCAATGTAGTAATTGTACAGTAAGCTTTTCACTGTTTCAAAGTTAGCAGCAATAGAAAGTAAGCTTCACACACTGTTGATTACACAATATCAGTTGCCATGACAACACTTAGTCTCCAAACATTCTAATTGAGACAATTTCTTCTAGCTTCAGTCCCCTAAGACTGACCCAATTACACAACTCAAAACCCAAAACCCAGAGGGTGCCTCTCAACAAAGATACTCTGATTACACAACCTAAGGAAAAATTTAAACACCACTTTTCCAAATTGCAAGGAAACTTTTCAGGCAATGAATTATGTTTTTACATCTCAAGTTGGATTGTAATTGTCTGATGTAACTTTAAAACATATCTCACTTACATTCTCTGGGCTGTATTTGCATTCTGTTCCTTTGAAGGCACAACTAAAATCTTCTAGGAGCAAGCAAGACCATGCTAAACTCAGAAGAAGTATCACTGGACTAATACAGAACACTTGCACACTAGCCTAAATTGGCGTCATGAGAGATAAAGAACTAGAAAAAAAATCTTTAAAATCATATAAAGTGTAGCAGGCTACTATAAATGAGGCACCCTAGAGTGCGCTCCTAATAATTCCAAAAGAAGGGACGCCTGGGTGGCCCAGTCGGTTAAGTGTCTGCCTTTGGCTCAGGTTATGATCACAGGGTCCTGGGACTGAGTTTCGCTCCTTGCTCAGTGGGGAGCTTGCTTCTCCCTCTGCTCGCTATTCCCCCTGCTTGTGCTCTCGTGCGTGCTCTCTCTCTCTCTGACAAATAAATAAAATTAAATAAATAATTCCTAAAGAAAAAGAAAAAACTCCCTAAAAGGAAAAGCAATGTTGGGAAATGTGGTACTACCACTATCTCAAAATGTAAGCTACTAATTCTCTTTCTCTAAAACAGTCCAACAGATTTTTAAACTGGGTTGTTTTCAAAATATAATGTTCATTTAGTTAGAAAAATTCTGATTAGGTGAGTTGATCGATATTTTAACTTTCATTATGCACAGACCCAGAAGCATGAGCTTATTTTACATATCCAGTAATATGCCTTACAGCTCTACAACTACAGTACCTACTAGTGTTCCCCGAAAATGTTCCCTGTAAGCTCAAAACGGTCTACAAATGAAAGGTTACTATATGCTCATATGGGGAAAAGTTTAGATGTCAGTGTCCACTATTCTATTTTTGAATGCATTTACTTAGCCAAAAAGCAAGAGAAAAAAAAATCACAGAATACATCCATGTATCTAAAAGGAGAGAGGGGCGCCTGGGTGACTTAGTCAGTTGGGCCTCTGGCTCTTGATTTCGCCTCAGGTCATGATCTCAGGGTGATGGAATCGAGCCCTGCACTGGGCTCTGTGTTCAGCAGGAGTCTGCTTGTCCCTCCCCCCCCTCAAATAAATAAATAAATAAAATCTAAAAAATAAATAAAAGGAGAAAGATTAACATAGGAGATTCTAACTAATCTGAACATTATGTTAATAGAGGTTAACTTAAGACCATTTATTACAAAGTAATGGACAATCGAGACTACTCCAAATAAAAAGAAATGAATAAAAGCACTTTAGTTTTAGCCTACAGTTTCAAAACAAAAAGCTAAAATAAAAATCAAACACACAAGCTTCTCTATGGCAGACAGCTCAAGGTTAAAGAACATTGTTAGAAATACTAAGACTGAGGAAATGAATATTTTAAAAACTGTCCACCAAACGACTTTGAATGATAGGTGCAATCTTCTTGTATGACAGAAAGCACAGTACTTGCCATACCTACGCAATAAAATGATGCTATCGAGAATTAATTCTCTTATCGAGAATTAATATATCACGCAACCCAAGAAGGATCTGAGAAACGGGCAGAAAGATGCGGCTCAGAATTCTGCAAAAAGCTTCCAATTGCTTAAATCTGACACTTGGAGAACTGAGTTTCCATGAATAAATTATCCTGGTGATTGAAAATCATGCAGGAAGGTGTATGAAATCATAACATGAATACAACTTCACTATAAAGTATCCATGGGTAAAGATATGTTGCATTAAGCAAGAAGGTAACTGTTCATAACCTTTATTTAAACATCTTTTTGTTTGGAAAAGAAAAATAACTGCCAAATCTATCAAAGTATTTTACTAAGTACAAATGCAGAACTATGTAGAAAGAGGAAACATTATGAAATTAATGACTAAGTGTGTTTTGTGTAACACTAGTGGACGTTTCAAAGCTTTCTCGTTTCTGGCTATATACAAAAGTAAAAAGAAGGGCATTTTCATTCATTGAAAACAATAGTAAAATATCGCCTGGTTTATGCTGGTTATTTTCACCACATAGTCTTGACATACGTTCCAAGACTGATTCGATTTTCCTTATTCCTTTCGGGTAACTGGAAGAGGAGGAAAAAGCAAAGCCGTACGTTCAACAGTCCACTTTGTAACTGATTCAGCAGTGGAATATACCATTAGGCACCAAAGCGATTTACCGGCTAGGGCAGACAAAAGAGAAAACAGCCACAGACGAACATGAGCCGCGAAAAAGATGAGAATCGGTCCCACGTGTAACTCGAGGACTGGACAAAACCCCGCTCGGCGCTGCGGGTGAAATGAGCAGATTTGAGATCAGGGGCATTCAGGGCTCTCCTTCCTTCCCTGGTGTCCACCCTTGGACCGTAGGGAAAGCCCCCAGGGCTCTGACAATGAACTCTAAGGCCCCTTCCA
The DNA here is from genome assembly GCF_023065955.2 of Ursus arctos. Lineage (NCBI taxonomy): Eukaryota > Metazoa > Chordata > Mammalia > Carnivora > Ursidae > Ursus > Ursus arctos. The sequence goes on along the minus strand of NC_079873.1, from coordinate 39,261,531 downwards.
GCGCTTCACAGTTCCCCGTGGCGCTCTCTCCAGCGCCGTATTTCACCGCACCCCCAAAAGTCACTCCCCCGCCCCCGACTTCAACTACTCGCGTAGAGAGGAGAGCGCGCGCAAGAGAGCTGCAGCTGCTGGGTCGGCCCCCTCAACGCTCCCGGGCCGCAAGGGACCCTGGCAGGGCGACTCGGGAGGGCTGAGACCAGCGGCCACGGGACTTGGGCTACCTTCTCGCGCTGGTCCCAGCTGTACTGCTTCGGCCGCTCCTCCCCGCCCTCGGGCTGCGACTCCTTCTCAGCCTTCCGCCTGTTGGAGAAGAAGCACCCCATGGTCCCGGCTTGCGGAGCTCGCTGGCCGCTCCTCCCCGCCGGCCCGCTCGTTCAGGCACCCCCCCCCCCGGGAGTGTGGCGTGAACCCCGGGAGCCCGGGGCCCCGCAGCTCTCCGGACACCGCCCCGCGAAACCGCCCAGCCGGCCCGAGCCCGAGTTAGCCCGCCAGGCCCAACACCCCTTCTCTTTTTCCTCTCAGTCGCCCAGACGACCCATCGCAGCCAATGACCACTCCGCGCCCAGTGAGCCAATCAAAGCCCCGCGAGCAGCCCTGCGCGGCCTATGAGGAGAGGTCGACGTACGCACACAACCAATCCACGCCCCGCTCCGGCGCCAGCCCCCAGTGGCGGGCCCTGCGGGCTCCGGCGCACGCACGGCCGACCCCGCCCCCGGCCCGGCCCCGCCCCTCCGAGGACTCCGTGGGGCTCTCCAGCTGCTCAGAGTCCTGTTTCGGGAGCCTTGTCTTTTTGCCCTTGGTTCTCAGTTGCCAAGTTCTAGGCGCGGGAAGGATCCCTAGTTGAACATTAAGCTTCAGTTTTATGACGCAAGGGGTGAGGGAACAGGAATTGCGGCTGACACAGGAAGAGGCCCCGAAATTCGTAATTTTCCCTTCCTCCCCTCCCCTACATTATCTGACAAGTGTTGCCCCTCCGGATACTTCCCCCAACCACACCGCCTTTTGCCTTCTTTTCTGTGCTTTCTTAATCTTTCTACGTATCACTCTAGAATTGCACAAGTACTTGGTAAAATAATTATTTGTGTATTCTCTCCCTATTGGAAATGTGAATTTCTTGAGGCCAAAAGGCCTATCTTAAAGAGCATGTATCTTTGAATTCCCGAGGCCTGGCTCAGCTCCACGCTAGGTGCTCAATAAAACATTTGTCAAATGAATGCATGAATGGATGCATGCTAGTGAAGGAAGTATTTATAACTTCTTTTCTATATTCCTTGTAAAAGAAAGTGACTTAAGTGTGTGTGTGGTGAGAGAGGGAGAGAGTTACAGCAAAGGGGTTCTTGTGAAATTTATAGCCTAGTGGAGGACATAAGCATTGCCATATAAACAGTCAGCTCTAAGCAAATGGTGTAGGGTTTGTGTGAAGGTATTAAATATGTATATACTAAATATTAACATTTGTTACACTTGGGCCAAATTTACTACAATACACATGTACTGCTTATGTGATAGAAAAGGGTGCCTGGGTGACTCAGTCAGTTAAGCGTGGGACTCTTGATTTTGGCTCAGGGCATGATCTCAGGGTCGTGAGAAGGAGTGCCCCCCCCCCACCGGGAGTGAGGCTCTGCTGGGTTGAAGCCTGCTTAAGGTTCTCTCTCTCCCTCTCCCTCTGCCCCAACCCCCCTTCCCCTAAAAAAAGGCAAGCTGTTGCTTTAATTCTCTGAGTACAGTATTTTGACATCTTGGTAGGACACCAAATGCGGATCAGGTCAGGTTCAAATTTGGTTATCTTTTTACTTTCCCACACTTATTCACATCTAGCATATACCCTAAATGAGTCTCTGACTTAACTTGAGCATTAAGAATGTTCCCTTTTTCACTTCCTGCCTTTTATTGCACAACCAGGAAGAAAAGTGCATGTGCTCGTGTATTAGAAATTACTGCAAATTTAAGTTCCAGATCTTAGGCAATAGGGCCTTTACCCTGTACATACTTTTTCTTCTTCTAATTGAGGTGAAAGGTCTATGTGAGGGTGTTTCGGATAAGACCCCTAGATATTTTATAGTCATAGAATGTTAACATTGTGACCACTATTTTAGTGCAGTGGGGGAAACAGGTCTACAGAGTGAAGGGACTAATCCGTGGTCACAATGAGAGGGGTTGACCAGGGACTAGAAAAACCCAGAGCCTGTGTTGTCCAGTGCTCCCTCCTACTCTGAATGCATTCCTTTCTGATTCATCTGAAATAAAGAAGTAAAGAAGTATCTGTTTAGGCCTTCTGATGGCTATGGGAGCTCTGTCCCCCAGTGATGCTCTTCCTCTTCATGAACAAACAACAAAACTACTTTTAGACAAACAATCCCGAAAACTCTCCTAGTTTTGAAGTATTTGTTGATGAGAAACTCAAACCTAGAACAAAAATCTCTGATAGTCATCTTTTCAGGGACCCTACGCCAAAGGAAAGATAAAGTCCCCATTCCGTTAAATCCCATCCCACCATCACTCCCGACCAAAAAGAAACTAAAAAATCAAATTAAATTAAAATTTAAAAACTGGGGACTAGAAAGCCAAGGAACAGAGCCAGTAATAGGGCTCTTATCATGTTTTTTCTTTCTCTGTTTCTTACTCTTTCTTTTCTGCTCCTCTCTCTTTTTCTCCTCCCTCCCCACCATGGATTCTCATCACCACTTTTTTTTGGTGCAAACCCACACCCTTTACGTACTCATCGGCATACACCATATATGTGGCTGAGAACAGCGATCCCACCCTGATTCCTCATGGCCTTTCTGTCCAAGTATATGCTACAATCTCTTTATATCTTAGTTTAGAGTCTCAAAGAAGATAACCACATAAAGTGCTGGCCAATCAGTACTAGAATGGTTCTCCATTGGTCAAGTGTTCGCCCTTGGTCTAACTGCTGCAGCTGCACGGATGAACTTCATGTCACAAACATGGGTGGGGAGCAGATCCTACAAGGGGAACATGTGCCAGCAGCTCTTAACTTTGAAGAGTCCAGACAGAAATTGGTTGTTCCTTCGGCCTATCCCCCTCCTGCTACTTACACCCTGGTGACTTCTTTTCTGTAGAAGGCTGCCCTCCGTATTCAGCTTAATAGATATATTCAGCTATGTTAAAAGGTTGAATTGTGGGTTTGTACCTGGCCACAGGTTCCTGAGAGAGTCAGGCTTCCCCATGTGTCTTGTCCACAGAAGTGGCATAGTTAACTTCTCAGAAGACAGACCTGAAGAGGTCTATCTCCACAGCATGAACAAGTCAATTACCCCAGCAACAACAGCTGGAAGAGTCCCTGTTCTGGAGTTGACCTGACGCATGCTTGCTCACTCCGAACTCAACGAAGGAAACACTTGACAAGGAGAAGGGAGGGGGAGGACTGTCCTCATTATTCATTGCTGCATAACATTGCCAGAAAATTAATGGCTTAAACAACAATTACCTGCTTTGCTCACGAATCTGAAATTAAGGCAGGGCTCCATGGAAACAACTGAACTCCGTTCTATGCCGCATGCCGAGCCTCGGTGGAGAGGACTTGAATGGCTGGGGGACTGGCCAGAAATCACTCTATATGAAATGTCAGGGCCTCTCCATGTGGTCTCTCCAGCAAGGTGGCCTTCGGTTGGTCGGGCTTCCTCTATCATGCTGAGGGCTCCAAGAGTGAGCATTCCAAGAGACCAAGACAGACGTCGCAAGGCCTCTTAAGATGTAGTCTCAGATGTCACGCAGTATGGCTTCCCCTGGATTCTATTGGACACCAGGGCTGGCCCTCAATCATGAAAGGAGGGGACTGAACAAAGGAATGAATACTGGAAGGCACAGATCTTTGGGGTGTCATCTCAGAGGCTGGCCACCACAGCCAGAGTCAACTCTGTCAATAGTACTACATATGTGCTGAAGAAGATGACTTCAGAAGGTTTAAAGAAATCGCACAGGCAAGTAACTGTTTCTTTCTGTTCATAGATTTTTGAGCCAACATTCTTCTCATACTTTAGCTTTTATGTACTTCTTACCAATTTTCTTTTACCACCTTATTGACCAATTCTATTTCTAAAAGCATCACAAATTGTTCTACGTCATCAGGTTATAAAGACTGTGTTTTTCCAACTGCTCTTAGCATGGGGTATCTTAGTCACTGTTATTGGTAAAATTCTTAATGTAAGCCAAGTAAAAAATAGTCAAACGTTAGTACAGAAGAGGAATAACAGGGGAAACAGACTTCCGGTTCAGATTGGGGTGGGCAGGGTGGAAGAGTCTAGAAAGACTTCTCAGAAGTCAATGGATTTAGCAGCATAAAATAAAAATAATTCCAGTAACTTTTTACAGCAAAGCAGTTCCAATGGAAACTATTTTTAAAAAAACAGCTACTGGACTAAAAAAATTTTTTTCTAGTGGAATTTCCATCTTCTAAATATTCATTTCAATACTTTTCAGGAAAGGGACAAACTGTGATAAAACTAAAAGCTAATCAGAGTATGTTAGTTCATGAAATTTGTTTTTATTCTTGGGATTTTGTTAACAAAAGAGAGCTGCTTGCTATTTCACCCAAGCTAAATGAGAGATATTTTCTACTTTCCTCTACACATGGAGACAAAAATAAATCTTAACGTGACATCTGGAAGATCCCAGCCCACGTAATTGCTACCCATCAACATTTGTATAGTGTAAAAATAATTCCAAAGTAGTGAAAAAGAAAGATTTGGGTGAGATAATTGATGCCACAAGGCCAAAGTTTTAGTAAAAGGATATCTGATAACCCTTCCTAAATCTTACACCAGAAAATGGTTATTATCACGCAGATGGCCAATAGCTAGGCAGGCCTGACACTTCCTGGGACTTTTAAGTATGGATTTCTTTCCTCCTCCTCCTCCCAGTTTCTGACAAAAGTAGAGAAAAGTCAGCATTCACTCTAGACAAAAGTCTTCCCTAAGAGCTGCTCTGCTGTAGCATGACGCCTACCTCCTTGCCTCCCTACCGCAAACGCCCAGCTGTGTGGTACGTTCTAAAGACCAGGATAAGAAAGTGAACCAGGGAGGAAGAGATCTCTTTGTCACTTCTTTCGCTAATTCTCGTGGTGTCAAGGATGGCATCGAATAAACAACAATTCACTCTAAGGCGGGGAGAAACCCAGGATTAGTAGGGTTTGAAGTTTATACAATTTGGGTTGGGTCCTTTTTAATTTTTTATTTATTTCTGTTTGTTTTTAATTTTTCTTTCTTTCTTTCTTTCTTTCTTTCTTTCTTTTTCTTTTCTTTTCTTTTCTTTTCTTTTCTTTTGATTATGTTATGTCAGTCACCATACTTCATTAGTTTTTGATGTCGTGTTCTATGATTCATTGTTTGCGTATAACACCCAGTGCTCCCCGCAATACATGCCCTCCTTAATACCCGTCACCCAGCTACCCCATCCCTCCACCACCTCCCCTCTGAAACCCTCAGTTTGTTTCCTGGAGTCCAGAGTCTCTCATGGTTTGTCTCCCCCTCTGATTTCCCCCTCTTCATTTTCCTCTTCCTTCTCCCAATGTCCTCCATGCTATTCCTTATGTTCCACATATAAGTGAAATTATATGATAATTGTCTTTCTCTGCTTGACTTATTTCACTTAGCATAATCCCCTCCAGTTCCATCCATGTCGATGTAAATGGTAGGTATTCGTCCTTTCTGATGGCTGAGTAATATTCCATTGTATATATGGACCACATCTTCTTTATCCATTCATCTGTTGAAGGGCATCTAGGCTCCTTCCACAGTTTGGCTATTGTGGACATTGCTGCTATGAACATTGGGGTGCATGTGCCCCTTCTTTTCACTACATCCATATCTTTGGGTTAAATGCCCAGTAATGCAATTGCTGGGTCATAGGGTAGCTCTATTTCTAACTTTTTGAGGAACCTCCATACTGTTTTCCAAAGTGGCTGTACCAACTTGCATTCCCACCAATAGTGTAAGAGGGATCCCCTTTCTCCACACCCTCTCCAACATTTGTTGTTTCCTGCTTTGTTAATTTTTGCCATTCTAACTGGTGTAAGGTGGTATCTCAATGTGGTTTTGATTTGAATTTCCCTGATGGCTAATGATGTTGAACATTGTTTCATGTGTCTGTTAGTCATTCATATGTCTTCTTTGGAGAAGTGTCTGCCCATGTCTTCTGCCCGTTTCTTGACTGGATTATTTGTTTTGGTGTGTTGAGTTTGAGAAGTTCTTTATAGATGTTGGATACCAGCTCTTTATCTGTAGCATGATTTGCAAATATCTTCTCCCATTCTGTGGGTCGCCTCTTTGTTTTGTTGACTGTTTCCTTTGCTGTGCAGAAGCTTTTTATCTTGATGAAGTCCCAAAAGTTCATTTTCACTTTTGTTTCCCTTGCCTTTGGAGATGTGTTTTGAAAGAAGTTGCTGTGGCCGATGTCGAAAAGGTTACTGCCTATGCTCTCCTCTAGGATTTTGATGGATTCCTGTCTCACATTGAGGTCTTTCATCCATTTAGAGTTTATCTTTGTCTATGGTGTAAGAGAGAGGTTGGTTTCATTCTTCTGTGTATAGCTGTCCAATTTTCTCAGCACCATTTATTGAAGAGACTGTCTTTTTTCCATTGGATATGTTTTCCTGCTTTGTCGAAGATTAGTTGACCATAGAGTTGAGGGTCCATATCTGGGCTCTTTATTCTGTTCCATTGATCTATGTGTGTATTTTTGTGCTAGTACCATGCTCTCTTGGTGATCACAGCTTTGTAATATAGCTCAAGATCTGGCAACGTGGTGCCCCAGCTTTCTTTTTCTTTTTCAACATTTCCTTGGCTATTCGGGGTCTTTTCTGGTTCCATACAAATTTTTGGATTGTTTGTTCCAGCTCTTTGAAAAATGTCATTGGTATTTTGATCGGGATGGCGTTGAAAGTGTAGGTTGCTCTGGGTAGCATAGACATTTTCACAATGTTTATTCTTCCAATCCATGAGCATGGAATGTTTTTCCATCTTTTTGTGTCTTCTTCACTTTCTTTCATAAGTGTTCTGTAGTTTCTAGAGTATAGATCCTTTACCTCTTTGGTTAGGTTTATTCCAAGGTATCTTATGGTTTTTGGTGCTCTTGTAAATTGAAATATAATTGGCATACAACATTATATCAATTTCAAGTGTGCCATGTAGTGATTCGTATTTGCATACATTGCAAAATGATCACCGCCATAAATCTAGTTAACATCTTGCCATATTTACTTTCAGAATTTTTTTATTCTGATGATGGGAACTTTTAAGACATACTCTCTTAGCAACTTTCAAATACGCAATACACTATTATTAACTATAGTCACCATACTGTACATTACATCCCCAAAACTTTTTTATTTTATAACTGGAAGTTTGTACCTTTCAACCACCTTCACCCATTTTGCCCACCCCTTAGCCCCTCACTTCTGGCAACCATCAATCTGTTCTTTGTATATATGAGCTCGATTTTTGGTTTTTGTTTGTTTGGATTCTACATACGAGATCATGTGGTATTTCTCTTTATCTGACTTATTTCACTTAGCATAATGCACTCAAGTCCCATCCATGTGGTCACAGATGTCAAGATTTCATTCCTTTTTATGGCTGAGTAATATTCCTCTGTGTGTGTGTGTGTGTGTGTGTGTGTGTGTGTGTGTGTATACACATCTTCTTTATCCATTCGTCCATTGATGGACACTTAGGTTGCTTCCATATCTTGGCTATTGTAAATAATGTTGCAGTGAACGAGAGGGTGCATATATCTTTTCAAGTTAGTGTTTTCCTTGTCTTCAGATAAAATACCCAAATGTGTGATCGCTAGATCACATGGTAGTTCTATTTTTAATTTTTTGAGGAACCTCCATACTGTTTTCCGTACTGGCGACACCAATTTACATTGGGTTGAGTCCTTTTTAAGAAAAATAATACAAAATTATGAATAGCAAATTGCTAGGTCCACTTCTGGGGTATGTACAGGGCTTACACAAATGAAGGGCTCTACCATTTATGTTTCATTAGTTATACCATAAGCTGCCTGTCCAAGGGCATCAGGGATATTACTTCTTGGTGAGTCAGGATCTAAGTTTGCACATACTACATATCTTTCGTGTACGAGTTGGCTTCAGAATATATATATGGCAGCACACATTATACAAAGGACTAAGAAGACCATACTTTCCTGGCAGTTGGAGATCTGCTACAACTTATGAAAACCTTTAATAGGAACAGAGAAGTCAACCGGCTCAGGCTGATGAAAGCCAATCTCAAATCAGCCACTAGAGTCAGATATGCAAAGAACAAAATTCCTAATGCAAACTATACCGACCTGTTAACAATTCTCAGAGACATTCAGACAACCAGAGGTCCCAATTTGGTCAAAGTCTTAAAAACTTTCCAACGAGAAAGAAAAATTAGGATCTTGACATTTATATGTGGGCCCAGCGTTTCAATTCTAAATTGGGTTTGCCTACAATTTTTCCTTTTTTTTCAAACTGTTCATAAGACTGATGCTTACACTTCCTGTTGAGACAGTGTAAGCTCTTATCAAACCTGTCACATTGTTCTCTCTTGGGAGCCGAAATACATCCAGTTCCTACATCTCTTGCCCAGCTTTTTATTTTAACAATTGTAACATTCAGTTTTATAGTCACTTACCCAGTGCCTCCTTGTTGATAAGAAACCCTTCCTTGAAAAGTGTCCTACTAGGGGCACCTGCGTGGCTCAGTCGGTTAAGCCTCTGCCTTGGGCTCAGATCGTGATCTCAGGTTCCTGGGACTGAGCTGGTCGGGCTCCTTGCTCAGTGGGGAGGCTTCTTCTCCCTCTGACCCTTCCCCCACTCGTGCTCTCTCTCTCTCAAATAAATAAATAAATCCTTTAAAAAACAAAGAAAAGGGAACTACCAAAGTACCATTTTCACAATATTAGAAACATAATTCCTATACCAATTGACAGTGACCCAGTATCCAATATTTATTTAATTCATTAATGAGGAAGGCCAAAGGTCAACAAGTTGGTTCAAAGAGGATATGAGAAGTAGGGCTTTATAGAGTTTAGTGAAGAAAAAGGGCTATTGAAATAACATTGCTACCGTGGATACAAACCTGGTTAATGTCCTAAATGGAAAAAGACACAGGCACGTATTGCATGGTGCACTGGGTGTTATATGCAACTAATGAATCATCGAACTTTATATCAAAATAAATAAATAAATAAATAATTTAAAAAATTTAAAAAAGAAAATAAAAACAGAAAAATAAATAAATAAATAAAATGGTTATAGATAATATAGCAAAAAAAAAAGAAGAAGAAGAAGAAGAAGAAGAAGAAGAAGAAGAAGAAGAAGAAAGAAAAAAAGAAAAAGAAAAAGACACAGGAGCTTTGGGATCTTTTCGACCAGGCAGAAAAGAAAATCACACTTTACCAGTTTTCTATAAGTTGACCTCTAACTTTACAGACTTATCAAATATCTGAGTACTAATCAGCAGTACACTGCATGCCAAACAAGCTACATTCTCTTAGAGAGACAGCTGAACCTTAGTCAAGCTTATAGACAGTGCTCCCCGAACAACATTTAAAGGCCACAAAATCGTCTTGCTTCTTTCCAGATTTTATCTCATTTTTCTTAACGTTACTCCAGGGCGGTGTGATCGCTGCTAGTTTCCAGTAATCGGCAGCGAAATCACAAGATTTGCAGTTTGGCATTAGTATGTCCCTCAAGAATTTTGGTCTGGAATTCGAGGACTTGTTGGTTGTCTTCTCTGGGTTTTAGGCTTGCAAAAGAATGTTTCTTCATGAGTCGTGTTTCTAACCTCTTGGTCCAAGAGTAGACTGCCAAATTAGCCAAAGTGAGCAACTGGTGATGCAACGAGCGGGAAGACCTTAGGCTGGAAAAATCTTGGGCTGTGCTATATGGGTTGAATTGTGTTCCCTCCAAAGTCATATGTTGAAATCCTAACCTCCAGTACCTCAGGATGTGACCTTATTTGGAGGTAGAGACTTTGCAGAGGTAATCGAGCTGAAGTGAGGTCGTTAGGGTGGCCCTTCATCCAATATGTCTGCTGTTCTCATAAGAAGGGGGAATTTGGACAAAGATACTCATAGAGGGAAAACACTGTGGAGAAACACAGGGAGCAGACAGCCACCTACCAGCCCAAGACAGTGGTCAACAGGTCCTTCCCTCACGGCCCTCAGGGGGAACCAACCCTGCCAACACCCTGATAGGAGACTTCCAGCCTCCAGAACTGTGAGACCATGCATTTCGGCTGTTTTAGCCCCACCCCCCCAACCCGCAGGCTGTGGTCATTTGTTATGGCAGCCCTAGGCTGACTGTGGGAGTTTCCCTTCTGCAATCATGTGGAATGAGGATCTGATTTTGTCCAGACTTGGGATCAGAACGCGACATGTCCCTTTGTGAGAGCTTTAGTGCTCAGCGATCAACAGGAGTCATGGGATAGCGCTTTCAATTTCTGAAGTCCTGTCTCACTCCGTTTATAATGAAACATGTTCCAGTTGGCACCTTGGCCATGCAATCCTCCATCGAGATAAGTCCTAACATTCTCAGCGCACACTAAGCCCTCAGGAACCTCACTGAGAAAGCCAGAGGCCTTTGCGAGGCCAGTGGATATGATGCGTTACTCTTGGCGGTGGCTGCACGCACCTGTTCTTTGGGCCGTCCTACAGCTCAAAGCCACGGAAAGATCTGAGGAGCGTCTAGTGTTAAGCAGGTTCGACAGGTGCTGATGGGCAACAATTAGGACCTCTCCGGCAACAGAATAGTTGCTGTAGGTGTGGATTTTTCATTGATCTTCTTGTACGTAGTGAAGACAGTGGCTTGTTTAAAACTAGTGAGGTTTCCTCTAAACCCCTCAAGTTGTGAAAAGGTCTAGAATTCCAAGACTCTTTACCTGCACATCATGGAGGAGAGGCCCCACCATGGTGCCCTGGTAACCTTGCATGTATCCACAGAGGTTACATAGACAAGGCTTGGACCCCTCTGGATCTAAGCCTTAGCAGGATACCTCTGATCCTTCTGGAACATGAGAGCATGGCAGGCTTGTGAGGAGCTGATTTGAAGCCACTTTACCACTCACTTCCCTGTCTCACTCCAGGGAGATATCAGCCTCGAAGACTTTCATATGATAGTTGTTTTTTTTTTTCATGGAAATACATTTGACATATAACCTTGTGTAAATTTAAGACGTACGCAATGTTCATTTGATACATTTATATATTGTAATATGTTTGCCATCGTCGCATAATCAGCACCTTTATCAAGTAACATCATTAGCATTTCTTTTTAGCGGTTGGAATAATTTAGTTCTACTTTCTGAGCAAATTTGATGATTATAATACAGTATCGTGAATATTCGCTATGCTGTGCGTTAGATCCCTAGGACTTATTTCCTACTCATTGAAAGTTTTTACCTTTAAACAACATGTCTCCTATCCCCTCACCCCCCTATCTTCTAGTAACCCCCAGTTTACTTTCTGTTTTTACAAGTTTGGTTTTTTTAGATTCCACATATAAGGGAGATCATATAGTGTTTGTCTTTCTCTGTCTGACTTATCTCACAGCGTAATGTGCTCCCGGGTCTGTCCATGCTGTGGCAGTTACCTAAGCGCCCATCAGTGAATGAATGGATAGAGATGTGGCACGCGCGCACACACACACACACACACACACACGCACACACACACACACAGGACTATTATTCAGCCACGAGAAAGGACTTGCCTTATCATATCCTGGGTGCTGATAGGTATGAGGCTTTCTGCCTTGCTCGCTTAGGGCAGTGCTGCAGGCTATAAAACCACTTAGCTGCATTCTAGAATATACTACTGAGCAACAGAGTGTCCTCTCACTTGTGTTCCAGTCATTTGGCCTCTTTCGTTTCAGTGCTGCCCTGCTCACCAGCCGTGGGGAGCTATCCTCTTCCTTTGGCTACCGTCTTCCTTTCATTGTCTTTGTGAGTATGGAACTGAATCTGAAAAGGGCTTGTTATTTCTTGACCAACAGAATCTGTCAGGTCTGGCTTTGCTTTGTGCTTATGTAATTCACCTGCTCTCGAGCCAGAGACAAAGGCTGGGGTCTTGGGGGAAGAGGGAACATGGAAAAGGTTTTTGGTTCTGTTTTGTTTAAAGATTTTATTTATTTATTTGAGATAGAGTGAAAGCACAAGCAGGGGGGAGGGGCAAGGGGAGAGGGAGAAGTAGACTCTCCACTGAGCAGGGAGCCCGATGCGGGACTTGATCCCAGGACCCTGGGATCATGACCTGAGCCGAAGGCAGATGCTTCACCGACTGAGCCACTCAGGCGCCCTGGGAATATGGAAAAAGTTTACCTGGGACAAATCGAAGTGTATCTTCCAACTCCCAAACCACAGCACCTTCATTTTCTTTCCCAAAACTTATCCCCACTCACATTCCTTCATTATTTTCATATATGTGATATTCGATTATAATGAATAGCAAATAAATGGGCAAAGGACATGAATAAACAATTCAAAATCATGGGAATGCAGAGAACCATTAAATATTTAAAATATTCCAATCTCACTAGTGATGAAAATATGAAGATTAAACAAAATTAAGTTAGCAAAGTGCTGGAAAGAGTATAGAGTGGGGCAAATAGGTACCACTTTTCTGGAAAGCAAATTGTCGATATGTAAAAAGAGCTTTAAAAATGTCTATTTCTGGGATGTATGGGTGGCTCAGTCAGTTAAGCATCTGCCTTCAGCTCAGGTCATGATCCCAGGGTCCTGGGATTGAGTCCTGCATAGGGCTCCCCGATCAGTGGGGAGCCTGCTTCTCCCTCTGCCTGCCACTCCCCCTGCTTGTGCTCTCTCCTCTCTCTCTCTCTCTCTCTCCCTCTCTCTGACAAATAAATAAATAAAATTTTAAAAAAATGTCTATTTCTTGGGGCGCCTGGGTGGCTCAGTCAGTTAGGCGTCCTGGGATGGAGCTCTCCTCAGCAGGGAGTCTGCCTCTCCCTCTCCCTCTGCCTCTCCCCACCCCTCCCCCGCTCGTGCACGTGCTCTCTTTCTCTGTTTCAAATAAATACCTAAAATCTTTTAAAAAGTTCTATTTCCTTTGATCCAGTAACTTCATTTATAGGAATCTGATGTGAGGAAATAACCAGAAATGGGGATAAAGATTTATGAACAAAAATTTCTACTGTGGTATTTTCAGCAATAACTAAAAATAGATACACAAAATACTCATTAACTTGTGATTATTTGGAAATCAAGACATAGGCATTTAATGCAAGTATTTATTTATTTATTTATTATTATGTTTTTACATAGGCTCCACGCCCAGTGCAGAGCCCAACGTGAGGCTTGAACTTATGACCCAAGCTGAGACCAAGAGTCGGAAGCTTAACCGACTGAGCCACCCAGGTGCCCTCAATGCAAGCATTTAAAATCATGTTAATAAAAATTATTTATTTATTTTTAGCGATTTTATTTATTTACTTGAGAGAGTGTGAGAGCTCAGAGAGAGAGGGAGAAGCAGGCTCCCCCCGCCCCGAGCAAGGAGCCTCATGGGGGGCTTAGTCCCAGGACCCTGGGAGCATAACCTGAGCTGAAGGCAGCTGCTCAACCGAGTCACCCAAGTGCCCCAATGAAAATTTATTATTTTTAAAAATTTTTTTATTTAAAAAAATTTTTTTAAAGATTTTATTTATGAGAGAGAGAGAGAGAGAGAGGGAGAGAGAAAGGCAGAGGCAGTGGGAGAAGCAGGCTCCCTGTGGAGCCTGATGCAGGACTGGATCCCAGGACTCTGGGATCATGACCTGAGCCAAAAGCAGATGCTTAAATGACTGAGCCACCCAGACGCCCCCTAACAAATTTTTTTTAAAGTGTGTGTAGGAAAATACTCACACATGATGTGGTGCAAGATAGAACATAACTTGCATATTGATATGAAAAAAATCAATGTAAAATTTATCTAGGCATAGAAAAATGTGCAAGGAACTATGTTAAAATATTAACTGGTTGTCTGTGGATGGTGGGAATGTAGTGATTATTATTTTATTACTTGTATTTTCCAAAGAAAAAAGGCTATGTATTATAAGTATAATCTGCTTCATCAAATTATGTCAAAAATCACATCTTCAAAAAACTTTTCAGTTATTCTCTTTCCTCTGTCCTCATAAGCAGGCACTCTAGTATCTTCCCACATAGGAGGTCCCCACTCCAGCTCCACCCTTCCAAGAATCCTGAGGCTTACTCAGAGCAAAGGGCATTAGTCCTGGGTAAAAAAAACCTGGGTAGAAATCATAACAATTTTGAAACAGCACATAGAAATAATAAGAGCAGTCAATTGTGATATGAAAGGAAACCATAAAAAAAGAAATAATAAGAAATATTACCTATTGAAACCTTAGTGTGCCAAACAAAATTCCAAGTTATTAAATCATTGCATCTTCCAAACAGCTCTGTGAGGAGGGGCTCTTATTATCCTCGTTTTGTGGATGAGAAATCGAAGCACAGAGAGTAACTTGCCCAAGGTTCCCTAGTAAGTGGTTCAGCTGAGCTTTGAACCTGACAGGACGGCTCCAAGCTTACTCTAAACCACTAGGTAGGATGGATCCAGCAAGAACTGAAAAGTGGGATCCATTCCTCACTGCTCTTGCTCCCCCCCCCCCCGAATGGCTTCTGAAGTCTGGTTCTGCCTCAGCAAAGAGGCTCATGTTTGGATGGGTCCCTTAGAGGCCTTGGTGATGTCCCATCCACAGGCTCAAAGGTTATGACTCCCTGGTTTACATTCACATGGGGGCAACTCCACAGAACACCACACGAGTGAGCTTCAGACTCAACAACTTTTCTTTACCCTATAGCTCTGGGCTTGGGTTTCAGCCCAATTTCTCCTTTCTCCCCAGTGAGTTTCTTCCTGGGATCATCGGTGTCCTTTCCCACAAGTTATCCTTAATTGGAATCATCCAGGACCTGAGCCACAATCTTCTATAACCATCCCTCTCAGGGAGCCAAAGCTGAATTTGAATCACACACCAAAGGGTATTAAGAGGGTTCTAAGTTTGACAAGCCATGGAAAGATCCCTCATACCCTTGCCTCAGTGTAAGGGGCAGCTTCTATGAATTTCCCCGACATTGGCGTAACGTTGGGAGGTTGCTGGTCTTGAGTCAAGATGTGTAGAAGGAGGTTTCTGACATTCTTTTACATAAAATAAACACGCCTGCTAGGCGTTACGGCCTGAACTATGTCCTCCTAAAATTCATATGTTGAAGTCCTAACCCCCAGTACCTCAGAATGTGACTATATTTGGAGATAGGGCCTTTAGAGAGGTAATTAAGTAAGATGAGGTCATGTAAGTAGGCCCTAATCCAATAGGACTGGAGTCCACATAAGAAGAGGAGATTAGGACACAGACATCCTCCTGCACAGAGGAAAGATCATGTGAGTGCAAAGTGAGAAGGCGGCCATCTGCAAACCTGGTAGAGAGGCCTCAGAAGAAACCCAACACCTCCATCTTGGACCACCAGCCCACAGAACTGTGAGAAAAGAAATGTCTGTTGTTTAAGCTACCCAGTCTGTGGTATTCTGTTATGGCAGCTTGAGCAGACTAATGGCCAAAGGAGAAGAATGGATGACAATACCAAGCAGGTGGAGTGCAATCCTGAGGGACACTGTGGGCAGAAGTAGGGAGAAGGCACGGGACCCAGACAGCCCATGACCATGTTGCCTCAGAAGCTCCCTTTCCCCCAGCTTCCTGCCTTCCTGTCCTGGGTCTCTGAAGTGGAAGGAGGAAGGAGGCGATGAGAGGCCCATGACAACAAACAACCTCAACTTGAGTTACTCCACAGATGGCTTTTTTCTCACAGTGGTTTTACAGGGTGTATGTGTGTATGTGTGTGTGTGTGTGTGCGCGCGCGTGCACGTACTTGCCAACGGTACTGTCTTTCCTCCACCTCTGCCTTTCCAAGTTTAGAGAATCTTTGATTTCTGGTGTATAAGGACCAGTTAGTTATTTCTATTTCATACTATTGCAGCCTTTACCACGAGACATAAAATAGAGAGTCCTGCTCGGCTTTCCACGCTGAGCTCTGAAAATGATACTGAACTTTTGAATCCTGGTGGGTTGATTCTGAGCAGCAAAAAAAGCCAGGATATGTTAATATTCACAGTGGCAAGACCCAGAAGATTGGGTTCATCACCTTTTACTGGCCACACCAGCCCCAACCTCTCTGAGGGAAGAGGAGCCAAGTCAGCATACCCTAGGCCCAAGTCAGCTGTTCTGTGGATCAGTATTCCATGCATAAACGTGTCTCTGCTTGGCCTCCAGGCAGTTGGCATGGCAGTTACGAAGGTAGCCAGAGTTCTCTCGTGGGGTGTGCAGGAAACTCTCATAAAATCCTGGAAAGATTTTATGTATTGTCTCCCTTGGTAGCACTGTTGGGGTATTGTCACCCTCAGGGGCAGTAAGAGGGAAGAACTGAGTCTGGTAAATACAATCGCCTCTAATCAAAATAATCGAATCTTTATTTTCGTCCCATATTTCTCTTTGTCGGCTCAAGGTTGAGAGGATACAATCTGACTTGCACTTCCTTCTCTTACTCCTGGGAACTGTACCAAGAGTATATGCTTTTTCTCTGCTCTTCTGGTGCTTAGCAGGGTTGGAAAATAAGCAGAAGACTTTATTTATTTATTTATTTATTTATTTATTTATTTATTTGGCAGGGAGGGAGGGAGAGGGCACAAGTAGGAGGAGTGGCAGGCAGAGGGAGAGGGAGAAGCAGGCTCTCCACTGAGCGGGGAACCCGATGCGGGGCTCGATCCCAGGACCCTGAGATCATGACCTGTACCGAAGGCAGACACTTAACCGACTGAGCCACCCAGGCGCCCCGAGACCACTAGTTTAAATATTACAGTTGTAGAAACAAGAAAAGTTCCTTCATGCATTGTTTGTGAACACAGGAAAAGCTCCCCAAACAGTCTTGAAGCATGAGCCTCAGGCTTCTATCAAGGCTTAGGGTGGAAGGAATCTAAGACAGCAAGAACTTGTGGCCCTTCATCCTAATACACTGCTCTTATTATGCTTAAGCTACTTTCCATATGTCTGCTTATTTCTATCCGACTACCAGTTTGTCTCCCCAGTCTGTATCTTTGTAGTACACATAGCTCCTATTTTTTCAGCTTTATTGAGATATCTTTGACATACGAACCTTGCGTGAGTTTAAGGTGTACAATGTGATGCCTTGATAACACGTATGTATTTGATACCCATACATATTGCAAAATGTTTACCACGATAAGGCTAGTTAACACATCCTTTACCTAACATAATTACCATTCTCTTGGTATGTCGAGACCATTAAAGCTCTACTCTCATAGCAAGTGTCAAGTACGCAATACTGTACTGTTAACTAGAGTCACCACGCTGTACGTTAGATCCCCAGAACTTTTTCATCTCGTGTGGGCATCTTTTCATTACGTTATTTTTAAATGCTGCATTCATAGTTTTCTTTAGTCATAGTTTCTGTTCTCTCATTAGAGCCACGAACTGTCCAAATATTTTGATATCCCCCAGTTAAATTTCTCGGAGTGAAATATGACCCAGCTAATCCCTTGGGAGGCGAAATCTTAGATTGCTGGCCCGACTACAGATTTGCTACTTTTGGGTCAGAGGAGTCCCTGACCTTCAGTCTAAACATATGTGGCTAGCGGGCCATCGTAGGGCCTAATGGTGAATTCACAAGGGCTGCCCCTTGAGAGGGAGCTGTGGGTGGGACGCACACTACACTTGGCACTTGGATACAAAGTCCCATGACTCCAAGGGCTGCCCGGGTGGCTCAGTCAGTGAAGCGTCTGCCTTCGGCTCGGGTCATGATCCCAGGGTCCCAGGATCGAGTCCTGCATCGGGCTCCCTGCTCAGCGGGGAGTCTGCTTCTCCCTTTCACTCTGCTACTCCCCCTGCTTGTGCTCTCTCTCTCTCTCTCTGACAAATAAATAAATAAAATCTTAAAAAAAAAGTCCCACGACTCCTGGCCTTCAACGAACTCACTGCCTCAGTTACTGTTTACCTACCGTCACATGAATATCTTCTGTATCTTCTTTCCTTGGCTTTAATTGTCTTAGAAATTTTGAAAGGTTAAGAAGGAGTAGGGACTCTAACTGGCTTATCTGCCAGGCTAGGAAACGTTCTCATTGGCTCTGGATGTGGCTTCGTTGAAGAGGAGACTCACATGACAACCATGTAATACCCTAAAGCTTTGGCATGGAGAGCAGAGAGTGCTTCTTTCCAGGTCCACGGACCTCTGAGGACGCCACCTCTGTTCTTCTAGCATGTACTTTTTCACCACAGGTAAAATCTGTAAATTCTCCTTTGTGTTGCGAATTTGCGATTAAAGATATGCGGTAAAATGTCAGACCAGGTGTCAAAAAAGCTTGACAGTTATAAGGATAGCCATTCAGTTTTTGTTTTTTGTCTAAGGAGTCATCTAACTTCGGCTCTTGGACAGAATTTACGAACAAAATAAAGACTGAGTATCTGCTATATGCCAGGTATGGGGCTCTGGGGATGTATAAGTGAGTGAAGCAGACAACCTCGGGCTCTCATGGAGCTTATGTCCTCGTGCTGTGAACAACTATGAATCCTATCAAGTGGGGATAAGCGCTGCAGTAAATGAGCTTCAAGGATAGCCCTGTCACCATCAGTTCCTTCCCGCCCTGCACCTGCATGCTCTTCTCCCCGCTGAGGGGTGGAGTCTCTTTTTCTCTCTCCTTCTGTCTGGGTTGACCTTGTTTCTTTCCTTCACCATGAGTATGTTGCACGAACACTGTCATATCAATTCTGGGTCTAACTTTTACAAAGCCTGGCAATTATCACTTCAGCTCAGGTAACAGCCAGCCCCCATGTAAGGAATCCAACTCTCCCTGAGGCCACCCCTCCGTGAGGGATTCCAAGCTAGCCATGTGGTGAGTCTCTCATGGAGGAGAACTGAGGAACCCAGATGACAGCAAGAGGTGATGCCCTTTACATACGAGGTCAGCTCCCAGCCATGACGCCCATCCCAGCTGAGGCTCCAGAACGCCTGGATCTCCATCCCACAAAATTTTGAGTAAATAAAATGGTGGCTGTTTTAATCCACTAAGTTTTGGGGGTGGTTTTTTGTGTAGCAATGGGTAACTGGGACAAATGCTCAGGAGAAAAATAAATCAGGATAAAGAGAGGGGAGAGAGGCAGGGGTACCATCTTAGAAAGAGTAGTCAGGGACAGCCCCTCTGATAAGGAGACATTTGAGCAGAAACCTGAGGGCAGCGAGGGACCAGGCCATTTGACGACCCGGAGCAAGTGTGTTCCAGGCAGAGGCATCAGCAAATGCTGGCACCGAAAGGCAGAAAATACTTGTAATGTTCTAAGAACAGCACAAAGGCCAATGTAGGTCGAGCACAGTGAGCAAGAAGAAGTTTAGCAGAAAATCTAGGCACGAAGGGAGGCAGCGCCAGATCAGGCAGGGGCATGATCCGGACTCTAAGGAAGTCTTGAGCAGAAGTGTGACGGGATCAGATTTACATGTGATAAGGGTTACTTTGGAGTGAAGAACAGATCGTGGGGAAGGCAACAATGGAAGCAGGGTGACCAGTTAGAAGGCTATTCTGATAATTCAGGTGAGGGATACTGGCTTGGATCAGGAAGGTAGCTGTGGAAATATCCTGGCTTTTGGTTTTATTTTGAAGGTAGAGCCAAGAAGATGTACTGACGAATTGACTTAAGATAAAGAGAAAGGATTCAGAGGTGATCTCAGCACCTGACAGAAGAAGGTTACTATTTACAGAGATGGTGAAGAATAAGTCAGGAGCACGTTTGGACAGAAACATCACAAATTTCATTCCGGAAGTGCTTAGACTGAGGTGTCTATTAGACATCTAAGGTTGAATATGTGAGTCCGGGGCTCAGGAGAGCACTCATGGCTGAGCTGTCATGGTTGAGAGCTACTTATGATGGTAATTCAAGTCACAGTATTTAATGAGATCAGCTAAGGATGAACATAGCTAGAGAAGAAAAGAGGTCTGAAGAGGGAACCTTGGGGAAAATGAGAAAGAACCAGTGACAAAAACTGATAAAGGATGGAGTAAGCACCTTCCACCTTATTCAACCCACTCGCTAGAAAAAAAAAAAAAAAACCAACCCAGACAACATCGATAAAACAATAGTTAGAAGACTCTGGAAGATGGAGAAAAGGTAGACCGATCGGGAACCTCAGAACTTAATGAACAACCCAGTGGCGAGTCCCCCCAGGTTTGTTTGTTTGTTTGTTTTAATCTTATATATATACCATGGCCTGGGCAATTCAGAGGCCCAAAAGTCCAGACATATTAATAGACACAGACAAAAATACCCCAAAGAAAGTCCACTTGCTCTTGCCAAAGGACCAGGAAAAGGGTGGCCCAGCAGGACAGAAACATTTTGATATACCTCCTGCTCGTTTCCAGGTGAACACCGCAAATGAAACCACACCCTTTCCCCCCTCACCTAGAGAGTGGAAGGAAGATTACTGAGAAAAAGGAGCTAAAGAAAAGGATTTTTTTAAATTATGAAATCCTGGGCAGAACTCCGAGCAGCCCATGCATGAACAAGAGAGAGAAAATTGAGAAAATAAGAAACAGAGACTCAGGGATCTGTAGGACAATAACAAAATTTAATAAAAGTCATAAACATAGAAAATCAAGATGTTGAACAAATCCTAACAGGATAAACCCAAAGAAATCCATGATCAGACATATTATAATCAAATTTCTGAAAACCAAAGACAAAGAGAAAAATTTTGAAAGCAGCCAAAGAGAAATAATGCATTGCCTACAGGTAACATTCATAGATTTATTTGTAATTACCAAGAGCTCTAAACAAGCCAAATGTCCTTTAATTGGCAAAGAGATAAACTGTGGGGGCGCCTGGGTGGCACAGCAGTTAAGCGTCTGCCTTCGGCTCAGGGCGTGATCCCAGCGTTCTGGGTTCGAGCCCCACATCAGGCTCCTCCGCTATGAGCCTGCTTCTTCCTCTCCCACTCCCTCTGCTTGTGTTCCCTCTCTCGCTGGCTGTCTCTATCTCTGTCGAATAAATAAATAAAATCTTTAAAAAAAAAAAAAAGAGATAAACTGTGGTACATCCATTCAATGGAATACTACTCAGTCAGAAGAAGGAATATGCCCTGGATGTGATAATGACTTGAATTCCTTTTTTCCCTCCTGTTACGAGGGTATTATGCGGAGCCAATCTCAAAAGATTCCTTTTATATCATAATCTTGAAATGACAAAATTTTAGTGATGAGAAAAGATCAGTGGCTTCCGAGGGCTAGGGATAGGGTTTGACTGTAAAGGAGTTCTTTGTGGCAATGAAACAGTTCTGTGTCCTGGTTGTATCCGTTACATCAATCTATCTATACATCCCCTTTCAAAATAAACACATGTAAGAGGGGACACCTGGGTGGCTCAGTCGGTTAGGCGTCCTATTCTTGATTTTGGCTCAGGTCATGATCTTGGGGTCATGAGATCAAGCCCCGTGTTGGGCTCCACACTCAGTGGGGAGTCTGCTTGAGAGTCTCTCTTTCCCTCTCTTTCTGCTCCTTCCCCACCACGTGCTCTCTCTCTCTCAAATGAATAAATAAATCTTAAAAAAATAAACACATGCAAGACTGGTCTGTAGTTTCCTTGTATCAATGTCAGTTTCCTGGTTTTGATTATATACTGTGATTATGTCAGATGCTATTGTTAGGGAGAGCTGGGTGAAGGGTACACAGGACTCTCTGCAGTATTTTTGCAGTGACTTGTGAATTCTAAATTATTCCAAAATTTAAAAAAATAAAAAAGAAACCGATAAGGAATAACCAGCGAGGTAGAAAAGTCCAGAGGCCAAAGGAAGAAAGTGTTTCAGGTAGAACAAGGTGACCATGGGATTTGGTTACATGGAGGCCACTAAGGACTTCGACAAGAGGAATTTCGGTAGAGAAGTAGGGGCAAAGCCTCACTGGAGTGTGTACAAGAGACATTGGAGGGGAAGGGAAGTGGAAACAATGAGTATAGTGTGGAAAAAGTTAAGATTCTTTTTGCAAAAAAACCCCAAAAAACAAAAAAAACACCAATAAAACAAAACCCAAACTCAATAATTTCCATCTCCCAGGGTAGCTTTCATGTTACATAATCAATTCTAAGTCACCATTAAATTTTCATAAAACACCTGATTATTTAACTTTGCAAGTAGGCTCGTGTTGTAAAATATATGATATTTTCCTGCTGTGTTTTGTAGCTCTGTTTTAAAAAATACAATTATGTCACTCTGAGGGCCTCTGAGGGATAAATTATACTACTTGTTAATAACCAGGGTAGCAAGGGACTGTGTATGAAGAGAAGATGGAAAAATAATGCAGCAGATTAATTAATAATGTGACACATCTGAATGTTTTCAGCTCTTAGACTGCAGTAATGATCCTATCTCCTTGACTACCAGCGGTGGCTCATGTTTGTTGTCAAAAACAAAAAGGAAGAGCCTTGCAGAAGCATAAGTGGGAATGGTAAATAGAAAACTGTCTTTCCTCTGCAAAAAACAAACAAACAAAAACCCCCACTGAAAACCCTCCCATCACAGCAGTACAATTTGTTTTAAACAAATAAATGATATGTATTAAAGACAAATCCCTTAGAAATAACAAAACTAAGAGATTTCGGTGGCCTTTTTAGGAAGGAAAAGCAATTAACCGAGATTCCAAAGGTAGCCTTTATCTCAGAAGAAAAAAGCCAAGAACGAAAAACCCATAATCAAAGAACCAGGTTCAACACTCTCTATAATTCTATCTCATCAGGATCCTGAGATGACTTCACCACATTTTCTTAGCAAGTGGAGCTAATGAATGCCTGAAGCACTGTTCTTTCTTTTCTTTTCTTTTTTCCAGTTTTATTGAGATGTAACTGACATATTGTTTAAGTTTCGGGTGTGTAACATGTGGATTTAACACACTCGTATATTGCAAAATGATTGCCACCATAGTGCTTGTTAATACCCGAAGCTCTGTTCTTAAGGAATGAGAGGTCGACGCCAATCCCTGTGTTTAGCAGTTCTGGTCGCTTATTGCACATCGCAAATAAGTTTGTTTAGGTATTCTCTCGCCGATGCATTCATTCACTCATTTGTGTATCCAACAATTATTTATTGACACCGGGGACACAAGAATGGACAAAGTATGGTCTCTGCTGTTCTCATGGAGATTACCTTCTATAGGGAAAACATAAACAGACAATTACAAGACAATACAATAATAATTATTATTATTTTTCTACTACTACTAACATTGATTGTGTGCTGTCCACAAGGTAGGTGCTGTCCTAAATGCTTGTCATGTGTCCTTTTGATGAATTCGCACCACGGTCTTGTGCCTTGTGAGGTAAGTTTTATTATTATTCCTGTTTCGAAGATGAGCAAAATTAAACCAAGAGAGTTTTGGTAACTTAACCAAAGTCATACAATTTGGACAACCCCAGCCCAAAGTCAAGGGCTCAGTGAAACAGCATCTGAAGCCTAGGTGCTTAGGTGAGCTTTGCTGGACTGGGGAGTATTAGTAGGAGGTGAGTTTAGAGAGATGACCTTCCAAGCCCTTTAAGGATTTAGGGCTTTATCCTGAAGTCACTGTAATAACATCTGTTTTACTTATCTGTAATTGTAACAATCCACTCCAAAATTTAGGGGCTTAATACAAGTACCATGTAATTGCTCATGATTCTGTTGCTTAGGAATTTGGGCAAGGCTTAGCAGAGGCAGCTGGATTCCTCTCTGCATGGTGTCAGCTGGCACGGCCCCACAAAGGATCCCGCATGGCCTCACTTGCTCATACGTCTGGGACCCTGGTGGAGGCTTTGGCTGGATGCCTTGGTTCTCCACCACATAGCTTCCAAATGGGCAAAACTAGAGACTGTAAGGCCTCTTAAGGCCTAGGCCTCGAACCGTCACCATATTGTTTCTTTCACATTCTATTGGTCAAAGCAAGTTACAAAACCAGGCAAGATTCAAGGGGAGAGAAGCGTGCTCCACCCCTTGATAGGAGGAGTTGAAAAATGGCATTGAAAAAAGGCATTCAAGATGGAAGGGATGGTTATGGCCATCTTGGGAAACAGTCTACCACAACACTGCAGTGTTTGTTTGTTTTTAAGATTTTATTTATTTATTTATTTGAGAGAGAGAGAGAGAGGGAGGGAGAGCAGGAGCAGGGTGGGGGGCAGAGGGAGAAGGAAACAGACTTCCCACTGAGCAGGGAGCCCCAATGTGGGGCTTGATCCCAGGACCCTGAGATCATGACCTGAGCTGAAGGCAGATGCTTAACCAACTGAGCCACCCAGGCGCCCCAGCACTGCAGTGTTTTAAGAAGAGCTGCTGCTTGCAGGAAGGAGGAAGAAGGGTCCTGCAGTGACCTGGATGACAGGTTGGGTGGCCAGAATTAAAGTGTTGTTCTTCATCTGGTTGACAACCAGAATTGCCTGGAGGAGCTTATTAAAAATAGATTCGCCAAACTATTCACAGACATATTGAATCAGAATCCCTAGGTGTGAAGCTGAAAATATACATTTTGATGCTCTTTCTTTCAACAGATATTTTATTGAACGCCCGCTTTGTGCAAGCACCATTCTGTGCTCTGAGGATAAGGTAGCGAATGAAACAGACAAGGGTCCTGGTCCCTTCTGCAGGCAGGGAGTGAGGTCAGGCAGATGGACAAAAACCAAATGCACAACTAAATAAATGAGTATATTTGTGGATTTTGTACCAAAATCATTCTTTTCGGAAGGAAAACAAACACTGTGAAAGTGTAATGAGTAATTGAGAATACAGGCGGAGATGGAAAAAGGAGCACGTCCGTAAGAGCTCTTCATCACAGCATTACTTGTACTAGCAATAGGTTTGTTAAAAGCAACTTCATTGGGATGTAATTTAGGTACAATAAACTACACTCATCCGAAGTACACAATTCCATGAATTTCAACAGACATCATGTCCCCTTATTTCTATCTTCCATCCCCAAGCAACTGCCTATTTGCTTTTGCATCTGTCTCTTGATTTCGGCTCAGGTCATGATCTCAGGGTCATGAGATCAAGCCCCGTGTCAGGCTCCGTGCTGGGCGTGGAGCCTGCTTAAGATTCTCTCCCTCTCCCTCCGCCCCTCCCCCTGCTCACACATGCAGTCTCACGTGCTCTCTCTCTGTGTTTCTCAATAAATAAAGAAAATCTTCAAAAAAATATGATCTTGAAATATTTAGAATTCTACACAAATGAAATCGTGTAGTATATAATAGCAATGGATCTTTAAACAACCTGAATGAACAGTGATTATGGTATTTTGTGGTCCCTTTATTCAATGAAATACTACGTAGCCACGGGAATGAGGAGTCAGCTTTTTATGTACTAATTTGGAGTGATTTCCTAAAGCTATTGGTAGGTGGAAAAGGCATAGCGCAGAACAGGGCATAAAGTGTACTACCATTTATATAAAGAGAATAAAGAAAAAATATCCATATGTTGGCTTGTATGTTCATAGAGTATCTCTGAAAAAAGCTGACAATGCAGGTTGCTTCATGGGGAGAGAACTGGGTGTCTGGAAAACAGGAGTAGGAAGGAGACTTTTCACTAGAAACCCTTTGGTTCCTTTTGAATTTTGTCCCTATTCAAAGGACAACTAAAATTTAAAAATTTCAAATCATGGTATGTACAATGATTGAGAAATTGCCCCCCAATTTGGCAAAGGAAAGACTGTAATGTCAAATAAAAGGCCAAGAGCTTCAAATATTTTTTATTTTTTCAAAGATTTTATTTATTTATTTGAGAGAGAGAGAGAGAGAGTGGGGAGAGGGACAGATGGAGAGGGAGAGAGAGAATCTCTTAAGCAGACTCCAGGCTGAGAGCAGAGCCTGATGCGGGTCTCAATCTTATGACCCTGAGATCACGACCCGAGCCAAAAACAAGAGTCGGCCACCTAACCGACTGAGCCACCCAGGCGACCCTTGAAATATATTTTTTAAGTGTTTATTTATTTATTTATGAGAGAGAGAGAGCAGGGGGGAGGAGCAGAGGGAGAGGGAGAGAGAGAGAATACTAAGCAGACTCCATGCTGAGCCCGGATTCCAACTTGGGGCCCTGATCTCACGACCCTGAAACTATGACCCAAGCCAAAACCAAGAGTCGGACACTCAAGCAACTGAGCCACTCAGGTGCTCCAGCTTCAAATACTCTAATTAAACTCGGTTAAAATTACATTAAAGTCAGAATCTACATGTCTCAATTATCAGCTAAAGAGAAAACCCTGAGAAAAAACTATAAATAAAGAAGTTGAGGATTGGTATTAAACAAGCTGATCTTGAAATTCATATAGAAAAAAGCAGCCAAAAAATCTGAAAAAACCTAAATGTGAGACAGGAATCCATCAAAATCCTAGAGGAGGACACAGGCAGTAACCTCTTCAACCTTGGCCACAGCAACTTCTTGCAAGACACATCTCTAAAGACAAGGGCAACAAGCAAAAATGAATTATTGGGACTTCATCAAGATAAAAAGCTTCTGCGTGGCAAGGGAAACAGTCAACAAAATTAAAAGGCAACCTACGAAATGGGAGAAGATATTTGCAAATGACATATCAGATAAAGGGCTAGTATCCAAAATCTATAAAGAACTTCTCAAACTCAACACCCCCAAAACAAATAATCCAGTCAAGAAATGGGCAGAAGACATGGGCAGACACTTCTCCAAAGAAGACATACAAATGGCCAACAGACACATGAAAAAATGCTCAACATCACTTGGCATCAGGGAAATACAAATTAAACCACAGTGAGATAGTATCCACCTCATACCAGTCAGAATGGCTAAAATTAACAAGGCAGGAAACAACAAATGTTGGCAAGGATGTGGAGAAAGGGAAACCCTCCAACACTGTTGGTGGGAATGCAAGCTGGTGCAACCACTCTGGAAAACAGTATGGAGGTTCCTCAAAAAGTTAAAAATAGAGCAATTGCACTACTGGGTATTTACCCCAAAGATACAGATGTAGTGAGAAAAAGGGGCACATGCACCCCAATGTTCATATCAGCGATGTCCACAATAGCCAAACTGTGGAAGGAGCCAAGATGCCCTTCAACAGATGAATGGATAAAGAAGATGTGGTCCATATATACAACGGAATGTTACTCAGCCACCAGAAAAGATGAATACCTACCACTTGCATCGACATGGATGGAACTGGAGGGGATTATGCTAAGTGAAATAAGTCAAGCAGAGAAAGACAATTATCATATGGTTTCACTCATATGTGGAATATAAGAAATAGTGCAGAGGGCCATGGGGAAGGGAGGGAAAACTGAATGGGAAGAAATCAGAGAGGGAGACAAACCATGAGAGACTCTTGACTCTGGGAAACAAACTGAGGGTTATGGAAAGGGAGGGGGTGGGAGGATGGGGTAACTGGGTATTAAGGAGGGCATGTGATATGAAGAGCACTGGGTGTTATACACAACTAATGAATCATTGAACGTGATACCAAAAACTAATGATGTACTATATGTTGGCTAATTGAATTTAAATTTTAGAGATTTCTAAAAAAATCTGAAAAAACAAAAACAAAGCCAAAAAACAAAGAGCAACAATAGGGGACCAGAACCATAAGGTATTAAAACGTAGTCTTAAGAGTGAAACTAGCATATCAAGAGACAGACCATGGAATAGAAGGGAAAATCCAGAAATGGAAATTAATACATAATGAAAGTGGTACTTGAACCAGTAGAAGAAAGATAGACTTAGTGGGGTACCAGTTGGGGAGGTAGGACAGTAGGAATGACTCACGTCATGGGTTCATTGTTATAGAGAACCTAAAACAATAATAAGAGTGACTAAATCGACCTGCTTTTTAAAAATCATAATCAGGTATCATCGATTGTAAACAATGTGAATGATAAAATAATAAAATTCTCCCTCCACTCCAGTGGCTGGGTGGACTGCTCCCACCTGCCCCTTCTTAGGAATACTGCTGAATGGAATCTTTAATACATTATGCTGGGACAACTAGGTAGTGTCGCAGAAAAACAAAGAAAATGACTCAAATAGAAGGTAAAGGCTTTCTACAGTTCTTCACCAGGAAGCATCTCCAAGTAGGATTGGAACTGGCCTAGGGCAAGGAAAAGAGAAGTGTATGTGACTTTGGTCTTGTCTCGGGTTGCAGTTTTCTTTCTCTGGAACAGCTGCAAAACTTTCCATTGGAATGGTTGAGAGAGGTCCAGTTTCAGCTCTTTCTTGGGATGGTCGATGCAATGGGCAATCTCATTTGGACAGCTCTGTGTGTGTGTGCGCGTTAAGATAGAGACACAGAGAGTGAGATAGAGACGTGGGGGCAGAGAGAGAGAGAGAGAAAGAGAGAAGAATATCTTCAATCAAACCAAGGAATAAAGGCTCTCTACTTGACACCTTTTGGACCAGCTTGGGCCATGAGCCCACTTCTGGAGCAAAAAGGGTCTCCAGGGAGAAATGCTGGATTGCTTGGTTAAAGCCGGGGGCTTCACATTCCTGGGAAGGGCAAAGGGATTAGCACAACTGGCCCAGGCTTCTCAGGACCCACCCTTCAAGCTGGATCGCGTTCATGCAAATTACATGGGCCGAACAGCAAGAGGCAGATACCTAAATAAAAGTCAGGAAGCTGGATGAGGGACAGACGCTGGGTATGTAACCAACGGTGGTACCATACACGCTTATTCCAAAGTGAGGTGCACACGTAGGCATTTTTTGGTAACAACTCTTAAAACATTCATACAGTTTTATCAGTCAATATAGGGACCTCAGAAGGCAAAAGAGCACCATGTGTAAGGGCATGAGCTCTGAGGTCAGACTGCCAGAGTTTCAATCCCAGGAACCTTGTGACCACAATCAGGTCAACGTTCTCGAACCTCACTTTCCTATCACGTACAATGATGACAGCGACGATGACGATGGCAGTATGGGATGCCACAGATTTCATGGGATTGTTGTGAGGAGTTAAATGAAACGACGGACGCTACGGCAGAATTACACAAGAAGGGCTCAACGTCACCATGAAGTCATTGACCGGCAAGTGGAGCGTTTGTGATACTGAGTTTGATTAATAATCGTTTTCATTGTGTGATGAGCTGATAGTGTTTCCGGAGATGTTTCCCACTGATTCAGCTGACGAACGGATGTTTTCCTCCGGCAGCATTGACGCGTGTCAGTGGCAACGACTGCACACTCCCATCCCCAGACTCCCATGGCAAGAACAGGTTTACGTGGCGAGGTGTGGGCTGCTCCGCCGGCCCCTCTACCTGCAAGTAGCAAGTCTACGACGAGGGCGTCTTCATGATGACGTTGACTAAAGACCTTGCCTTTCTTCACTTTTCAGGGCAATGTCTCTAGCTTGACTCTCCTCTTACAAGCTCCAGGGTTCCAGCAGAGCTCAAATGTTACGTAATTTTCACTTGTTTCTTTAGCTTAACCTAGCTAGGAGAGAGGTCTCCACACACCCAGGGATATTTCACTGACCCCTTGCCTGGACCTGAGTCCAATTTTCACCTCTCCTTCTGACCAGAGCAGAATGCAGCTAACAAAAAAAAAAGAAAGAAAGAAAGAAAAGAAAAAGAAAATATTCTTACTACAGTCCATCAGCGTTTAGATCATATGTTCTAAACACCATAAGCACTTTAGCGTCCAAATAAAATAAAACTTAACTAATTAAAAAAAAATGCAGGGACCAATGAAGGGACTGAAGCCCCTCCCCTTCATCTGCTGCAGCGGCTCCTCCCAGTTTTTCAAACAACGATCAACATTTTCTTGTTTATTTTTATTATGTTCGGTTAGCCACTGTATAGTACATCACTAGTTTTCGATGTAGTGTTCAATGATTCATTAGCTACGTAAAATCAAGAAAATGTCCAATGTTTTATGTCAACTGTTAGACGAATGCAGCTCCAAGACAGATCCCTTAGAAGACCTTCCTTCGCCACAGATGGCCGCTGTTCGTTCAGCTAGACCCTCCATTGTCAAGGCAAATTCTGAACTCATCACCACCTGAAATCTGGCTTCTTCCTTCTGTACTCCGCAGATTACGGTGTGATCTGATTCCTTCTCCCTAATCACAAGAAAGCAACTATCTTTCCCGAGGCTGCATTCCCAGAACATTACTCGCACTCTTCCAACAACTGTGACACCTATCTCTCTTCTCAACTCTTACGTCGCCCTCAAAAATAGTATTTCCAGTGCCACCGACCACACCTGTCATGACAGGACTTCGTAACAGGACGGATGCCTGTGGAGTACGTGTGCTGGAGACAATGAGGCCGAGGCGAAGTAGGAAGGCAAACCAGGAAGCCGGGACAGGGCAGGGAGGTGAAAGAACATTTAATAACGTGTAACGATGTAGTCAGCAACACTGAATTCCGATCCCTTACCTCCAGTGCCCGGGCTTGGACATTTATGTGTTTTCAGTTTTGCCCAACAAATTAGTTTTGTCTGTAAACACAAAATCTACCCTCCATTCTTGGCTCACCTCACTTTAAAATGGCCCAAGAGTCTGTAAAGTAATTCTTGTTGTATTTGTATACATTTTGTTTTTTAAAAAAATTTTTAATGTATTTATTTGTCATAGAGAAAGAGAGAAAGGGCACAAGCAGGGGGAGCAGCGGGCAGAGGGAGAAGCAGGCTCCCCGCTGAGCAGGGAGCCCGATGCAGGACTCGATCCCAGGACCCCAGGATCATGACCTGAGCCGAAGGCAGATGCTTAACCGACTGAGCCACCCAGGCGTCCCTAGATTTCGTTTTTATGTCTATGTTAACAATAAACGATCTTGTTTTCTGTTGGAATGTTTTCAAAACCCTTGGGAAACATTTTGAGTATCAAAGAATACTTGGTATTTTATGTATTATCTACAATTCAACTTATTTGAATGTAATATAACTGCTTCCAGGGAGATAAGGAGAACCTGAGACATTTTGGGACTTTTCTTTTGTCCCTTTGCAAATTGAAGTTCCCAAATACGGAGAGGTGATTTTTTTTTTCTCCGTATTTGGGCAAGGCAGATAAGACCATGGTGTAACCAGCACACGGATTCACTAAAAGTTCTTTCTTTGAAAAACAGGACAGAGGGAAAATCCGGGAAAGAAAGAAGTTAAGTAGTTGAGAGTCTTACCCCACGATGGATGATGGGCTGGAAAGGGCTATTCCCTCGAATAGGACACAGGCCCGTAGAAGCATTGATGACTACAGCCAGCAGATGGCAGCAGGGGGCCGCGTCAGGAGAATTCACCCACATGGAAAAGCCCCAGTTGGACCTTTGGGCCTAGGAACCAGCATCTACTGGGAATTGGTAGAGGATATGATGCATTTCCCAGCAGAAAAACAAACAAACAAACACACCCCACCAGTGTCAGAGTTTTCCAGAAGCCCAGGTTTAGAGTCTGGCATCCAAAATGAAGGGCCCACGTAGCAATGATTACAGTCAACAATACTGTATTATAAACTTCAAAGTGGCTAAAAGACTAGATCCCACTTGTTCTCCCCACAGAAGAGAAATGATAATTACGTGCTGGGGATAGAGGCGTTAGCTAACACATGGTGGTAATCATACTGCCGCATATAAATGCATCAGATCAACACGTCGTACCCTTAAGCCCACACGATGTTGTATATGTCAATTATATCTCCATGAGTATTTACAAAAGAATAAATACAAGGAAGGCTGCTCACTTCGGCAGCACATATAAGAAAATTGGAAGGATACAGAGAATATTAGCATGGCCCCTGTGCAAGAAGGACACGCAAATTCGTGAAGCGTTCCATATGGAACACACACAAAAAACACGAAGGTCCCAGAGCCCTCGGGTTGCCCTAGTCTGCAAGACAAAGAGGGGAGGAGAGGCACAGGAGTGAAGGCGTAGAAGAAACAGGAGGAAGGTCAGGTCTGTGACACACAGATGACAGTGGAGAGTAGGGAGCAGATCAGAAAGGGTGGGGGTCATTTCTTTTTGTGTGACCTGGTGGCACTGAGTTTAATCTGCTCTAAGAACAAGTAAGTAACCCAAATATCCGTCAGTGGATGAACGGATAAACAAAATGTGGTATATACACACAGTGGAATATTACTTGGCTTTAAAAAGGGAGGAAATTTGCGGGTGCCTTGGTGGCTCAGTCGGTTAAGCATCCAACTCTTGACTTCAGCTCAGCTCTTGATCTCAGGGTCGTGAGTTCAAGCCCCGCATTGCGTTCCATGCTGGGCATGGAGCTTATTTAAAAAAAAAAAAAGGAAGGAAATTTTGACACATGCTACAACATGGATGAACCTTGAGGACACCATGCCAGGTGAAATAGTCCAGTCACAAATACCGTAAAAAGACAAATACTGTATTACTATATGTATATGAGGTGTCCAGAATAGTCAAGTTTATAGAGATAGAAAGTAGAATGGTAGTTGCCGGGGATGGAGGGGAGGGGAGGAATGGAAAGCTGTTGTTTAACAGGTACAGAATCTTGGTTTTGCAAGATGAAAAAGTTCTGGAGGTTGATTGTACAGCAATGTGAATATACTTAACATTACCGAGCTGTCTGCTTAAAAATGGTAAAGATAGGGCGCCTGGGTGGCTCCGCTGGTGAACCGTCTGCCTTTGGCTCAGGTCATGATGCCAGGGTCCTGGGATTGAGTCCCGCATCAGGCTCCCTGCTCAGCACTGCTTCTCCCTCTCTTCCCTGCTCATGCTCTCTGTCACTATCCCTGTCTCTCTCAAAGAAATAAATGAAAATTTTTTAAAAAATTGTAAAGGTGGTAAATAAGGTTCCATCTCTTCTGATCCTTAAGGAGTTGTAGGCCATGCCAAACAGGGTGGTAGGACAGGACGTTGACATCAGGTTAGTGTAAATAATAATAATAATAATAATAATAATAATAATAATAATCCTTCACATTTAAATGGCATTTTGCAGTTTATAAAAACACATTTTTTTAAGTTTAAATTTTGTTAGTTAACATACAGTGCAGTATTGGTTTCTGGAGTACAATTCAGTGATTCATCACTTACACACAACACCCAGGGCTCATCACAGCACGTGCCTTCTTTAATACCCGTCACTCATCTAGCCCGTCCCCGGCCCGCCTCCCCATAGCAACCTGCAGTTTGTTCTCTATCCTTAAGAGTCTCTTATGGCTTGTTTCCTTCTCTCCATTTTTCTTTTCCCCATTCCCCTATGTTCTTCTGTTTTCTTTTTTTTTTTTTAATGATTTTTTATTATATTATGTTAGTCACCATTACAGTACATCCCCGGTTTCCGATGTAAGGCTCGATGATTCATTAGTTGCGTATAACACCCAGTGCACCATGCAATACGTGCCCTCCTTACTACCCATCACCAGTCTATCCCATTCCCCCACCCCCCTCCACTCTGTAGCCCTCAGTTTGTTTCTCAGAGTCCATAGTCTCTCATGCTTCATTCCCCCTTCTGATTACCCCCCCTTTCTTTATCCCTCTCTTCCCCTACCGATCATCCTAGTTCTTATGTTCCATAGATGAGAGAAATCATATGATAGTTGTCTTTCTCTGCTTGACTTATTTCACTTAGCATTATCTCCTCCAGTGCCGTCCATGTTGCAGCAAATGTTGAGAACTCGTTCTTTCTGATAGCTGAGTAATATTCCATTGTATATATGGACCACATCTTCTTAATCCAGTCATCTGTTGAAGGGCATCTCGGCTCCTTCCACGATTTAGCTATTGTGGACAATGCTGCTATGAACATTGGGGTGCATATGGCCCTTCTCTTCACTACGTCTGTATCTTTGGGGTAAACACCCAGTAGTGCAATGGCTGGATCATAGGGTAGCTCAATTTTTAACTTTTTAGGGGACCTCCACACTGTTTTCCAGAGTGGCTGTACCAACTTGCATTCCCACCAACAATGTAGGAGGGATCCCCTTTCTCCACATCCTCTCCAACAATTGTTGTTTCTTGCCTTGTCTATTTTTGCCATTCTAACTGGCGTAAGGTGGTATCTCAGTGTGGTTTTGATTTGAATTTCCTTGATGGTTAATGATTTTGCATATTTTTTCATGTGTCTGTTAGCCATTTGTATGTCTTCATTGGAAAAGTGTCTGTTCATATCTTCTGCCCATTTTTTGATTTGTTTATGTTTCTCGTGTATTGAGTTTGAGAAGTTCTTTGTAGATCTTGGATACCAGTCCTTTATCTGTAGTGTCATTTGCAAATATATTTTCCCATTCCGTGGGCTGCCTCTTAGTTTTTCTGACTGTTTCCTTGGCTGTGCAGAAACTTTTAATCTTGATGAAGTCCCATAAATTCATTTTATCTTTTGTTTCTCTTGCCTTTGGGGATGTATCATGAAAAAGTTTGCTTTGGCCAATGTCGTAGAGGTTGCTGCTTATGTTCTCCTCTAGAGTTTTGATGGATTCCTGTCTCACATCGAGGTCTTTCATCCATTTGGAGTTTATTTTTGTGTATGGTGTGAGATAGTGGTCAAGTTTCATTCTTTTGCATGTAGCTGTCCAATTTTCCCAGCACCATTTATTGAAGAGACTTTTTCCCACCGGATGTGTTTTCCTGCTTTATCAAATATTAGTTGCTCAAAGAGCTGAGGGTCCATTTCTGGGCTCTCTATTCTGTTCCATTGGTCTATGTGTCTGTTTTTGTGCCAGTACCATGCTGTCTTTGTGATCACAGCTTTGTAGTACAGCTCGAAATCCGGCATTGTGATGCCCCCAGCTTTGTTTTTCCTTTTCAACAGTTCCTTGGAGATTCGGGGCCTTTTCTGTTTCCATACAAATTTAAGGACTATTTGTTCCAGTTCCTTGAAAAATGTCCTCGGTATTTTGATCGGGACAGCATTGAAAGTGTAGATTGCTCTGGGTAGCATGGACATTTTAACTATGTTAATTCTTCCGATCCATGAGCATGGAATATCTTTCCATCTTTTTATGTCTTCCTCAATGTCTTTCAAGAGTGATTTATAGTTTCTAGAATATAGGTCCTTTACGTCTCTGGTTAATTCCAAGGTAACGTATGGTTTTTGGTGCTATTGTAAATGGGATGGATTCCCTAATTTCTCTTTCTTCAGTCTCGTTATTCGTGTATAGAAATGCAACTGATTTCTGAGCATTGATTTTGTAACCCGCCACGTTACTGAATTGCTCTATAACTTCTAATAGTTTGGGAGTGGCTTCTTTTGGGTTTTCCATATAGAGTATCATGTCATCTGCGAAGAGAGACATTTTGACTTCTTTGCCGATTTGAATACCTTTGATCCCTTTTTGTCGTCTGATTGCTGTTGCAAGGACTTCTAGTACTATGTCGAATAATAGTGGCGAGAGTGGGCATCCTTGTCGTGTTCCTGATCTTAAGGGAAAGGCTTCCAGCTTTTCCCCATTGAGAATAATATTTGCAGTAGGCTTTTCATAGATGGCTTTTATGAGATTGAGAAATGTACTTTCTATTCCTACACTCTGAAGGGTTTTAATCAGGAAAGGATGCTGTATTTTGTCAAATGCTTTTTCGGCATTGATTGAGAGGATCATATGGTTCCTGAGTCTTTTCTTGTTGATATGATGTATCACGCTGATTGATTTGCGAATATTGAACCACGCTTGCATCCCAGGTATGAATCCCACTTGATCGTGATGGATAATCCTTTTAATGTACTGTTGGATTCTATTAGCAAGTATCTTGTTGAGGATTTTGGCGTCCATATTCATTAGGGAGATCGGTCTGTAATTCTCCTTTTTGAGGGGGTCTTTGCCTGGTTTGGGGATCAAGGTAATATTGGCCTCATAGAATGAGTTTGGTAGCTTTCCTTCTGTTTCTATTTTTTGAAATAGCTTTAGGAGAATAGGTATTATTTCTTCTTTGAATGTTTGGTAGAATTCCCCAGGAAAACCGTCCGGGCCTGGAGTTTTGTTATTTGGAATGTTGTTTATCACTGACTCAATTTCTTCATAATTAATTGGCCTGTTTAAGGAATCAATTTCTTCCGGTTTCAATCTTGGTAGTTTATAGGTTTCCAGGAAGGATTCCATCTCTTCCAGATTGCTTAGTTTATTGGCATATAGCTGTTGATAAAAATTTCTAATAATCCTTCCAATTTCAATGGTGCTCGTCGTGACCTCTCCTTTTTCATTCATAATTTTAATAATGTGGGTCCTTTCTCTTTTCTTTTGGATAAGTCTTGCCAGTGGTCTGTCAATTTTATTGATTCTCTCAAAGAACCAGCTTCTAGTCCTGTTGATCTGCTCTACTGTACTTCTGGTTTCTGCTTGATTGATTTCAGCTCTAATTTTGGTCAACTGCTTCCTCGTGCGTGGATTAGGCGTGTCCCTCTGTTGCTGTTCCAGCTTTTTGAGGTGAGAATATAAAAACTGCATTTTAGATTTTTCTATTCTTTTGAGTGAGGCTTGGATGGCTATGTATTTCCCCCTTAGGACTGCCTTTGCAGTATCCCATAGGTTTTGGACTGTTGTATTTTCATTCTCATTGGTTTCCATAAATTGTTTAATTTGATTTTTGATTTCCTGGTTTATCGAGTCATTCCTGAGCAGGATGGTTCTTAGTCTCCAAGTGTTTGAATTTCTTCCAAATTTTTCCTTGTGGTTGAGTTCCAATTTCAGAGCATTGTGGTCTGAGAATATGCAGGGGATAATTTCAATCTTTTGGTATCGGTTGAGACCTGTTTTGTGTCCCAGAACATGGTCTATTCTTGAGAATGTTCCATGGGCATTAGAATAGAATGAGTATTCTTTGGTTCTGGGGTGTAGTGTTCTATATATATCTATGAGGTCCAACTCGTCGAGTATGGCATTCAAAGCCTTTGATTCTTTGCTTAGTTTTTGCCAGGGTGTTCTGTCTATTTCTGATAGTGGAGTGTTGAGGTCCCCTACTATTAATGTATTTTTATTTATATGTCTCTTTATTCTGGTTAAGAGTTGGCTTGTGTATCTTGCTGCTCCCCTGTTGGGGGCATATATATTTATAATTGTCATATCCACTTGTTGGATACTTCCTTTAAGAATAATATAGTGACCTTCTGCGTCTCTAACTATAGTCTGTAGTTTAAAATCCAATTTATCTGATATGAGAATTGCTACCCCAGCTTTCTTTTGAGGTCCATTTGCGTGAAAGATGGTACTCCATCCCCTTACTCTCAGTCTGAATGCATCTTTGGGTTCGAAATGAGTCTCTTGTAGACAGCAAATGGATGGGTCATTTCTTTTTATCCAATCTGCAACCCTGTGTCATTTATGGGAGCATTTAAGCCATTCACATTAAGACTGAGTACTGAGAGATATGATTTTAATGATGCCATGTTGCCAGTAAAGTCTTTGTTTGTATTGGCTGTGACTTTCTGTTCTGTATCACTCTTGGGGCCTTTTTACTTTTATAGAACCCCCCGTAATATCTCCTGTAGGGCTGGTTTCATGGTTACGAAATTGGTTAGTGACTGGCAATTCTGAAATGTCTTTATTTCTCCATCAATTCTGAATGACAGCCTTGCTGGATAAAGGATCCTTGGCTGCATGTTTTTCTCTGAAAGAGCTTTAAATATGCTCCCCCAACCGTTTCTCTCATTCCAGGTCTGTGTAGGCAGGTCTGACGTAATTCTGATGCCTTTGCCTTAGTACGTGAGAAATTTCTTTGCCCTGGCCACTTTCAATACTGTATCCTTGCATCTAATATTTGCGAATTGCACTATGACGTGACGTGGCGTAGGTTTGTCATGGTTGAGCTTGGGAGGGGTCCTCTCTGCCTCTTGGACACGAATGTTTGTTTCCCTCGCTAGATTAGGGAAGTTTTCAGCTACAATTTGTTCAAATATCTCTTCTAGACCTCTGTTTTTCTCAACCCCCTCGGGGATGCCGATGATTCTAACATTGGATCGTTTCATTGAGTCAGTAATCTCCCATAACCTACATTCGTGGGCTTGGATTTTTTAAGAGCAGCTTCTATTTTGGTTTTTTCCTCTATTAACCCATCCTCCAATTCACTAACCCGTTCCTCTGCTTCTGCGACCCTGGCCGTCAGAGCCTCTAGTTTTGCCTGCATTTGGCTCATAGAATTTTTAATTTCTGTCAGATTCGCTCTCATTTCTGTCCTTAGGGATTCTATATTCTCAGGAACCTTTTCGTTAATAGTTTTTTCAATTCTACTCATCATTTTGACCATCGTTACTCTGAATTCCATTTCTGATACTTTGGTTACATCCATATCCATTATTTCTGTGGCAGAGGCCACAGACTCACTGTCTTTTCTTTGCTGGGGGGGGGGGGGCTTCTCCTTCTTGTCATTCTGATGAAGAGAGGTTGCGGGGTTTCCAGAGCCCAAATTATTGACTGGGTCCCAGGCCGTGCCCCTTGTTTTATAGGGATCTTAGGGATGTGGGCTTCTTCTTTAAAGATTTTATTTATTTATTTATGTGGCAGCCAACCAGCGAGAGAGGGAACAGAAGCAGGGGAGTGGGAGAGGAAGAAGCAGGCTCCCAGCGGAGGAGCCCGATGAGGGACTCGATACCGCAGCGCCGGGATCACGTCCTAAGCCGAAGACAGGCGCTCAATGACTGCGCCACCCAGGCACCCGGGTTGTGGGCTTCTTGATTTTTCAGCCTGCCTTCTGTGTTCTGGGGGAGGGGCCTGCCGCGCCGATACTCAGGCAACCCTGTTTGGGTAGAGTCTCCGTGTCCCCTGCGAGGGGGGATGGGGATGGGCACTCTCTGAGCCGGTCTTTCCAGGCTTTTGTTCTCTGGCGGCTTTCCCTGGCGGTTTGCTGTGCCTCTTCTGAGAGTCAGAGCAGCAGCGGCCGAATTTCGGCCTCTGTCACAGAAGAGAGGGATTGCGGCCCGTTCTCTACTAATGTTCTGGCCACTTTAACTCTGTTTCTGTTGGTGCTGCTCAACCCTGCAGCGTCTGGGATGTGCGCCCCACACCCGGCGTCCCAGCCCTCACTTCCAGGGCCGGCGCGTCTCTGTCCTTTGTGTTTCTAATGCCGCCAGCCGCCAGCCGCCCCGCGCGCTCCCGGGTCTCCCGGTCTCAGTCTGGATCCAGTGAGCGCACCGGGATTCCGGTGTTCCGCGAGATGCCTGGTGGCGCGCGCACCCGGCTCACGGTCTCAATCTGCTGTTTCACGGGTGCTGTCCGCGAGCCCCACCCGCTCCCCCGTGCAAGTGGCTACCGCTTCCCGGCGCCCGAACGCGGCGGCTCCCTCCCCTTCTGTTTATCTTCTGATATCTGTGCGCGGTTTCATGGCTCCCTGCTTCGTACCTCAATACTCAGCGCTGGAGATGTTCATTTGTAGAGATCCAGATGCGTCTTCCTGCGTCTCAGGCTGGTTCCATGGTTGTTTAGGCTCTTCTGTTTTCTTTCTTGAATTCCACGTATGAGTGAGATCACATGGTATTTGTCTTTCGCAGACCGACTTACGTCACTTAGCGTAAACTAGCTCCATCCACATCATTGCAAACGGCGAGATCTCATTCTTTTGGATGGCTGAGTACTATTCCATCATAGATCTATACCACATCTTTATCCGTCTGTCAGTTGATGGACATCTGGGCTCTCTCCGTAGTTTGGCTATTGTTGATAATGCTGCTAAACACTGGGGCGCATGTGCCCCTTTGAACGAGTATTTTGGTACCCTTTGGGTAAATACTTAGTAGTGCAATTGCTGGGTCATAGAGTAGTTCTATTTTTAACTTTTTGAAGAACCTCCATACTGTTTTCCAGAGTGGCTGCACCAGTTTGCATTCCCACCAATAGTGCAAGAGGGCTCCCCTCTCTCCACAACCTTATTAACACCTGTTGTTTCTTGTGTGGTTAATTTTAGCCATTCTGACAAGTGTGAGTTGATATTTCATCGTGGTTTTGATTTGTGTTTCCCTGATGAGTGATGGTGAGCATCTTTTCATGTGTCTGTTGGCCATCTGGATGTCTTCTTTGGAAAGGTGGTGTCTATTCATGTCTTCTGCCCATTTCTTTAACTGGATTATTTGTTTTTTGGGTGTTGAGTTTGGTAAGTTCTTTATAGATTTTGGATGCTAACCCTTTATCAGATATGCCATTTGCAAATATCTTCTCCCATTCCATAGGCTGCCTTTCAGTTTTGTTGGTTGTTTCCTTCACTGTGCAGAAGCTTTTTATCTTGATGAAGTCCCAATAGTTCATTTTTGCTTTTGTTTCCCTTGCCTCAGGAGGCATATCTAGAAAGAAGTTGCTACGGCCGATGTCAAAGAGGTTACTGCCTATGTTCTCCTCTAGGATTCTGATGGATTCCTGTCTCCCATTTAGGTCATTTTGGATGTATTTTTGTGGATGGTGTAAGAAGTGGTTCAGTTTCATTCTTTTGCATGTTGCCGTCCAGTTTGCTTAGCACCATGTGTTGAAGAGACCGGTTTTTTTTTCTCCCCCATTGGATATTCTTTCCTGCTTTGTCGAAGGTTAGTTGACCATATAGTTGTGGGTCCATTTCTGGGTTTTCTATTCTGTTCCATTGATCTATGTGTCTGTTTTTGTGGCACTTTGCAATTTACACAGTTCTACCGTAGAAATACCTTACCTTGTCAAGTCCTGCTAGCAACTAGTATGGAGGGAGGTAGGTCTGTGGGTTAAAAGAAAGTGGGTAGGCCACATGGAGGAAACGCAGGGAGTGAGGGGGTTAACACGGAGTAAAGGGACGTATGATAGACTTGGTGGGCCGGTGGCAGAAACGGCAGTTGAAAGAGGAAAAGCAATCAGCTCCCGATCTACTTGATTCCTCTGTTTTTCTTCGGATGTGGTATTAGGTAACCACAGCCTCGTGTGTTCAAAT
This sequence comes from Ursus arctos, assembly GCF_023065955.2. NCBI lineage: Eukaryota > Metazoa > Chordata > Mammalia > Carnivora > Ursidae > Ursus > Ursus arctos. The sequence continues at coordinate 39,220,709 of NC_079873.1, read as the reverse complement.
GTTTTCTGTTCTTTCTGTGCCCCATTTTTCATAAGCTCTCTTCCGAGAAGCAAGACATCTTCATAATTAAACGTGCTTGTGTTCAAACTTGGGCAGGTTACTTATCTCTCTTGGCTTTAGTTTTCCCTCTGATAATAGTTCCTGCCACTTCCAGCCTCGATGCATAGTTTCTCTTTTCATGTGTCCAGCCCTTTGACCTCAAGAGCAAATGTCCCCCAGTGATTGAAAGAAAGGGGGGGTAACCAGAAGGGGGAATGAAGCATGAGAGACTATGGACTCTGAGAAACAAACTGAGGGCTTCAGAGGGGAGGGGGCTGGGGGAATGGGATAGGCTGGTGATGGGTAGTAAGGAGGGCACGTGTTGCATGGAGCACTGGGTGTTATACGCAACTAATGAATCATCGAACTTTACATCGGAAGCCAGGGATGTACTGTATGGTGACTAACATAATATAATAAAAAAACATTTAAAAAATGGAGCGATAGGGAATGCCTCTTCGAGGTTTTCCTTCTCTGAACTTGTCTTGTCATAGTATTTTTTTAAAAAAGATTTTATTTATTTATTCGACAGAGATAGAGACAGCCAGCGAGAGAGGGAACACAAGCAGGGGGAGTGGGAGAGGAAGAAGCAAGCTCCTAGCGGAGGAGCCTGATGTGGGGCTCGATCCCATAACGCCGGGATCACGCCCTGAGCCAAAGGCAGACGCTTAACCGCTGTGCCACCCAGGCGCCCCTGTCTTGTCATAGTGTTTTTGAGAAGATCGCCAATGGCATCAAGCAGGAAAAGAACTGGTTTGCAACATATAAGTTTCGTGCTTAGTAAAACTTGATGACTTCAAGGGTTTGGAAGAAAACAGTTGATGTGAGCGTGGAGTTGGCTGGCCCCCAAAACTTTTCAGAGGTTAGGTGGAAACCTTCAGGGGTGCTTCTTGCCAGCGATCTCCAACAATTTCCCTAAAGTATCTGATTACACTAGCTGGGGTGACAGTCTGGGTAATAAGGTAGAAATTTTCATTAGTCCAGCCCAGACAATTGTAGCCAAATTGAACAGCAGGAAAATTTGGCTCTGACTCTTCAAGAGGCAACACTTGTTACATTGGGTACATCCTGGCCTGCTGGAGACGGGGCGCTCGGTTCCTTCCATTCAACAAGTCCGTTTGAATGAAAACCTAACGTGGAACTCCCCACTTCTTTTTGTTAACAATACCAATTACTTTAGCTGCTGTGAGAATCAAAGAACTTCCTTCATCTGGATTTCTCAAACACAGACATGCACTGCTCACTCGACGGTATCTGGAAATATTAACGTAAGGAGTTTATCTTATCCAGGGAGAAAATGCTGAGCTTTAAAACTATTTAACTAAGATCACTTGATATATTTTATGACTAACACAACTGGACCAACCTGTATTTAGGCTCAGTCAATGCAAAAATGAACAAAAAGCGAATGCCAACCAGATTACATTGTAAAACATTCACAGTATTTAGGATCAGAAACTAACTGTGTGTAGTTGACAACTGATGTGCCCCCCCCCCCTTCTCTGAGACATCGTCACTCTTGGATTTTTAAGGATGACCTGGATTCATTTGTTGTGTACTTGCCTCTTGAAGCAAAGCACATAACGGACTCTTTTTTTTTTTTTAACAGAGTCATAACGGACTCTTAATAATTATGCTTTTAATCTGGGAATTCTCCTTTTTGATTCTCCAAAAGGGAGAATTTCTCTAGGCCATTTCCAGGTTCCTGCAGAGCCAGAAGATGCAAGTGTGCACAGTTTTGAGAACATGCCACAGTAAGCTTTGTAATCCTTGTGTTCTGGCGACTATTGCTTGGTAACAAATCACCCCTACAACGGAGCGGCTTATTATGATCATTTTATTAGGCCCACTAATTTTACCGGTCAGGAATTCAGACAGAGCACACCGAGAGTCCTTTTTCTCTGCTCTGCCATGTCTGGGGCCTTGGCTGAGAAGACTGAAAGGCTGGGGCTGGAATCATAGGGAGGCATCTCCGTTCACATGTCTGACTGTTGATGCTGGCTCTTGGCCAGCACCTCAGGCGAGAGTGTGGACACGAACTCTGCTCTGTGACCCTTCCATGTGGCCTGGGCTGCCTCACAGCATAGTGGCCTCAGGATAGTCTGACCATTTCCATGGTGAGTCAGGGCCTTAAAGTTAGTGTCCCAGGAAACAAGGCAGAAACTGCGTTGCATTTTCTGACCCGGCTTCAGAAACACAGTATCACTCCTGCCTCATTCTACCCATCACAAGTCAGTCACAAGCCCATGACAGTTCAAAGAAAGGGGACAGAGCCCCTACTTCCGGATGGGAGGAGAATCAAAAAGTTTGTGGATGTGTGTGGTGGTGAAGTTTATACATCAATTTGACCGGATCATGGGGCGCTCCGATATGTGGCTAAACATTATTTCTATGTGTGTCTGTGAGGATGTTTCCGCATGAAATCAGCCAAGTCAGTAAAGTGGTTTGCCCTTCCCTCTGGATGGGCATCAGCCAACCCACTAAGGGCCTACATTGGTCAAAAAAGTGGAGGAAGAAAGAATATGGCCCTTCCTGCCTGATGGTTTGAGCTGGGACATCAACCTTCTCCACCCCTAGTGTTCCTGGTTCTCAAGACTTTAGCATTAATTCCTTCGAGGATCATCCAAGGTGCTGCAAATTGCAGGATTCCCCTCTTTCTCAGAAGAAATAATGGGTAAATAATGTTCCAGTGTGCGTGTGTGTGTGTGTGTGTGTGTACGTCTGTGTGTGTGTGTGTGTGTGTGTGTACGCATATATACCACATCTTCTTTATCCATCCAGAAATTTAAGTTGTTTCCGTATCTTGGCTCTTGTGAGTAATGCAGTGAACATGGGAGTGCAGATATCTCTAAGAGATCCAGATTTCAATTCCTTTGGATAGATACCCAGAAATGCGATTGCTGGATCACAGGGTAGTTCTATTTTTAATCTTTTGAGGAACCTCCATACTATTTTCCATAGTGGCTGCACCAATTTACATTCCCACCAAGAGAGTACTTGGGTCCCTTTTTCTCCACAGCCTCGCCAACACTTGTTCTTTCATGTCTTTTTGATGGTAGTTATTCTAACAAGTGTGAGGTGGTATCTCATGGTGGCTTTAATGTTCATTTCCCTGATGATTAGCGATGTCGAGCATCTTGTCATGTACCTGTTGGCCATGTGTATGTCTTCTTTGGAAAACTGTCTATTCAGATCTTCTGCCTATTTTTAAAAATTGGGTTATTATTCATTTGTTTATTTTTTGCTATTGAGTTGTATAAGTTCTTTATATATTTTGGATATTCACCCCTTATCAGATATATGATGTGCAAGTATTTTCTCCTATTCTGTAGGTTGCCTTTTCATTTTGTTGATTATTTCTCTTGCTGTGCAGAAGCTTTTTAGTGTGATGTAACCCCACTTATTAATTTTTGCTTTTGTCGCTTGTGTTTCTGCCATCATATCCAGGAAATTGCTGCCAAAACCAATGTCAACGAACTTTTCCCCTATATTTTCTTCTAGGAGTTTTATGGTGTCAAGTCTTACATTTAATCTTGAATCCATTTTGAGCTCATTTTTGTGAATGGTGCAAGATAGCCAATTTCATTCCTCAGCATGTGATAATCCAGTTTTCCCAGCACCATTTTTTGAAAAGATTATCATTTCCTCATTGAGTATTCTTGGCTCCCCTGTCAAATATTAGCTGGCTGCACATATGGAGGTTTATTTCTGGGCTCTTGATTCTGTTTCATTTTTTGGTGTGTCTACTTCCATGCCATTACCATATTGTTTTGTTTACTCTAGCCTTGTAGTATAGTTTGATATCAGGATGTGTGATGCCTCCCACTTTGCTCTTTCTCAGGACTGCTTTGGCTATTCAGGGCCTTTTGTGAGTCCATACAAATTTTAGGACTTTTCTTTCTATTTCTGTGAAAAATGCCATTGGACTTTTGATAGAGATTGCATTGAGTCTATAGGTAGCTTGGGGTAATATGGACATTTTAACGGTATTAACTTTTCTGATTCATGAACACAAAATATATTTCCATTTGTTTGTGTCTTCTTCAATTTCTTTCATTGAAGTATTATAGTTTTCATGAAATAGAAACCAAAAAAACCCCAGTAGAACAGATCAATGAAACTAGGAGGTTGTTCTTTAAAAGAATTAATAAGATTGATAAACCCCTGGCCAGACTTATCAAAAAGAAAAGAGAAAGGACCCAAATAAATAAAATCATGAATGAAAGAGGAGCAATCACAACCAACACCAAAGAAATACAAACAATTATAAGACCATTTTATGAGCAAATATATGCCAAAAAATTAGGCAATCTGGAAGAAATGGATGCATTCTTGGAGACATATAAACTACCAAAACTGAACCAGGAAGAAATAGAAAACCTGAACAGACCCATAATCAGCAAGGAAACGGAAACAATAAAAAATCTCCCAACAGGAGAGGAGTTAAGATGGCAGAGGAGTAGGGGACCCCTTCTTCAGCCGGTCCCCTGAGACGAGCTGGATAGGTACCAGACCAGCCTGAACATCCACAGAACCAGCCTGAGATGCAGGAAGATACATCTGGATCTCTACAAATGAACATCTCCAGCACTGAGTATTGAGGTACGAAGCAGGGAGCCGTGAAACCGTGCACAGATATCGGAAGATAAACAGAAGGGGGAGGGAGCCACTGCGTTCGGATGCCGGGAAGCTGTAGCCACCTGCACTGGGGAGCGGGCGGACTCACGGACGGCACCCGCAAAACAGCAGACTGAGACCGTGAGCCGGGGAACGCGCGCCACCAGGCATCTTGCGGAACACCGGAATCCCAGTGTGCTCACTGGATCCAGACTGAGACCGGGAGCTCCCGAAGCGCACGGGGGTGGCTGGTGGCTGGCGGTGTTAGAAACACAAAGGACAGAGACGCGCTGGCCCTGGAAGTGAGGGCTGGGACGCAGGGTGTGGGGCGCACATCCTGGGACGCTGCAGGGTTGAGCAGCACCAACAGTAACAGAGTTAAAGTGGCCAGATCATCAGTGGAGAACGGTCCGCGATCCTTCTGTTCTGAGACAGAGGCTGAGATTCGGCCACTGCTGCTCTGACTCTCAGAAGAGGCACAGCAAACCGCCAGGGAAAGCCACCAGAGAACAAAAGCCTGGAAATACCGGCTCACAGCGTGCCCATCCCCATCCCCCCTTGCAGGGGACACGGAGACTCTACCCAAACAGGGTTGCCTGAGTATTGGCACGGCAGGCACCTCCCCCAGAAGGCAGGCTGAAAAATCAAGAAGCCCACATCTCTAAGATCCCTATAAAACAAGTGCACACCGCCTGTGCCCTGGTCAATAATTTGGGCTCTGGACGACCCCGCAACCTCTCCTCATCAGAATGACGAGAAGGAGAAGTCCCCCCCAGCAAAGAAGAGACAATGAGTCTGTGGCCTCTGCCACAGAACTAATGGATATGGATATAACCAAATTATCAGAAATGGAATTCAGAGTAACAATGGTCAAGATGAGGTGTAGACTTGAAAAAAGTATTAACAAAAATGTTAATGAGAATATAGAATCTCTAAGGGCGGAAATGAGAGCGAATCTGGCAGAAATTAAAAATTCTATGAGCCAAATGCGGGCAAAACTAGAGGCTCTGACGGCCAGGGTGAATGAGGCAGAAAAACGTATCAGCGAATTGGAGGATGGGTTAGTAGAAGAGAAAGCTAAAATAGAATCTGGACTCAAAAAAATCCAGTCTCAAGAATGTAGGTTATGGGAGATTACTGACTCAATGAAACGTTCCAATGTCAGAATCATCGGCATCCCCGAGGGGGTGGAGAAAAACAGAGGTTTAGAAGAGATATTTGAACAAATTGTAGCTGAAAACTTCCCTAATCTAGCAAAGGAAACAAGCATTCATGTTCAAGAGGCAGAGAGGACCCCTCCCAAGCTCAACCATGATAAATCCATGCCACGTCACGTCATAGTGCAATTCGCAAATATTAGATCCAAGGATACGTATTGAAAGCGGCCAGGGCAAAGAAATTTCTCATGTACCAAGGCAAAGGTATCAAAATTACGTCAGACCTGTCTACACAGACCTGGAATGAGAGAAAGGGTTGGGGGGGCATTTTTAAAGCTATTTCAGAGAAAAACATGCAGCCAAGGATCCTTTATCCAGCAAGGCTGTCATTCAGAATTGATGGAGAAATAAAGACCTTCCAGAATCACCAGTCATTGACCAATTTCATAACCACGAAACCAGCCCTACAGGAGATATTAAGGGGGGTTCTATAAAAGTAAAAATGCCCCAAGAGTGACACAGAACAGAAAGTCACAATCTATAGAAACAAAGACTTTCCTGGCAACATGGTATCATTACAATCATATCTCTCAATAATCAGTCTCAATGTAAATGGCCTAAATGCTCCCATAATGCCACAGGGTTGCAGATTGGACAAAAAGACATGACCCATCCATTTGCTGTCTACAAGAAACTCATTTTGAACCTAAAGATACATTCAGACTGAAAGTAAAGGGATGGAATACCATCTTTCACACCAATGGACCTCAAAAGAAAGCTGGGGTAGCAATTCTCATATCAGACAGATTGGATTTTATTTTATTTTATTATTTTTTTAAAGTAATTGTGAGCATTTTGCTATTTTTTTAAGATTTTTTATTTATTTACTTGACAGAGATAGAGACAGCCAGCGAGAGAGGGAACACAAGCAGGGGGAATGGGAGAGGAAGAAGCAGGCTCCCAGTGGAGGAGCCTGATGTGGGGCTCGATCCCACAACGCCGGGATCACGCCCTGAGCCGAAGGCAGACGCTCAATGACTGAGCCACCCAGGCGCCCCAGACAGATTGGATTTTAAACTAAAGACTATAGTTAGAGACACAGAAGGGCACTATATTATTCTTAAAGGATGTATCCAACAAGTGGATATGACAATTATAAATATATATGCCCCCAACAGGGGAGCAGCAAGATACACAATCCAACTCTAAATCAGAATAAAGAGACATATAGATAAAAATACGTTAATAGTAGGGGACCTCAACACTCCACTATCAGCAATAGACAGCACCGGAGCAGAAAACCAACATAGAAACAAGAGCTTTGAATGCCATAGTCGACGAGTTGGACCAATGACATACAAATGGCTAACAGACACATGAAAAAATGTTCAAAATCATTAGCCATCAGGGAAATTCAAATCAAAACCACACTAAGATACCACCTTATGCCAGTTAGAATGGCAAAAATCGACAAGGCAAGAAACAACAATTGTTGGAGAGGATGTGGAGAAAGGGGATCCCTCCTACATTGTTGGTGGGAATGCAAGTTGGTACAGCCACTCTGGAAAACAGTGTCTTTAACTTAAGAAGTTAAAAATGGAGCTACCCTATGATCCAGCCATTGCACTATTGGGTATTTACCCCAAAGATACAGACGTAGTGAAGAGAAGGGCCATATGCACCCCAATGTTCATAGCAGCAATGTCCACAATAGCTAAATCGTGGAAGGAGCCGAGATGCCCTTTAACAGATGACTGGATTAAGAAGTTGTGGTCCATATATACAATGGAATATTACTCAGCTATCAGAAAGAACGAGTTGTCAACATTTGCTGCAACATGGACGGCACTGGAGGAGATAATGCTAAGTGAAATAAGTCAAGCAGAGAAAGACAATTATCATATGGTTTCTCTCATCTATGGAACATAAGAACCAGGAAGATCGGTAGGGGAAGAAAGGGATAACAAAAGGGGGGGGTAATCAGAAGGGGGAATGAAGCATGAGAGACTATGGACTCTGAGAAACAAACTGAGGGCTCCAGAGGGGAGAGGGGTGGGGGAATGGGATAGGTCGGTGATGGGTAGTAAGGAGGGCACGTACTGCATGGTGCACTGGGTGTTATATGCAACTAATGAATCATCGAAGTTTACATCGGAAACCGGGGATGTACTGTATGGTGACAAACATAATAGAATAAAAAAACATTAAAAAAAAATCTCCCAACAAACAGGGCCGGATGGCTTCCCAGGGGAATTCTATCAAACATTTATAGAAGAATTAATACCTACTCTTCTGAAGCTGTTTCAAAAAATCGAAATGGAAGGAAAACTTCCAAACTCTTTCTATGAGGCCAGCATTACCTTGATCACAAAACCAGAACATAGACTCCACCAAAAAGGAGAATTACAGACCAATATCCCTGATGAACATGGATGCAAAAATTCTCAGCAAAATACTAGCCAATAGGATTCAACAGTACGTTAAAAGGATTATTCACCATGACCAAGTGAGACTTATTCCTGGGCCAGAAGGTTGGTTCAACATATGCAAATCAGTCAGTGTGATACACTACATAAATAAAAGAAAGGACAAGAACCATATGATCCTCTCAGTAGATGCAGAAAAAGCACTTGACAAAGTACAGCATCCTTTCTTGAGTAAAACTCTTCACAGTGTAGGGATAGATGGTACATACCTTAATATCATAAAAGCCATCTATGAAAACCCACAGTGAATATCATTCTCAATGGGGAAAAACTGAGAGCTTTTCCCCTAAGGTCAGGAACCCCGCAGGGATGTCCACTGTTATCACTGCTGTTCAACACAGTACTAGAAGTCGTAGCCTCAGCAATCAGATAACAAAAAGAAATAAAGGCATCCGAATTGGCAAAGAAGAAGTCAAACTCTCACTCTTTGCAGACGACATGATAGTCTATGTGGAAAACCCAAAAGACTCCACCCCCTAAATTGCTAGAATTCATACAGGAATTCAGTAAAGTGGCAGGATATAAAATCAGTGCACAGACATCAGTTGCGTTTCTATACACTAACAATGAGACAGAAAAAGAGAAATTAAGGAGTCAATCCCACTTACAATAGCACTCAAAACCATAAGATACCTAGGAATAAACCTAACCAAAGAGGCAAAGGATCTGTACTCAGAAAACCATAGAACACTCATGAAAGAAATTGAAAAAGACACAAAGAAATGGAAAAACATTCCATGCTCATGGATTGGAAGAATAAATATTGTTAAAATGTCTATGCTACCCAGAGCAACCTATACATTCAGTTTAATCGCTATCAAAACACCATCAACTTTCTTCACTGAGCTGGAGCAAATAATCCTAAAATTTGTATGGAACCAGAAAAGACCCCGAATCACCAAGGAAATGTTGGAAAAGAAAACCAAAGTTGGTGACATCACAATTCCGGACTTCAAGCTCTATTACAAAGCTGTAATGATCAAGACTGTATGGTCCTGGCAAAAGAACAGACAGATAGATCAATGGAACAGAATAGAGAACCCAGAAATGGACCCTCAACTCTATGGTCAACTCATCTTCTACAAAGCAGGAAAGAATATCCAATGGGAAAAATACGGTCTCTTCAACAAATGGTGTTGGGGAAATTGGACAGCCACATGCAGAAGAATGAAACTGGACCATTCCCTTAGACCACACACAAAAATAGACTCAGAATGAATGAAAGACCTAATTGTGAGACAAGAATCCATCAAAATTCTGGAGGAGAATACAGCCAGCAACCTCTTCGACCTTGGCCTCAGCAACTTCTTGCTAGACCTGTCTCCAAAGGCCAGGGAAACAAAGGCAAAAATGAATTATTGGGACTTCATCAAGATAAACACTTTTGCACAGCAAAGGAAACAGTCAACAAAACCAAAAGACAACCGACAGAATGGGAGAAAATATTTGCAAATGACATCAGATAAAGGGCTAGTGTCCAAAATCTATAAAGAACTTATCAAACTCAACACCCAAAGAACAAATAATCTGATCAAGACATGGGCAGAAGACATGAACAGACGTTTCTCCAAAGAAGACATACAAATGGCCAACAGACACATGAAAAAATGCTCAACATTACTCGGTATCAGGGAAATACAAATCAAAACCACGATGAGATAACACCTCACACCAGTCAGAATGGCTAAAATGAACAGGTCAGGAAATGACAGATGTTGGTGAGGATGCAGAGAAAGGGGAACCCTCCTACACTGTTGGTGCGAATGCAGGCTGGTGCAGCCACTCTGGAAAACAACAAGGAGTTTCCTCAAAAAGTTGAAAATAGAGCTACCCTACGAGCCAGCAATTGCACTACTGGGTATTTATCCCAAAGATGCAAATGTAGGGATCTGAAGGGACCTGCACCCCAATGTTTATAGCAGCAATGTCCACAGTAGCCAAACTATGGAAAGAGCCCAGATGTCCATCAACAGATGAATGGATAAAGAAGATGTGGTCTAGGTATACAATGGAATACTACTCAGCTACCAAAAAAGTGAAGTCTTGCCATGTGCAATGAAGTGGATGGAACTAGAGGGTATTATGCTAAGTGAAATGAGTCCATCAGAGAAAGCAATTATCATACGATCTCACTGGTATGTGGAATTTAAGAAACAAAACAGAGGATCATAGGGGAAGAGAGGAAAAATAAAACAAGATGAAACCAGAGAGGGAGACAAACCATAAGAGACTCTAAATCATAGGAAACAAACTGAGGGTTGCTGGAGGGGAGGAGAGTGGGGGGGGGGTTTACTGGGTGATGGGCATTAAGGAGGGCATGTGATATAATGAGCACTGGGTGTTATATAAGACTGATGAGTCACTGACCTCTACCTATGAAACCAATAATACACGATATGTTAATTAACTGAATTTAAATTTAAAAATTAATGTTAAAAAAAAAAACCCTGGAGTTCTCACCAGGGCCTTTGGGGCCCGCCATGATGGGGTGTGCCTGCCTCTCCAGCCTCCTCTCAGAACACCCTCCTCTTTGCTCACTCTGCTCCTGACACACTGGTCTTCTTTGCTGCTTCAAATATGACGTCAGAGCCTCACGCTTGCTGGTACATCTGTCTGGAACGCCTGGCATAGCTCATTCCCCTCTCCAGGTTTCTGCTCTCTCCTTAGCTCCTCCCTGCCTATTTCACCTAACAACCTTCAGCCCCACATTCTCTCCTGTCCCTTTATCCTGCTTGACTTCTCTTTGCCACACTAATCACTAACTGTATCATCATAAGGTTTGTCTCCCTCCGTAGAATGTGAGGTTCATAAAAACAGGGACATTTTGTTGTAGTTCCCGTCTTTTCCCCCGGGGACTCACACAGTGCCTGGCGCACGGTGGATGATCAGCAAATATTTGTAAATGATATGAATAAACACACGCATGAAGAAAACAACTGTAAAAAAAAAAGAAAGTGATCAAATAAACTCGTTTATTGCTCAGGTGTTTAAAAAAGGATTATAGTTTTCAATGTACAGATCTTCCAGTTATTTGGTTAGATTTATTCTTAAGTATTTTATTGTTTTTGATGCTATTATGAATAGGATTATTTTCTGAATTTCTTTTTCAAGTGTTTCATTGTTAGAGTATAGAAATGCAACAGTTTTCTGCATGTTGATTTTGTATCCTGCAACTTTACCGAGTCCGTTGATTAGTTCTAGCAGGTTTTTGGTGGAGTCTAGGATTTTCTACATATAAGATCATATTATCTGCAAACAAAGACAATTTTGCTTCTTTTTCAATATGGATACTGTTTTTTAAAAAATAGAAAATGCCTTTCTTTTATTTAAATTCAAGTAGCCAACACACAGTACATCATTAGTTTTTGGTGTAGTGTTCAATGATTCATTAGTTGCATATAACACCCAGCACTCATCATATCATGTGCCCTCCTTAGTGCCCACCACCCAGTTACCCCATCTGCCCACCCACCTCCCCTCCATCAATCCTCAGTTTGTTTCCCGGAGTCAAGAGTCTTTCATAAATACTTTTATTTCTTTTTCTTGCCTGATTGCTCTGGCTAGGACTTCCAGTACTATGCTGAATAGGAGTGGTGGGAGTAGACACCCTTGTCTTATTTCTGATCTTAGAGGAAAAGCTTTCATACTTTCATTGAGTTTGATGTTGGTTGTGGGTTTGTCATACATGTCCTTTATTGTGTTGACGTATGTTCCTTCTATACCCAATTTGTTGAGAATTTTTATCATGAAAGGATGCCATATTTTGTCAAGTGCTTTTCTGCATCTATCAAAATGATCATATGATTTTTATTTTTCATTCTATTAATGTGGTGTATCACACTTATTCATACGTGTATGTTGAACCATCTTTGCGTCCAAGGATAGATCCCACCTGATCGTGGTGAATGATGAATGGTACTGTTATTTCATCTTTTATTTGCAATTGTTTAATACTCGTATATAAAAGTAGAATTGATTTTTTTTAAATTTTTGTGTGTTGTCCTTGTACTGAGTCACTTTGCTAAACTCACTGATTAGTTGCAAGTCACTTCATGGATTCTCTGGGATTTTCTATGCATGCTGTCTATAAATAGAAACTGTTTTATTTCTTTCTTTGCAATCTGTATCCTTTTAAATATTTATCTTGCCTATTGCATTGGCAGAACTTCCAGTACTGTCCCTATTTGTAGATAACATGATGAATTATACACCACCAGCACATGGGATTTATCCTGGGAATGCAAAGCTGATTCAGTATTCAAAATCAATCAGTGAATTCCATCATATTAAAAGAAGAAGAAAGGCCCACATGATTATATCGATTTATGCAGAAAGGCATTTGACAAAATCCAACATCTGTTCATCAAAAAAAACCAAACCAAAACAAAACAAAAAACCCCCCCAAAACCCCAAACTTCTCAGCAAATCAGGAACACAAGAAACTTCTACAATCTGGTAAAGGGCGAGCACACACACACACACAGACACAGGAAACCCTATAGCTAACATCACACCTCATGGTGAAAGTCTAAATGCTTTCCCCTAAGATCAGAAACAAGATAAGAAAGCCCACTTTCGCCACACTACTTGGAATCAATACATTGTTTGCTTTCAAGTGAAAGGTAGAAACCTTATAACTGCCACCATGGCATTGCTCTCAGGCCGGGGGCAAAAGAACCGAGAAAAGAAAAAGAAAAACATAACTGAAGATTTCCATACTTTGAATTTCAGAAGACTCCTTTCCCACCCCTCAAGTCTGAACTAGAGCTCTTCTTTCTCAGCGCCCTCTTTGTCAGTGCTAAAGCCCGCTTACGGGTTTTGGGCTACACTGAAAATTCAGGGCAGAGGGGTGACTGGGTGGCACAGACAGTTAGGCGTCTGCCTTCGGCTCAGGGCCTGGTCCCAGGGTCCTGGGATCGAGCCCGGCTTCGGGGAGGACTCCCTGCTCAGTGGGGAGCCCACTTCTTTCACTCCCTCTGTGATCTCTCCCACTTTTTCTCTCTCTGAAATAAATAAATAAATAAATAAATAAATAAATAAATAAATAAATAAAATAAAATAAAATAAAATAAAATAAAAAAGAAAGAAAGAAAATCCAGGACAGGGAATGCCAGAAAGAGGGGAAAAAAACCCAGTAAACACACCACTGGTTCAGTGATACTTAGAGTTCTGGCCTTTCTCTAAACTGCCTACTCTCATTTACTTTTTAGAGTCTTTTTTTTTTTTTTTAACTTTTTTAGAGTCTCGAAATAACTGCGCCAGCAGTCTGCCCAGGATTGACAGTTGCATTTGGTAGGAAGGACAGTAGAGTGTGCCGTGCCATAAAGAAATCCAGGCTTGACACCTGAGTGGTTAGAGGCTGTCTTAGAAGTTCCAGCCCCAGCCACCCTTAGAGGTCAGAGAACCCAGACAAATGGAGCTGCACAGAGATCCCAGGCAAGACTAGCAGAAGAACCACCGGGCTGAATTCCAGCCACCCCACAGAACTGTGAGAAAGAAATAACAATAATAATAATGGCTTTTTAATTTTTAATTGTGGTAAAAACCAAAAACGTATGGGGCGCCTGGGTGGCTCAGTCGATGAAGCGTCTGCCTTCGGCTCAGTTCCTGGGATCGAGTCCTGAATCGGGCTCCCTGCTCAGAAACCTGCTTCTCCCTCTGCCTGCCGCTCCCCCTGCTTGTGCTCTCTCTCTGGCAAATAAATAAAAGAACTTTTTAAAAAACACAAAAATGTATAATTTGTCATCTTGAAGTATACGGTTCAGTAGTGTTAAGTACTGTTGTACAACAGATCTCCAAAACTTATTCACTTTGTAGAACTGAAACTCTGGGGCGCCTGGGTGGCGCAGTCATTGAGCGTCTGCCTTCGGCTCAGGGCGTGATCCCGGCGTTCTGGGATCGAGCCCCACATCGGGCTCCTCCACTGTAAGCCTGCTTCTTCCTCTCCCGCTCCCCCTGCTTGTGTTCCCTCTCTCGCTGGCTGTCTCTCTTTGTCAAATAAATAAATAAAATCTTTAAGAAAAAAAAAAAGAACTGAAACTCTGTACCCAGTAGACAACTCCCTGTCTCCCCCTCCCCCCAGCCCCTGACAAACCACCCTTCTATTTTCCGTTCTGTGAATTTGACTATTTTAGATACATCATGTAAGTGGAATCATCCAGTATTTGTCTTTTTGTGACTGGCTTATTTCATGTCACATAATCTCTGCCAGGTTTATTTATACTAAATAAATTATTTTTTAAAGGATTTTATTTATTTATTTGAGAGAGAGAGAGAGAGAATGAGCAGGGGGGAGGGGCAGAGGGCGAGGGAGAAGCAGGCTCCCCACTGAGCAGGAAGCCCAAAGCGGGGGTTCGGTCCCAGGACCCTGAGATCATGACCTGAGCCAAAGGCAGACACTTAACTGACCGAGCCACCCAGGCGTCCCTGAATAAATGATTTATTTTAAGCCACCAAGTTTTGGGTGGTTTGTTACACAATAATAGATGACCGGTAAGGGCCCATATAAGATTCTACACTGTTGGTGGGAATGCAAGGTGGTACAGCCACTCTGGAAAACAGTGTGGCGGTCCCTTCAAAAGTAAAAAATAGAGCTACCCTATGACCCAGAAATTGCACTACTGGGTGTTTACCCCAAAGATATAGACGTAGTGAAGAGAAGGGCCATATGCACCCCAATGTTCATAGCATTGTCCACAATAGCTAAATCGTGGAAGGAGCTGAGATGCCCTTCAACAGATGACTGGATTAAGAAGTTGTGGTCCATATATACAATGGAATATTACTCAGCTATCAGAAAGAACGAGTTGTCAACATTTGCTGCAACATGGACGGCACTGGAGGAGATAATGCTAAGTGAAATAAGTCAGGCAGAGAAAGACAATTATCATATGGTTTCTCTCATCTATGGAACATAAGAACTAGGAAGATCGGTAGGGGAAGAAAGGGATAAAGAAAGGGGAGTAATCAGAAGGGGGAATGAAGCATGAGAGACTATGGACTCTGAGAAACAAACTGAGGGCCTCAGAAGGGAGGCGGTGGGGGAATGGGATAGACCGGTGATGGGTAGTAAGGAGGGCACGTACTGCATGGTGCACTGGGTGTTATACACAACTAATGAATCATCGAGCCTTACTTTGGAAACCGGGGATGTACTGTATGGTGACTAGCATAATATAATAAAAAATATTATTATAATAAAAAATAAACAAAATAAAATAAAGATTTGTTTCCTGAAAGGAATAAACATTTTTATTTATCCATTGAAGGTGTTGTACCTATAAAAGAATTAAGAAAATCAGCTTATTTTGCTGATAGTTTGTAGCATATTTCTTTTTTTATTATTACTATGTTCAGTTAGCCACCATATAGTACATCATTAGTTTTTGATGTAGTGTTCCATGACTTGCGTATAACACCCAGTGCTCAGCACCACACATGCCCTCCTTAATACCCAGCACCGGTTGCCCCATCCCCCCACCCCTCTCCCTTCTGTGACCCTCAGTTTGTTTCCCGGAGTCCAGAGTCTCTCATGGTTTGTCTCCCTCTCCGATTTCTTCCCATTCAGTTTTCCCTCCCTTCCCCTGTGGTTCTCCGCACTATTCCTTATGTTCCACATATGAGTGAAACCACATGATAATTGTCTTTCTCTGCTTGACTTATTTCACTGAGCATAATGTCCTCCAGTTCCATCCGTGTCGATGCAAATGGTGGGTATTCATCTTTTCCGATGGCTGAGTAATATTCCATTGTATATGTGGACCACATCTTTAACCATTCATCTGCTGAAGGACATCTCGGCTCCTTCCACAGTTTGGTTACTGTGGACATTGCTGCTATGAACATTGGGGTGCAGGTGCCCCTTCTTTTCACTATATCTGTATCTTTGGGGTAAATGCCTAGTAGCGCGATTGCTGGGTCATAGGATAGTTCTATTTTTAACTTCTTGAGGACCCTCCATACAGTTTTCCGAAGTGGCTGTACCAGCTTGCATTCCCACCAACAGTGCAAGACAGTTCCCCTTTCTCCACATCCTCATCAACATTATAAGCATATTTCTTTTTAAAAAAGTAATTGGATTGTATGATAGTGCCTTGATTAACAATCATTCTTACCCCTCCAGCTTCACTGAGTTATAATGAACACCATTGTGTTAGGTTTAAGGTGTATAACGTCATGAGTTGGTACACATCTATATTGCACAATAAGCTTGGTTAACACCTTCAGCACCTCGCATAATTATAAGTTTTCGTGCGGCGAGAACATTTAAGATCTATTCTCTTAGCAACTTCCAAGCATATAATCCAGTATTAACTCTAACCACCATGCTGTACATTAGATTCCCAGAATGTGTTAATCTGATAACTGTAAATTTGTATCTTCTGACCAACATCTTACCCTACCCTCCAGCTCTTGGCAACCACCCTTCAACTCTCTGTTTCTACGAGTTTGACTTTTTTAGATTCCACATATAAGCAGTATTTGCCTTTCTCTGTCTGACTTATTTCACTTAGCATAATGCCCTTAAGGTCCATCCATGTTGTTGCAAATGGTAGGATTTCCTTCTTTTTCATGGCTGAATAATATTATATCATGTGTATACATATATGTTATATAATATATATATATATACACAATATATATAACATTTCCTTTATCCATTCATCCACTGACAGATACTTAGGTTGTGTCCACATCCTTGTGAATAATGCCACAATGAACATAGGAATGCAGACATCTCTTTGAGATTCTGATTTCATTTCCTTTGAATATATACCTAGAAGTGGGATTCTTGGATCATATGGTAGTTCCATTTTCTAATTTTTTGAGGAGCCTCCATATTGCTTTCCACAGTGGCTGCTCCAATTTATATTCCCACCAACAGTGTTCCACATTCTTTTTTTAAAATAAAGATTTTATTTATTTATTTATTTGAGAGAGAGAGCGAGCGAGCATGAGGGGTGTGGAGGGGCAGAGGGAGGGGGAGAAGCAGACTCTCCACTGAGCAGGGAGCCCGACTCGGGACTTGATCCCAGGACCCTGGGATCCGGAAGGCACATGCTTCACTAATTGAGCCACCCAGGCACCCCAGTGTTCCACATTTTTGCCAACATTTATTATGTCTTATCTTTTTGATAATAGTCATTCAAACGGGTGTTGGGTGATACGTCATTGTGGTTTTGTTTGCATTTCCCTGATTACTGATCATGAGCATCTTTCCCTGTACCTGGTGGCTATGTGTGCGTCGTCTTTGGAAAACTGTCTATTCAGGTCCTCTGTCCATTTTAAAATCAGATTGTCTTCCTGTGTGTGTGTGTGTGTGTGTGTGTGTGCACTATTCAGTTGTAGGAGTTCCTCATGCATTTTGGATATTAATCCTTTATCAGATCAATGGCTTACAAATATTTTGTCCCATCCCACAGGTTGTCTTTTCGTTTTGTTGATTGTTTCTTATGCTGTGCAGAAGCTTTTTAGTTTGAGGTGGTCTCACTTGTTTATTTTTGCTTTTGTTGCTTGTGCCTTTGGTGTCAGAGCCAATGTGGCGTATTTCAAGACCACTGCTTGGACTGGTTCAAACATGTGGCTGGATAGTGTAGCCAAATTTTTGGAGCTTTAATTTTCACTGCCTGGTTCAAATTGGCTCTCCGTATAAAGAAACAGGAAATCATGTTTAAAATTCATTTCAGATGGCAGCACATTTACTAATTCATAGGGTTGGGAGGGAACTTCATAGAATATTTATTTAGCTCCTGTCTCCAAGCGGACTTATACTAGACAAATAGATAGCGGGCCTTTTGAAGGGACTCGGAGATTTATCTTAAAGAAGCTATGGTATAGTGGTTAAGAGCACACCGTCGTTAAAGCTAAACCACCTGAGTTTAAGTCTGGTTTATACTATGAACTATCTGTGTGACCCTAGACAAATTATTTACTTTCTTTGGGCCTCACCGTCCTCATCGGTGAAATGGGGATAATGATAACACCTACCTCACCATCCCCCAGATGAGTTAACATGTACAAAGGCTTAGGAAACACTCCGCAATATTTTCCATATTAGTAAATCATTCCAGGGTTTGATCACATCTTCAATATCAAAAGCTTCCCTAGGCTTTTCTTTTTTCTTTTTTAAAGATTTTATTTATTTATTTGTGAGAGAGACACATAAAGAGAGAAAGAGAGAGCACAAGCAGGGATAGCCACAGGCAGAGGGAGAAGCAGGCTCCCTGATGAGCAAGGAGCTGGATACAGGACCGATCCCAGGACCCTGGGGTCATGGCCTGAGCCGAAGGCAGACGCTTAACAGACTGAGCCACCCAGGCAACCCCCCTAAGCTTTTCAGTATGTGTTTCTAAACTCATGTTACAGAACTTAAAAAAGAAGAACACCTGAGGGAGAGTCTCATTTGTATTTTACCCCCAGCCATGGAGATCACAGTATGTTTTCGTTTAATAAATACGGATTCGAGCACCTAGAATGTGCCAGGCTCTGTGTGAGAGGAATAAGAGACGATACTCTTGATCTCAAATCTTGCATTTTCATCATAATGGAAGAAACAAAACACGTAAATAAGCCAAACCAAGATAGCGATAGATTGTAAAACTGCTGTGACAGAATTAAACAAGGCGCTAGAATAGAAAGTACTCGGCAGGTGTAATGCACGAGCAGCGCTTAGATAGGGTCGTCGTCAGGAAAGGTCTCTTTGCGAGTGTGACACATTCGCTGAGACTGGGAGGATGAGAAGGAGCCAGACACAGGGCTCGGCCAAAGGAACAGGTGGTAGGTGTTTTCAGGGAAGGGAACACCTGGGGCGCCTGGGTGGCTCAGTCAGTTAGGAGTCTGCCTTCGTCTCAGGTCATGATCCTGGCGTCCCGGGATCGAGTTCCACACTGGAGTAGCAGGGAGCCTGCTTCTCCCTCTGCCTCTCTTTCTTTCTGTCTCTCATGGATAAATAGATAAAATATTAAAAAAAAAAAAAAAAAGGAAAGGGAACACTTAGATGCAAGTGCTGAACCAGGGAAAACATGCCTCTTCTGTAGTTCTCTGCTACTTAAAAACACTGTTAAAGTCATCGTTTGCTGGCGTAAGAGAAAACTGCTACCCAGAGGTCTGATTTCCATTATTTTATTTTATTTCTTTTATCTCTTTTATTCCATTGTGTTATTTCATTCATGAGCAGATAACGGTGTTTCATGATTCCAGCAAACTGTAAAGACTGTGAATGCAAAAGCAAGAATTTAAACCTGCAGGCAAGGTTAATCCGAACACATTTGATGATATGATCTGGTCCAATTGACCATCAGCCCTGATCCTCACACCCATCTTCCAAATGATGCCACCAATCACTTCATCGCTGAAGCCGGAGCCAGAGGACCCACGCAATCACCAAGTCCGGTCACTGCTCCCAATCAGTCTCTCATGCATCCTCACTGCCAGTACTTTGGTTCGGTTCTTATCGCCTATTTCCTTCAGAATTACAAAAAGCTATCTCCCGGCTGGTGCGGTGCATTGCGGTAGTGGCCCCAAGTAATTGCTGCTCATTCCATCAAACGACGGACTCTCTTTCTCCAGTCCTTGACCCTGGGCTGGCCTTGAGACTGGAGGTGCAGTCAAAGCAACATTGTGTGAACTTCAAGCACGTGGCTCTATGGAACATGTGGGCTTCGTGTCTTGCTCTGGGAACACTTTACCACCACTGCCACGTGGGCAAAGCCAGACTAGCCTGCTAGAGGATGAGAACCCACGTGGAACAGACATGAGCCATCTCAACTGAGCTATCCTCGACCAGCCAGCCCTCAGCCGCCCCAGCCACTGACAGTAAACGCATGAGCCCAGCCATGTTCCCACAAGGTTGGCTTAGATCAGCAGAATTGCCCATCTGAGCCCAGCCTACATTTCCAAACCACAAAGTTGTGAGATAAATAGATATGTATCTTTAAGCCATTAAGTTTCGGGGTAGTTCTTTCCACAGGAAGAAACTAATCGATAAAACGGACTCCCTGGCTTCTGGTTTTGGCTCCACCCACAATCAGTGGTCTTTGTAAGCATGACCCAATTATGATGCTCCCCAACATTCTCCCATCGCTTGTGTGCAAAACCCGCACTTCTCGGTCGTGTCTTATCTTTCACTGTAATTTCCTGCAGTTGCACGAGCATAAAATGTATTTTCCACCTCCATAACTTTGGGAATGCTTGTTTGGGGGTGCATTGTATACCCCCTCCAAATTCACACATTGAAGTCCAATCCCCCAGTACCTCAGAATGTGACAGTATTTGGAGATAGGGCCTTTAAAGAGGTAATTAAGGTAAAGTGAAGTCATGTGGGTGGGTCCTAATCCAATATGACTATTGTCCTTGTAAGAAGAGGCAGTTAGGACACAGATAGGTACAGAGGGATGGCCATGTGAGGACACAACAAGAAGGCAGCCACCTGCAAGCCAAGGAGAGAGGCCTCGGGAGACACTTCTCTGCCGACACCTTGAGCTTGGACTTCCAGCCTCCAGAACTGTGGGATAATAAATGTCTATTGTTTAAGCCGCCCAGTCTGTGGCATGGTGTCATGGCTGTCCTAGCAAACTGATACAATGCCATTCCTTCTCCCAGGAAGTTCTTCTGAACTTCGGTACACCCGCACCTTCTGCTTCTTCACCTGACCAATTCTGATTTCACACTGAACCCACTGGCTTGGGGAAGACTTCCACAATTCCCTTCAAGCTGGTTCCGTGACCCTGGTCTGTGGTTCCTCCCCTGTATAGAGCACTTATTCAGGTGTATTAACATTTTTGTATGTGGTAGGGGCGCCTGGGTGGCTCAGTCCATTGAGTGTCTGACTCTTGGTTTCGACTCAGTCATGATCTTGGTGTCGTGAGATCAAGCCTTGCCCTGGACTCTGCACTCAGCAGGGAGTCTGCTTGAGATTCTCTCCCTCTCTCCCTCCCCCACACATGCTCTCTCTCTCTCTTTTACTCTCTCTAAAAATAAATAAATAAACAAATAAATCTTAATTTTTTTTGTGGTAAGAATACTTAACATGAGATTTACCCTCTTAACCAAATTTTAAGTGTACAATACAGTAATTTTAACCATGGACCCTATGTTGTACAGCAAATCCTTACACTTTAATCATATTACATAACTGAAACTTTATACTCATTAAACAGTAATTTTCCATTTCTCCCTTCCCCCAAACCCTGCAAACCACCATTCTACTCTCTGCTTCTAGGTGTTTGACTATTTTTGATACCTCATATAAGTAGAATCGTGCAGTATTGTCCTTCTGTCACTGGCTTTTTTCACTTAGCATAACGTCTTCCAGGGTCATCCATGTTGTCACATATGGCAGGGTTTTAGTCCTTTTTTAGGGCAGAATAATATTCCATTGTGTGTTTATATCACATTTTCTTTATCCGTTCATCCATTGATGGACAGTTCAGATTGTTTCCACACCTTGATTACTGTAAATTATTCTGCAATGAACATGGGAGTGCAGATATCTCTTCGAGATCCTGGTTTCAACTCTTTAGGATAGATACCCAGAAGTGGGGTGGCTGGGTCATAAGGTAGTTCTATTTTTGATTTTTTGAGGAACCTTCTTACTGTTTTCCAAAGTGGCTTCACCATTTTACGTTCCCACCAACAGGTTACAAGTGTTCCAATTTCTCCACATCCTTGTCAACACGTGTTATCTTCTGTTGTTGTTGTTAACAGCCACCCTAACAGGTGTGAGGTGATACATGATTGTGATTTCATTTGCATTTCCCTGATGATGAGTGATATTGACCATCTTTTCATACACCTGTTGGGCATTCGTGTGTCTTCTTTGGAGAAATGCTTATTTACGTCCTTTGCCCATCTTTTAATAATTGGTTATTTCTTTGTTTCTTTTCTTTTCTTCCTTTTTTTTTTTGCTATTCAGTTGAAGGAGTTCCTTATTCATTTTGTATATTTTTTTAAAAAAAGATTTATTTGTTGATTTGAGAGAGAGAGAGAGAGAGAGAGCGAGCACACACGAGCAGGGGGAGGGGCAGAGGGAGAGAAAGAATCCTTAAGCAGACTCCCTGCTGAACACAGAGCCGGATGAGGGGCTCGATCCCAGGACCCTGAGATCATGACCTGAGCTGAAATCAGGAGTCGGCTGCTTAATTGACTGAGCCACCCAGGTGCTCCCTGTTATACATTTATAACCTTTTCTCCGATCGTTGGAAAATATTTTCTTCCATTCCGTAGTTTGCTTTTTCACTGTCGATTGTTACCTTTTCTGTGCAGAAGCATTGGAATTTCATGTGGTCTCTGCCTGCTAGACGGTGAACACCTAAGGGCAAAGAGTGTGTCTTTCACATCTTAGCTCCAGTGCCAGAGTGCCTGGCACACAGCATATGTTTAATAAATGCTTGTTGGAGTAAAAGCCTGTCATTTCCTGCCTCCACAGCTTCCCAACTCTGTGTAATTGTTTGCTCATTCTGCCCCCTCACTTGTAATGTTTTCCTGCACATCTCCCCAAAACCGAACCATACATAAGATTCACCTTAAAAAGCCTCTTTTGGAGCACATTTTCTCCATCGCACCAGCTAGAAGTAATCTTCCCTTCCTTGGAATGCCCCTTATTTAACATATAGCTCACTTAATGGATTTTTGGTTGTCACGTTGCCCAATATCTGCATGCCCCACTTCCGTTGCTCATCCTATAAATTTTTTGAAGGATCTCACTTTCCATTGTAAAATCAGAAAAGTTGGTGCTTGCATTGCCTGCCTTCCTTGAAGCTAGGGGCCTGGCATGTGACCTGGCCTGAGCCCAAAAAACCCCACATCTGCCTGGCACTTTGTGTTAAAAGCTGAAACAGTAAAGAATTCTTTTTCAAGATTTTATTTATTTATTTGACAGAGAGAGATAGAGAGAGAGAGCACAAGCAGGGGAAATGGGAGAGGGAGAGGGAGAAGCAGACTCTCCACTGAGCAGGGAGCCTGATGTGGGGCTCGATCCCAGGATCCTGGGATCATGACCTGAGCCAAAGGCAGACGCTTAACCGACTGATCCACCCAGGTGCCCCGAAAGCTGGAAAGGTGAGGAATTAACAACAGTGAGGAGCCTGTCCGGTGGCGGTGGTGACGGTGGCAGCAACATCCAGTCTCCAGGGCAGATGCCAATGAGACGTCAGGACCCCATGGTCACGGTCTAAACTGTGGTCTCCAGGAGTCACAGGAAACAGCAGGGGTGTGCATGCATTTGATTATAAACATGGCTTTCTCCCACCCATGGATACACTGAATTTAATGCACAGATCGTAGAAGAGGAAGCTTATCTCGGTCAGTTCAAACAAAACTGAAAGAAGCAGGGGTCCCTGGGTGGCGCAGTCATTAAGCGTCTGCCTTCGGCTCGGGGCGTGATCCCAGCGTTCTGGGATCGAGCCCCACATCAGGCTCCTCCGCTGGGAGCCTGCTTCTTCCTCTCCCACTCCCCCTGCTGTGTTCCCTCTCTCCCTGGCCGTTTCTCTGTCAAATAAATAAACAAAAAATCTTTTAAAAAAAACTGAAAGAAGTAAAGATTTGAACAAATAATAGTTGGACATGAGACTTCTTGGTTTGTTCCCGTTTTATTTATTTATTTTTACACTACCTTAGTACAGCATTCAATTACAATATTGTAGTAAGAAAAAACATCCAGATGACAGATGCCCACAAAATGTGAAGCTCTAGCTGTTAATTCTGTGAGTCTATGCCTATTACACAGAAACCTCTCTGCGGAAGCTAAGCTATAAAAATCCTCCCGTTCCCTGATTATACCAAAAATCAGGTAGCTCCAAAAGCCCATTATACGCCATTCAAGGATGGTTATTAGAAAGTAGACTAGAGATCAACTCCGTTTTGTTCTGGTTCATTATTTCCTGCTTTTCACATGTATCTGTGTAACACTTTGCTCTTTTCCCAGGTCTGGCTATTGCTTCGAATAATTGCTGTGACATTTTTCTTTCCTGGCTCTGAGAGACTGTGGAACATGATTGGTTTGGAAGGACTCAGCAGGGCTTTAGTCTCATGGCTTGTTTTTGGTGAAAAGGGGAACAGAATAGAACCCTGTGGTTTCAGTTTTAGTCAGAAACAAACCTAGCTCTTAAAGGGAAATGCACACAATTTTGCCTTTGGAAGATGATTTTAAAAACCACCCTTTTCTTTTCTGAACTCCTTTCAAAATACACTGAATCGGCTGGGGATGGTTTAGGCCAGTGCCATCAAGTAGAGATTTCTTTTTTCTTTTCTTTTTTTTTTAAGATGTTATTTATTTATTTGACAGAGCTAGAGACAGCCAGCGAGAGAGGGAACACGAGCAGGGGGAGTGGGAGAGGAAGAAGCAGGCTCCCAGCAGAGCAGGGACCCCGATGCGGGGCTCGATCCCAGGACCCTGGGATCACATCCTGAGCCGAAGGCAGACACTTAACGACTGAGCCACCCAGGCGCCCCAAAGCAGAGATTTCTTGATGAGATATTCTAAAACTCCAGCTGTTTAACACATTAGCCACTAGCTACGAGTAGCTATTGAGGACTTGAAATCGGGCTACGTGCAAATGGAGGGGCTGAAAATTTCATTTAATTTATTTGTAATTAATTCGAATTAAAATTTAAATAGTCACATGTGGCTGTCACATCAGATAACTAGTAGCCAGCCAAGAAGCGATAAAGCCATCTGGTAATACTATCGAGATGCAAACCTTCCCATGTTTCTGCCCTAGTATTTTTAGTTGCAGGCCTTGATTTTTATGCTCCTTGCCTTGTGGCTGCAAAGGACCGTTGTGCCTTCAGCCATCATATCTGCATTCCAGAAAGGAAAAGGAGGAAGTAGAAGAAAAACTAGAAATCATCTGTATATGTCACATGGCTACTCTGAGGTGTCGTAGAGAGTGGGGAATGGAGTGTTTAGTTTTCATGGCTTCTGTAGCAGAGGGAGGCAGAGAGAATATAGAGTTTGGGTCAGCCGATCTATAATGTCTGTCCAACACCAAAATTTATTAGACCCTCATGGATTACAGAGAAACTAAACATGTGCTTACAAAAGAAGAGCCGATTAGGTAGTTGTCTGGCAAGGGGACAGGCAGATAACTGGAAGCTACCCCAGTGATTCTGGTGTACAAGGAATTGCATCCATTTTCAGTTTATGAAATCCGAGAGACTTAAGTACAGAAAGAAGTGATATGTCTCCGATCATACAGATAATACCTTAAGGAGTAGAGATTCTCAACCTTGGTTGAGGAGTGGAATTACCTGGGGAGGTTTAAAAAGTCCCAATGCCTAGGCTGTACCCGTGACTAATTAATTCATCCTCAAGGGGAGGTGTTTGGAGTGTAGCTAAGGTTGAGAACTGTGTTGTGGTTACCTATTGCTGCGTAACAAAAATACTCCAAGAAGAATTCCACAAAACAAGAATAGACGTGGGGAACTCAGTGACTCCATCAAACGTAATAACATTTATATTATTGGAGTTTCAGAAGAAGAGAGAGAAAGGGCGGCAGACAATTTATTTGAAGAAATAGTAGTTGAAAATTTCCCTAATCTGAGGGAAGGAAACAGATAT
Source organism: Ursus arctos (assembly GCF_023065955.2). NCBI lineage: Eukaryota > Metazoa > Chordata > Mammalia > Carnivora > Ursidae > Ursus > Ursus arctos. The sequence goes on along the minus strand of NC_079873.1, from coordinate 39,194,853 downwards.
CCAGATCCAGGAGGCACAGAGAATTCCCATCAAAATCAACAAGAGTTGATCAAGACATGTTGTAATTAAACTTGCAAAATATAGTGATAAAGAAAGAAATCCTAAAGGCAACAAGACAAAAAAAGTTATTAACTTATGAGGGAAAACCCATAAGGCTAGCAGATTTTTCAGCAGAAACTTGGCAAGCCAGAGGAAAGTGGCATGATATATTCAGAGTGCTGAATGGGGAAAATTCTGCAGCCAAGGATACCTTGTCCAGTAAGGCTGTCATTCATAATAGGAAGAGAGATAAAGAGTTTTCCAGACAAACAAAAACTAAAGGAGTTCATGGCCACTAAGCCAGCCCTGCAAGAAATATTAAAGGTGACTCTTTGAGTGGAAAGGAGAGACCAAAAGTGGCAGTATAAGGGTAAGAAACACAAAAACAGTAAAAATGAATATATCTGTAAAAAGTCAGTCAAGAAACTCACAAGAAAGGATATAAAATATATTAACATATACCTAAAACATAGGGAGGAGAGGAGAAAAGAATGGGTTCAAACTTAAACTATCAAGTTAATATAGACCGCTATAAGTAAAAGACGTTATGTACAAACATCATGGTAACTACTAATCAAAAACCAGTAATAAGCATGCAAAGAATAAAGAGAAAGAAATCCAAATATTTCACTAAAGAAAATCAGCAAACTGTGAAAGAGAGAAAGATGAGACAGGAAAAGAAAGGATCAGAAAATCTTTAGAAACAACCACAAAACAAGTAATAAAATGGCACTAAATACATATCTTTCAATAATTACTCGGAATGTAAATGGACTAAACACTCCAATCGAATTATACAAGGTGACAGAATGGATAAAAAACAAGACCCATCTATCTGCTGCCTATAAAAGACTCATTTTAGACTTAAAGTCACCTGCAGATTGAAAGTGAGGGGGATGGAGAAACATCTATCATGCAAATGGATGTCAAAAGAAACTTGAGTAGCAATACTTATTTCAGACAAAATAGACTTTAAAGCAAAGGCTCTAACAAGAGACAAAGAAGGATACTACATAATGATAAAGGGGACAATCCAACAAGAATATGTTACAATTGTAAATATTTATGCATCACACCTGGGAGCAACCCCAATACATAAAACAGTGAATAACGAACATAAAGAAACTAATTGATAATAATACAATGATAGTAGGGACTTTACCACTTCACTTACATCAATGGACTGATCATCTAAACAGAAAATCAACAAGGAAACACTGGCTTTGAATGACATGCTGGGAGCAGATGGACTTAACAGATATATTCAGAACATTCCATCCTCAGACAGCAGAATACACATTCTTTTCAAGTGCACGTGGAACATACCTCAACATAATAAAGGCCATCTACGAAAAAACCCATGGCGAACATCATCTTCAATGGGAAAAAACAGAGCTTTTCCATAGTACTGGAAGTCCTAACCACAGCAATCAGACAACAAAAAGAAATAAAAGGCATCCAAAGTGGTAAGGATGAAGCAAAACTTTCACTATTTGCAGATGACATGATACTCTATATAGAAAACCCGAAAGACTCCACCCAAGAACTGCTAGAACCGATAAACGAATCCAGTAAGGTCGCAGGATACAAAATCAATGCACAGAAATCTGTTGCATTTCTATACATCAATAATGAAAGAGCAGAAAGAGAAATTAAGAGAACAATCCCACTTACTATTGCACTAAAAGTAATAAGATACCTAGGAATCAACCCAACCAATCAAGTGGCAGACCTGTGCTCTGAAAACTATAAAACGCTGATGAAAGAAATTGAAGATGAAACAAACAAATGGAAAATCATTCCATGCTCATGGATTGGAAGAACAAATAATGTTAAAATGTCTATGCTATCCAAAGCAATCTACACATTTAAAGCAACCTCTATCAAAATACCAACAGCATCTTTCACAGAGCTAGAACATAACATTCTAAAGTGTGTATGGAATCACAAAAGACCCCGAATAGCCAAAGCAATCTTGAAAAAGAAAAGCAAAGCTGGAGGCATCACAATTCCAGACTTCAAGTGATATTACAAAGCTGTAGTGAACCAAACAGTATAGTACTGGCACAAAAATAGCCACATAGATCAATGGAACAGAATAGAAAACCCAGAAATAAACCAGCAGCTCTATGGTCAATGAATCTTTGACAAAGCAGGAAAGAATATCTAATAGGAAAAAGACATTCTCTTCAACAAATGCTGCTTGGAATACTGGACAGCAACATGCAAAAGAATGAAACTGGACCACTTCTTACACCATCCACAAAAATAAATTCAAACTGGATGAAAGACCTAAACGTGAGACCTGAAACCAAAAAATCCTAGAAGAGAACACAGGCAGTAATATGTAGCAACTTCTTTCTAGCTATATTTCTTGAGGCAAGGGAAACAAAAGCAAAAATAAGGTATTGGGACTACATTAAAATTAAAAAGCTTCTGCACAGCGAGGGAAACAATCAACAAAACTAAAAGGCAACCTACAGAATGGGAGAAGATATTTGCAAACAACACATCCAATAAAGGGTTAGTATTCAAAATATATAAAGAACTTATAAAACTCAACAGCCAAAAGCCAAATAATCCAATTAAAAAAATGGGCAGAAGACATGAAAGGACCTTTCTCCAAAGAAGACATCCATGGGTTCAACAGACACATGAAAAGACGTTCATCATCACTCATCATCAGGGAAATACAAATCAAAACCACAACGAGACCTCACCTCACACCCGTCAGAATGGCTAAAATCAACAACAAAGAAACAACAGGTGGTGGCGAGGATGTGGAGAAAAAGGAAACTTCTTGCACTGTTGGTGGGAACGCAAACTGGTACAGACACTGTGCAAAACAGTATGGAGATTCCTCAGAAAGTTAAAAATAGAACTACCCTAGGATTCAGCAACTGCACTACTGAGTATTTTCCTGAAGACTACAAAACACTAATTCAAAGGAATAATGCACCCTGATGCTTAGAGCCACATTGTTTACATTAGGCGAGATAGGGAAGCAGCCCAGGGGTGTATTGACTGATGACTGGATAAAGAAGAGGTGGTCTATATAGAGAATGGAATATTATACAGCCACAAAAAGAATGAAATCTTGCCATTTGCAACAGGATGGCTGGAGCTAGAGTGTATAATGCTCAGTGAAATAAGGCAGAGAAAGACAAATACTGTATGATTTCACTCATACGTGGAATTTGAGAAACGAAACAAATGAGCAAAGGGTAAAAAAGAGAGAGGGAGACAAATCAAGAAACAGACTCCTAATTTTAGAGAACAAACTGGTGGTTACCGGAAGGGAGGGGTTGGGGGGATGGGTGGAAAAGGGGGTGGGGATTAAGGAGGGCACTTGTGATGAGCACTGTGTGGTGTATGGAATTGTTGAATCACTATCTTGTACATCTGAAACTAATAGAACACTGTAAATAACAACAATGACAACACCCCAAATCTGGAATAGAGCCCAAGATTCCATAGGGGTTGCCAATGCTACTGGTCCTTGGACAACACTTTGAGTAGCAAGGGTGTAAGAGGATTCCAACCTCAAGCTGGTCAGCTGTGTCTTCCTAACTGCCCCCCCCCCACCAAGCATAGTCACTCAGGGTCCAGTCCTTGCTGCCTTTGTGAGTGTGTGTGTAATAAGTAATAAAAAGTTGTTAGAGGGCCGCCTGGGTGGTTCAGTCAGTTGGGCGTCGACCTTCGGCTCAGGTCACGATCTCAGGATCCTGGGATCAAGCCCCGCGTCGGGCTCTCTGCTCGGCTGGGAGTCTGCTTCTCCCTCTCCCTCTGTGCTCTCTCTCACTCTCTTGCTATCTCACTCAAATAAATAAATAAAAATCTTAAAAAAAAAAGATGCTAGAAAGAAAGCTCTCACCCCCTCCAGTAAAAAGATCAAAATATCAGATCAGGCTCAAGTGATGAGCAAAGAAATAACAATTGAGTTTTCAGGAAGAACCTATGGTTTTCTTAAGCATTCTCTGTCATTTAGCTAAATGTTTTTCCTGGACAGCCTGGGACCTGGGTCACACAGTGAGGCCCAGGCCCTAATTCTGGCTTTGCCACCGATTACCTGTACAAGCATAGGTAAATGACCTGTATCCCTCACTTTTCTGATCTGGAAAATTACATAAATGCAGATCTTCCCTAAGGTCTCTTTCAGCTCAAACTCGCTCCACAACCCACAGCTTCAGAGAGCGGTTACACTTGTTTCACTGAAAGTGTATGCTTGTCCCCAGAGTGTAACTGAAGAGACAGGATAGCATATTCTGAGGGAATCTGGCCTCGTTTGCCCTCCTGTTTCGTTGCCTCACTTAGAAGCACCTGCCCCAGCCTCAGTCCTTTCCAGAACCCTTCAATGTCAACCTTAATCCCCCCAGGCCACAGCCTCTCACCATGATGCCACTGGTCCCTCAGACATAGGCCATAGGTCCCTTAGACACTGAATTAGGACCCCCGTATTTTGATAAAGGCCACCATTTCTCCAATCAAAATATTTGGCCTCTAGGCCAGAATTAATATCATGAGTAATTAGGTTTCTGCTGCTACATAACAAACAGTCCCCAAATTTAGTGGCACGCACAAGTGTTGATTTCCCACTCGAAGGCTCCAGGGCTGTTTGGGGCAGCTCTGCCTTAGGCTGCAGGTCAAGTGCCGATCTGCTGTTTAATTCTGATAATAGCAGCTACACGGGTCCTGTTTTCTTTCCATGGCAATGGCAGAGGCCCAAGATGCCCTAAATCCAACGAGCACATTTGGCGCCTCTGCTCAGGTCAAGTTCACTAGCGCCCCATCAACGGAAGTGAGTCATGTGACCAAGTCCGAAGCCCGCGGCACAAGGAAATCTACTCTCTCTCCCTTATTGGGGGGGGGGATCCCTGAGAAGTCACATAGCAAAGGGTGTGAAGATCTAATTTCAATAAAGGGAGGGAGCAAAGAGTGGGGGTAATAATCTCATCTGCTACAATGGGTCATAGCGTTTTCCTCCCCAATGTTTCATTATGAAAAATTTCAAACACAGAATATTTGGAAGAATTTTGCATCAAACACCCATATACTCACCACCTGGATTCTATAATTAATAGTTTACTGCACTTGATTGATGACATTAGCCATCTCCCTCTTTTTTTTTAATTTTTAAAATTTTTTATTTTTATTTATTTATTTTTTTGATGTAAAGTTTGATGATTCATTAGTTGTGTATAACACCCAGTGCAACATGCAATATGTGCCCTCCCTACTACCCATAGCCATCTCCCTCTTCACCCATTCATCAATCTTGTTTTCGATGCATTTCAATGCAGCTTGCACCCATCGGTGCATTTCCTCCTAAATATTTAAGTATGCGTAAAGTTAACTCTAATATCGCAGTTCCATTTGTTCCCTCGAGGTCACGTTTACATACAACACAATAATGCACAAATCTTAAGTGGACCAGTCTACGAGTTTTGACAAATGCGCACACCTGTGTATCCCAAACTCTGCTCAAGATACAGAACGTTATTCTCACCTCGGAAAGTTCCCCGGGGATGTAGATTTTTCAGTAGTCTTCTTTTTCATCTCACACATGGACCAACCGTAGACCCACAGGAGGTAGTCTAAACATTGCCCCACGGCTAAGCAGAACACAGAGGAATGAGTGGAAACACGATGACGCAGGGGACACAGTAGTCTTTCCCGGGGCAGCCCGAGGCTGTGGCCTGAATTACAGATTGCTCATAGAAGGACTGTGCGTGTTTCACAACTATTTTGAGAGCCTTTGGGAGCTGTTGCCACTCGACAAGGAACACAAAAATGCTCACCCTCGGACCTTTGCACAAGTTAGAAAAGGCTCCCTTTTCCAAACGGAAGTAGCCCCCACCAGGGTGCACGTTTGGTGAGCAGGAGGTTTGGCCCGGGCTCACCTGCTCTCCCCTTCGGCCTGCACTCTTGAAAGTTACCTGCATGAGCATGCCTGAGCCCCCGGGTGACTGCTCTGCTCCACGCCCTGTATGCTTGGAGCTGGTGAGACGGTGGTGGGAAAGAGCTTCCCGTCAAGTGGGACCAACTTCTAGTCCAGGTTGTACAATCCATTCAGTGGCAACTGGGAAGTAACAGTAGTTAGAAGTCTGGACTTATCATTGATAAGTGAACAGTCAGTTTGTTTGTTTGTTTGTTTATTTATTTATTTATTTATTTATAGCGCACGTGTGAGCAGTGGGATGGGGTGCAGAGAGAGAGAAAGAGAGAGGGACAGAGAGAGAGAATCCCAAGCAGGCTCCACGCTCAGCGCGGAGCCCCACACGGGGATCAATCCGAGATCACAACCTGAGCCAAAATCAAGAGTCGGTGGCTTAACCACTGAGCCACCCAGACACCCCAATAAGTGAACAGTCTAGAGTTGATAAAGACAGACTGAAAATCTTTGAAGCCCAGGTACAGGAGAACACTGACTAGAACGCAGTTGGAATTGAAGTCCAACGGGACTGAGAAACACTTTTTTTTTAAATTTTTTTTTAAATTATGTTAGTCACCACACAGTACATCCCTGATTTCCGATGTAAAGTTCGATGATTCATTAGTTGCGTATAACACCCAGTGCACCACGCAGTACGTGCCCTCCTTGCTACCCATCACTGGTCTATCCCATTCCCCCACCCCCTCCCCTCTGAAGCTCTCAGTTTGTTTCTCAGAGTCCATGGTCTCTCATGGTTCATTCCCCCTTCTGATTACCCCCCCTTTCTTTATCCCTTTCTTCCCCTACCAATCTTCCTAGTTCTTATGTTCCATAGATGAGAGAAATCACTTTCTAATCACATCCTAAGGCTTTCTTTTAATGGAGAGAAATTAGAAATGAACATTGGAGCCATGGCGTATATTATGCGCTGCCTGTTATCAATACATTCATTTCTCGGTTCATTGTTAGTGAATCATTTTATAGTGCACGCTGAAACATTCTCGGTGAATTCTCTCCACTTCCTCTATTTGTCAAGTCCCAAGTTGAAAGAATCATTTCAAAGGGTAGTTCTCGTTAATGCTGTCAGGAGCCCAGTAGGTTCTGTACCTATGTGAAGCACTCAGTCTGAGAAAATAAAGTGGGTGGCTCATGGGGAACTGGAGAGTGCATGCCCCTTCACCGTATTCATTCATACTAAGTAAGTAACAAAAAATAGTGACAACAGTATTAGTAATAAAATAAACAAATGTGCTGGCGAATGAAAACATGCTTATGGAATGGGTTTGGCTAATCTGTGACCTCTGAGGTCTGTTGATAGAAATGCACACTTGGTGTACCCATTGGACAGACCAGGTACACGGCAGCAGCACCTGATATAGAAAAGGCTATACCCCATAAGTGGGTCCGTTCTTACCTTGGAGTGGAGTATGTTACTCACACTCTGGGCGGTGCTATCTCAAATAAATTAAAGAATGAAGACTTGTCTGAAGGAGTTTATGCTGCTGTATCAGTTACAAGTAAGTCTGGCTGCACACAACAACCTCCCCCCCCCCCCGAACAAGTAACAAGGTAGAATGTTCTCTCCCATTTCGGGTAAAGGAAATCTGCAGGTAGGCTGTTCATGAATGGTATAGGATCTTCGGATTGTCACTGGGGACACAGTCTCTTCTCTTTTTGTCCTATTGTACTCAGCATATAGCTTCCATCTTCAAGGTCACCTCATGGTCCAAGATGGCAGGTAGTGCTCCAGCCCTCAAGTCTGTTTTCCAGGCTGGAAGAAAGGAAATAAAAGAGGAAAGACAAAACATAATACATTGTTAAGGATCCCCCCTGGAAGACCCACCCAATGTTTCCACTCACATTTCACGGAACGGAATTTAGACCCATGGCCATACCTCGCTGCAAGGGAGGCTGGGAAATGTAGTTTTTTGGTTTTGTTTTTTAGCTGGGCACGTTGACTAGGTTTCAGTTACTAAGGAAGAAAAGGATGGAAGAAGGGGATATTGAAGGCTGACTAGTTAGTTATCCCTGCCTCCGTTGCAATTAAGTGGAACTTACTGAACTACTAGGCTTGAATAAATGCTGTATAAAGATTATTTGCACATAAGAACTAGGATGATCGGTAGAGGAAGAAAGGGATAAAGAAGGGGGGGTAATCAGAAGGGGGAATGAAACATGAGAGACTATGGACTCTGAGAAACAAACTGAGGGCCTCAGAGGGGAGGGGGTGGGGGAATGGGATAGGCTGGTGATGGGTAGTGAGGAAGGCACGTATCGCATGGTGCACTGGGTGTTATACGCAACTAATGAATCATCGAACTTTGCATCAGAAACCAGCGATGTACTGTATGGTGACTAACATAATATAATAAAAAATCATTAAAAAAAATAAAGAGTATTTGCACAAAGCTGGTCTTCATTTTTTTCAGAAGCGGAGAGAAATGCACATAATGTCAAATTAACCATTTTATTTATTTATTTATTTATTTATTTATTTATTTATTTATATTTATTTCAAATGAACCATTTTATTTTTTTATTTTTTTATTTTTTTATTTTTATTTTTTTAATAATAATTTTTTATTATGTTATGTTAGTCACCATACAGTACATCCCTAGTTTTTGATGTAATGTTCCATGATTCATTACTTGCATATAACACCCAGTGCACCATGCAATACATGCCCTCCTTAATACCCATCACCGGCCTATTCCAATCCCCCTCCCACCTCCCCTCTGAAGCCCTCAGTTTGTTTCCCAGAGTCCATAGTCTTTCATGGTTCATTCCCCCTTCTTTTTTTTTTTTTTTTAAATGATTTTTTATTATATTATGTTAGTCACCATACAGTACATCCCCGGTTTCCGATGTAAGGCTCGATGATTCATTAGTTGTGTATAACACCCAGTGCACCATGCAATACGTGCCCTCCTTACTACCCATCACCGGTCTATCCCATTCCCCCACCCTCCTCCCCTCTGAAGTCCTCAGTTTGTTTCTCATAGTCCATAGTCTCTCATGTTTCATTCCCCCTTCTGATTACCCCCCTTTCTTTATCCCTTTCTTCCCCTACCGATCTTCCTAGTTCTTAAGTTCCATAGATGAGAGAAATCATATGATAGTTGTCTTTCTCTGCTTGACTTATTTCACTTAGCATTATCTCCTCCAGTGCTGTCCATGTTGTAGCAAATGTTGAGAACTCGTTCTTTCTGATAGCTGAGTAATATTCCATTGTATATATGGACCACAACTTCTTAATCCAGTCATCTGTTGAAGGGCATCTCGGCTCCTTCCACGATTTAGCTATTGTGGACATTGCTGCTATGAACATTGGGGTGCATATGGCCCTTCTCTTCACTACGTCTGTATCTTTGGGGTAAATACCCAGTAGTGCAATGGCTGGATCACAGGGTAGCTCAATTTTTAACTTTTTAAGGGACCTCCACACTGTTTTCCAGAGTGGCTGTACCAACTTGCATTCCCACCAACAATGTAGGAGGGATCCCCTTTCTCCACATCCTCTCCAACAATTGTTGTTTCTTGCCTTGTCTATTTTTGCCATTCTAACTGGCGTAAGGTGGTATCTCAGTGTGGTTTTGATTTGAATTTCCTTGATGGCTAATGATTTTGAACATTTTTTCATGTGTCTGTTAGCCACAAATGAACCATTTTAAATGAACAATTTAGTGGCATTCAGCATGCTCACAGTGTCATGCACCCACCATCTCTCTCTGGTTCTAAAACATTTTCATCACCCCAAAAGGAAGCCCAGAATTCGTTAAGCAGTTACTTTCTATTCCCCATTTCCCCCAGCCCCTGGTAACCACCGATGTGTGTTCTGTCCCTACAGATTCATCTATTCTGCATAATTCATATGAATGGAATCATACCACATGTGTCTGTCTTCTCTCACTTAGCATAATGTTTTCAAAGTCCATTCACATTGTAGCACGTGTTTGCACTGGTTCCTTTTTATGGCTGAATGCAAGAGGAGAATCTTCTTAGCAGGTGCAGTACCCCCCCCCATGCCACATTCTGAACAAAGGCCCCAGCAAAAATCAGTTGCCTTATAATTGGGTCTATAGCATTCTCGAGTATTCTTGCTGAGACAGACGTTGGTATCCATACCAAGACCTTGGTCTAAGGATCCCTCCCCAGAGCAAATGGATCCTCCATTTTCTCTGAAGCAGCCATGTGCCCTGCCTAGGCTCACACCTGCCCTCAGCCAACCATGACAAACCTGTTCCTTATTTTCCCCGACCTCTCTTGCAGCCACTCAAGCGCCGGGCCCTGAGACCCAGGCAGAAACTGCTGGGCAGAAGGGGTCCTTCCACCTTTCCTTGCTCTGATTGGAGGCCTGATGGTTGGAGCTGTGGTACTTGTCTTGCCATCACAAATGCTCAGCTGCGCAGAGACCCAGTCCTTGCATCCTTGAACCATTGAATCCGCCCTCGCAGCTTCCTACAGAGAGCACTGCGGTTAACATGAGAAAGAGAAATGCCTATTTGCCTTAGCCACGGGGAGACAGGTTTTCTGCTACTTCCAGCAAAAGTGTTTCTAATGAACCCGCCGAGTTCCTTTTCAGTGATCAGTTTCCCTAAGAGCCATCAGAGGCAAAAATTACAGCTGCCACGGAGAGAGGGATGATGTCTCTGCAGGTGGCTGCTAAGCTATATTGTGGCCAACCTCCGACTAGAGTCTAAGACAGCACTTTTTTTTAACATGGCTACTGAATCATACACAGAGAGTCCGCTCGACTTCATACAGGCATGAAAGCAACAGCGCCTGGGTCTTCCCGTGTCTCCCTGCCCCTCTTGCTTAAAGAAAAGGGTCATCTATTTATGCCTACGGTTGTCAACACATCCACCAAGGTTCCCTAGGGGCTGTTCGACCTTAGCTGTCATCAGCTGCAGCAGGAGCCCTGGATGGAAGCCCAAACCGGGAAATGCTAAAAAAGGGCTTAAAAAAATTGCAATACCTACATTTTGCTTAATGTTGTGAGATGGAAGCAGGCAGCTAAAAGGGACAAACCTGAGCTGTTAACAAACACTTTAAGGAGTGCCTCGAGCTCCTAACGAGGTCTTCGTGATTTTAAAACATCTCGCTAATAAGGGCATACTTTCCAGTATTTGCTTAAATATTTGCAGATTACTTGAAGATAATTAAAAAGGAATCTGGAGGTTTCCCAAAGCTTTGCTGAAATGACTCACATTTAGAGGAATCTCAGTGTGTATAATGAGAAACATAAAACAAAATGAGGAGTGCCTAGAAATGACTTTGCTTTTGTTCCAGAGAATCATCGAGACTATATTTTTGAAATTGAATCGGGAAATAGAATAAAGAATGAAGCACTCTGATTTGAAGATGATAAAATAGTTGGAAAAAAGGCCCAGACCTCTTATGTTATATTTAAATGTATCTTTTATTTAATTTGGAACATATTACAGGGGCATTGTAGCATTAAATATATAAAAGATATTTAAATGCTTTCCGTTTTCCAGGACTGCACTGAAATTTAACTATACATATTTACCAACCAGAGATCATAAGTGGTTCTTGGCCGCCGATAGTCCATAGAAACAGAGCAGCAAAAGTAAGATGGGGCAGAAAAGACACTAGACAAAAGCAAATGAAAAATAAGAAGATACGAATTCTAAGCAAAGTAGATGATCAAGAATCTGCAAGAGGTACCTTAGAAAAACACAGAATTCACAAAATGACTTCCAATTAAATGGCATTGCAGGGATCCAGCTAAACATTAAAAAAACATAACCCCTGCTTTATTTATATACATCGAATCATTTATTCAACATATGTTTTTGAACATCTACTATGTACCAGGCATTGAGCTCGATGCATTGTTTAGCAAGAGCTAAACAAATACAAAAAGCAACAACAAAAAAAATACAACAGCGACAAAAACAACACAAAGACGCAACCCCTGCTTCCAAAGAGCTTAATGTAAAGCGGGGACATCAACGAATAATCAGGTAACGCGATACAACGTGGAAAAGGTCACATTACAAGTACACGCGGGGTATTTGGGGGAAAATGCCGGAAAACAGATGTAACCCAGATTAAGGAGGCTTTCTGGAGTGGGTAGCATCTGAACTGGGCTTTCAACAACTAACAGCAGGCGCCAGGACAAAATGATCGGTACTACAAAGAGAGGAAGCATATGCAATAACCTAGGGCTGGTAAGATTTCTTGACACTCTCAGGGAAAGGGAGAGAGTAGGGGCCGTCGCCAGAGATGAATCTAGAGAGGTAGGCAGGGGACAAATCACAAATATACTAGTCAGGATAGGCTTAGGATTTTTTTATTTTTTCGAGTATGGTTGATATACAATGTTACATTAGTTTTGGGTACACAACTTAGTGACTTGACAAGTTTATGCGAGTATAGAAAGTGTAGCTGTCATCTGTCCCATTATGTGACTATTAAGGTATCATTGACCGTAGTCCTTACTCTGTGCCTATCCCTGTGACTTATTCATTCCATAACTGGAGGCCTGGAGCTCCCACTCCCCTCCGCCCATGGTTCCCACCCCCAACCCCCTTCCCTCTGGCAATCATCAATTTGTTGTCTATATTTATAGGTCTGATTCTGCTTTTTTTGTTTGCTTATTCATTTTTTTAAAGATTCCACTTATGGGTGCAATCAGACGGTAGTTGTCTTTCTCAGGCTGGCTTATTTCCCTTAGCATTATATTTTCTAGCTCCATCCATGTTGTCTCAAATGGCGTGATCTCATCCTTTTTATGGCTGCATAATATTCGTGTGCATATGTGTGTGTGTTTTCATATCCATTCGTCTACTGATGCACACTCGTGTCGCTTCCATATCTTGTCTATTGTAATGGATGCCGCAAGAAACATAGGTGTGCAGATATCTTTTTGAATTAGTGTTTTCGTTTTCTTTGGGTAAATACCCAGTAGTGTGATTGTTAGATCATAGGGTATTTCTACTTTTCATGTTTTGAGGAACCTCCATACCCTTTTTCACAGTGGCTGTACCAATTTACATTCCCACCAATGGGGCACTGGGGTTCCTTTTTCTCCACATCCTCACCAACACTTGGTGTCTCTTGTCATTTTGATTTTAATGACAGGTGAGGTTTTACTGTGGCAACAACCCCAAAGTTATCTGCCTCTAGACTACATGTCGTACGTGGGCTTTTCTGTCTTATAATATTCCCATCTCAACTGGAGGCTTCAGGATTCACTGCTGCGGGGGAAGACAGACAGCTGCTCTTAAATCCTTCTGCCGAGAAGTGACGCGTCACTTCCCTCATTTTGCTGGCCAACATGAGTCATTGAACCACCGCAAACTTCACGGAAGTGAAAAACAGCAATCCGCCCTGTGTTCAGAAGGAGAAGGGACTTGGACATATGGGGGACCACCAGCAAAGTCTACCAGAGGCCTTAGGCACCACGATTAGGAATGTTTATTTTAGCCTCAAAACGAGGCACGATTCCAAACAGAGGCAAAACAAACACAAGGAACTCAGGGTCCACCATATCACGGGTTGCCCTCTGATTTTATTTTTTTTTAATTTTTAATATTTTTTAAAGATTTACTTATTTATTTGAGTGGGGGTAGGGGCAGGGGGAGAGGAAGAGAGTAAGTCAGGCAGACTCTGTGCTGAGTGCAGAGCCCGACTCGGGGCTCGATCTCATGACCCTGAGATTGTGATCCGAGCTGACACCAAGAGTTGGTCGCTTAACTGACTGCGCCTCCCAGGGGCCCCAGCCCTCTAACTTCATACTGCGAGTCCCCGGAGACTGGAGTCAGGGTCCAGTTGGGAAAACAGAACCCATGGCTGTTTCGGCAGAAGAGGCGTGATACAGGGCATCCGCTCCATTGGTGTGGGAGAAATGAGAGAGCAAAAAAAGCAACCGTGAGCTCAAAAGGCAACATTACTCTCCAGAGAGAATAATGGCAAGAAGCAGCCACTATCGCTAGGCTAGGAACACAATAGGGAAGAGGTGGGGTTACCAGAACCTGGGCAGAGGCCCTGTGGAATCGACTTTGGGGCCTCGTAAGAGGCTTGGTTGCTGCTGTGGAAGCTGATTCTGGAAGATCTAAATGAAACTGGAGGCCAGAGCAAACTACTGCTGCTGGGGCAAAGCAGTCAGGAATAGCAGGAGTCAGGAGGAAGCCCTCAGCCCCGCTTCGTGCCTTCTGCTCTCCCAGGACAGCCTCCCATCGGCGGAACTTAGAAGGACATCCCGCCATGGTTCCAGCTTCGACACACGCCCCCGACCCCTAGTCATTTAGCAAACCCCTCCTTTCTCTGTCTATCCAGCCTAGGGTCTTCCCCTCACCGCTCTCTAGGGGGTACATCATGTGGCCTAGTTGGTGTCCCATTCTTCTATCACCAGTATCACCAGTTACCTGCCACAAAGTCTATGGGCATAAATCTTAGCACTGTGGTTAGGGGCCCGTTTTTCTAGAATTGGAAATCAAGTGTCCAAATTTAGCTCTATGACCGGTTTTTGCAAATAAACTGGAGACTCACTCATTTACTCGGAATTTAATAAGAAAAACAAAAACCACTGTGAGTACTTTCAACAAAGGCCTTTGTGGCACCTGCGGTGTGCCTAAACTTAAGGTTTCAGCCTTCCTTTCCTGCCACCTTTCAGGGTAACTGACCTCGGGACATAGCTCTAAGGGACTTCTTGAGGCCTTAACCAGCTCCTCAAACTAACTGGAGGCTGTCCAAGGGCAACCAAAGGGGGTGTTAAGATATTTCAGGGAGGGGTGCCTGGGTGGCTCAGCTGGTTAAGTGTCCGATTCTCAATTTTGGCTCAGGTCATGATCTCAGCGTCATGAGATCGAGTCCCATGTTGGATTCCACGCTCAGCACGGAGTCTACTTATCGCTTTCCCTCTGCTTCTCCCCGAGCGTTGTGCACTCTTGTGTGTGCGCGCGCGCACACACACACACACACACTCTCTCTCTCTCTCTCAAATAAATAAATAACATCTTAAAAAATGCTTCAGGGAGAAATCTCTCAAATTAACATCCAGTAAAATGTATTTTTGTCATGTACAGTTATCTGGCTGAGGCTCCATAGCTCAGGGGTTAGAGCGCTGGTCTTGTACAGTTGCCTGAATTGGGCACACGTACAGAGTCATATAACCACCACCACAATCAGAATACAGAACAGTTTTGTCACCCCCCAAAACCTCCCTTGTGCTCTCCCTTATAATTACACCCTCCTTCTGTCACTCACCCCTGGCAATTACAGATCTGTTTTCCATAGCTATCGTTTTGTCTTTTCAAGAATATCATGCAAACGGAATCATATGGCATACGACCTTTGAGACTGACTTCCACTCACCATAACGCCTTTGCGATTCACTCAAGTTATTAGGTACGCCAACTGTTCATTCCTTTTCATTGTGGAGTAGTATTCCATTGTAAGGAGGTAGTAGGGTTCGTTCATTCTTTCACCCACTGAAGGACATTTGGGTTGTTTCCAGTCTGGGGCCAGTACAGGTATCCTCTGCTTTTCAAAAGTTCTCATCAAGCAACTTCACTTTTATGGAAGACCTACATTAGCAGCTGTTTTTACTAACAGAAAGAAATCCAAAGAAGATCTTCACTTTTGCAAAAAAAAAAAAAAAGGTGAAAAGCAAAAAAAATAGCATTCAGGGTTTGTTTTGCAGGGAGCCATTAGAGAGGAAGCTTGCACCCCCGAGCAGCAAGAGTGGCCCTGCCAAGGTCCTTCCCTGGGAACTACACTAAGCATCTCAGATCCAGCTGCCGGGGCTTTGAACTGGATTTATGAGCATCTGTGCTTTATCTCGATTTATTTTGTATCTCCATTAGCGAGATGTGTTGTAAGGTATCAGAAAAGCCTCAGAGAGGTTATCTCTTTGGGTCTGAGAATGCACAGAAATTTTTTCCATATAAATTAGTCATACCTGCTTCTTCACTTGCTGTCATTTCAGCTTATAAAGATTTCATAGAAATGCTCTACTTTGGGATAGCAGGGGAAACCTGTATAAATAAAGCTGCTATTATCACTCATATGCAGGTTTTTGTATGAACATGTTATTTCTCTTGGATATATACCTACGAGTCGGGATGCTTGCTCCTATGGGTAAATGCATGTTAATTTTATAAGGAACTGCCCGACTATGCTCCACGGTGGCTATTCCAGTCTGGATTCTGACCTCTGCTCGGAATTGCCTGTATTTTTATTTAAGACATTCTAGTAGGTTGTAATCACGGCATTGATTTTTCTTTTCCTAAGTGGCTAAGGTTAACTCTTTTCACATCATTATTTGTCATCACATATCCTCTTTCGTCTGTTGAAGTCTTTTGCCTATTTTTCAGTTGTGCTATTTTTTTTTGCATATGAATGTCCAATTATTCTATTTTTTGGAAAGAATGTACTTTTCCCATTGAGTTGCTTTGGCACTTTTGTCAAAAATCAACTGACCATATTTGTGTGTAGACCAGTTTCTGGACTATTTCTATTGCATCGGTCTATATATCTGTTCCTTCACCAATACCACCCTTCTACGGCAAGTTCAATTTCTTTTTCGTTTGTTTGTTTTTGTGTAAAAGATTTTATTTTTTTTTATTTATTTGAGAGAGAGAGAGAAAGAGCAGGGCAAGGAGCAGAGGGAGAGGGACAAGCAGATTGCACACTGAGCATGGAGTCCAACTCCGGGCTCATTCTCAAGACCCTGAGATCATGACCTGAGCTGAAATTAAGAGTCAGATGCTTAAATGACTAAGCCACCCAGGCGCCCCTGATTTCTTCAATAAAAATATGTAGTATGCTGAATTATGGCTTCCCAAATGACATCTATGTCCTAATTTCCAGAATCCGTGAATATATTACTTTAATGGCAAAAGGGACCTTGCAAATGTGATTAAGTTAAGGGTCTTGAGATGGGGAGATTACCTGGATTGTCTGAGTGGGCCCTAAATGTAATCACGAGAGTCCTTAAAAGAGGGAGGCAAGAAGGTCAAAGGAGGAAGTAGGAGGTGTGACAATGGAGGCAAGATGCTACACTGCTGGTTTTGAAGGTGGAGGAAGGAGGGGTGCCCAGGTGGTTCAGTCAGTTAAGCATCTGCTCTTGGTTTTGGCTCAGGTCATGATCTCTGAGTCATGAGATCAAGCCCTGCATCAGGCTCCGTGCTCGGTGTGGACTCTGCTTGAGATTCTCTTCCTCTCCCTCTGCCCCTTCCCCACTCAAATAAATAAAATCTTAAAAAATAGATGGGGGCTTTAAAAAAGGGGGTGTCTGGGTGGCTCCGTTGGTTAAGCATCTGCCTTTGTTAAGTGTCTGCCTTCGGCTCAGGTCACGATCTCAGGGTCCTGGGATCAAGTCCCGGGATTGAGCTCTTCATTGGGCTCCCTGCTTGGTGGCGAGTCTGCTTCTCCCTCTCCCTCTGCACCCACCCTCCGCTCATCCTCTCTCTCTCAAATAAATAAATAAAATCTTAAAAATAAAAGATGGAGCAAGGAGTCATAAGGCAAGTAATGCAGCTCCCAAAGTGGAAAAGGCAAGGAAATGGATTCTTTTCTAGAGTCTCCAAAAAGAGCCAGTTCTGTAGACATCTTGACTTCAGCCCAGTGAAACTGATTTCAGACTCTTGTTTCATGTGCAGTTAAAGGCAATGTGTATCCTGCTGTTGTCGGGTGGAATGTTATATAAATGTCAGTTAGATCCAGTTGGTTGATGGTGTTGTTCAGCTCTTCTATAGCCTTATTGATTTTCTGTCTGTCAGTTCTAGCTCTTACTGGGAGAGGAGTATTGAAGTCTCTGACTCTCATTGCGGGTATGCTTATTTCTCCTTTCATTCCTGTCAGCTTTCGCTTCATGTACTTTAAAGCTCTGGTATCAGATGCATCGAGGATTGTGTGGTGGGCAGTCCCTAAGAAGGTGAGTCCCAGTGAACTCACCTCCTGATGCTCATGCTTTTGTGTAATCTTCTCCCGTTGAATGGGGGCAGGACCTTCGACTTGCTTCTAACCAGTAGAATGTGGCAAAGGTGATGGGATGGCATGATCTTGATTAAGTTATGTTATATGGCAAAGATGATGAAATGCTGCTCCCATAATTATGTCACATTATGTAAGACTTTCTCAGCAGACGAGAGTGAGAGATCATCTTTGTCGGACTGATAAAGGAAGCAGCCATGTTGAGGAAGCCCACATGGCAAAGAACTTCTGGCAGCTTCTAAAATTAAAGGTGGCCTCTCAGACTGAGAGTGGCCTTCAGTGGACAGCCAGCAAAAATTCAGGGCCCTTGGTCATACTGCTGCAAGCAAATGAATTCTGCCAAACCCCGAATGAGTTTGGAAGTGGATCTTTTCCCAGTCAAGTTTATGATGACACTGCAGCCTTGCAGGTACCCGGATTGCAGACTCCCTGAAGGACAGAAGCCGGTTAAGCTGTGCCATGACTTCCACTGTACAGAAACCGTGAGACAGTAAATGTGCATTGTTTTAGGTCATAATTTACCTGAGTTTGTGGTAATTTGTTATGCAAAAATAGAAAATGAATACAGATTGTAATATGTTCTTGGTGAACAGATCTGTTATTATTATGTAATGTCCCTCTCTACTCCTGTTTTTTTTTTCTGGGAAGTCTAACCTGTCTGATATTAATAAAGCCACTATACCTGTCTATTATTAGTGTCGTACATGGTATATATGCTTTCATCCTTTTACTTTAAACCACCTATGTCAGGATATTTGCAGTGAGTTTCCTGTAAGCACTCATTTCGGGGTCCTGGGTTTTTTTTTTAAATCCATTATGACATTTCTTTTAATCGATTTGTTAAGACTATTTACATTTAATGTAGTTATTGATATGTTTGGATTTAGGTCAAACATTTTATTACTTGTTTTCTGTTTGTTCCCTCCGTTCTTTGCTCCTCTGCTGCCCCTTTCCTGCTTCTCTTTGGGATTCTTTGAACATTTGTTAGTATTCCACTTACTTTATTTACTGTGCTTTTACCTTATCTCTTTGAATATTTTAGGGAATACAATATACACAGTTAAGTTTTTATAATTGTCCTAGAATTGATATTTTACCAATTCAAGTGGAATATGTAAACCATACTAATATGTAGGTCCCTTTAACCTATTCCCTTTATGTTATGGTTGTTTATTGCCTCTACAGATGCTGAAAATTCCATTAGATCATGTTATCGTTTTTGTTTTCTTTTTCTTTCTTTTTTTTAAAAGATTTTATTTATTTATTTGACAGAGAGATAGAGACAGCCAGCGAGAGAGGGAACACAAGCAGGGGGAGTGGGAGAGGAAGAAGCAGGCTCCTAGCGGAGGAGCCTGATGTGGGGCTCGATCCCAGAACGCCGGGATCACACCCTGAGCCAAAGGCAGACGCTTAACCGCTGTGCCACCCAGGCGCCCCTGTTTTCTTTTTCTATGATTTTTGTTTTCAATCAAAGATCATATTTTAAAGAACTGGTGAAAAGAACTTATCTTCGCCATCCTTTTATAGTAGGTCTTTTGGCGATGGATTCTCTCCATTTTCCTCCCTTGGAATATGTCTTTATTTCACTGTCATTCCTGAAAGCTATTGCTGCTGGAAGCATTATTTTGGGTTGACAGCTCTTTCAGCACTTTAAAAATGTTGTGCCTCTTTATGAATTTCTTGGTTTCTGAAGAGAAATCCACAGTCATTTGAATAGCTGTTACCCTAAATGTAATGTGTCCTTTTTTCTCTTTCTGCTTCAAACATATTTTGTCTTCCTTGTCAACAGTTTGAATACAATATGTCTGGACATTGATTCTTTTGAGTTTATCCTGTTTGGAGTGTGCTGAGGTTCCTGAATTTTCGGGTTTATGTCTTTGGTAAATCTGGAATGTTTTCAGTTATTATGTCTTTTTTTTTTTTTTTTTTTTTTTTTTTTGCTTTGCACTTTCTTCTGCCTTGGGGACCCCAAAGACATGAATGTTAGATGTTTTGTTATCATCCTACAGGGCCATGTGGCTATTTTATTTACTTCTCAATTTTTCCCCTCTGTTGCTAAGATTGGATAATTTCTTTTGACTTATCTTCAAATATACTGACTCTCTCATCTTCATTTTGCTATTGAGCCCATCTAATCCCTTTAAAATTTCAGTTATTCTATTTTTTCAATATAACATTTCAGTTTGGTTCTTATTTTATCTTTTAATCCTTTTTAAAAAGATTTTATTTCTTTATTTATTTGAGAGAAAGAGAGAGCACAGGTGGAGGGAGGGGCAAAGGGAGAGGGAGAAGCAGACTCTCCTCTGAGCAGGAAGCCTG
The DNA here is from genome assembly GCF_023065955.2 of Ursus arctos. Lineage (NCBI taxonomy): Eukaryota > Metazoa > Chordata > Mammalia > Carnivora > Ursidae > Ursus > Ursus arctos. Next base: position 39,174,598 of record NC_079873.1, on the reverse strand, counting down.
ACATGGGGCTCGATCCCAGGATCTGGGATCATGACCTGAGCCAAAGGCAGCCACTTAACCGACTGAGCCACCCAAGCACCCCTTATCTTTTAATCCTTTGCTGAGACTTTCTACCTTTCCAAATTCATTCCAAGATTGTTTGTTCTTACTTGTTGGAGCATTTTTATAATAGCTGCATTAAAGTCTTGTTTAGATAATTCTAACATCTGTGTCATGTGTCATCTCAACAATGGTGTCTTTTGATTGATTGCCTTTTCAATAGGCAATCAATAGTTGAGATTTTCATAGTTCTTCACATGCTGAATAATTTTAGGGTTGTATCCTGGACATTTTTTAAAAATGTATTTTTATTTATTAGACAGAACAAGCAGGGGGAGAGGGAGAAGCAGGCTCCCCACTGAGCAGCGAGCCTGATGCGGGGCTTGATCTCAGGACCCTGGGATCATGACCCGAGCCGAAGGCAGATGCTTAACTGACTGAGCCACCCAGGTGCCCCATATTCTGGACATTTTAAATATTGTGTTATGGGGCCTTGTGTCTTGTATTAATCCTATAGGGGAATATTCACATTTTTGGTTTAGATTGTAGTCAACATGGTTGGATCCAGATCCCAAGTTCTGGCCTGCCTTTTGTGGATCACGGCCCCAAAGTCGATTCAGTCTTCCAAAATTTTGCAGGGCTGTTTTGATGTGCCCCACAAGTGTTTTATCCAGTGGCCAGTTTCGGATCTGGGTGGTGATCTGTTTCTTAGTTCAGTTTTCACAGTCTTTGGTATGCTGTTTAGGATAAGATCCACATGCAGGTTAGGGTGAACCCAGGAGCTCATAAACGACCCTACAGGGTTGTTTTCCCAAGTTGCTCCCTCTCCAAAATCTCCCTGGGACTTTGCAGTTCCTTGGAGTTCCTCTTTTCAATCCTTTGGCAAGAAATCTGAGTCTTTATTGACTTCTCTCTGGCATGCACTTCCTGCAACTTCACCCATGTCTGGAGCCAAGCAGCAGGAGGACAGAGAGGAAAAAAAGTACAGCAGTGGGCGTTTGCCCCCACTGACTTGGGACCATGGCTATTGCAAACCAGAGAGGAAGGTTCCCCCCTCCCTCAGCATTTTAGGTACATCACTGTTGACCCAGCTGCAATGGGGGACTGCCTATTGGCAAGGGTGTGAGAGAATGGAAAAAAGAACAATTGGTGTACTTCCCTACTCTCTCTGAACATCAGGAGGTCTATTTTCTGCTCTTCCTGGTGCTCTGTCCAGTCACTGTCCCCTTCTGGGTTTGGACTGCCTTGAGTTCAGCCCGGTGGCTACTGGAGGGAAAAAATTGTGAACTCATTGCCTGTTGTTTTACTTCAAATTCTGGTGCTCTTCCTCAATCTACCTGGTACAATTGACTGTTTATTAGAGTCCTCCAATAGCTGGTCCTTGTGTTCCTTTCAGTGGGAGAGAGTGGGTTGATTGTGATTATTCCGTGTTAACTGGAATCAGAACCCTTGTATTGCATAGGTTAGTTTTCCCACACAAACATGTATAGAGAATCGAGCATTTTCTTTGGTGATTTGGGAATCCTTGGCACAAATCTTTTCATACTCTACCCGAGGCAATCGCTTTATACTATAAACATTCTTCTGGTTATCTCCTGCTAGGGAAGAAATCACATTTGAACTTGGTAGCTTACAATAACATAAATCGTTGTGTTGTTACCTCATAGATTCAGGCACCGATTAGGCTCCACTAGGTGGTTCTTCCTTGGGAGTCTCTCATATGCTTACCGTAAGATGGTGGCAGGGAGTAAAATAATTGGCAGGCTCACTCATTCTGGTGTGGGGTATTTGGGCTGGGAGCACGAAAAAAACTGTGGCTCTTGTGGTGTCTGTCTCTGTGGCTATGTTGTCTCTCCATGCTTTCTCCAGCATGGCAGCTTCAAGATAGATCAATTTTTAAAAATTTTTCCAGCTTTATTGCGATATAATTGACATATCACATTGTGTAAGTTTAAGGTGCACCGTGTGTTGATTTGATACACTTATATCTTGCACTAGGACTACCACCTTAGTCTTAGCTAACACCTCCGTCATGTCACAGAATTACCATTCCTCTCTTTGTGGTGACAACATTTAAGATCTACTCTCTTAGCGACTTTCCAATACATAGTACAGAATTGTTACGCGTAATCACAGCGCTGTGCATTAGATCCCCAGAACGCATTCATCTTCTAACTGTAAGTTTGTGTTCTTTGACCAACATGTCCCCATTTACCTCACGTCTCGGCTCCCGGTAACCGATATTCTATTCTCTGTTTCTACAAGTTCGGCTTTTTTCGATCCCACGTGTAAGTGAGGTCATAGAGTATTTGTCTTTCTGTGCTTGACCTATTTCGCCGACTTAAGGGATCTCAAGATCCATCAGTGCTGTTGCAAATGGCAGGATTTCCTTTTTTCTCATGGCTGAATATTCCATTGTGTGGGTATATAGCTATATCTATATATCTCAATCTCTCTCTCTCTCTCTCTCTCTCTCTATATATATATATATATATATAGGTTTTTTTTCATTATCTAGTTATCTGTTGACAGACACTTCACTTGTTTCCCTATCTTGGCTATTGTGAATAATGCTGCAATAAACATGGGAACGAAGATATATCTTTGAGATCCTGTTTTCACTTTCTTTGGATAAATACCCACAAGTAGAATCTCTGGATCATGTGGTAGTTCTATTTTTAATTTTCTGACAGACCTCCACACTGTTTTCCATAGTGGCGGTATCAATTTACATTCTCGCCAACAGTGTATGAGGGCTCCCTTTTCTCCACTGGCTCGTTCACATTTGTTGTTTCTTGTCTTTTTGATGATAGCCTTTCTAACAGGTGTGATATGATATCTCACTGTGGTCTAGATTTTTTACGTGGAAGCTCAGGGCTCCAAAATGAGTGGACAGCAAGAGTGTGAGAGTGAGTCAGGCAGGAACTAGATTGTCTTTTATGACTTGGTTTCACAAGTTGTGCAGTCTTAATGGCCACATTCGATTCTTTGAGGCAGTCACAAGGGTCCACTGAGGTTCAAGGGGGGAGGGAACACAGATGCCACCCTTTGATGGGGGAGCGGCAAGTTCTGGAAGAGCACATGCAGTTGGAAACACAGTTGTGGGCATTTTTGGAAAATACGGTCTGCTGTAAGTACTAAGAAGTCTGCAGAGAGAAGTTCTGTCCTCAACTTACAGGAACCCAAGAGGGTGTAATATTAAATACTATGATCAACATAACCAGTGTTCAGCAAATGTGGATTTTAGGGAATCTCCAGAAATTAGATTGTCTTCCTGTTGTGGGATAACTTTCTCTGCGACTATCCAGGTTTTTGGTGTTTGCAATTTCATCGGAAACCTGCATGGAACTTCAAGATATATGGATTTTTGCAGGGGCTGGGGGACAGTCTAGACGAATAGGGAACAGTGATAGCTAAAATCTTGAAGAGATTCCCTGCTTTTAAGAAGGCGCTAAGCAGTTTGACAGAGCGCTCACCTAGAGGGGAACCAGGAAGGCCGCAGTGCTCCAAACAGCCTTCCCGCCTAATGCCATTCCTACCCTATTCTTATTACTCTTTACTCTCTTTAGTTAAGCTTTGCTTTCTTCAAGAAATTCTCTTAAAAATGCAAACTCCTCTGGGAGAGAAAACGAACCTTTGGTATGGATTTCAGAGCAGTTCAGTAAACACTTACAAGCACAGCGTTAGGCACTGGGAATTCAGTCACTAAGAGTTCCATCACTCCAGGAGCGCCTGGCTGGTTCGGTAGGTAGAGCATGCAACTCTTGATGTTGGGGTTGTAAGTTCGAGCCCCATGTTGGGTGTAGAGAGTACTTAAAAATTAAAAAAAAATCTTTAAGAAAGAGAATTTAATCTTTTTTCTTCCTTGACCAGAGGACAAGGCGGATTGAAAATTCTAGTTCCTGAGGAGTTGTTCCAAGAGGCTTTATCCTCCAGAGTCCACTTTATAACTTTTTTTCCAGAGCTATCCTAAGAATCATCCAAAGATTCCCTGGGCTACCATAAGGTCAACCCACCAGGGTGATCTCCACCCTCACCCCCTGCTGCTCATCTAGCAGGAATGGCAAGTGTTCAGATCCTTCTGGTTCAACCCTGTTCCCCAAGAGGGCTAGTTACACGGTCCAGAATAAGAAGTCAGTCTATTCCCCAAGTGGTGAAGGAGCTGTTTTAACGCTTGCACCCCATTCTAACCCCTGATCAGTCCTCACTTTGGGACAGACATAGAGCAGAGGTTTGAATGAAGCCTGGTAGAGTCTGGGAAGCCCTGAAAAGCTGGAAGGTATTGTGAGAGTTGTGCAAAAAGAGGTGGAGGGGGCAACGGTGCTTCGCGAATCTTCGCTTCCCTCAGGGCGCGCTCCTACCACCCCCCCTTTACTGGGCTCAGGACAGCCGCACACTGGCCTGAGATGGAACACTTCGTGGTGGCCCCAGAGACAGGACTCGAAATGGCACAGCGCACGAACCCAAGCTGATGCTCCTGCCAGGCACCGGCGACCTCTGGCGTTGCGTTTAGGAAGCGTGGCGGCGACCGCCCAGGAACGGCCCCGCGACCCAGACCGCCTGGCCAGGTACGCCAGGACCGCGCGAGGAGCGCAGGCAGCCCAGGGGCCCACGGCCGCTCCCCTGAGTCGGAGGGCCCCAGCCCAGTCGGCTTCGGCGGCCGGGAAGGCGGCCGGCGCGGCGCAGCGCGGCTGGGGGCAGAACAGGTGCGCGGGCGGGGGGCGGTGCTTGGCGCTCCTGCGCACTGCGCGCGCCCCTCCCCCACGCGGCTCCCGGCGCAGCCCCGGCCCGGCGCGCACGGGGGGAGGAGCTGCGGCGGCAGCGGCCACTCGTGCAGGTCGGCGGCGCCGCGGGAACCCGCCGACGGCGCGGGCTGCTGGTCCCCGCGCGCAGGAGGCGCGGGCGGCCCTGGGGCCATGGAGCCTGGTGACGCGGCTCGCCTCGGCCCGGGACGGGCGGCCCGGGCGCTGCCACCGCGGCTGCTGCTGCTGCCGCTGCTACCGCTGCTGCTGGGTCGGGGGCTGCGCGCCGCGGCCTCGGCCTCCTCTGGGGCGGCGGCCGAGGACAGCAGCGCCATGGAGGAGCTCGCCACTGAGAAGGAGGCGGAGGAGAGCCACCGGCAAGACAGCGTGAGCCTGCTCACCTTCATCCTGCTGCTCACGCTCACCATCCTCACCATCTGGCTCTTCAAGCACCGCCGGGTGCGCTTTCTGCACGAGACGGGGCTGGCCATGATCTACGGTGAGCACCCCCTACCGCGCCCACCTCCCCGACACCCCTCTGGCAGCCCGGCCGCTGCGCTCCCCCCACCCCGCCCAGCTCTGCGCTGCGCTCCCCCTTCACTTGCCAACGTGTTTCTTTTCCGTTTCCCGCTGCGACGGGGCTGGTTCCCAAGGTCAACTGTCTGCATTTTCTGGCTTTCTATTACCGTTAAAGAGAATTCCGCCTCATTTCGATGTTCTTAATCGGGGAACCAGGAAAATGAAAGGCACGGAGGTGGCCTGGTTCTGTCCGCCCGGTTCTGTTTTGCGCCCCCCCCCCCGCCCCGCTTCCCGCATCGCGCTTCCGCACCCGCCCCCCCCCACCTCCGCCCCAGTTCAGCTCAACAGGGTATGTGTGCCGCGGCGGGAGGTGGGTGACTACCCTGGGGACCGTGTCACCCCAAGAGGCTGGCCACAGTGAGGGTGGGGGCGAGGGCTGAGGGTTTCTGGGCTTGGGTATGGGCGGCCGGATGCCAGACATCCATGGTCAACCTGGGTGAGCGCCCACTTCTGAGATCTCTGTTCCCGGGTCTCTTGTATGGCCTGAAGCGCTGTGAAAGGTGAGCGTGGTACAGGATCCAGAGTAGGGCACTGCCATGGTCGGGCCTAGTCGGTTATATGGGCACGCCTCCCACTCTTCTGTCCAGGTGGGACGTTATACCCAGGTACTTGGCTTCTCCAAGGGAAGAGGGGCTTTTGTGGTCTTCAGATTTTAGCATGGACGTGACTTTGAAGATACGTTTATAGGTGGATGAAGAGGAAAAGTAGTGGTTTTTAACTCCGGAGGCAGCCGTCTTTTGTTGTGAAGGATGGGCTGATGCCACCACCCTTTTCTGGATTTAATGGCACACGCTGTGTTATCCGCAGAGTGGTCAGCACAAATCTTCCGTTATTACATGGGTGTCAGTTAGCTGTAATCTGAATCATCTCTCTCGCCACACCCCCCCCTTATGACTCCAAACTAGAACCAGGTATTCTCGTTTTGAATTAAATTCAGTGGACTTAAGGTCCAGGTGGGCATCGTCATGGGAAATAGATGAGGCCACCTCATGACTATTCCCAGTAGGGAACATTTTACTTCATCACTTTTACTGGAGGGATCTCTCCATTCAATTTCCATTCAGGGTTCCCTGATAAAGAATGGAAAGCAGACACCTGAATCTTTAATGTGAAAATTACCCTTGGCCCTGGGTCTTGCTTCTCAGGGCTCTCGATGGGTCGTTGACAGCCCAGGCTCATGGCCACCAAGGTTACAAATTGCTGTCAGGAGCCCTCTAGTTTTAAAGAGGTAGAGGCCTAAGCAGATCTGTCACTGACACAGGACCAGGTCTAAAACTGAGTTTGGTTATTGCAAATTGCAGATGTGAACTCAAACTTTGGCATCAGTACCTGGCCACTCCTGACCTCTGTGGTTTGTGTCGGTGGGTGACAAATGACAAATGCCAGGGCTGCAGGTAAGCTAGGAGGTCTGAGCAGACAGCAGGGTGGGGAGTTGAAGCACGTTGTCATTTCAGGGGGTTGACTGTGAGCGATAATGCAAACGAAGATTATCCTTCCAAGGCTATAGATAATCATGAAAATATTTTTATTTTATAGCCTCTAGCTCCAATTCATTAAAGTACAGTATGAAACACTTCTAGAAGGTAGATTTGACAGGCTCAAAAATACACGTTCCAGCACATGGAAAATGAGGATTTAAAAATATTTTTTTCTGAGGGAGTACTCCATGTTCTTAGGCGCTCAGTCACCTTTATCTTAAGGCTGACAAACAATAGTGGACTTTTCCTGTGCTGATACGTACTTTTTAAGCTCATTTTGATCTTTTAGTCATTGGGGCCATGCTGCAGCATACCGTGCCATTTTGTGGTACTGAAATCTGGTTTAATTGATGATCGTTCAGAAAAGACATCATCATCTCAACATTCTGTGTCATTTTGCTCTGTCTTTGGCTTTTAGTGTTACTTTGAAATATGCTAAGAAATTTAGTTTGTCAATATATGGTGTCCTGAGTTCTGCCCAAATATTAATATTTTGCTGTGAATATTTTGCCTCTGACTGTGAGAAAACAGTTCTCTGTCTGATGGATATTTAGTCTTCTGTTTTAGCACACACACACCCTCCATCTGAATTCTAATGTCATTTGATTAGCTAACTATTCATTATTTCCTGAAGGCTATTGGGATAGGGATTCTGATTTTTAAAAATTCAGTATGAAAATCTTTGAACACTTAAGCGAATATAGTACCGATTTTCAGGACTTTTCTTTGTTAATAATATAAGAAAACAGATTTCATTTCTTGATATCAGTAGAGGAAGTGAGTAATTGTCCTGTTGCCTCTGAGTAATAAAGGACAAAAAGACTAAGGAAACATTTGTTAAGTATCTGCTGTGTGTCGGGTGCCCAACTTAATTTCTGGAGGTAAACAATTTCATTTTTAAATATTGGTAAGTTTTAATGAGTGAAAAGAGTTCAACTGCAAGTTTCAAAACTCTTTGAAATTTAAAAATGTTAATTTCTGCCCCTTTAAAAATATTTATGTGGCACTTTAATCTGAAAGGGAAAGCTTTAATATTTATAAAGGTTATGATAAACGATATATTTATATATAGTCATAGTAAAATAAATTGTGATCATATGGGTTTGCTGGGGTAAAATATCTCTGGAAGGACAGTCAATAGACTAGTAACATTGGGTGTTTTTTGCTGGAGAGGAACTAGGTGGCTGTGACAGGAGGTGGGAGGGAAATATCACCATATACTCTTTTGTGCTTCTCGATTTTTGAATTATGGAAGCCGAATTACCTCTTGGTGTGTCCTCGCCTCCATTCTGTGCCATTTGTGATGGCATTTTAAGATGCTCCTCAAATCCTCTAGTTTGATGCCCACTTCTCCCTATTTTAAACTATATTACATTATCCGTTTTCTGTGAACTTTCAACTGTTGATTGTACCCATGGAACTTCTGGAGCCCTGGGCCTGGAATAGAGACCAAACGGGGAAGAGGAAAGAGATTTTTCCTTGCTTTCCCTCTCTCCTTTTTATTTCATGATCCCCGAAGAGGAGTTGAGTGCACCTAGGAGTGGTGTGCACCGAGAGATCCCATCTTAAGCGCTTGCTTAGATGCAGGGGACCCAAGGACAATAAGAGACACACTGTGAATGCTCAACATTTAAATGGCAAAGGGACAATTATAAGCACTCCTCCCTGACAACAGACCCAGGTAGCTGTAAGGGCCGGTGACCACAGACCAGACTCTCCAGGGACATTGAAAGCAGCCCCCCCCCCCCGCCCCCAGGCCCTGTGATGGGAGCTGCGCACCACCGCACCGCAATGGACCAGGAGCTTACCTGGCACCCGTCTAACCTGTTTTGTCAGGGCAGGGAGCTCCCAGCTGTCTGCCCCTGTACGTGACTAAGTGCCCTCTGAAAGTTCCCGGGCCCAGTAAATCTGTGCGGCAGAAATAGCAAGTGTTGGAGGCAGAGAAAGGTGGTATCAACAGACTGTGACAGTTAACTGTGGTTCTCTCTCGCGTGTGTCCTAGTTCCACTTCCCCCGTACTGTTTTGGTGACAACTGATACAGGTCCAAAGTATCTAGCTTGACCCTGGCAGCCCACCACCTGCTTCTCGCTTCCTCCACACCTCTCAGCTTGCCAAGCATGTATCGGTCAGCCCCTCCTGGTCCTGTGGACCATGGGCTCCTTGTTGCTTTGTCGGAGCTGAATTGCTACGCGCGGCCTGAGAGTGGACTCACGGGCAAAGTCTGCAAGGGGAACGACTCTTGGAAGTAGCATACAGTGAACATTTGAGTCTGTGTGTGAGTAAACATTTTGGAGCCACCCTATTCTTGGTTAATTCGGAGCCCTTGTTTTTTGTTTTGTTTTGTTTTTAAGAGCCCCTCACTTTTGCCGCAGACTGGGGCAGCTCCATATGGTCTTGCTTTGGCCCCACATCCCTTGGGTTCAAATGCTGGCCCTGTTACTTATAAAGCTGCATGAGTCCGGGTATGCTCTCTGAGCCCCGGTTTCCTCTTTTCAAAAACGGAGACGGTGTCACTCACCTCACAGGATTAGTGTATTTATTGAGACGTTGAAAAGGTCAAGTGCAGTGTCTGATACTTAAACACCTGGTAAGTCCTAGTTCTCATTCTCACTTTAGACTCTGTGATTCTTTGGCCCGCTTTGCTACTTGAGGCTCATTCAGTAGAGGCCTGCTGTAATTTAAAAATGCATCAGCATTCAGTTCGTGGGGATGAGGGGCATTGACTTTTTTTTGGTGAACTATTTGTTAATACCCAGAAAAAATTTACAACGTACCCCCCCCTCCTTTAGCAAGCAGTCTCAATTCTTGGACTTTGTCCTTCAGAAATACTTGTGGTTGTAGAGCCAGTTGTTGGGAGAGTGGGAGGGGAGATGTTACTTTTTCCCCTTTGTACTCTTTTGAATGGCTTGAAATTTCTATGACACTGACACATTACTTTGGCAATGGAAACTTTGTTTAAAAATAAAGCAAATAAAGCAAAACAAGTCAAGCAGAGAAAGACAATTATCATATGGTTTCACTCATTTATGGAACATAAGAAGTAGGAAGATTGGTAGGAGAAGAAAGGGAAGAATGAAGAGGGGGTAAACAGAAGGGGGAATGAACCATGAGAGACTATGGACTCTGGGAAACAAACTGAGGGCTTCAGAGGGGAGGGGTGGGGGAATGGGATGGCTGGTGATGGGTAGTAAGGAGGGCACGTATTGCATGGTGCACTGGGTGTTATACGCAACTAATGAATCATGGAACTTTACATCGGAAACCGGGGATGTACTGTATGGTGACTAACATAATATAATAAAAAATATTAATAAAAAATAAAGCAAACAACTTTTATGTAGGAAAAAACACATTAGAACTAAGAGAACACAGTTATGTGGTTCAGGAGCATTTTCTTTGGATATTAAGATGTTCTTTTTATAGGAATGGCTAGGCACAAAGAAAATTTGTAGTTATTTAAAAGTAATAAATGGAAGTAAAATGAATCTTAAAATGAGAAAGTGACATTTTCTGAAAGTGTTTCTTTTTTTTTTTAAAGATTTTATTTATTTATTTGACAGAGAGACAGCCAGCGAGAGAGGGAACACAAGCAGGGGGAGTGGGAGAGGAAGAAGCAGGCTCCCAGCAGAGGAGCCCGATGTGGGGCTCGATCCTAGAACGGTGGGATCACGCCCTGAGCCGAAGGCAGACGCTTAACAACTGCGCCACCCAGGCGCCCCGAAAGTGTTTCTTAGAACTTTCAGAAAGTAATCTTTTTGGAATGATGTAATTCGAAAATCACCATTTCACAACCCTAATGATGTAGACAAGGATTTTCCATGAATTCCAAAGCCGTAGGTGAAAGGTCATTGGGGAACACGGTACTTATACGGTGCCAAGGATAGCGCCACAGATCGCTTGCCTCTCGCAGAAGAAAGAAGGTATCTTTGCGGTGGAGAGGCCTGGCCGTCACCATCTTATATCCAAGTCATTAAATTTATCCTTGCTCCTCGTGGAACTATCTAGTAGTACGTGCCTCCCGATGAGATGCGGTAGGAAGCATACAGCTTTACCTATGTAGTCTTCATCCTCCAAATGTTTTATTTGAGTTAAATTGAGGTTTCAGGCATAACTTCCAGCTTACAGGAAATGTAGGAGATAGAGAAACAACTTATCAAATACCATGTGAAAACAATTAGACATATCCAAAACACAGGGTAACCTACAAGACCGTTGTCCTGGTTTCTTCAAGAAGTCTATGTCAAGGGAAACAAAAAGACAGGATAAGTGTCTGTTATGGACTGAATTGTACCCTCCCCCCCCCCAAGATTCATATGTTGAAGTCCTAATCCCTAAGGTGATGCTATTTGGAAGTGGAGTTTGGGGGAGGTAATTAGGTTTAGATGAGGTCATGAGGGCGGAGGGATTAGTGCCCATATAAGACAAGGAAGAGACCAAAGCTCCCTGTCTCTCTACCATGTGAGGCTCCAGTGAGAAGGCCGCCATCCACAAGCTAGGAGGAGGGCGCTAATCAGACACGGAATCTGCCGGCGCCTTGGTCTTGAACTTCCCAGCCTCCAGAACTGTGAGAAATGAATGTTGGTTGTTTAAACTACCCCGTCGATGGTATTTTGTTCTAGCAGCCTGAGTAGACTAAGAGAGTGTTCTAAGTAACTGGAGACCAAAGAGGCATAAGCAGTCATAGCACAGGAAACCTGATTAGCTCTGGTTCATGAAAATAAGCTGTTTTGGGGACAATCAGGGATGTTTATATACAGGCTTGATGTTAGATGACATTCGGGAATTACTGTTATTTTTCTTAGGTGAGATAATTGAGGTTATACAGGAGAATGTACATATTAATTGGAATTGTAGGCTGAAGTATTCAGGAGTCAAGTGTATGAGTCCTAACACATGCAACTTACTTTCAAATGGTTCAGTCAAAAAAAATACACATACCACGTATATCTGGGTGGTGGGTGAAAGGGTGTGTTTTATATTCACCTTTCAGCTTTTTGGTACGTTTTGGAAATCTCCTTAAAATAGAAGTTGGGGGAAGATGTTAACCTCCCTGTTAACCTGTTAGCTGGTAACCTGTTAACCTTCCTCCCTGAAAGGACGTACGGGTGAGGCTACATGCAACCTGTTACTCTCATTAAAGTCTGACATTGGGTAATGCTGTTTGACATTAGTTTATAGGAGATGATGTTAGGCCTTCATGACTTGAGAATCAGTAACTTCTTAATGTTAATATTTTTTTATTTTAAAGCTCACATATCTTTTGAAAAATTGCCTGTATTCCACTTCCAAGACAATAGGTGTTAGGAGACTTTTCTCTTTCGGTTTGAAGCATGCTACCTGGCTTTTTCACATTGTGGATATTTGTATTGAGGTAATGCTAGCCATTAGAACAGACCAACCCCAAATTTCAGTGGCCTAACATAAGACAAGTTCATTTTTTTTAAAGATTTTATTTATTTATTCGACAGAGATAGAGACAGCCAGCAAGAGAGGGAACACAAGCAGGGGGAGTGGGAGAGGAAGAAGCAGGCTCATAGTGGAAGAGCCTGATGTGGGGCTCGATCCCATAACGCCGGGATCATGCCCTGAGCCGAAGGCAGACGCTTAACCGCTGTGCCACCCAGGCGCCCCAAGACAAGTTCATTTTTAACTCACGTGTTGGGCCAGTGCAAGAGTCTGGCAGGTGGCTCTCCCTGTGGTCATTCAGGGACCAGGTGCCTTCCATCCTGTGGCTTCCACATCCCTTAGGGCCTTGGAACCCTCCCTCTCCAGCCAGTGAATGAGGAAAGAAACAGAGGATCACACGGGGAAGAGTTTGTGCTAAGCCTCAAAGTGTTGCACGTCGCTTTGCCCACTTCCGTTGGACAGAACTTGGTCATGAGGCCACATCTAACTGGAACAGAGGCAGGGAAATACAGTCTAGCAAGAGGAAGAGGGACAGGTTTGGAAAGCAGCTAAGCTGATCTCTGATGTAGTGTTTGATGAGTGCTTTGTCACACAGAATCCAGAAAAGAGAAGTCGTAGGACTTGCATGTGATTTTGTTGTCGATGATGATAAAGTAAAATTTTTTAAGTAATCCAGTTTGAAGAGAGTATATTCATCTGGAGTTTATGAGGTCATTTCAATATACTTATCAGCATCATGGGAGAGCTTGTTAGAGCTAGCAGGTCTGGGCCCAGACTTAAATGTCTCAGACTGGGACTCAGAAATCGGTGTTTTGGTGCATTAGCAGGGTTTTTTTTTAAAGATTTTATTTATTTTATTAGAGCGAGCATGAGCAGGGGGAGGGGCAGAGGGAGAGCGCGAGAGAAAATCTCCAGCAGACTCAGCGTTGAGCATGGAGCCCGCGGTGGGGGCCTCATCTCACAACCCTGAGATCATGACCTGAGCCGAAATCAAGAGTCAGATGCTTAACTGACTGAGCCACCCAGGCACCCCTAGCAGCGTTGTTTTTTTTTTTTTTTAAGTTGAAGTTTGAAACTCACTGCTGTAGAATATTTGTTTTCACCTTTTAAATACATTCACTATGTTGCTTGTAATTAAATAATTGTAGAAAAATAGCAACTGTTTTTTGAATACCTGCTATGATAGCCAGGCACTGTGTTAAGTATTTTGCATACTTTAAGCCGTTTAACCTTCACATCAAATGTATGAAGACTGTATCGTCGGTCCCATTTTGCGAAATGAAGAAATTGAAAGTTAGGTCTAACGGCACATTTGTTTAAGGCCATATGTTTGAGATTGGTAAGTGGGAGTCTACTAAAGGATGAGATCAATATGCTTCAGGATGCGTCTGGCCAGGAGAGAGCAGAACCTGACTCCTGCCCCGATGACCTGGTTCCAGGGGGTCTCCGACAGAAATCTGTGCCCAGAGTATAAAATAAAGCAAAGTGTCCCTTTTTATTATTAGCTGGGGCTTTGGCTCCAAACTCCAGTGCACCACTGCAAGGAGCGAGGCTGGCCAATTTGGAAGACTGGATTGTCCTATGCTAGATTGGCCTCGGGCCCTTGGATCCAAGTAGAACCAAAATGCCTGTTTGTTTTCATCCCAAAGATGTTATGCACTGATGGTTTGGGCCTCCCCTAATTCATATATTGAAATCCTAACCCCTAATTTGATGGTATTAAGAGCTATGGCCTTTGGGAAGTAATTACGTCCTGAAGATGGAGCCCTCATGAATGAGATTCGTGCCCTTATGGAAGAGACCCAGAGGTCGGCAGTCTGCATCCCAGAAGGAGAACTTCACCGGAACCTGACCATTCTACTCCCCTGATCTTGCACTTCCAGCCTCCAGAACTGTGAGAAAAATAAATGTCTGTCGTGTATAAGCCACACAGTCTGTGGCACTTTGTTAGAGCTGGCCTGACCGAGACAATATGGGAGAAGGCTACCAGTTGCGACAAGGGAAAACCCAGAAAAACCATCAAAGGATGTTCAGAGTGGCTGTGCCAGGCCTTCTCAGGTGGGAGCAGGTGCTTAAAAGCTTTCTCATCTCTAGGTGTCACTATCGCAGAGGTGGGGAGGCAGGGGGAGCTTGGTCTGTCGAGCTCCCAGGTCTCCCTACTCTTCCTATGCTGGTTCTCCCCAGGCGTGTCATAGTCTCCTCTAGAGTGCTTCCACAATACATGAGAACATAAGCCTGAATGACCGTGTAGGCAGGCATATCTGTCTTTTGTTTACTGCTGTCTCCTTTATCCCCAGAATAGTGCCAGACACATAGTAGGTGCCATGGAAATATTTGCTTAATGGATTCTATTTTGTCTAACAAAAATAAGGTGCTGTTAACACTGCTTAGCATTAAAGGTCCTTCCTTCAAGTTCTCATGCCTCAGATTCACACTGACAGTGAAGTTTCTGAGAAGGAAAACTGTACGTGTGAAAACGTCTGGCCGAATCACAGCAAGCTGTTTCAGGAAAGAGAATGAAGGGATAGGTGAGTATACGTTCGCAAAAAATGCTGTATTTGGCTGATAAGGCACATGGTGGTTTTAAAATTTTTTATTGTGGCAAAATAATATGGCAAGATTTTCCATTTTTACCATTTTTAACTGTACAATTCACCAGCATTAATGGCATTTGTAAAATTGTGTGACCATCACACCACTATTTCCAGAATTTTTTAATCGCCTCAAACAGAAACTGTGTACCCATTAAACTGTAATGCTCCCTTCCTTCCTCCCCCCACTCCCTGATATCCTCTAATCTAGTTTGTTTCTACGAATTTGCCTATTCTATATCTTTCATGTAAGTGTATTCATACACTTCTAGTCCTGACTTATTTGAATCTACTCTTTTTGCTTGGCACAGTATTTTCAAGGTTCATCTGGGTCGTCACATGTGTATGAACTTCATTCCTTTCTCTGGCTGAATAATATTCCACTCTACATTTTGTTTATTCATTTATCAGTTCCTGGACACCTGGGTTGTTTCCACCTTTTGGCTATTATGAATAATGCTGCCGTGACATTATTCTGCCCAAGTATCCGTTTGGGCCCCTGTTTTCAATTCTTTTGAGTATATACCTGGGAATAAAATTGCTGGGTCATACAGTGATTCGATGTTTAGCTTTCTCAGGAACTGCCAAACGATTTCGCACGGCAGCAGCTGCAGCATTTTACATTCCCACCACAAGAGTTCCAGGCCCTCCACATCCTCTCCAGTACTTGTTATTTTTTGTTGTTGTTTTTGTAGTATCCTAGTACTTGTGAAGTGGTAGCTCATTATGGTTTTGGTTTTCATTTTCTTATTGACTAATGATGTAAGGCTATTTGTACATCTTCTTTGGAGAAATGTTCATTCAGGTCATCTGCCCATTGTTAAATTGGGTTGTTTCTTTTTGTTGTCGTTGAGTTGTAGTTCTTTATATATTCTGGATATTAATCTCTTATTAGATATGTGATTCGTAAATACTTTCTCCTAGTTCATGTTGCCTTTTCACGATAGTGTCCTTTGATGCACAAAAGGCTTTAATTTTGATGAAGTTCACTTTATTTTTTTTCTTTTGTTGCCTATGCTTTTGGTATCCTATCCAAGAAATCTTTGCCAAATCCAATGCCATGAAGTATTCTCTTTATGTTTTCTTTGACGAGTTTTATAGTTTAATCTCTTAAATTTAGCCTTTTGGTCTCTGTTGAGTTTTTATATATGGTATAAGGTAAGGGTCCAAATTTATTTCTTTTGTATGTGGATGTTCAGTTATACCAGCACATTTGTTGTAAAAACTGTCTCTTCCTCATTGAATGGTTTTGGCACCCTTGTCAAAAATCCGTAGACCATAGATGTGAAGGCATATTTCTAGGCTTTCAATTCTATTCCATTGGTCTATATGTCTGTCCTTATACCGGTATCACACCATTTTGATTATTGTAGCTTTGTAGCAAGTTTTGAAATTGGGAAGTGTGAGTCCTCCAACTTTGTTCTTCTTCAGGATTATTTTGGCTCTTTGAAGTTCCTTGACTTTCAATAAAAGTTTTAGGATGGGTTTTTTTCATTTCTGCCATTGAGATTTTATTTTTTTAAGATTTTATTTATTTGAGAGAGAGAAAAGAAAAAGAGAGAGAGAGAGAGAGCAAGAGAGCACAGCAGAGTGAAGGGCAGAGGGAGAAGCAGACTCCCTGCTGAGCAGGGAGCCTGATGCAGGACTTGATCCTGGGACTCTGGGATCATGACCTGAGGCAAAGGCAGACGTTTAACTGACTGAGCCACCCAGGTGCCCTGCCGTTGAGATTTTGATAGGGATTGCATTGAGTCTGTATGTTGCTTTGGGTACTGTTGTCATCTTAATGATTTTAAGTCTTCCATTCCATGAACATGGATA
The DNA here is from genome assembly GCF_023065955.2 of Ursus arctos. Classification (NCBI taxonomy): domain Eukaryota; kingdom Metazoa; phylum Chordata; class Mammalia; order Carnivora; family Ursidae; genus Ursus; species Ursus arctos. The sequence continues at coordinate 39,157,941 of NC_079873.1, read as the reverse complement.
TCCTTTCATTTATTTAGGTCTTTAATTTCTTTCAGCAATGTTTTGTAGTTCAGTGTACAACTGTTGCACCTCCTCAGTTAAATTTATTTTCAAATATCGAATTCCTTTTTATGCTATTGTAAATGAAATTTTTTTTTTAAGATTTTATTTATTTATTTGACAGAGAGACAGCAAGAGAGGGAACACAAGCAGGGGGAGTGGGAGAGGAAGAAGCAGGCTCCCAGTGGAAGAGCCTGACATGGGGCTCGATCCCAGATCGCCGGGATCACACCCTGAGCCGAAGGCAGATGCTTAACAACTGAGCCGCCCAGGCGCCCCAATGAAATTGTTTTCTTAAGTTCCTTTTTGGATTGTTCACTGCTAGTGTATAGAAATATGACAGATTTTTTTGGTGTTGACTTTGTATCCTGCACCTTTGTTGAATTTGTTTATTTTCTCTAACACTTTTTTTTCGTTCTTTAGAGTTTTATATGTATAAGATCGTGTCGTCTGCAAATGGAGATAGTTTTACTTCTTCCTTTCTAATTGGATGCCTTTTATTTCCCTTTCTTACCTAATTGTTCTGGTTAGAACTTCCAGTCCTGTGTTGAATAGAAGTGGTGAAAGTGGGCATCCTTGTCTTCTTCCTGATCTTAGGGGAAAAGGTTTCAGTTTTTCACTGAAATGATGTTAGATGTGGGTTTTTCACATATGGCCTTTATCACTTTGAGGAAGTTCCTTTTTTAAAAAAATTTATTTGTCAGAGAGAGAGAGAGAGATTGAGAGAGTGCACGCACACAAGCAGGGGGAGCAGCAGGCAGAGGGAGAAGCAGGCTTCCTGCTGAGCAAGAAGCCTGACTCAGGGCTCCATCCCAGGACCCCGGGATCATGAGCCAAGCTGAAGGCAGACGCTCAATGGACTGAGCCACCCAGGCGTCCCTGAGGAAGTTCCTTTTTATTTCTAGTTTACTGGGTGGTGGTTTTGGTTTTTTTAATCATGAAAAGGTATTTTTTTGTCAAATGCTTTTTCAACATCAACTGAGGTGATTATGTGGGGTTTTTTTCTTCATTCTATTGATGTGGTCACTGACCTTCATGTATTGACCCACCCTTGCATTCCTGGGATAAATTACATTTAGTCATAGTGTATAATTCTTTTAATGTGCTGCTGAATCTGATGAGCCAATATTTTGTGGAGGATTTTTGCATCTGTATTTATAAGGACTGTTGGTCTGTAGTTTTCTGTTCTTGTCACGTATTTGGCCTTGATATCAGAGTAATGCTGGCTTCATAGAGTCAAGAAGTATTCATTCTGCTTCAGTTTTTTGGAAGAGTTTGAGAAGGATTGTTGTTAGTTCTTCTTTAAATGTTTGGTAAAATTAACCAATAAAGCTATGTGGTCCTGGGCTTTTCTCTGTTGGGAAGTTATACAGAATTTCTGTTTCTCCTTGAGTCAATTTTGATAGTGTGTGTGTTTGTAGGAATGTGTGAATTTCATCTAGGTTACCCAATTTGTTGGTGTACAGTTATTCATAGTATTCTCTTATAATCTTTTTAACTTCTGTAAAGTTGATAGTAATGTCCCCTTTTTCATTTCTGATTTTAGTAATTTGAGTCTTCCTTCTTTTTTTTCTGAGTTACCCCAGCTACAGTTTGTCAATTTTGTTGATCTTTTCAAAGAAACAACTTTTGGGTTTCTCGATTTTTTTTCTTCTATTCTTTATTTTACTTATCTCCTCTCTAATCTTTTCATTTCCTTCCTTATTCTAGCTTTGGGTTTGATTTGCTCTTTCTTTTTTTAAGTTCCTTCAGGTATACAGTTAAGTTACTGATTTGAGATCATTCTTCTTTTTTATTTATTTATTTTTAAAGATTTTATTTATTTATTCGACAGAGATAGAGACAGCCAGCGAGAGAGGGAACACAAGCAGGGGGAGTGGGAGAGGAAGAAGCAGGCTCATAGCAGAGGAGCCTGATGTGGGGCTCGATCCTGGAACGCCGGGATCACGCCCTGAGACGAAGGCAGACGCTTAACCGCTGTGCCACCCAGGCGCCCCCATTCTTCTTTTTTAATGTAGACACTTACAGCTAAGAATTTCTCTCCGAGTGCTGTTTTTGCTGCATCTGATAACTTTTGGTACGTTATGCTGTTTTCATTTTTCCTAAGGTATTTTCTAATTTCCTTTGTGATTTCTTCTTTGCCTTATTGGTTAAGTGTGTTGTTTAATTTCCACACATTTGTGAGTTTCCCAGTTTTCCTTCTGTTATTGATTTCTAGTTCATCCCATTGTGATTGGAAAAGACACTGTATATTTTTAGTCTTTTTAAAATTTATTAAGACTTGTTTTGTGACCTAAGTTTGGTCAGTCCTGGAGAATGTTACGTTTGTACTTGAGAAGAATATGTACTCTGCTCTTGTTGGGCTGAGTACTCTGTATGTGTCTGTTAGGTCCAGTTGGTTTATAGTATTCTTCAAGTCCTCTAGCTCTTTATTGATCTTCTGTCTTGTTTTTCTATATATTGTTGATCATCAGTTATTGAAGTTTCCACCTATTATTATAGAACTATTTGTTCCTTTAGTTCTGTCAAATTTTGCTTTGTGTATTTCAGGGGTCCATTTTTAGGTATGTATATGTTTATAATTATTGTACCTTCTTGATGGATTGAACATTTTATCAATATGTATCTTTCTCGGGGCTCCTGGGTGGCTCAGTCAGTTAAGCGTCTGCCTTCGGCTCAGGTCGTGATCCCAGGGTCCTGGGATCGAGCCCTACATCGGGCTCCCTGCTCGGCAGGAAGCCTGCTTCTCCCTCTCCGTCTGCCCCTGCTTGTTTTCCTTCTCTTGCTGTCTCTTTCTCTCTGTGTCAAATAAATAAATAACATCTTAAAATAAAATCTATCTTTGTCTATTGTAGTACTTTTTTAAATGTTTTTTTATTATATTATGTTAGTCACCATACAGTACCTCCCTGGTTTCTGATGTAAAGTTCGATGATTCATTAGTTGTGTATAACACCCAGTGCACCATGCAATACGTGCCCTCCTTACTACCCATCACCAGCCTATCCCATTCCCCCACCCCCCCTCCCCTCTGAAACCCTCAGTTTGTTTCTCAGAGTCCATACTTTTTTAACTTAAAATCTATTTTGTCAGATAATATAGCCACTCCCCTTCCCTTGTGGTTGCTATTTGCATAGACTTTTTAAACTATCTTTTTACTTTTAACTTCTTTATGTCTTTGTATTTAAAGTGATTCTCTTATAGACAGCACATAGATGGATCTTGTGTTTTTACCCATTCTGCCAGTCTCTGACTTTCAATTGTAGAGCTTAATTTATTAACATTTAAAGTACTTTCTGATAAGGTAGGACTCACTTCTGCCATTTTGCTATTTGCTTTCTATATGTCTTATGTGGTTTTTGTTCCTCAATTTCTCCATTACTGCCTTTTTTATTTAGTTGATTTTTTATAGTATACAGTTTTGATCCTCTTCTTTCCTTTTTCTGTATATTGTTATTTTCTTGCTGGTTATCTTGGAGATTTCACTTAACATCTTAAACTTTGAGTAACGTATTTTGAATAGTACCAACTTAGTTTCAGTAACATACATACTCTGCTCCTATATGTCTCTCTTGCTCTCTCTTTATATTGTTATTGTCAGAATTACATATTTATATGTTGTGTGTCTGTTAACGTAGGTTTATAATTATTATTTGAAATTGCCTTTTTAATCATATAAAAAAAAAGAGTTATAAACCAAAAGTTTTTTACATTTACTTGTGTTCTTTACCAGTGTACTTTATTTTTTCATATGGCTTCGAGTTACTGTCTGGTGTCCATTCATGTCAGCTGAAGTACTTCTTAAACATTTCCTTTTTTAAAAGATTTTATTTATTTATTTGAGAGAGAGAGAATGAGAGAGAGCATGAGAGGGGAGGGTCAGAGGGAGCCCGATGCAGGACTTGATCCCGGGACTCCAGGATCATGACCTGAGCCGAAAACAGTCGTTTAACCAACTGAGCCACCCAGGTGCCCTCTTTAAGAATTTCTTATAGGTCAGGTCTACTCATAAGGAACTCCGTTAGCTTTTGTTTATCTAGAAATGTCTTAATTTGTCCTTCATTCTAGAAAGATAGCTTTTTACCTGTACAGAATTCTTGGTTGACAATTTTTTTCTTTCAGCACTTTAAAAATGTTATTTCACTTTCCTTCTAACCTCCAAGGTTTCTGCCGAGAAATCAGATTTCATTTTCTTGAGGATCCCTTGTATGTGACAGGTCACTTTTTGCTCCTTTCAAGATTTTCTTTGTCTTTACCTTTCAACAGTTTCATAATAGTGTGTCTCAGTGTGCATCTTTTGAGTTTATCCTGGTTGGAGATCGTTGAGCTTCTTGAATGTGTAGATTAATGCGTTTCATCAAATTTGGGAAGTTTTCAGCCATTATTTCTTCAAATATTCTTTCCAGTCCTTTCGCGGTCTCTTCTTCTGGGAGTTCCATAATGCATTATTGGTCCTCTTGATGGTGTCCCACAGGTCCCTTAGGCTGTGTTCACTTTTCATCGTTATTTTTACTTTCTGCTCCTCAGACTTGATAATTTCAATTGTTCTATCTTCACATTTGGGAATTCTGTCTTCTGCCTGCTCAAACATGCCATTGAGCCCCTCTAGTCAATTTTTTCTTTCAATTATTGTACTTTTCAGCTCCAGAATTCCAATGCTTCCTTTTTATAATTTCTGTTGCCTTATTGATATTCTTATTTTGTTTATACATCATTTTCCTGGTTTCCTTTATTTCATTGTTCATGGTTTCCTGTAGCTCTTTAAGCATATTTCAGATAGTTGATTTAAAGTTTTTGTCTATTATGTCCAGTATCTCAGCTTTCTCAGGAAGGAGTTTTTGTTTGGTTGCTGTAAACCTTTGGGTTTTGTCCAGAATTCTGAAAAAGTTGATTCTGACAGTTTCTGCTTATTTTTTGATGTTTCTGTGGAAGAACAGGAGTTTGGCGCTACCTTACTCCATCATTTTGCTGACATTCCTCACCACATTGTACTTCTAAAAAATTAGATTCTGTATATTTTCAGAGATACTGTGATCTCTGGGGAAAAACAATGTTAAGTCCAGTGTTTTGTTAAATTTGTGTATCATGTTACTAAGAGAGTAAAAGTCCTGAAGTAGTCTTTTAAATTTTATTGTGGGCTCCTATCACATGCTTTTGCTGTGACGTCAGAAAGAGAAAATTCAAATTAGGGTGTAAGTGATCACGCATGGAGTTTAAGTTTATACTCAACAAATCTCTTCTTTTTTTTTTTTTTAAAGATTTCTTTTATTTATTTGACAGAGATAGAGACAGCCAGCGAGAGAGGGAACACAAGCAGGGGGAGTGGGAGAGGAAGAAGCAGGCTCATAGCAGAGGAGCCTGATGTGGGGCTCGATCCCATAACGCCGGGATCACGCCCTGAGCCGAAGGCAGACGCTTTTAACCGCTGTGCCACCCAGGCGCCCCTCAACAAATCTCTTCTTTACCCACCCCCATCTACCTCTAAAACACATTTTGGATAAAGACACGTTTACCCCAAACTGTCTTGGGTTATTAAAAAAAGTTGATTCACAGATAACTTTGTGTTGAGTGTAGAATTAAATGTAGCAGAGACTCCAGGTACCTCCCAATATTCATTCTCCCTTTCATCCTTCTAATAGGACCATTAGTTTTAGCTCAGCATATTTCTGTGCAACGAAAACACTGTATTTCCTGGCCTCTCTCATAGTTAGGTGTGGTCATATGACCAAGTTCTGGCTAAAGATTGCGCAAAGTATCTATAAGAGGGATTTGTCCAAAGTATCTATAAGAGGAAGTGAATGTGCACTTCTGCCACACCTTCTCTTTTCTTGAATGTGATTGTTATGACTAGAGCTCCAGCAGCCATATTGGATCCAGAGGTAACTTTGGGAATGGAAGACAATTCTAGCAATACAGTAAGACAGGTGGAGCTGGGATCTCTGAGAGCATAGAGCTGCCATGAAAGACTTGGACTGAATACTTTTGGACACCTTACAAGTGAGAGAGAAATGAGTGTTTGTTATTGGCTGCTGAATCTAATTGTAACTTTTACAGCAGGCTCTGAGTTCCACGTGAAACTCGAGTGTGATATATGGGGCTCTTTTGAGGACCTGATGCAGATGTTCATGGCTACAGTGGAGAAGGTGCTGCTTGGGATTCTAGGGGAGGCCAAAGAATAGGCAGTACAGGTCCAGAGAAAGGGTTTGAAGAAAGAGTTAAGATTTAAAGCACCATTTATATTTGGTAACTGCCTGGGCGTCTGATGACCGCCCACACATTTGGTGATTTGCTAGAAAGACTCATGGGATTCAGAGACATACATAGACGGAGCTATGATTTATTACAGTGAAAGGATAAACAACAGGATCAGCAAGGGAAAAAGATTTAATGGGTGGAGTCTGGAAGAGTCTGGATGTGGGCTTCCAAGGTTCTCCCTTAGAGGATTCGGGATAGGGTTTCCCAGAACAAGCTGCTTCTCCAACAATTAAATACAGCAACACATGCTCTGGGTTTCTGCCTAGGGAAGCTTGCTTAAGACTCCAACTTCTTTATTAAGGGCTTATCAGGACTCTTACTGAAATTTCTGACTCCCAGAAGGAAAGCAGGTGTTTGCCATAAATCACATTTGCAAAAACAACTTAGCCAGGCTGGTCTGGCAGGATTCAATTATCCTAGGCACACAAAACAACCTTATCAATTAGTAACGTAGGGAGTATTCTATACACCAAGTTCAAAGGGGCTATTGCAAGGATCAATCATGCAAGCCGGCTCTCCTAGAGATCACAACATCAGGCCTATTATGCTCGTGTTTTCCTGCAGAATAACACATGGTGTCAGCTGACTGTAGCATTTCGTGTTCCTGAGGTTTCCTTAATTTCATCCTCACTCTTTTGTTTTTAAAATCATTATTTTAGTTTTATTCATTTTATTTTTGTGTGTGGGCATATGTGTAAATGTCTTTATTTCACCTTCATTCTGAAAGATGTTTTTGCTGGGTGTAGAAGTCTATAGAGATTCATTTCTGTTTTTCTCCTGTCTCCATTTCCTGCTCTATCATCTTTTTGCTTATATGGTTTCTAATGAGAAATGTGATGTTAGCTTCGTCTTTGTTCCTGTGTATGTAACAGGTCTTTCTCCTCTGGTTGCTTTTAAGATTTTCTGCTTATCACTGGTTTTGAGCAATTTGATCATAACTTACCTTGGTGTAGTTTTCTTTGTGTTTCATGCACTTGGTGTTCATTTGGTTTTTTGGGTGTGTGTTTTTATAGTTTTCATTAAGTTTGTAAAAATTTTGGCTGTTATTTCTTCAAAATTTTTTTTTATCCTTTTCCCCTTCAGGGGCTCCAGTTACCTGTATATTAGACCACTTCTAAGTTGTTACACAGCTCACTGGTGCCTTTTCATATATCAGATTATGTTTTTCCATGAGTTTCATTTTGGATGGTTCTTTTGCCATGCCCTTAACTCATCTTTTTTTCCCCCTGTAATATCTAATCTGCCATTAATCACATCCAGTGTAGTTTTGTAAAGATTTATTTATTTATATGAGGGGGAGGGGCAGAGGGAGAGAGAGTTTTAAGCAGAATTGGCCCTGAGTGTGGAGCCTGAGGTGGGGCTTGATCTTACGACCCTGAGATTATGACTTGAGCTGAAACCAAGTGTTGGAGGCATAACCGTCTGTGCCACCCAGGCACTCCCCCCCCCAGCATATTTTTCATCTTAGATGTTATAGTTTTTACGCTCAGAAGTTCTTCCATATCTTTGCTTAACTTTTTGAACCTATGGAATATATTATGATAATTGTTTTAATGCCCTTACTGCTACTTCTAAAATTTGGGTCGGTTTCATTTGATTAGTTGATTATCCTCCCAATTATGGGTTGCACTTTCCTGCCTCTTTGTATGCCTGCTAATCTTTAGTTGGGTGCCACACATTGTAAATTTTACCTTGTTAGATGCTGGACGTGTTTGTATTCCTAAATCGTCTTGCACTTTGTTCCTAGATGCAGTTAACTTGAAAATAGTTTGATCCTTTGGGGTCTTGCTTTCATGATTTGTTAGGTAGGTCTGGAACAGTGCTGGTTATTCTCACTACTGGGGCAAAACCATCCTGATTATTCTACCAAATGCCCTGTGAATTGTGAGTTTTTCCAGTCTGGCTAGTGGGCACAGGTACTGTCCCTGTAGCCAAGTCTCATTCTCCCTAATCCTTTCAGATTTTTCTTTCCCCTCATCTGCATATGCTGATCTCTCCTGAATACCTGAGGGAGAGACCCTCTGTGGATCTTCAGGATTGTCTCTCTGTTTAGGTCCCCTCGCTGGTCCTCTGTCCCATGAACTCTAGCTGCCTTTGTACGTAGACTCTCAGCTTTGTCAATTTAGGGAGTTGCCTAGACTTTGTCTCAATTTCCCCTCCTGCTTTGTGGCTTCAAAACTCTCTGAAGGCAGTAAGCTGGAGCAGTCATTGCACTCACCCCGTTTTCCCCATCTCTCAGGGATCAGTTCTTCGTTGCCTGATGTCTAGTGTCTTGAAGGCCATTATCTCATGTATTTCTTTGTTTTTGTTTCAGGCATGAAGATAAATCCAGTCCCTGTTTCTCTGTCTTGTCTGGAAGTGGAAGCCTTCATTTCATAAAGGAGTGTTGGTCTTATTTTTATTTTTTGGTCATTGTAACCCCCATACACATACGCTCTGTCTTTTGGCATTTATTTTTTTGAACTGTAGACTTTATATGTGTGTCTGTGTGTGTATGCAGTTACGTGTGTTTGTATACACACGGACACACGTTTAAAACAGGCCTACCATGGACTACCGTATTCTAGTCTAGGAATATGTTGGCTTCTGTACATTTTTGCTATTGAGAGAACTGGGGAAAGAAACAGTTGCATTCATTAGCAGAGCAGGCTGTGAATGAGCCGGAGTGCTTCTCTTCAGTGGTATGAATGAGAGATTTGTCTACTTTCCATGGCAGTGTTCTGTGGAGGGTTTGTGATGGCACTGAAGAGAGACACAGTCAAGATGGTAATCTGGTAGTGATTTTATCCATTGTGGGGAAATCGGGTGAAGGGTGGAGCTCTGATGTGGCTGATGAGGTCCTCCCAGTCCACTCAGGATAAAAGAGGCAAGTAGTTCAGTAAGGGACAACTGTGGACCAAGGCACTGGAGGACCTGAGAAGCCAAACAGGGTGCATGGGAGCAACATGGAGATCAGCAACAGCAGGCAGCCGCTGTCGCCCTGGGGCTGACACAGGGGGAGGGTCACGTTACCAGAGCCCAGGAATGAGGTCTCCTGGCAGGAAGGGGAGGCTGCCTAGTGAGACATGGGACTGGAGAGAGGGCTGTCTGGTGGTAGCTTCAGCCATGGACATCACATGGCCATTACTTGAGAGGGAGAGGGGCAGAGGGGACAGAAGGAGAGAGGGAGAGAGTGCAAGCATGCGCTCCTGCAGCAAAGAGATGGAGATAGATACCCTGGCTTTTCTCTTCCACTCTAGTCTCTCGCCGTGCTGCCCATTGGACAAATCTCACTGGAAGCCACTTGGAAAGGCGCCTGGAAATGCAGTTTACTGGGGTCACCCCTTCCCTTTCCCTCCCTGTCCCGTGCAAAGGTAGCAGAGCAAGAAAGGGCAGAAAATGGATCTGAGGGCACGGAAGCCCGGGACAGGCATGATGACCCTGGCTCAAAATAAAGGCCTGTTCTGGTGTGCAGTATATCCAATACCTGGAAGAGGGAATTGGCCAACAAAACAGCAAGAAGAAGTGATAACACTGGAAGAGAAGTTTATATCTAATGTAAATAGAATTACAGTTGACCCTTGAACAACATAGGTTTAAACTGCATGAGTCCACTTATATGTGGATTTTTTTTTTGATAAGTACAGTGCTGTAAATATATTTGCATTATGATTTTCTGTTTTTAAGGATTTTATTTATCCATTTGACAGAGAGAGAGCACAAGTGGAGGAGCAGCAGAGGGAGAGGGAGAAGTAGGCTCCTTGCGGGGCAGGGAGCCTGATTCAGGGCTCGATCCCAGGACCCTGGGATCATGACCTGAGACGATTAACCGAATGAACCACCCAGGCGCCCTCTTACAATTTTCTTAACATTTTCTGTTCTCTAGTTTATTGTAAGAATACAGTATATAACACATACAACATACAAAGTATGTGTTACCAGACTACATTATGAGTAAGGCTTCTGCTCAGCAGTAGGCTATTCGTTACGTTTTGGGGGAGTGAAAGGTTATACCTGGATTTTTTACTGCATGGGGGGGGTCGGTGCCCCAATGCCTGCGTTGTTCAAGGGTCAGCTGTTTAGACAAAATAGCTGATAGCAGAAATGTTGACACTGCCACCATTTGAGAAACTCTAGATCACAGCCAGAAGAACTTAAAGAAGGGGAGCTTACTGCTGTAAATGAGCAAAGTGGTCGCGATGAAAAGTATGAAGGTTTCAGAGGAAGTGATGGCAGCAAAAAAAGAGTTCCTCAGATTGAAGGAACTCTTGGAGATATTTCAAGACATTGAAAGAGCTAAGATATGATGTGGAAGCTGATCCTAGCCTAGGAAGGAGTGTGACCATTTGTCATGGCATAGAAAAGGTGCTTGCTCTGTATTGTAAGTTATAGGACAAGAAAAAGAAAGCAAGCACTGTTCAAACTATTCAATAAGCGGGTTTTTTTTTTTCCCCAAAGAAATAGCTTTAGTTCTCAATATTTCTGATGTTTTAAATTATGGTGCACTAAATAAATATTAGTTTTACTATCTTTTCATTTTCTCTTTACATTTATAGCCAAGAGTAAGAGTCTTTAATGTTTCGGCAAAATTTTTTAAAGACCACGGGACAATTATATTTTTTTCCCATTGATTAACATTCCTTTTCTTCCTTTTTTTTTAATAGAGAGAGTGAGAGTGCACACAGACAGGTAGTGGGGGGAGGGGCAAGGGAGTGGGAGAGAGAGAATCTTAAACCACCCAGTAGTGTGGAGCCCAACTTATGTGGAGCCTCACTCTCATGACCCTGAGATCATGACCTGAGCCAAAATCAAGAGTCAGCCACTTAACCGACTGAGCCATCCAGGCAACCCCAAGATTGCTTTTCGTACTTTCAGCCTGTATAGTCATTATTGTGGTTTCCAGTACCATGCAGGACTGTCTACACTATTCAGCAATTAAAAAGAATGAAGTGCTGATTCATATGAAAACACAGATGAACCTCAAAAACGTTATGCTAAATGAAAGAAGTCATACACAAAAGGACACCTACTGTGTGATTCCATTTATGTGAAATATTTCGAAAAAGCAAATGTGTAGAAACAGAGTGTGTTAGTGGCTGCCTGGGGCTGGGAGTGGAAACTGGTATTAACTGTAAGTGGATATCTAGGGATCTCACTGGGCTAAAGGTGGTGACGGCTGCATAACTTGGTAAATGTACTAGCAAATATTGTACACTTAAATTGGGTGAATTTTATGGAATCAAAGTTGTTTTTTCTTAAAAATGAAGGTGATGGGGTGCCTGGCTGCCTCAGTCTGTGAAGTGTGCGACTCTCGATCTCAGGGTTGTGAGTTTGAGCCCCAGATCGAGTGTGGCACTTACCTAAAAATAAAATATTTTTTAAAAAATGAAGGTGAATATGTATTCCCAGATAAGTAAAGACTGAAATAATTTGCTTCTGGCAGATCTGCCTTAAAAGAAATACTAAAGGAAGTCTTTTAGGCTCAAAGGAAATGACATTGGACAACAACTCAAGTGCACACAAGGAAGTAAAGACTACTGGAAAAATGTAAATATATGAGTAACTATAAAAAACTGCATAAATATATACATTTTTCTCTTTTCTCAACTTTTAAAGAGACATAAAATTGAACTAAACAATGATTATAATGCTGTATTGTTAGGTTTGTAGCACATGCAGATGACATTTTAAGATACTAGCATGAAGGACGTGTGTGAAAATGGAGCTAGGATCAAAGAATGTTTCAATTTCAGAAATTCCTTTTTTTTTAAAAGATTTTATTTACTTGAGAGAGAGCAAGCGAGAGAGAGAAAGCACAAGCGGGGAGGAGGGGCAGAAGGAGAGGGAGAAGAGGGCTCCCTGCCCCAGGACCCCAGGGTCATGACCTAAGCTGAAGGCAGACACCGACTGAGCCACCCAGGTGCCCCAATTTCAATAATTCCTTACTGGAATTAAATTAACATCACACTGAAGTAGACTGGAATGAAGACGACTATTATAATCCCTAGACAAAATAACTAAAAAATATAGTAAAAAAACCTCAAAGGAATTATGATTATACATACACCCAAATATATATATGTACATATACATATGCACACAAGTGCACACACAGAAAGTGCAGACGCATGCGTGTGCACACAAGGAGGCAGTGAAAAAGTAGCAAAGATCCAAAGTGACATGAAACATACAGAAAATCAGTAGCAAATATGGCGGTCATAAATTCAACCATTAAATGCGCCTGGATGAAACACTGGAGTGAGAAGGCAGAAAGGATCACATTACAAAAAAAAAAAAGCCAAAAACCCTGAGATTCAACTATATGCTGTCTAAAACAGACACAGATAAGCGTTTCTCAACCTTGGCACCGTTGACATTTCGGACCGGGTAATTCTTTGTTGTGGGGGGTATCCTGTGCATTGTAGGGTGTTTAGTAGCATTCCTGGCCTTTATCTATTACATGTCAGGTAGATATGCTGTTGTGATAAACAGAAATTTTTCCAGCTATTGCAAATGTCACATGGGGAGTGAAATTGCTCCCAGCTGAGAAGCAGTGCTTTTAGGTTCAAACACACACACACACACACACACACACACACACACACACACACACACACACACACACACACACTGAAAGGAAAAGGATGGAAAAATACATGCCATCTAACTCTAATCATAAACACACTGGAGTAACTATATTAATATCAGGACAGACTTGAAGACAAGAAATATTGTTATAGACAAGGAGGGACACTTTATAATGCCATCAGAAAGATACAAAAATTATGAAAAAGTGAAGGTATACACATCTAAAAACAGAGTCCCCAAACACATGAAGCAAAACCCGACAGACTTGAAAAGACAGATATGCAATTCAACAATAATAGGTAGGGACTTCTATACCCTTTTCCCAATAATTGAAAGAGCAACTAGATAAAATGTCAGGAAGGTTATAAAAGATTTGAACATCATCATCAACCTGCTTGACCTGACTGGCATTTATAGAACAGAACAACAGCAAAATACACATCCTTCTTAAGCACACATGGACCATTCTGCAGAATAGATTCTATGCTTGGCCATAAAACATGTCCTTGTTAAATTTTAAAAGATTGAAATCATACAAAGAATGTTCTCTGACCTCAAGGGAATTAAAATTGGACTCAACCAAAGAAATTTGGTAAATATCCAAATAGTCTTTATAGTTTTATAACATGTATACATAGCCCTTGATAATATAGTTTAGTCTTGCCTGTTTTTGCCCTTCCCGAGTCTTTTATATATATATTTTTTCTTTTTGAATACACGGTACAAGTATAAAAGCAAATTTAAAAGACACACATTGAAAAAGGTATACCCTATCTCTCCCCTTCTACCCATTTCTCCCTGACGTTGTTGTAACCACTTTTGTTAGTTGTTTGATCTTGTGTTTCTTTTCGTAAATAAAAATGAAAACAAACGTGCGAAATTCCACCTTTCTCTGCGTAAGGGAGTATACCACGTGGCCTGTACTGTACCTGTGCTTTTCATTTAAATTGTCCTGGAAGTGTTGCCGTATCAGATCAAAGAAGTCTTCTTCATTCTTTTCTTTTATAGCTACAAGGTATTCTGTTTGGAGGGAACATAATTTAGTCCTTTGCTGATGGGCTCTAGGGTTGTTTCCAGTCTTCTCGTAGTCAAACAATACTACACCGGATAACCTTGAACATTTTATCCATGTGTGGTTGTCTCTGTGGGTTAGATTCCTAGAAGTAGGATTGCTGGATGAAAAGGTAAATGCATTTGCAATTTTGGATGATATTGCCAGATTCTTATTAGAAGTTGTACCGTTTTTCGCCCTTACCAGCAATGTCTTGCCAACAACGTCTGTTGTCAAACTTTTGGCTTTTTGTCAATTTTGAGAGATAAGAATGTGGTCTCTCAGTGTTGATTGAATTTGTATTGCTCTTATAAATAATATCTTTTCAAAAGCTTAAGAGCCATTTGTATTTTTCTGTGAATTGTGTATTTGTATTCTTGGCTGATTTTTTTCTACAGATGTGTCTTTTTCCTGATTCTAGGAGCTTTTTACACTTTTTATGCTTAGGGATATTAGCCGTTTATTGGTGATGAGTTGCAATTTTTTTTCAGTTTGTGTTTTAAAAAAACTTTGATTATGTTTTTCTCCCTATTATAAGTTTGTTGTTGCTATCAAGTAGTTGAAGTTTTCAAATTTTTCTTTTAAGCTATCTGGACTTCATCATTAGAAAGGTACTCCCCGAATGCCTACCCAGTTGTCCCAACATCAATGACTAAAAAGCCCATATTGAGCCTGCTGGTTAGAGATGACTTCTCTGTCATATACTAAATGCCTGTATGCATTTCTGGACTTTCACTGCTGGTCCACTGGTATGCCTCTATCCATGAATTAATGCCACCAGTATTAATATTGTACCAATATTAAGTACTACCAATATTAATTAGTACCAATGGTTGAGGCCTTTAGAGTATTTTAAAATCTGGTAGGGCTAATGCCCACCATGGCTCATTTTTTTCCCCACCCTGAGTTTTCTTGATTCTTCTTGTCTGCTTAGTTTTATAGATGACTCTATAATCGGCTTGTCTAGTTCCTGTCCAAAAGCCTATTGATCTTTTTATTGGAATGGCATTGGATTTAGGAATCAGTGTGGGAAGAAAGATTATTACAATGTTGATTCTTCCTATTCAGGGACTTCTTGTGCCTTTCCATTTTTCAAGACTTTTGTGTTCTTCAGGAGTGTTTTTAAGTTTTCCTCTTAAGTTTTACACATTTCTGGTAAACCTTATTCCTAGATATTTTATGTTTTTGTTACTATTATAATTGCGGTTTTCTTGTCCATTATATCTTTAAACTGAATTGTTGTTCTGAGTTTCTTTTCTCTTAAATTCGCTTAGCCACATTATTTTTTATTTGCTTTAATCTCATTTTAATAGCCCAGGAGATTTCCTGAAAATTGCCAAATGCTTTTTACTGTATTTCTGCCTTGGAATGAAGTAGCTTGAAAATTACTTTAAAAAATCAAAGTACTGAAAATGAATTAGGGTTTCTAGTGTAAATGTTGGTAATGGTGGGATTTATCATAGGTGCTTGAAGACAAAGGAGGCTGAACCCAGAGTGTATTTTGACATTGGTTTGGTGGAGGCTGGATGATCATGAACCAGATCTTGAAGCCCTGAAAGTTAACAGACTGATCATTTGTAGTAAGGATACACTGGATAGCTATTCTGCCTCATCGTTGAATGGCAAGTGTTAAAAATCAGTATTTGACCAAGACCAAACCAAAATATCACCAGCTTAGAGTGAAACTCTGAGTTAAATAAAATTGCTATTTTATTCAGGAATACATAATTCATTGCAGTTTTATTAAAAATGTCAGTAGGGGCACCTGGCTGGCTCAGTGGGTGGAGCATGCGATTCTCGATCTCAGGGTTCTGGGTTCGAGCCTCATGTTGGATGTGTAGAGATTGCTTAAAAAAATAAAATCTTTAAAATAAATATCAGTAGTCTTATTTTTTAACTGTTTTTAAAAAAAATTTTTTAAAGTAATCTCTACACACAGCGTGGGGCTCAAACTCACGACCATGAGATTAGAGTCATATGCTCTGCTGACTGAGCCAACCAGGTGCCCCAGTAGTCATAGTTTTGAAGTTTGACACTACAGAGCATAATTTCTCAGCACCGTCAGCTGCTAGATTGCGTGGATGTTTCTAAGGTCACGTGAGTGTGATACCAAGCAATAACTACAAATTAAATGCAACTCTAAGTGTTTGTTTTGTGGTACTAAGAATGGTATTGCACCAGACAATTCTACAGAGATTAGAATTATGTTATAAGCAAATCCCTATTATTCTATCTTGTGCTGTTAAAGTTTTTAGACATTTGTTGATGTCTACATAACAGATACATTGTTTTTCTTAAGTTAGTGATTGTACTCTCAATTCATTAATTCATTCAAATATTCGCTGCCTGTTTACTTATTTCTTGACATACTCCTTTTTAAAAGCCAGTTTTCTTGAGGTATAATATATATACAATAAAATTCATTCCTCGTAAGTATACAGTTTGATGAGTTTTGACATACGTATACGCTTGTGTGACCACCACCAACGTCAAGATCTAGAATGTTTCTATCCCCCCGAAAAGTCCTCATGCCCTCCTCTTACTCTGGCCCTTGGTAACTACTGATCTGTGCTGTCACTACACTTTTGCCTTTTCTAGAACTTCATGTAAGTGAAATCCTATCTTAGGTAACCTTCCGTCTCTAGCTTCTTTCAGTTAGCACACTACTTCTGTGATTCATGCATGCTGTCATGTGTATCGATAGTTTGTTCCTTTTGTATTGCTGAGCAGTATTCCTCCGTGTGACTGTATCACAGTTTACTTACACATTCCCCATTCGTTGAACATTTGGGTTGTTTTCAGTTTGGGGTATTATAAATAAAGCTGCTGTGAACATTTGCCTACACATCTTTGTGTGGGCATGTGTTTTCATTTCTGTTGGATAAATACCCAAGAGAGATTTCTGGGTTGCATGGTAAGTGTATGTTTAATTTTATAAAAACCTGGCAACCTTTTTGCAAAGGGACTGAACATTTTTGCATTCCCAGCAGCAGTGCATAAATTTCCAATCGCTCTACATTCTTACCAACTTTTGTTATTTAGAAATTTTTAATTTTAGCAATTCTAGTGTGAAGTAGTATTTTTATTGTTGTTTTAATCTGCATTTCCCTAATGACTAATGGTGTGTGGAGCATCTTTTCCTTTTTTTTTTTTTTTTTTAATGATTTTTTATTATATTATGTTAGTCACCATACTTTTCTTTCTTTTTTTAAAATTGTATTTTAGGGGCGCCTGGATGGCTCCGTCCGTTAAGCATCTGACTCTTGACTGCGGCTCAGGTCATGATCTCAGGGTCGTGAGGTCAAGCCCCATGTCGGGCTCCACACCCAGTGGAGATGAAGCCCAGCGCTTAAGATTCTCCCTCTCCCTCACCCCCTCCCTCTGCCCCACCCCTCCTCTCCCTCTCTGAAAAAGTGAAAATAAAATTGTATCTTAAATTCCAGTGTAGTTAACATACAGCGTTATATTAGTTTCAGCTGTACAGTATAGTGATTCAACACTTCTGTACCTGACTCAGTGCTCATTATGACAAGTGCCCTCCTTAATCCCCATCACCTATTTCACCCATCCCCCCACCATCCTCCACTGTGGAGCATCTTTTCTTATGCCTATTTGCCATCTGTACATTCTATAGTGCTCTGTTCATACTTTTGGTCCATTTTTAATCTTTTTTTTTTGTCTTCTAATTGGGCTGTATTTTTTTATATTTTCTGGGTACAGATCCTTTATCAGATAAGTGGTTCACAATATTTTCTCCTTGTGGCTTGTCTTTTCATTTCCTTAACACTGTTTTTGGAAGAGTAGAAGTTTTAGATTTTGATAAAGTCCAGTTTCTCAGTTTTTTCCTTTATGGTTTGTACTTTTTGTGTCGATCTTAATATATTCTTAATAAGTTAACTGTTTTGTGTATAAAATTAACAGCTTTCACAGTCATCAATCAGTACTTTCTTCTTAGAAAAATAAAGGATCTATTGTTCAAGAGACTGATAGACTTTCTACACATAAAACACGTAAGGCAATCTGCAGTCCAAGTTACAAATAGACTGAATAGTAAGCACCAATGGCATGTCTTGTTTATATTACTCATAGTGTTATGCTGGTAACATGTGATACCATCACGTGGCCATTGGTCATGAACAGTTAAGAAATACCAAACATGACGTTGCAAGAGACATTCAATTACTTCTGAAGACCGAGGCTGATTTTTGTCTAAGTCAAACTTTGGGATATCCCTAATTGATATTGATTGCTTTTTTGATTGAAGTATAGTTGACGCACAATGTTACATTCATTTCAGGCATACAGCATAGTGATTGGACAAGTCTATAAGTTATGCTGTGCTCCCCACAAGGGTAGCTCCCATCTGTCAGCATACAGCACTAGTATGATACCGGTGACTGTATTCCTTATGCTGTACCTTTCATCCCTGTGACTCATTCATTCCATGACTGGAAGCCTGTATCTCCCTCCCCACTTCACCTGTTTTGCCCACCACCCCCCTTGGTTGTGTGTGTGTGTGTGTGTGTGTGTGTGTGTGTGTTTTGGTATTGTCTATTGATTACAGATTTCAATCTGCCCATAAAAGACCCAAGTGAGCCCAATTATGATTTTCACAAAATTAAGCCATGTTGAGTATTCAAGCCTTCGTGACTATTTACAGGGATACAGATCCTACTTACAAGGACTGCTATGGGAACGCTGTATGGAGGGGGTTATTAAGAAATTAGCTTTATGATCCTTCCGGGGCTGCTGCTTCCTCCTCTGGGAAGTGAGAGAGGGGTTTGGATGAGGCCTGTGGTCTTTAACATCTCTTGTGTGTCCTCACTGTCATTCAGATAATTGAGACTTTGAATATTGCATAACTTTCCTTCACTGTAGCAGAAAAACTGTGACTCAGCTTTATTAGTTGCTTAAATGCAGTTAATGTTTGGCTGAGTTTTTCATATTTAAGAGCCTATGCTAGGGTGCCAGGTGCGGGAAGAAGAAATAAAGGAAAGGTTTCTGCCCCTAATGAGTTGATACACTGAGAGGATCACAAGTATGTATAATGCACCAAAATCCAGATCTGGCTGTGTGGCTGAGGTTAGAGCGTGTGGAGATCAACTGTAGGCCATAATACAGGAAAGGGATTCAGGGAACAGATTGTGGGCCTTAGTGGTCCTTTTGGAGCCCCGAGGCTCCATTTCATTAAGAACTGGGTTGCCATTTGTGAGTGGAGGCTTGGGTGGATTTCAGCCCGCCTGAGAATGACCTTGGTCTCCCATACTCTGTGCCTGTGAAGACAGTAGAGTGAAGGTAACTGGAGGGTGCTGGGTCTGCCTCGGTTGTTGTATGGAGCTGCACCTGACTTGGGGAGCTGTGAATGGGTGTGTGGACTTCTGGCCTGCATGAGGGTGGTCTACAGAATCAGTGGGAAAAGGGACTGTGGCTTCTCTGTATCAACAAGCTGTGTGGGTGAGGGGCTGGAAGAAGCTGCATACTTGGGGGGCTACTGTGCCCCCTGTGGAGATGGAGCTTCTGTCCCCAATGTATTTTCAGTCCTGTATCCTTCTCTAAAGGTGAGTACGTGTTATAGTAACTGAAAACCTGTTTGGGTCCTGGGAGCCTCGTTGCTGGCTTGAACTCATCACAGGTTGGAATGAAAGGGTAGCAGTACAAGTTGGGGAGATGCCTTTAGAGAGGTTGCACTGGGGAGAACGGGGACTGGAATCAGGGCTATAGCAACGAGAAGGTGAGAGGTGAACATCTGCATCCATGGGGAGCATAGAGGCTCCTGCTAGCAGTTCTAGCAGATAGTCTAGGGCAGAAGGGAGACCAGAACTCCAGCTACTGCTTTGGGGAGAGGTCCAAATGGGGTCAGGGGCTCTTCCTAGTTGTGTAAACATTTTAATTTAATTTTTATTTTTATTTTTATTTTTTTTTTTTTTAAAAGATTATATTTATTTATCCGACAGAGACAGAGACAGCCAGCGAGAGAGGGAACACAAGCAGGGGGAGTGGGAGAGGAAGAAGCAGGCTCACAGCGGAGGAGCCTGATGTGGGGCTCGATCCCATAACGCCGGGATCATGCCCTGAGCCGAAGGCAGACGCCCAACCGCTGTGCCACCCAGGCGCCCCTTAATTTAATTTTTAAAAAAAATGTAACAGTGCTTGATATGTGCCAAGTACTATTCCAGGTACTTTATAAATATTGCCTCATTTAATTCCTTATACCAACTCACTACTGGCTATAAAATGACAAGGCACAAAGAAGTGTAAGTAGCTTAGTCAGTGGTGAGGCTGAGATTTGAACTCGGGCAGTCTGGCTCCAGGATCCCTGCTCTGAGCCCTTCCAATTCCTCTGGCTTCTGTCTGCATTCTTCCTTGTAGGAGACGAGTGGAATAGTTTCTTTTTAAAAATGTCATTGTTGGTCACTGAGTCAGAATGCTCATGCAGGCAACAGCCGCGCGAGGGTCATGTCATTGGGCAGTGTCCGGGAGCATAGGTTCCTAACACCGTGTGTGGGTGAGGAGAGCACCTTTGGCTTGTACTCCTCCCTGTCCCACTACCAGGGAAGCCCCGTGTTACAGTTGTAGGGCCCCACTTCACATCTGTTGACCGCCCCCTTTGCTATCGCGACAGGCCCATCCACAAAACGCCTGGGATCAGAAGGTGCGAAATTTCCCCCTCCTGTTGGATCTTTAGATCCTCGGCAGGGCCCGCAGCTGCGATGCCCCCACAGTCTCCTGCTTTGCCCTTGCAGAGGGGAGAGGGGTAGTTTGCTT
Source organism: Ursus arctos (assembly GCF_023065955.2). Lineage (NCBI taxonomy): Eukaryota > Metazoa > Chordata > Mammalia > Carnivora > Ursidae > Ursus > Ursus arctos. The sequence goes on along the minus strand of NC_079873.1, from coordinate 39,137,264 downwards.
TGGGAGGAAACCCAGGCAAAGGTCTGAGCAATGGGTGTGCTCTTGGGGTTCACTCAGGGGTTCAGACATTACTTGGTCATAGTTTTTTGCTTTTTCTTGGAAGCCATTCTCAATGTTAATACACGGGCTGTCCCACCCAGGCCCTTTATTCATAGCAAAGAAAGCAAATTGTTCCTTTTTGGAGATGAGCCTTATAATACATGAATTTTCACATTACCTCTTATGTGAAGTCTCCCAGTTACGTGTGGTCACGATTTATGTATTTTATTCTTCCTTCTTTTGCTGGGTGGGTAGATCAAAATAGCTTTCTCATCATGATTTTTTATTCTTTGCTACAAAGCAGCGATTCGGGTTCTAGGTCGACATTGTCAGCGGCCTGATGTCTTATCACAGTGCACCAGCTCGCTCGCACTGCTGGCTGGGCAGAGACGGAGGACATACACTGATCGAGCTGTTGGTATTTTCACCGTCCCACTTTGTATTGAATGAAGCATCACAGGTCCCACTCTGTGACTGAAGCTGTGAGGATCGGTTGTTCCCATGTGGCAGCCTAAAATGACAGAGAATCTTCTGGAGGTTTCCCCCACCCCTCTGCTTTGAGCCCACGACAGAACTTGCGTGTGGCCCCTAGTGAATTCCAGCCCCGCTGTCACAGTGACCCGCAGGCACCAAGAAGGAGTAAGGTTGTCACACAGGAAGTTTAGGAGCTCTCAGATCATCTGTCTCAGGTCGTGTTTCGTGGTTTTACTGGAATACGCGCCTGTGAAGACTGTGATCAGCTTCCTCTCTTATGTGGTTGTTCTTTTTAATACTCCAGTTCTTTATGTGTAATGCCTAAATCAAGCAGCGTAAATGGGGTTGATAAAACTTTTTTTTTTCTTCATGGAATTTTAGTTTTTACACTTAATCTTAGAATAATTCGAGTAACTATGGTTTGGGGAGGAAAGAGTTCTTGTGCATGAAAAACTCTGTTACCCTGCATTGTGCTCCATTTTTCTGGAAATAACTATTAGCTAGATTAATAAGCATCATCACAGCAAGAAAGTGCTTCTTAAAAAGCCATAGATTACTGCTTTTATATTTACAAAAACCATAAACAGGCATTTCTCCCTTAATAGGAGGGTTTAAACAGATGTTTAAACATTAAAGCAATGACGATTCTAAAACATAATGAAAATCCAAGTTAAGGCTTTATGTTTGTTTCAAAAACCCACGTTCATAGGCTACTTCTATGCAAGGGGAATATCTTTGCATTTTGGGGCAAAATGCTATAAAGGCTATCGTTGGCCCTGGTACTCAATTACCCCTCACCCCCCCCAAAAAAAACAGAGGCAAATATTTCTTAGAACACAGGATTGCCAAAATAGATTTTTAGGGGGTGCCTGGGTGACTCAGTCAGTTAAGCGTCTGACTCTTGCTTTCAGCTCAGGTCATGATCTCATGGGTTGTGGGATTGAGCCCCACATGGGGCTCCTCGCTCAGCAGGGAGTCTGCTTGAAAGACTGCTTCCCCCCCCCCCCCGCTCGTGCTTGCTCTCTCTAAATAAATAAAGAAATCTTTAAAAAATAGATTTTTGGTTTATCAACCCTTAGACTAAAATGTAAACCCATGTTTAATCTAATGTTTGGACAATTAAGAGTTCAAACCATGAAGTTATATGTTGACTGAGGATGTAGGAAGCAAAGTTGAAAAAAAAGTGCTTCTCACTGGTGGGTGTCACCAGCCGCCTTCACTGACTGCACTTATCACAGTACATCAGCATCTCTTCCCCTCCCTACATTCGCTGGAACATAAGGTCCATAAAGGCGAGCCCCTTGATTGCCTTGTGCATGATTGCTCAAATATTGGTTGCGCGAGCGTCGCTCTAGTCTTCTGGGGGCTGGTGGTGGGGTGTGGAGAGGAGGGTCTTTTCTCTTACTCCTGGGCCTTCCCTTTGGAAGCCAAGCTGTGTTGTAATAATTATAGTCACTTGAAACTGTGTGGCATCTGAAGATGACTCTGCAGGAAATTGAATTTCGAAGCCAACTTAATTTATGTCTTAGAAGCTTAATGGGTGACTTTCAAAAAGAAGAGAATCATTTACTTCTAGCTTGGAAGCCAGAGAAACCAGAGGCTTGAGGGATGTGCCCTTTTCCCTCAGTCTCTTCTCTTGTGGCTCTGATTTCTATCCAGGACAACATGACATTTGCATCTTTGAAAAATCCACCGTTCTGCTGGCTGATGAGAGTGGTGAAGTGGAAACACACCCGGTGTGTTCTCTGCCGTTCTGGAGAATTACCAGTAAAGTCTCATTCTGGCAATTCTCAAGAAATGACTTGATTTTAGAAATGGAAAGAGCCTTATCTATTGGAGCACTTGACTCTAAGCAGATTACTGTATTCAAATTCTATTAAGAATAAAAGCTGTTTCCTGGAATTTTGTAAGACCAACTCAAAGTTCAACTATGTCTTCAGATAGGATCACAAAAATCATCAATACAGTCAGAAAATCTATTTTTGAACCTTTCTTAATATCATTGTATGAATTTGGACGAGAGGTGGTCATCTTGTGGGAATGGGGATTTGAAGTCCTTAGTTCAGGCCATTTGTTCTTAAGCTGGGATTTCCTTGTACCAGAAGAGCTCACCTCTACCATCTACTCGTATGATGCTTTTTACCACTGTTTTGAGAGACTTTGCCGTGGGAATTCAGGATATAGATGTGTCAGTCTAAGTGTATAGGTGGTTTTTGCTTTGACAGATCATCTCAGAGATCCCCAGGGTTTATTTGGATGATGCACTCCAGTAGATGAGGTTCTCTCCTTTTCTCTTTTCTTCTCGTGTCTTCGTTTCTCTTTTCTATTCTCTGCCAGTGCTGTGAGGGAACTCTTGGATGACAGTATCGCCAGGATGATAGTAAGGTGTGCGCAGGGAACGCCGAAGTGTTGAAGATGATGAGCGTTTATGTATGAGGGGCAGATGGTGGTAGGAAGTGAAATTGGAGAGAGGGGCAGACGCCAGGTCTTTGTGGTCCTTGGATGCCATGTTTCCACGGGCAGTGACCTCCCTGAAGACTTTTAAGCAGGGCCGTGGCCTGACTGGCCTTATTTCTGTCAGTCAGAGAAATTAGTCAGGTGGTTGTTGGAGAATGGGTGATTAGGAAACCTGATAAGGTGCAGGGAGGAGAGATAAGAAATTATTGTGAAAAGCTCCGGCAGGAGACTTGAACCAGAGTAAAGATGGGTAAGTTGTATTGGGGATGAGCAGGAAGAGCGCTCGGGAGGTCGGGTTGGCAGGACTGGGAAAGGAAAGGACCTGCCGCTCGGTGGTGCCAAGCTTTTGTGCTAGAATGAGGTTAATCGTGCAAATGCTTGAACCGGAGCTGTTTTCTGAGGAGAATCTTGTTTGTCATTTTGGAACCTCTCTTCAGGCAAGAATATACACATCAAGATTTTTCATTTTTTTGGTAGCAAATAGCTTTATAACTGACACACCTGGAAACTGTAGCTTTGTGGAGCTTTGAAATGACCAGCTATTGAAGTCCTCAGTAATGACCGTAGTCACGTTAGTCATTCATCTTGCTCAGGTCAGAAGCCTAGCTGAAAGTACTGGTATTTGCAAAAGAATGTTCTTAGAGAATATATTACTTATTATTTCTTCAAAAAATAATTTTAGCCAAAACATCAGGAAATGACAGATTGGACCGTGTAATATTGCCCTCCAATATTCCATCCACAGACTTGCCCGTATAGAACCAAACTGACGTTACGCCTTTAGTTTTCTCTGAGAGCTACTTATTTGTGGAATGCCTTTGCATTTTGGAGGAAAATGTTCTTTTTTTTTTTTTTAAAGATTTTATTGATTTATTCGACGGAGATAGAGACAGCCAGCGAGAGAGGGAACACAAGCAGGGGGAGTGGGAGAGGAAGAAGCAGGCTCCTAGCGGAGGAGCCCGATGTGGGGCTCGATCCCATAACGCCGGGATCACGCCCTGAGCCGAAGGCAGACGCTTAACCGCTGTGCCACCCAGGCGCCCCCGGAGGAAAATGTTCTTAAACCTATTGTTGACCTTCATGGCTCCCCTCTCCCCAGTTTCTACAAAAACCCTGAGACAGAATCTTCTTAGAGCACAGGACCAAAGAAATAATTTTGTGATTTACCAATACTTAGGCTGGAATAGGGAACTCATGTTTATTCTTGTGTTTTCCATTTTGCTCTTGTCAGAAAAGTGCACAAAGCCTTAAGGTTATTTTCTATGGTTTCCCTCAGATACCTTTTTTGATTATGGCGTTTCTTCTGTCTTTTGTCTTACTGTGTTCATTGATGTCTTAACTGGATTTGTGTTTCTACTTTAATCAGTTGGAATAATATTTAAAGTGTGCTTTTAAGGAGAATGAAAATGTGGGATGACCCTACATCAGTAGGACTACTTTGATTTCCTTGAGCAGAAATTCTTAATGACATTAAAACACTTTATTACCCAAACATAATAGAAAGTAACAAAAGAAATACTAAAGTGATTTTGTGGTGCAGTATGGAACTTATAGCCACTTGACCCCTGGTATAATTCACATCGATAATATATGTGTCCATTTTATAGAACTTGGAGAAACATTTGAGTATTTTCCAGAATATTGCCTGCAGTTACAACTTTGCATTTTATTTTATACGTAGCTCCTGTTCACAGTGCTGAAGAATGTGATATCCCCTTCCCAACTATTTCATTATTTCTTTAGCAAATGCAATTAGATTATTCTGGTGAATTTGTTTTTGCATAGCTCATGTGATCAGCTGTCCAGGATGAGAACCAAGGCTTGAGTTTTTGTTTTGTTTCTGTCCTGGGCAGCCCTTATCCTTTTGATCAGGCTTCTGGCTATATCTGGAAGCCAACCGACTTTAGGACAAGGTGATTTTCCCCTTCCCAAAACATCAAGGAACTGGAATCAGAAATCCCCCCCCCCAAAAAAAGAGAGAGAGAGTGAGTGTTGTGAAAGAGAAAGGGAAACAAAAATTTTGAAAAACTAAATTATCAAAATAGCCTCAAATAGGATTTGAAAGCCACTTGGGCATTATTTGCTTGTGGGTATCAGAGTCATCCCTTCCTATGTGGGTATAAATGATTTAGACCTCCAGTTTGCTGCTGCTGCTGCTGCTGCTGGATATTTTGAACCAGACGTTAGTGCTTTCACAATAGGCTTCGAGTCCTCCGAGCTGTATATTTCAAGTGTTTTTCAGGGTGAGTCAGTGGGGAGTTTGAGAGCAGATTTGGGCAAGGTAATTACTTCCTCCCCGCTATGCTTTCATAGCACCTGCCTCTACTGTAGCCCTCTTGCTCTGGGCCAGCGCTTTTTGTCTCACTGACCAGGAGCCTGCCTTAGTCATCGCAGGGCTCTCAGCTTCTAGTGGCTGAGTAACGCAGGTAACAAGGAGCCCTTTCTTGGATTATTTCCGCTAGTGATAAGCTTAGGTGCTCTAAAAACAAACCTCTTTACCAGACGTTACAGGAAGGCAGAGTCCTCCAAGGTCACACACATGTTCGCTTTACCATTAACCCCCCCCCCAATGAGTGGTGCACCCAGGTCCGTGCATATGTGGGCGGGCTAAGGAGTCAGGAGGCTGACTCGGAGGCCCTGCTTAACTCCACAGTACCCAGAGGTACTTGAGCAGACCGCTGATGAGCTCTAGATTTCAACAGATTGATTTACAGAATAACACTCAGACGTGCACTGCCTACCTCAGGGCTTTTTGGCAGAAAAAAACAAATTAAGTAATGTATGTATCAAGACTTCTCAAGACTAAAAAATATACTCTATGTGACATTGTGTCGTTCTTAACTAACCAAGGATGATGGCACCTTCACAAATTTTGATTCAATCCAGAACAAAACCTTCTATCACTGGACTTATATTTTGACATCAACAATCATAATATTAACAATATTGTGACCATTTCCAGGCACTAAATGCACTGGAACCATTATAGAGAAAAAGCTGTTCAGTTATAAATATATCAAACCAGTCAAGTTGGTTTGGTGTTGTCGTTGTTGTAATATCCTTATGTGGAAGAAGGGGCTCGGGGTGTCTCTGGAACCTCTTTTATAACGTACTAATGCAATTCATGAGGGGTTCCACTGTCGTGACTAAAGCACCATCCAAAGGCCCCATTTCTTATGCTGTCATCTTTGGGGATTAGGATTTCAACGTATGAATTTCAGGTAGGGGTACACAAACATTCAGACCATAGAAATCAGTATTTTAAAATCTAACTTAGCAATCTTTTTCCAGCATGCTTTTTCCGATTGGCCATATATACTGGTCTCTCTTTTCCTCCTTGGAACCAGCTTTACTATTCCGCTCGTTTCCTAATTAAGTAGTAAATATCTATGACATCTGCTCATTATTTTTATGAGAATCTTGTTTTTGACTCTTTGAAACTTATCCTTTGACAAAAATGAGAACCACAGATTAATGTGTACTGTGGGTAAACCCCAGTCATCCCCCAAATACCTTTAGTCCATGATGTACTTAGTATAATATTCAATTAAACTTTAGAAAATTAGACTGCTGTAGTGACAGTAATTTAAAGACATTGTTAGGGAATTTTTTTTCTTCACTTGTTGATGACAGGTAGGATTGATTAGAGGATGAGAAGAAAGTAGACAGTGGGAGGCATTTATAGTTCTCTCTTCTGATAGGGCATTTTGCATGTGTTCAACGCCATCAAACATTTGATCCCATTGGTTCTTTATTGTCCACATTTATTTCAGAGCTTCTGGTGTTTTTTTTTTTCCCCCTTGACGTGAGTGGATTCTGAGCCATGACTCTTATATTTTCACAACTATTAAGTCAACATTACAAGGCAAGTACTCTTATTAACCCACCTGCTCTACAAGAGAAGAAACTGAGGTATGGACCTTGGGAGCTTGTTTGGAGGTTCTAGCAGGGGAGCACAGCTACTCGTATACCCTTGACCGAAGAACGGTCCTCCTCTATCGGGGAAGGTTGTCCTCTTCGGCTGAGCACGCAGCTTCGGGAGGGACGCACATGGAGCGGCGAGGGAGGAAGGGGACACCCGCCTAGCCAGCCAGATCAGCCGAATCAACCCTGGCGATCAGTGGGGTGACAGATGTCGCAGCCAGATTGCCCTCACATCCAGAAACTGAGGTATGAGAGGTAATTTGTCCACAGTCATCAAACTTGTAACTGAGAAGCAGAGATTCAAACTGAGGCAGGAATTCACCTACTTAACTTCACTGAAGCAGAGCTGTCAATTCTGGCTTTGCAAATAGAGCTCATTTAATCTTGGCTGCCAGGAGGGAAAATTGAGGTCCAGGAGGGCTCAAGCAATTTGGCCAAGGTTCATTAGCTAATTAGCAGTGTGGTTGGGGCATTTAGGTGTTTTTGTATGTGTGGTACTATGCTATTCCATGTGGGAATAGAATATAAAAGAAATCTATAGACCTAATTCTCAAGGACTTTACAGTCTAGTTAGGGATGTGGAATAATTTAAGAACTGGGCTAATCTGTGATAAAAATAAATATTGATTATTTTAATATGTAGGGTATTAGAGAAATGAGATATCAATGTGAACAAGGAACTTGGGTAGGCTTTAGAGAATTGAGGTTAATCCAAGTGAAAAGAAATTTCGTGAAAGCACAGGAGTCAATGCATCTAGCACAATGTCTCATATATACCAGATGCAAATACTAATATGCTTGGTGAATGAATCTCTCCTTCAACAAACTTATCTTCCAGTTTTACAGTTCTCTCTTCCACTGTATCTAGTCTCCTGTTGAATTTGAAAATGAAATAAGATTCTAAGATCATGCTTTTCTGTTCTCGAGTTTCTGTCGGTTCTTTCTAAAATCTCAGCCTTCCACCCCACGCTAGTCTTAATGCTTTTTCTGCTGTTGCTATAGCATTTACCGTGTTCTTTTCTTACGTAATTTACTTATTTCATTTCCTATATTTCTCCCCCCTCCCCATAGAATGTAAAGAAGTTCCATGAGAGCAGGAATTTCTGTTTGTTTTGTTCACAGATACCTATCCCCAAACATTAGGACAGTGCCTGGGACATAGTAAAAGCTGAAAACTCATTTGTTGAACAAATGTGTGGTCTATAAGTGTGGAGGCAATGATGAAACCTGTCAGGTCAGATTGAGGCGGGGGGGTGGGCGGTCCTTATAAAACATACTAAAAAACAAGATGGAGGGGGGATGCATTCATTATGGCCGGGTTAAAGAGGGTAGCATGTTTTGAGGGAAGGTTTAGGGGTTCACTACAATAGGCACACACATTATTTATAAATCTGAGCAAAATCTTACTTATAATTCACTTGTCGTCTGGGAGGCATCAGCAAACAGTCGAAAGAACTCTTGCTTTGGAATTAAAGTAAATGCGTTTGGATCTTTTAGTTTCTGTGACCCGGTCAGCTATGTGACCTTAGGCAAGTTATTTACTCTCAAAGATCTAGTTTTCTCAACTGTAAAATAACCCTACCTCGTAAAGGTACAGTGAAAATTAAGAGATAAGGTTATATGTAAAACCTTTAGAATAAAGTGCATATTCAATAAGTATTTCTTATTCTGCACGGATTGATTTGAAATTATTTTAACGTCCTAAAACATACTTTTTCTGTTTGGGGCAAATTAGAGCAATAGGAGGAAGCAAACAACACTGGGGTGGTGTATTGTAACTGTGGTTTAGAAAAAAATACCAAATATGAGTAAAATTGAAAAGAAGATACTATATTTGGGTATTTCAGAGCCATGAAAAAAAACCCACAGAAATAACCAGTATCTTTTCACTTCTCCAAAATGGTTTGGAACCTTCAGTTAACTACAGAAGAGAGGAAAATCCCCTAATAAAACTGGAGTCACTAGTAGTAATGCCTCTAAAAGTACCGAACCACTGGGAAGCCACCGGGCTCTCGGGAAAATCAGCCTTTCCTGACATCCTCCTGGGTGTCCCCTTCCAGGCAGGAATCCCATGCCAACGTGAGCGTGGGCACTAACTTGACCCTCTGAGGGAAATACATGAATGTTAAGTCCTCTACTTGTTAAGGGTCAACCAAGGCAAATCTCCCCCTGGAGAAGCCTTGGACATTTTCTATAGAGCTGGCTGTTAAAGACGTTGTTATCATTATCTTTTTCTTTTTCTTTTTTTTTTTTTTTTTGGCTAATCGAGCCTTGAGACAGATTTGTTTTAGAATGAGGATCAAGCAAACATTTATTTCTCTCAGCTGGCTTATTTCCTTCTATCAGACGACGTGACTCAAACAGCACCCAAGGCTTCCTTTCAGTTGTCAGGAAAGCCAGCACAGCCTGCAATGCTTTATTACAATCACAGAAAGTCAAGGAGAGCCATACATTTCAGTCCCCCTTCTACACAGTTTAATAGTATCAATTTCTGTGTTAACTGGCTTGCCGTAGGGGACTTAAGGGCTTTACGAAACAGCCAGCCCGTACCTGAGACCGAACCATACAGCTTAGCATTTAACGGATTGAACATTGCTCCCGATGCGATCCAAGCACTTTGTAAATAGAGTGTCTTCAAAAGACCCAGGTGTCTAACGATAGGGGAACAGTTGAACACATGTGGTGCCTGCATACACCCCACTGAGAATGTAGACCCTGAATTGTAAAGGCAGTCGGTCCCGTAAGCCCTTAGAAGAGGCGCGACGTGCCACTGACCGGCAATGGACATGCACGCACTTAGCTTCTGAACGTGGGTAGCTCTCAAAAACGTAATATTGAGTGGGGGGGACAAGGGAGACGCAGCCCAATCCACCCAGTAAACATGGCAGAGAAGGCTACTTGTCCCCCAGGATCTGCTTTCCATTTCTTCCACAAGAGTGGGCTTGTAGAAGGAGAAATGGCTTCCCGGAAAGAAGACTTTCTTTCCTCGCCTCTCTCTCAGTCAGATGCGACCGTGCGACCAGGTCCTGGCCGGTGGGGTGTCCGTGGGAGTCATGTGCACAGTTTAGAGGTGCTCCCCATAAAGGAAAGGGGAGAGCCTGTCCTTGTCCTGTTCTCAGTTCTCTTGCCCTGCAATGTGGACCTGATGGGGAGGGCCACGCCTGGGGACGGTAGAGCAGGAGGACAGGGGTGCCACCTGTCACCCCAGGAACCTTCCTACTCTGACTCTTATGTGAGAGCGAGAATGGGCTCCTGTCTCATGTCAGCCACTGGTATTCTGGTCTCGGTTCCAGCAGCTGAACCTGTTTCCTCGTGCCCTATGCTACTATTTCTGGAAGTTAAAAGAAGCAAAAGGGTACTATGTATTTGTGGATATGTATCTTCAGCAAGCCGTGGACTGGCCGGAGGCTGACATGAGGGGTGGGCACCGCAGAGGCGGAGGGGGGAACGAGGGAGAGGAGGAGTACAGCTGGCCTTCTCTCTCTCCTGTGTGCCACGCCCCATCACTTGTGTCCGAGCACGACAGGCAGTGATGAAGGATGAAGATGTCTGTACGTGTGAGATTTTTGTGAGTGCTCATGCCAAGCTCTTCCCTGCAGTCTTTTAGCAATGACTTTTGTCCCTGTTCAAAGTAAGTGACTGGATTTGGAGGACATATCGGTCCCCCATCAGACAGACACTGAGGACACAGCCGTAGCGGTCATTACAGGAGTGAGCTGCGAGGTGGAATTGGGAAAACACTCTTTTGCAGTTTGCTGTTAAGACCTGTGGCACAGATGTTGCCAGAAGGCTGGCAGGCTGCAAGAGGCCACACAGGTAGCATGGTCCTTGGCCCAGACTCTAGACAATGATGTCACTCGCTCAAAAGCCAAAACTGTCAGCAGCCTGAGTGACTGTGTCTCTCAGGGCCAAGCTCAAGTTCATCAGGCTCAGAGTCTGAACCAAACTGGAGTGCAGAGTTCAGACAAAGTAGACTGTTTTCTGTGTAGACAAGCAGCAGACTGCCCTGTGTAGACCCTGAGTTGTTGCCAGAAGGTGACTTAGAGGACAGAGTAAAGACAGAAGCAATTGGTTGTGATATGCTTGTATCTAGACTGGAAAAGGCTGGTGGGTCCGTCTCCTTGGTAGGGAGAGCCTTGTCCCTCCCCTCACCCCCAACTGGTTTAGGTCAGGCACAGTGTCCTTTCTGTCAGCCAGGGGTTACATGGGTCATCTTACCAACTGACTTTTGGAGGTTTGCTTTTCTTCTTTTCACAGTGTTTTTCCAAACTGGATACCACACAGTGCACGAGATTCTCCCCAAATGAATCTCAGGTGCATTCCAACTGGGTCACTCTGTGGTTTGGGCATTCCCAGGCTCCTTGGGGCATACGAACAGCTAATCTCCTGGCTTAATCCTGTAATTTGCCAGTCACATGTAATAGATGGCAGTTTTGCTGGCTATCTGAGGAAAACCTTCATTCTCTTACCTTTAAATCTTGGGGACCCTCACTTCTGCCCGCACCCCCATTCCAGGTGCATTCCATGATGCTTTTGGTAGTGTTTTTAGATGAGTTTCTTCCTGGCACATAGGAGGGTCTTCTGTCTACGCAGCCGGCCCTGCTTTCATTCTGTTTGCCTAAGTGTGGAGTTGCCCAAAGTCCAGTCCTTAACCCAGTAAGTTTCTTTCACTCTCGGTCCATGGCTTCAGATACCATTTTTACATAGCTGGCTTAAGGTCTTTACATTTAGGCTTGACTGTAATTTCTGTAATACAGTCCTGAAACTCATAACTTAATTAAAATAATTTTTGCTAAGGTAATACATATCATAGTACAAAATGCAAAAGTTCCAAGAAAAGACAAGTGAAAAAGAGGCCTCCCTTTGTCCTCGGATAGAAATTTATCCCATTCTCTTCTTCGGAGGCCAATGTTCTCATCATTTGGGCCATTTCCCTGCCCCCTCCTCCAATGTGCCATACTCTGAAATCAGTGTATGTGATGACAGAGTTAGCATCTTCTGGTTTTTTTTTAAGATTTTATTTATTTATCTGAGAGAGAGAGTGCATGCACATGCGTGAGAGCAGGGGGAGGTCCAGAGGGAGAGAATCTCAAACAGACTCTGTGCCGAGTGTAGAGCCTGACGCAGAGCTTGATCCCACGACCCTGAGATCACAACCCGAGCCGAAACCAAGAGTCGGGCGCTCAACCCACTGCACCACCCAGGTGCCCCGGCACCTTCCATTTTTAATCCCAGCTTTCCCACTGGACATTCTCACTTCCTGTGAATGCTGTCCATACCTTCCCACCCACCTCAGCTCAAAGCCTTGGTGTTTTCTTTTACTTCTCTTTGCCCTTTTGCCTCATTTATATCTTTTTATTCACCATATTCTGCTGCCTTATTCTTCGCAGTGTATTTTGCAACAGACTTTTCCTTTCTGTTCCACTGGCCTGTCAACAGCAACCAACCAGATGGTGTGGTAACCTCCCTGCTCACACAGTATTTGACTGTCTGACGATTCCCCTGAGAACGTGAACGTCCACTACTGTAACATAGCTAGAAGGATGGTTGATGGATTGTCTTCATGATGCTTTTTTGTTTGCACAACTTGCCTTCGATTGGACTATGGGCTCTCAGAGGGCAGGAATCATTGTGTGCTATTTCTGGTATATTCCTTTTAGCACTTGACATGGTCTTATACATAGAGCCAGTTCTCAATATATATTTGGCAAGTGAGGAGCTGAACACTGTTTTTTGTTGATTTAAGTAAGATGTGGGCATTTTGTTTTTAAAAACACAGAAAAAAGTAAGTGGCAGGGAATATAGTGGCAAGATGTTGAGAAGATAGCCAGCTATATTTATGAGCATTTGTTACCTTTTCTTTTCCTCAACATTTTTCCTTTCCTTGCTCTGTGGTACTGCACCAGTGTTCTATCCCAGGACTTCCCACAACATTAGCTCCTTCCCTCTTTTATTTTCCTTTTTAGTACTTATAATACACTAATTTATTTACCTTATTTTTAAAACATTATTTCCCCTACTGGAATGTAAGTTTAGGGGTGCCTGGCTGGCTCAGTCAGTGGAGCATGGGACTCTTGATCTCGGGGTTGTAAGTTCGAGCCCCACGTTGGGTATAGAGATTACTTAAAAATCAAATATTTACAATGTAAGCTTAAAGCCTTCTTTCCCCTACTAGAATGTAAGCCCTATGAGGGCAGGACTTTTATCATTCTTGTTGACTGCTGTATTCCCAGTGCCTGGCATGTGGTAAGCTGCTCAATAAATATTTGTTGAATGTATAACCTGATTACTATCACCGATCCTAGATTTCTTTGTTCTGTTCGTGTTTTACTTATCGTTAATGCTTCGAGGCCGGAATGATATTTTTTGTCTCTCTGCAAGCAAAAGCTGTAGTTTGGGACTGAGTGACTGGGCTGCTCTTGGAAGGAAGAAAGAGACAACGTCATCGATGGTGCCAGAAAAAAGATGTCTCGGGCTCAGCTTTCCAGTGGCTGGCTTATTCTCCAAACTCTCCACTTGCATTTTGCTAAGCTCTTTTGAGTACCTTCAATAAAGGTGATTCATGTCCCTATTTGTTATTCTTGCCACCGATTAGGTCTTTTTTGTGTGACTTAAATTCTCCTCTTAGGGTTAGTATCTGTTTGGATTCCTCTCGCTTAGCTGCTGTCACTCGGACAGAAAGGAGCAGTTGATTGGGCTTGAGTTTAAGCCTCAAGTCATTTAGTCGCACAGAGAAAAATTCTGTTTTGTGGCCCCGTTTTGCCCATCTAGTCAGCCAGCTGCTGTGAATATATGAGCCTCAGGCCCCATCTCCCTTGGGTACAGTCAGGTAGGCCTTGGCATGAATACAGAGCTGAGAGGTTGCTGGCCGAATGGTGACCATGGCTTTCCAGGAAGGGCTGCCTGGCCACCCTGCGTCAGGAGATCCCCTGCTGTGACTCGGGACTGGGGAGCCGGCTGTGCCACTCACTAATCAGATAATCAGCTCGATAATGGGGTTTACGTCCTTTGTGAGAACTGAAGGCACTAAGATGGTATCAGGAAAACCTCAGGACCTGGCCAAGTGGACACAAAGAGAGCAACAGATTGTGCCTTGCCAAGGAGTGGAGGCTTTTGTCCCCTGGATGGCGAGGAGCCACTGGAAGACGTTAAGCTGGGCAGAGATGTTTATTTTAGAGTTCCTGGCCTTGCAGTGGTTTTGAGGTAGATCACCGAGGAGCATGAGGTGGCTGCGAGGAGGCCTAGGAGGCTGTTAAAAAAAAAAAAAAATCCACGTGAGAAGAATGGTTGCAACTGTGCAGAACTGGGTGCCTGCCTGTGGGCGACTGACACGAGGCTGACTCACAGGGAAACGGCTTTCACGGGGACAGGGATGGGGAGAGAAAGGATGTGCACAGGGAGCAGTGACGGTTACCTCTTGCCCCGGTGGAGTTGGGGTTGCTCGGGAGCTCTGGAGGTCAGTTTCTGGAATGGGGATGGGAAGGTCGTGCTGGACCTACGGTTGCCAGAATCACTGCTTTACATTTTCACGTTGGGTGGATTAAGGTTTTTATTGGAAAATTGTTTATTATGAAAAATTTCAAACACATGCAAGTCGAGACAATACTGTTATGGTATCGTGATTTATAATAAATAGATATTCGGTCTTCATTTCTGGCACAGAGCGCCTTGGAATTTCCTAAGTGAACGGAGCAATCAAGGTGTTTTGACATTTCATAACCAACCCGTTCCAACCACACCCGAGTTTATGTTAATCAGGGGACTTTAGGAAAGCACCTGGGCTTGGGGGGCTGGTTGCCAGCAAACCGACCTTGTGATTAGAGGGTTGGAACTTTAGGTCCCACCCCCTGAGCTCAGGGGAGGGGAAGAGGGGCTGGAGGTTGAATCAGTCCCCGAAGGCCCATGATTTAATTAACTATGCCTATGTAATGAAGCCTTCGTGAAAACCTAAAAGGCTGGGGCTCAGAGAGCTGCTGAGCCAACCTCACTCCTTGACACTTAGTCCCCACCCTTCCTCTTTCTCCCAGTGTGGTCTGTGCTCCAGCCATGCTGCTCTGGATAATGTTCGCTTCCCCATGTCATGCTGACGGCTTTCTCTGAAATACAGCTCACACCTCTTTCTTCTTTCACCCACGAAGTCTGACTCATCCTGAAAGGCCCAATTGAGAAGTCACCTTTTCTGTGAAGTTTTCCTCAACTACTTTTTTTAAAAAATTTTATTATGTTAGTCACCATACAGTATGTTATTAGTTTTGGAAGAATGAGTCATTCTGTTCCCTACTCTGTCACCTGTTTATGCCTCTGTTTTATGGTGCTTGTCACAATTTGGCTTTATCATTGGTTGTGTGTTCCCAGGCTGGCGGGGGCAGGTGTGGTGTTGGGAGGGGGCTCAGGAGGGCAGGTTCTCCATGCCTCCTCAGCACCCAGCCCAAAGCCCTGTCCTCCTGGAATGTGGCATACACCTGTTCAGTACCAGCTCTTAGAAGAATGAACAACAGATTTTCTTTTCTTTTTTTTTTTTTAAGATTTTATTTATTTATTTGACAGAGATAGAGACAGCCAGCGAGAGAGGGAACACAAGCAGGGGGAGTGGGAGAGGAAGAAGCAGGCTCATAGCGGAGGAGCCTGATGTGGGGCTCGATCCCATAACACCGGGATCACGCCCTGAGCCGAAGGCAGACGCTTAACCGCTGTGCCACCCAGGCGCCCCTGTTTTCTTTTTTTTTTTTTTAAGTTTATATCTTTAAGTAAAGTCTACACCCAACGTGGGGCTTGAACTCGTGACCCTGAGATCAAGAGTTGCATGCTCCTCTGACTGAGCCAGCCAGGCACCCCCAGATTTTCTACTATAGCTTCTCCACTGTGTGTTTTATTTTCAAATAATTTTTATCAAGTAGGCCGTTAAATATGATATAGTTTTGAGCCGGGTTGAACTTAAACCAGTGAGTAATTATATTTTGTTCCGCTCTTATAAGCACATAAAAGGCTTTGCTGGGAAGATGGTGTGAAGTGTTTCTTGATGTGTCGTTAATGTCGACTCTGGTTATTGACTTTGGATGCTTCCCAGACACCAATTTCGTGACTCAAGAAATTGCAACAAAAATACCAAAGTCATCTTTTCCAATGCTGTTTCGTTGCCTTCCAAAGAGCATTATGTTCACAGTTTGGGGAACTGATGCTTCCATATGTGTATAATCTATTAATAGTATTTGTCATCAAATTATAGTGTTTGATTTTCATGATTTCATTCTTTCAGCAAACATTTCTTGAAAGATGACCACGTTCCAGACATCGCGCTGGGTTCGGTGGAGCTTGCGGTCTCATGGGGAGGACAGACACGCAGTAACAGTTAGGTAGGCCCCAGCAGCCCAGAGGAAGGAGTGGTGAACTTTGCGGCAAAGCGGGCACGGTTTTGAATGAGTCCTGCACGTGAATAGAAACTGGCCAGGGAGACAGGGGAGGGCACAGTGGGAACTGGGAGGCAGACCTGGCAGTGTGGATAGCATGTGCCGAGAGCAGAGAGGTCGGAAATGGCCTGGCTTACTTCAGTATTTAGCCATCAGTTTGATTTTTAATGGGAAATAAATATATATTGCGCATGGTAGGAAATTCAAATAGCTCCAGGGTGAAAATTAAATCCTATCTTTTCTCTGATCCCTGACTAACTCAGTTCCCCTCCTCAGAGATACCAGTGTTACATCTTCGTGTGGATATCCTTTCAGGGAATTTGGCTGCACTTACAAACCCGAGATAGATTTTCTTTTTCATTTCCCAGGCAGAAAGGTAATGTGCTGTGCAACTCTTTCTGCACCTTGTTTTTTTTTTTTTTCACTCAATGCATTGGGTGTAGCACTGCTGCATTCTTTTTCATATAATGGCTACAGACTCCATTATGTGAAGGGACCACAATTTATTTAGCCAGTACCCTTTGGAAGAGGCATTTAGACCTTTTATGACAGTGTGTTGCTAACCGTCCCGCGAAGCCGATTGGAATAAGTGAACAGTAGTCCCAGAGTGCAGAGCTGAGGGTCATAAACATATTCGCCTCTTAGTTCAGATTCTGTTGGCAAACAAAAAGTGAAGCATATTTGGAAAAGAACCAAATAGAATTTCAAGAAGTGAAAACCAGGCATTGACATTACAAACTCAATGGATAGGGTAAAAAGCTGAAGAGAGAACTGGCAAAGCAGACCAATGGATGTGAAGCAATTACCCAGAAAGTGGTACAGAAAAGCAGAAGGAAACTCCATCCACGTGCTCAAACACGACACAGCAGTGAGCCACAGTGCACCCGAGCCACGCGTGAACATGGATGACTCTCGTAAGCACATGAAAGGAGAGAAAAGCAAGTCCCCGAATAATTCATATCACACATAATTCAAAGACATACAAAATGAAACAACATAGGTCCACAATTAAACTCTTAAGGGCATAATAAACACCCAGTTCAGGGTAGTAGTTTCCAGACGGTGGGGTGAGGGCAAGTTCAGGTCTTGGTTGGGAAGAATATAAAGGGCGCTTAGCTCTCTTGGTAAGGTGCTGTTGAGTAAGCTGAGTGATAACCACCTCGAGGTCTGGTAGACCATTCTTAGCCTGATAAAATCTTGTGAAATATATTAAATATACCAAATAGTGTATATAACTTAAAAAGTGGAATAAACACCTCTGTATTTACTATCCAGCTTAAGAAACAAAATTACCAGTACCTTTGAACCCCCTATGTATTCTTTTCCAATTATATTACTCTTTATCCCCTGTATGTACTATACTTATATTTTTGGGTAGCTGATATATTTCATAATCAAGTTTTTTGTAGTCTTACTACATAGTGCACTTACTAGTATAGGTCATCATCAATTTAATTTAAATCTTTGTCCTCCTTGTTTAGAATTGTTGTATTGATCATCTGAGTTAAAAATTATGGCTTGTCTGCCTCTGATTAAATCTGTAAACACAACACATTTCAGTATCTTCCCAAGTAGGTGATGTTTTAAAAACATTAATGAAAATTATCTTTTGTCTGGCTCCATCAGTTCTGATCAGAGAGAACAGAAGTATGGTAGTTTCTTGGCTAGTGCCCTAGGAAAATACTTTCTTTTAAAAAAATATTTATTCATTTGAGAGGGGGAGAGAGAGAGAGAGAGCACAAGCAGGGAAAGGAGGCAGAGAGAGGGAGAAGCAGACTCCTTGCTGAGCTGGGAGCCCAATGCAGAACTCGATCCCAGGACCTGGGGGTTGTGACCTGAGCCAAAGGCAGACACTCAACCATCTGAGCCACCCAGGTGCTCCAAAAATACTTTCTACAGAAGTCTGAGTTCATACCAGGAGGACAATATGGCGAAAGTCTCCTTTGGGAGATTAAGAAGGGTCATCGTGATGGTGGTATGGGAAAAGGAAAGACAGACAAAAACCATCCGTGGAGTAGCGGTGGTTAAGGACCCTGTGTTAGAGCAGTGGGACCTTAACTTCTTATCTGTAAAAGAAAGGCTTCCTAGTTGTGAGGTCGGGTGTGCGTTAGCTGCAAGGCTATTATTGGTACTCCAGAGAAGCCCCCTGCAATTTCTCAGAAACATAGTGTATTAGTCAACTCGGGCTGCTACTAGCAAAATACCATGGACTGGGGTACTTAAACTAGAGAAATTTATTTCTCACAATTCTGAAGGCTGTAAGTCTAAGTTCAGGGTGCCAGCATAGTTGGGTTCTGGTGAGAGCTCTCTTCCTGGCTCGCAGACAGCCACCTGCTCGCTGTGTCCTCACGTGGCCTTTCCTCTGAGCACGTGTGTGCAGGAAGAGGAAGCAGGTGTCTCTTCCTCATCTTAGAAGGCCACCCGTCTTATTGGATGAGGACCCCCCCTTATGATGTCACTTAATCTTTATTTCCTCCTCAAAGACCTTTTCTCCAAATTACAGTCACATGGGCGGGGTGGCGGTTTAGGGCTTCAACATAGGAAGTTTGCGAGAACACAGTTCCATCCATAGCAGCTCATTTGTTTTGGTTGATAGTCTTTGAATTCAGGTGAATTCTTAAATAGGTTTTATTTTCTTTGGTTTGCAAAACTACACCGTCATCAGTTAAAACTTTGGTGAGTCTGGCTCAGTCTGTTCATTTATTTTCCCATGGGCTATCAAAACCCTACCTTCTCACTTGCGTGTGTCTGTATACTTGCATTTATTTCAGTTTACGGCTCAGCCACCCCTTAGTAGTTGCAGTCACTAGAGCAGCAAATGTAGTTGCTGTTGTGTGCTCCGGTTTCCTGGCTCTCTAAGAGAACTGCGATTAGTGCGTTCGTTTATTTGCAGTGGTCCTTAACCTCAGAGCCTCTAGGAAGGTAGATTCTATAATATGCCTCATGAAAACCATTGGAAGGTTTTTAACCTGGGAGAGTACTTGAATTGTATCCATTAATTTGGACCAAACTCGAAAGGCTAATAAGTGTGGGTGCCCTTGGATTTTATGGCAGGTAAGAGGTTGAAAATAGGTAGTTGCCTTCTTGGGGTTCAGAACTAAGTATCTTGTCCTATAACTCACACAAGGTGATTCTTTGTTAACAGATGGCTACTGGCTAATGTCCCCATAGTCTACTTCCCTTTATTGTGTGGCTGGGGTGGGTCACATACAGGAATGGCTGGTGAGTACTCGCTGAGCCTTGCCCTTGGGAGAATTAGCCCTGGGGATGACAGTGCAGTGCAATCGTCGCTCTGATAACACGGTCACCACGAGAGACTGTGCTCTGGAGATGCATGGTGAGCAGAGCAGCCCCATACGGTTGTGTAGGTTGTGCCCTGAACAATTCCAGGGAGCATCTTCCGGGTGGCATTCTGTGAGGGCAGCCCTGGTTGTGGAGAATCCAGTCCAGTCCTGAGGTATCAGGAAGGGCTGCCTTGCCTGGAAGCAGTGACAACTATATTGTGACTTGAAGGGTAAGTAGGGCTTAACCCTGTGAGGATGATTAGGGAAGACAGAGTGGGGAGAGAATTCCAGGCAGAAGTTCAGAGCAAAGATTGATTAACTTATGTCAAAGGGTAGCTGGTGTTCATCTGAAAGTCTTTGCTGGGCCTTTAAAGAGTGGCAAACAGGTCAGGAAAATGGGTGATGACCTGCTATAGAAACCTTTGTAGTCCTTTGGCAGTTGACTTGAATTTGATAAATGTGTTTAATTAAAGGAGAAATACACAAAAAAGCAATTAAAATGTGCTGAGTGATGACTTAGCCACAGGTACCATCCTTGATTTTGGAAAATGGCAGAATGTGAAGCAGAAACAAATAAAAATCATATACCTGGTCTAAAACAGAAAACCAATACTATAATTTGAAAGGTCCTTACACCTAATCCAGGAATCTGCTGGCTTCCCATTATCTTCCACTCAAACATACCTGTGAATTTCATTTTAAAAGTATTTTGAAGAAAATGTGTTTAAGAATATGGGTGGTCATCTACACTGTTGGCATTCAAGGGGTTGAATTAGTGATACTCTGTTCCCTACCAAAATTTTAAACCAACTGGGAGATAAAGGAGCCAGGTCAAAATGTCTCACTGATTAGTGGCAGAGCTTGGAGAGCGTGGTTTAGGGGTGTGGCAGTAATGGGATTCCTGAGACTGTAACCCTGGATTAGGCAGAAATAATCCCTCCAGCCCTGGAAGTATTGAGCCAGCATAGGCCCCACCTAGAGTGAGGCAAGTGTAATCCGCCTACACTTGGGTACCATATTGGCCTCCTCTAGTTGAAAGTTCAGTCATGGAGCCCAAGTCTGCTTCCTTGGTCCTAGTTTTCACTGAAAGGCTCTTCCACTCTTTCATTCTACACTAGAATGAGGATCTTCATTTTGTAAGGATTGTCAGAAGGTTATATGGTATATGGTCACGTGTGGAGAAGTGCTGTATGGCACAGCAAGGATGGGAAGGTTTTTGTGGTGGCTTACCCAAGAGCTTCATGGGACAGTGTAACGATTTCCCCATGTCTAGTTTTGTTAAGAGATATCTAAGACCTAAAATCATTTTGTTCTTTTTATTCCTGTGACATTCCATATTTGGCGAAGCTACTTATAACTGATGGTGGTTTTGAATCACAAAGACGTATTCCATCTTGGTCTTATTAAAATCTCTGGAATGTCAGCTGCTGGAGAAGAGGGACATTGGATTGGAGGTCAAACTCTTGACTGATGGGCTTGATTTTCACTATTTTAGTGTCTCATATACTGGACGGGACAAAACAGAACTTATGTCTTAATGAGCTATGGACTCAGTTTATTTCTTTCATCAAAGTCATCCTCTGTCAGGGTAGCATTACTCCCAGGCTGGCTGTTTGGTGATTCAGAGGTTTTCTGGTATATTATCAAAAGTTATCGGATGTAGAGCAACTAGAACTCTCATACAATGCTTGGGGGAAAGGGGTTGTCACAAAATGGCATAGTAACTCTGAGAAATGGCTTGGGAGATTCTAATGAGGTTAAACACACACTTGCCCTGTGACCGAGCAGTCCCACTGTGGGTATTTACTCTAGAGAAATGAAAACACATTCACGTAAAACCCTGTTCATGGATGTTCAGAACAACTTAACTTGTGGTAGCCAAAGCTGGAAACAAGCCAGCTATCCCTCAACAGGTGAATGGATAAAGAAACTCTTGTATATTCATGCAATGGAGTACTAGTCAACAGCCAAAAGGAGTGAGTATTAATTCACTACTTGGGTGACTCTCAAGGTAAACAGTTTCCCAAGTGGAAAAAAAATTGGCAGTTTTTTAAAATAATAAGCATAGATTTACCATATGACCTGGAAGTTCCACTCCTGGGTAACTACCCTAAAGAAATGAAAACATATGTCCACAGAAACTTGTATGCAAATATCCAGAGCAGCATTACTTATAATAGCAAAAAAGTGGAAACAATCCAAATGTGTATCAACGGGTGTGTGGATAAGCAAAATATGGTATATTCATACAATGGACTGCTATTCAGCACTCATAAGTAATGAAATACTGATACTTTCCCTCCACACAGAAGAACCTTGAAAACATTACACTCAGCGAAAGAAGCCAGACACAAAAGACTATATATTTTATGATTCCATTTATATGGAATGTCCAGAACAGGCAAATCTATAGAGACAGGAAGTTGATCAGTAGTTGCCTGGGGCTGAGAGTAGGAAATAGGGAGTGATTACAAATGGAAATGTTTCAAAATTATGTTCACTTTCTTCTCACACTGTGCAACTGGGTGTGGAACGGGGTGCTTTCTTTTCTCAGAATTTCAGCTGAAGCTTTCAAGCTCAGAACAACCTGTGTGTGCTGTAAACAAGCCCACAGTGGTAGCCAGACCGAACTGGTGATCATCTGCTCCCAGTTGCTCATACAGTGGAAGTGAAACCTCATTAGAGAACAGTGCATCCATGCACCTGTTCCCCAACTCCTTAACAAAGGCTTATTAATAGAGACATCTAAATATTACAGCAGGTGGATGGCTGTCTAGAATTACAGCTAGCCGAGTGTCGACTCGTTCAACTGTCCTCCCAACAGCTTCAGTCACAAAAGCAGGAACTGGCACTCAATTCATGGGGCCTAGTTTCTTTAACGGCTGCGTGGGGTTTTTGAACCACACTTTGTCCATAATTAAATTCCTTCCTCATACCAGCAGTTTTTGGATGGGGTGTGTGTGTGTGTGTGTGTGTGTGTGTGTGTGTGTGTATCATGTATATGGGAGGGGGGTTGGTCTTTCTTTTAAAAATTAGAAACGGTGGCCGCTGTACATCACAAGCACAATATGCTAATACAGTCGCAAAGTGAGTTGTTTCCGTACCTCCAAGGTGAAAGTCTTAATTTTTTCTTTCCTGAGGAAGTCTTGAATTTTTGTGTCTTTGAAGTTCACCATCTTGTTTTAAGCCCTATCAGGTGTCAAAGGAATTTCATCCATCTTTGCTTTCTGTAAAAGTTTAAAACTACATTCTTCCCTGATGTTACTCATATACTTGTGAAGTCAGTGGTTTCGTTTTCTTCGGCAGCTGACATCTTCTGTGCTCCTTTTCTGGCCCACGTCCATAATAGGTTATTTCTCTTTGTAATCCAGAACGCCGTGATATTGATCCAGTAAAATCTTCAATGCCTCTGTTGATCTCCATCATTTTGTTTTTGTGGATACTGACTCTTTTGAGCTTTTAAAAAAAGCTTAATGTTGTGTTTTAATTCCTTATAGTTAGGACTTTTTTATAGTTCCCCAATCAGCAGATGTCTTCCAGATCTAGCAGATAAAAATATGCCATTCATGTTTTTTCTACACCTTTATCCTTTTTTTTTTAAAGATTTTATTTATTTATGTGACAGAGAGACAGCCAGCGAGAGAGGGAACACAGCAGGGGGAGTGGGAGAGGAAGAAGCAGGCTCATAGCGGAGGAGCCCGATGTGGGACTTGATCCCGGAACGCCGGGATCACGCCCTGAGCCGAAGGCAGACGCTTAACGACTGCGCTACCCAGGGGCCCCCTTTATCCTTTTCTTACCAGAATGCACCTCCACAGTCCTAATGTCTTACTCTTTCTTGAAGTGGAAGACAGTAAACATGAACTTAATATCGTAGTAGTGACTTTGTTCCTTTGTGCCATGAACTACAGTGATAATAAATATGAATCTAAGATGCTTGAGGAGTAACTCAGAGTCTACTTGAGTAACTCAAAGTCCACCTGTTGCTTGGTATCGTTTTGGTCAAAACTATTAGCATGGTGTTGACCTTGTGTCTTTGCTGTGGTGTTTTATGTTGCCACGTTTTCCCACAAGGGGGCAGCAGCATCACCTTCACTGTCTCCCATCTTTAAAATGGGTGCACTGGGCCCAGGTAGAAAGGGAAACATTTTATCAGTATATACAAACAAAATCCGTCAGTTAATAGCACTTCTAGTATGATGGTAATGGTTACTGGGAGAGAGTGCAAGGGCATTTCCTGTAATTGAGGAATTTGTCAGCAAATATGAAACTCCAATAAGGAAAAGAACTCCTCTTTCCCCTTTACACAATACTCACACCCAACACTTCTGTTACCAGATGCGTGGGGATTTTCCCACACCAAGCGATTCTCCAACTGGGTAGTGACTGGGTGTCCTATGATTCAACTCAATTCTGACACTACCTGGAGATGGCCTCAGCTCCCACAGGTGAAGGGCTCAGTCCCACAAGACCCCCCCCCCCAGCTTCAGATGTCAATCACAAGTTCCAGGTGGTCACCTGCACTTCTGGCCGACCAGCTGCTACACATCCGAGGTTCCCATGACGCCCTCCTCAGGTTCGGTCATTTGTAGAATGGTTCAAAGAACTCAGGAAAATAGTTGATTTATTCTATTGCAGGTTTATTATAAACGGATATAACTCAGGAACAGTCAGGTGGAAGAGCTACGTAGGCAAGATATCTCTGGGTGCACCACCCTCCCCACACCTCCACACGTTCACCAACCCGGAAGCTCTCTGAGCCCCCATCCTTTGGGGACTTTTGTGGAGACTCCACTACTTAGGCATGGTTAATTAAATCATTGGCCATTAGTGATTAACTCTACCTCTTGCCCCTCTCCTCTCCCTGGAGTTTTGGGGCGGGGTTTAATTTTTCAACTCTGTAATCATCAGGTTGGTTCCCTTGGCAACCAGCTCCCATCCTGAGGATAATCCAGGAGCCCCCAGCCACCAGTCATCTCACTAGCATACAAAAAGACACTTAACCTCTCCCTGATTCCAAGGGTTTTAGGATCTGTGTATCAGGAGATTGGGACAAAGACCAAATATATAGATTTCCTATTCTAAATGACAGTATCACACCTCCTCTTTCATTGAAGTGGTAGTCATCGTGAAGACCCTGTGCTAGCATGGTTTACCTTCTAGTTACCCCCACTAATAATGAGGCTCATACCGTAAAGAAACAGTGAGTTATGGGAAGCAGCTATTGATTTGGGAGGAAGATAGTCTTCTGTAAATGACCTACTTTGGTTTCCTGATGAAGACACTGAAGTTAAATCATGTGACAGTTAATCAGACTCTGCAGGTCATCCTGTATTACATGAGTGTTGAAGGGCCATGGAATTGTCTCTTGTCATGTAAAACTTGACCAGAAAATAACTGCCTGACCAGGGAGTGAAGAAATTAAAAAAAAAAATACGAGTTCCATCTGGAGTGGAGAGCAACCCCAGAGAGCTTTGAGCAGAACCCTGCTCTGGCGACCTCATCACCATCCCACCCAGGGAGGAGCTCTAGCTGCCACAGCCAGCCCCGGTCACTGTCCCCATCACTGCAACCCCGAGCAGCAGGGCTGAGGCCCAGCGGCCTCCCATCACCCCTCCTCAGCACTGCCACCACCCAGCGTGGCTCCGTGGGCAGGGTGGAGGGAGTGGTGGCCCACGGCAGGGACAAGAAGGTCATCACGACCAAAGTGTAAGGAATAGTAAAATGGTTCAGTGTCAGAAATGGATCTGGTTTCATCCACAGGAATGACACCAAGTGATATATACTTGTCCTCTAGACTACCATAAAGAGGAAGAACCCCTAGGAAGCACCTTCCCAGTGCAGAGGGTAGAGAAAATATGTGGTTCGATATTCTTGTTGGAGAAAAGGGTGCAGAGGCAGCAAATGTTACAGAGAACGGGGAAAAAGTAAAAGGACGCCAGGCCCAGCAGCGCACACCTTACTCTATACAGAGACCCTCTGAGCATTGACCAGAGTCTTCCAAGCCTCCTATGTAGGGGGAAGGGCGCTGGCAACCAAGGTATGAGAGAACAAGGTAGACCAGGGAGACAGAGTATCCATCGGGGTTAGAGACTGTGATTCTCTAGGACAGCCATGAAGAGGAGCAGGAAAATCAAGGAGAAGGGACCCAGGGTCAGCAGCCACCTCAGTGTAGGGACCTCCCCAACTTCAGTTACCAGCACAGACACCCAGGAAACCCTCAACCACAAGATGGCCGAGAGACCGCAGCTGGGAAGTCCATTCCAAGGCTGAGCAGGGAGACACTAAGTGCTAGCTTACCAGCTCCAACATCATCCCAATTAGTCACCCAACGAAAAGAAATGAATATGCAATGCCAGCAATAAGACCTGAACAAAAGATCGGTGCTGAAGACCTCAAGTGCATGCCCCATGACCTGATGACCAGAACAATCTGCATTATGGGGTTTTTATTGTTTTTTTCCTAAAGACAACATCTTTTTTTTTCTTTTTCTTTTTTTTTTTTTTTTTTGGTAACGACCAGCATGTTTTTCTTTAAAGGCTGGCTTTTCCTCCTCCACCTTTAAAGGTTTTAAAACTGGCTTATATCTGGTTGAGATTATTAAGAACCTCCTTTTTAATTTATAATAAACGTTTATAATTTGATTTTTTTCATGAAGGTCAACCAGCTGCAAGTATCCGTTAATACAGATCTTTAATAATAATAATAATAATAATAATAATAATAATAATAATAATGCAGTACGGAGTTTGGCCTAAAAAACTGTATTTTTCTAGATTTTACTTATTATTTGTTTTTCTACAACGTCTTGTGAGTTCTCATATGCCTTGGTGATAAGAGACATTATAGAATATAGTAAACATAGAACATTCTTTTTCTCATGGAACTTTCTCCATTAATGGCAAAATGAGATGGGGGGGGAGCATTTTTACCATTCTAAGAGTGCTAGCAAAGAACTGAATATAGAGAGAAGCTGGAAATCCTCCTCCTAAGAGATAACTGTAGAAAGTGTCTTGTGGCAATTTATGTTTTCTTCACATGTCACTCACTTTTACTGTGGCATGTGGGACTCCTGTCCAGGACCAAGGGAGCAACACTCCTTTGCAGTGGAATCACATGCTTATACACAATCTTGTTGAGTTTTTTTTTTTCCCTAATGGGAAACCCCACCTAAGAACGGAATGAGACTTAAAGACTTGCAGCTCATTATTTTAGTTGTATCGTAGCCACAGCTCCAAGAAGACAGCTCTACACTCCTTGAATCACGATCATAAAAATTTGCACTGTGGTGTTCAGCTCCCCGAGGGATATAATTACTTCCTCCATGATACCCAGTACTTGAAATGACCTCAACAAAAGCATTTCTTTTCTTTCTGTCATTTCTTCCCCCCTTCCTCTGGTGTGTGGCAAAGCAAGTTGCATTTTTAGGAGCTAGAAATTCCTGTGGCCTGGTCCTTGCTGGCAGATGGCCACAGGACTGGGCTAAGGGCTGTTGCTGGTCCAGATCAAAGCCCGGCCGTTCTGCTTTGTGCTGTCCTTGGCAGAAAAGACTTTGCTTCTTATCATTCCATCTTCCTCTACCAGAAGCCTGAGAAATGAGACACGAGCACTTGGGAAAAATACTCAGTGCCATAATAACCAGGAAAGGTACTGTCCCACCTTGTCCTCCTGGTGGATGAGGGACTCATGCCAGAGGATGTTAACCCTTTGGAAGGACCGTGCAGCTGCATGCATTTCATGTCCGGGCTCGAAGATTACTTCTGCGTTTCTTAGTTGTTGCAAATCGACCGTGTCGTCCTGTCCATGCTCTTTCTGTCCTTCCGCAGGCCTGATGTTTTGTGTTTTTCCCCCCACTCTGTTTCAGGGCTCATCGTTGGGGTGATCCTGAGGTACGGCACCCCTGCCTCCAGCGGTCATGACAAGTCACTCAGCTGTACTCAGGAAGACAGGGCCTTCAGCACCTTATTAGTGAATGTCAGCGGGAAGTTCTTCGAATACACCCTGAAAGGAGAAATCAGCCCTGGCAAGATCAACAGTGTAGAGCAGAATGACATGCTGAGGAAGGTGAGCTGGGGAACACTCTGCCACTGGGGTCCTGACATGGTTTGTGACTTTCTCATTCCATCCCGGCCTTGTGGAGAGAAATCCTTTCAGACTCCTGGAGCATGGGTAACATTCCTGGCTCCCAGTTTTGCTAGGAAGCTTTGGGGCTATGATGAGGAGAAGAATGAACCAGATGTGAACTTGAGCCTGTCAGCTTTGTTAGGATCAGGAGCTGATGTGGGCCGCCATGTTGTGCAGCGGGTTTGTACGTCACCACTCAGTCTGTCTCTCCACCCCCATCTCTTCTTTACTATGTCTCTTGTTATGGTTTAAGGATGGGGTTGTTTCTTTCTTAAAATAAGATTGGTTTCACTCTGGGTGCCTGGGTGGCTCAGTCAGTTAAGCTTCTGCCTTCGGCTCAGGTCATGATCCCGGGATCCTGGGATCAAGCCCCGCATTGGGCTCCCTGCTCAGCGGGGAGTCTGCTTCTCCCTTTCCCTCTGCTTTCCCCCCAACTCTTACTCTATCAGTCTCTCCCTCTCTCAAATAAATAAGTAAACATCTTTAAAAAAAAGAGATTGGTTTCACTTTAAGCTCATTTATTCAGTGTCCCCAATTGTAAGTCTTAGTTCTTCCTGGTTCTTTTGCCGTATTCTACAAATACTTATTTAGTGCCCATTCTCATTGGTGAGTAATGCCAAAGGCTTAATGAATCTTTGGGGGAGGGATACCTTGTTGTCTTAGAATTTGAGTCCAGGCACTATTTTTCATTTGATGCTCAGGGTAGCTAAAATACACGACAGAAGGATCATATATCTCTTCACTCAGGTGATTTCCAAGAGAAGCAAGAGATCTGTATTTATCCACATATACTCTCTTACCCTGTAGACCCAGGCTTATCAGCAGGAGACTTCTGTCTAAACTCTGGGTGATCCTGGTTGTAGGGAGTCTCTTTTCACATAGAACAAGGCTAACGTGTGCAAAGGCTTGCAATCAAAGGCAGGGTATAGCCTATGCTCCACAAATTAAATTATTATTGTTTTCAGATCTACCCTAATCCTTAAGGAAAATTAGTCTCAATCTGGAGCATTAAACATGCCCATCTTCTCTGTGTCCTTAAAGGCAGTCCTAGTGAACTCTTTGCTCTCAACCCTCATCAGAATGCCGGGGAGTTCCATAAACATTTGTGAAATTAAATGCAACCGAGAAAGATATTCCATATAATCGCCATGCTCATGGCTGTTTTGAAATGGCAGCTTGAGTCTGTACTGGATAGGATGGGGGAGAAAAGGGAAAAGAATCCAACCCATTTCCATCTTTAAGATCATAATAGAAGGTGATACTGACTTTTGCTCCTGTTACCTTTAGGAAAAGGTTGATTCACCTCCGTTCTGTTTAAACTTTTGCTGCACAAAGCAAAGGTGGGAGAGCAGACAAGGCCGAGATCATCGTTGTTAGCCGAGGGGAGGAGAGACGTGCCGAGGCGGCTTGGTGCATGGTATTGGAGTAGGTGGCAGGAAACTCTTGTGCTCATTCCCACGTGACTGTGGCCCCAGTGTCCTCATACTGGGTATTGTCCAAAGCCCCTTCTCATTCTGACGTTCCTCATTTTTCACACTACTCCTGTCTTCAGCAAGAAGATCGAAGAAAACATAATTTGTGAGAACCATTTCGCTTTTAATTAGGCTGGTTAACATTCCCAGTTTTTAAAGAGACGTGCTAACTTGACTTTTTTTGTAAGAGACAGAGAGCGGTGCGGGGAAGGGCAGAGGGAAGGGGAGAGAGAGCATCTTAAGCAGGCTCCGTGCCCAGCATGGAGCCCACACACAGGGCTCGATCTCATGACCCTGAGATCATGACGTGAGCTGAAATCAAGAGTCAAACACTTAACTGACTGAGCCACCCAGGCACCCCTTAACTTGACTTTTAATAATTAGAGTAAAGCTTTAAAATTAATTTCAGTAAGAGCCGATCAATCTACCAACGTGAACAAATTCTTTAAAAAGTTTAGGAGTTATATAGACTGTTTAATTCTTTTCTGGATGTGATAAGATTTTGCTTTTTAATAGTTTCAGAGGGATTTCTGGGTATCGAGCCTACAAAGTAATTTCAGTCACCCCCGAGCTGCCGAATTTTCCTTTTTTTTTTTAATTTTTATTTTTTTTGATGTAAAGTTCGATGACTCATTAGTTGCATATGTTGATGTTGAGAAAGCCGCCAGCGTCATTGGCGACTCTGATCCAGGCCACATCAGGTCTCACAAAAGGCTGGTCACTCAAGAGAGACTTAAATTCATTAGAACAGTGTCAGAAACGGTTCTGTGGGAGGATACAGAAAATTAATAAAGAATCATGACAGCATCTTTTATTGCAGTTGAACCTTTATAAAGGCTTGATAAAAAATCAAGATGTTTTTATTTGTCGTTTAAAAAACATTGGCCGGAAGCTTTCTGTGAGTCCTCAAAATTGCACTGAACTGTTATTTCTTAATATATATTAAACAGCACACCAAGAGCAGGAGTCAGAGTGCTGTATGGAGAAGAACATGGCCATCCACAGGGGAACTGTGACATCTCTCTTGTGATGAGTCCGCGATTTCTCACATTTATCTTATTTGCTTCAAATATTCAAACTTCAGTCAGTGGCTTAATATTAAGCAGATATTATAGCACCAACTGGTATTAAACTAGAAATTGACTTTTCTCTCTCTTTTTTTAAGTAGGCTTCGTGCCTGACGCAAGACTTGAACTCATGATCCTGAGATCAAGAGTCGCATGCTGTACCAACTGAGCCAGTCAGACACCCCCCTACCCCTGACTTTTTTCTTTTCAAACTTTCAGGTAACGTTTGATCCGGAGGTCTTTTTCAACATCCTTCTGCCTCCAATTATTTTCCACGCTGGCTACAGTTTAAAGAAGGTAAGAGATTTTTTGCCAGTGTTTCTTAGAGCGTGGGGATCTCTGTGTTAACGGACCTACATAATTTTCTAGTTTTTCCCTTCTCCCACGTTGCTTATTACTGTGTTCTGCACCCACTCGGAGACTATAGTTGTCTCATCATCAGTGATTTGAAAATCTGGAGCGCTCCTACATTGCCGGTAGGAACGTAAACTGGCGTGGCCACTCTGGAAGACAGTTTCATAGTTTCTTACAAAACTGAAGTTGAAAATACCATATGACCCCACAATCTTATTACTGAGGATTTCTCCCAGAGAAACGAAAACTTGCGTTCACGCAAAAGTCCGTGCGTAATTGCTCATAGCAATTTTATTTGTAATAGCCCCAAACTGGAAACAACCAAAATGTCTTGCCGTGGGCGCGTGGTTCAACACACAGCCATACCATGGAATACAACTCGGCGATAAAATGGAACAAATGACTGATATACGCAACAGCGTGGATGGGCCTCAAAGGCATTACGCTGAGTGGAAAAAAAAAATCTAACCTCAAAAGGTCACGTACTGTATGATTTCATTTATATAGCATTTTAGGCATGACCAAAGTATAGGGATGGAGAACAAATTAGTGGCTGCCGTGGGTTAGGGATGGTGGGGACTAAGCGGGGGGTGACTGTAGAGGAAGTCTTAGTGGTGATGGCACAGTTCTGTGTCTTGATCACGGCAGTGGATCCATGAATCTACACATGTGATAAAATGACACAGAAGTATTCACACACTTTGTCCCAAAGTCAGCGTCCTGGATTTGATCTTGTGCTATGATTATATAAGGTATAACCAGTGGAGGAAATCTGGTGGAGGCACATGGGGCCCCTCTATACTATCTATCTTTGCAATTTCTGTGAATGTGTAGTTACTCCAAAATAAACAGTTAATACAAAAGCTGTCCTTATCTGTCCTACTCTCCCTCCGGATTTAGGTTTTCTCTACCAAAAGATGTGTCCTTTTCCTGCCTACTCTATGGGGTTGCCAAAGTCTCTAAATCTGTATGTCACCTATTGACGTGTCACAGATCACAGATGATTTTATGGGTACAAATAATGTTATTCTCTATCTAAGTGAAGAATTTGGGAACTCCTTATCCGATCAAATGGGTGATGAATAATTTGGCAACTTAATGAACTAATCTTAACATATCATCAAGGTCATAGTTGCTTTAAAATGAAACCAAACCACTGGTTGTGAAAGCCATTCTAATGGCTGAAAAGCACCGAAGGTTTTGCAGAGCCTTCCCTCTGTCAGCCTCATTTTCCCAGAAGAAAAACAAATAACAGGCTTTGCCAGTTACCAATTTAAGTTGTTTTTGAAATGCCAGTCTTTCAGGCTACCTGCTATTAGTTCAGTCTCTTTCCTTTTTAAAGAGTCCTTATGGTGGCACTGAAATCGTTGGTTCTTATATGGTTCTGCCATCTGTGATTAAAGCTGCCGTCAGTTAAATGTATAATAACCATTCCACCACTTCACTGCGGGTATGGAAACAGATATATTCAGACCCTTTGACCTACGCACATATAGTTGTCACGCAGACCTGGGCCTTTTTTTTCCCCCCTAACTTGAAAAAGTATCATGGGAATTAGCTTTGATTTTGTGCTACCGCTCCGTTTGCTTCCGGGGCCCGTTGTCAGGGAAAGAATTCACCTATAGAAGCCTTCATGTTTTGTGAACTTCTCCCACCAAACTCTCTCTCGGTCTCTCTGTCTCTCTGTCTCATGGTAATATTCATCAGTGAGGAATGGGAGAAGGAGTAGAAATGCAAGTCTTAGAATGGTACACCTTCTCATTCTGATCTTAGGCTCATATTCTTGAAGACTTTACCAGGGCACATCATCTCCTTTGTCTTTTTTTGCCATCCTCGAACAGAGAGGGAAAAGTAGGGGAGACTGAAGCAGTCATGGCCTTGGGATCCATACATGACTGGCAATTAAGAAGATGAAAGGCCTAGGATTCTGCTAGCACCCAGGACTAGGACTAGAGGTACCGTACTTTCTTCCAGAACAGGATGTGGTAGGAGTCGAGAAGGTGGCTGGTGCGGTTAGTGTAATGCCCTGCGCTCCAAAGACCCTCTTTCCAGTTCTGGCGCTGCCGTTTGGCGGATCCATGACTCCCAGCGGCTCACACCGCACCTTCGAGCCTTAGACGTCTCTCACGCACAGTGGTCCCCATAGCACCGTCGTGATGGGGTCGCTGTGAGAACTGGATGGGCTACTCTATGTAAAAGTACTTCGTAAACTGTGCAGTAGAGAGTCAAGCACTAGGTGTAATAATACACAATATACACAATAATACACAAATAAGTGACACGGCATACCTCTCTTGTGTAAAATTCCAGCTCGTATCAGCAAATATGAATGGCGATGGGTAATTGTGTGTGTGTGTGTGTGTGTGTGTGTGTGTGTGTGGTTTTAGAATATGTTATGGGTATATTTGGGGTGGCAGATTTATATTCCTAATTTGTGTGTGTGTGTGTGTGATAACCGCTTTTATTTATACGGGTCAAAGATATCTTTGTATATCAACAAATACACATTTAAGGTAACAGTTTCAAAGACTCGAGTCCATGATCACAAATCAAACACCCACCGTTGCCCGTTTAAAATATTTTCGCTTGTTC
The DNA here is from genome assembly GCF_023065955.2 of Ursus arctos. Classification (NCBI taxonomy): domain Eukaryota; kingdom Metazoa; phylum Chordata; class Mammalia; order Carnivora; family Ursidae; genus Ursus; species Ursus arctos. Next base: position 39,104,070 of record NC_079873.1, on the reverse strand, counting down.
ATTTTCAAACAAATCTGTGATTGAAAACACCCTCACGTGCGCGCTGGAGCCATCTCTGAGACAAATGAGGCCACGAGAGAATCCCTGGGCAGTGTGGAGCTGGGTTCTTGGACCTCCGCGCGGACGCCGAGCCGCTCCTCCCCATGCGGGCGGGCCCCGGGCGAAGACCCGCATCCAGCGCAGTGGCCGCGTGGAGGGGCTGGAGGTCCAGCGTCTGTGTGCAGGTTGTCAGCTCGTGTGTCATCCGGCAGCGTCCGGACCTGAGCACGGGACCTTGCTGTGTGGATGATAAGTGCTAAAAGCGGCGTGCTCTGTGTGCAGCCAATGCTTGCGCCCCGGCCTGCACACTGGGGCCGCTCAGACCCCCACTCAACCAGACTGCAGCCGAGAAGGCCTCCCAACAGTGCTGGTCCTGCTACAGGTGCACCCTCACCCACCTCGTCCCCGCGCCCAGGTCTCCCGGCCCAGGAGCTGTAGTGCACACCTGATCCCCCCGCATCTGGACCCCTCGACCACCCACAGGATCCAGTTTCTCCCCAAGCCCACAGACTAGGGCTCAGATTCACCTCTGCCTGAAAACCCAATCAGAAGCACAGACCCACCTTTCCACTAACACGCGTGCGCTGCTCTCCAGGTGGGTCCTCAACTGCCCTCATTCCCACTTCCTTCCAGCCCAGGACCTCACAGGAGCACACCACATGGTGCACTTTGCATTGCCCCTTGCTCCCACACCCACCCCGGGGACCCGAATCCAGCACGTCCTAAAATCGAGGTGCCCTCGAGCGAGGCACCAGGGACGTGGGCCTCGTCACCCAATGCACAGGGATAAAGGCTCCACCAGGCTCTAGGCCGAACCGGTCCCTCTCACACAACCCTGAGACCCGCCTGTCATGTGCAGGCTCTGGAGCAATTGTGAGCTCAGAGCTGGGCTGCCCAGCATGCGGCTCCCCTTCCTCCCTGGGGCCCCACAAGCACTACCAGATCTTCAGCACCCCACACTCCATGAGAACTAACCTTCCAGGAGGAGAATCCGCAGCCCTCATATTTCTGATTTTTTGTTTGGGCAAATATGAATACAAATTTACTTAATGCATTCAAACCAACCATGGGGATCGTTTATCTAAACGAGAGCTGAGTGGCAAGAGAAAGCAATTCTGGGATTAACATCTGTTCCTGGATACTTCTCATGAGTTTCCTTGGTCTCACGTCTCTGTCTTGATGGACTCCTAGCCCTCCCTGATTTAAGCTCTTGATTGAGCTTTTAAAGGCAATTAGGTTCACAGTTGTTGATTCTTTTTTTTTTTTTTTGAAATCTAATTTTTTCAAAACAGGTGGATAAGTACATTCACTTAAAAAAAAAAAAAAAAGACAAGACCGGGGACAGTGGCTGACAGAAAAGGCAAGCATAACTTGTCCATAAGATACACAGGCAGCGCCCTCATTTGGTGACTGTTGGTGTGGCAAGCCCTGGAAGGATTCTCTTCCGAACAGGTGGCTTAGGGGCACTAGGCGCTCCTTGACACCTTCTTCACAGTCTTAGAGAGGGCCAAGCACTGGGGAAGCTGAGGCCAAGGCTCAGATTGTCTGCTTAGAATACAGGCAGAGGATACACACAGCCCTCTGTGTGGTCACACTTCCTGGTGGCTGCTTTTTTTTTTTTTTTCAGATTTTATTTATTTATTTGACAGAGAGAGTACAAACAGGGAGAGAGGCAGGGAGAGGGAGAAGCAAGCTCCCCGCTGAGCAGGGAGCCTGAAGTGGGGCTCGATCCCAGCACGCTGGGATCATGACCTGAGCTGAAGGCAGACGCTTTAACCGACTGAGCCACCCAGGTGCCCCGGCCTGGTGGCTGCTTGATCCGAGTTCTTCCTAGTCCCTGTCCTTCCCTGATGTTGCTCAGTTGGCACGCTGGGACTCTCCTGCCTTCGAAAATTTTTAAATAAAGTATTCCTGGCCCCTGTCAAATTAAGATGTTTTGGGGGTTTTTGTTTGTCTGGTTTTGCTAAATAGTTCTGAGTGTCCAATGACAACAGCTTATGCCTTGAGGAGTAAGAACCATGGCTTAGGGTTCCAGGAACAGGGATTTTCCCCATCAGAATATCTGCAGGCCTGGTGACTTATGAGAAGTAAATCCGTGTGTGTGTGTGTGTGTGTGTGTGTGTGTGTGTGTGTGTTAATGTAACCAGTGAATGTACAGAAGCATTGAGAGGACTGCAATTTTGCCATTTTCTTCTGAATAGTTGGCTAGATCTTATATTGGTTTAAGTATATACGCTTATATACATATATATAAACTTATAAATTTGCCCATCTTAACTGGAACTACCTATTTTTCATTTCTCCACTTCCATCTTTCTTGGCCCTCTTTCCCAGGCTCCAAAGATTAATCCAGAAGAATATCAGGAGACACTTCAGATGTCATGAGGCGGATACTTAGGACACAGTTTTCTGATACTGAATTAAGCAGAAAGCCCCTTAGCACTTTCATACTTTATCAGTTTCAAACTTCTATCTGTAATGATCTAAGGTACACCAGACCTGGAAGTGACTTGTCGAATCACTAAAGTAAAAGAGTAAAATAGTTTGGGTTAGATCTATGAAAATGATCGGTCTACTTACACACACACACACACTCACAAAAACTTTCTCTCTCTCAGTGTAACTTAATATAATCAGAGTAGTTTTCCCTGAAATTGACTAAGCCGTTGCTTGCTCAGTGATTAATAGGAACAGGGATATTTTAAAACCACAATGTTTATAGCTAAATAGCTTTATTCTGGAGTAGCTTCAGTTATTACTTGTTATAATGGAAGCAGTAAGTAAAGTCTCACTTTTAAGAGACTTTTGTTGTGTTTCTTAAGCTCGATATCAAAAATCACGATGTGATTCCTGCCTCTTGTTTTATTCAGAGACACTTTTTCAGAAATCTTGGGTCTATTCTGGCTTATGCTTTCTTGGGGACTGCCGTTTCCTGCTTCATTATCGGGTAAGTTACCCTCTGTCATTAATCAAGTTAACACACTTTCCAAAGACATGAGATCCATACGGGTCTGCAGAGTCCAGTGTTTTCCCCAACTATTTTGAGATACAATTGACACATTATGTGAGTTTCAAGTGGACAATGTGTTGATTTGAAATATTTATAAATTGCAAAATCATTGCCACCATAGTATTAGCTACCACCTTCATCCTGTCACATAGTTACCATTTCTTTCTTATGATGAGAATGTTTGAAACTCACTCTCTCAGCAAAATTCAAGTAGATCATTCAGTATCATTAGCAGTAATCATTATGATGTACCTCAGATGCCCAAACCTGTTACTCTTCTAACTGGAAGTTTGTATCCTTTGAGCAGCATCTCGCTATTTCCCACCACCCCCAACCGCTGACAAGCACCAGGGTCCAGGATTTCGATGTTTATGATGACGGCAGTTAAGGTCTCGGGCTACCTTGTGCAGCGTGGTAGCTGTTAGCCATGTGGAGCTATTTAAATTAAGATTCAGATAAATTAAAATGAAATAAAATTCACACCTAGTCCCCAGATCTTGGTTCCTGATAACATTCTCCAGTAAAAAGAACCAGGGCACCTTGCAGAAATGGCTGATTCTAGGGCTGGGGCAGCAAATACACAAGATAAGAACGGAGAATATCACAGTGCCAAGAAGTAAGGCAGTGCCCAGAAAACAAACAAAAGGACTTGGGGCATGTCCAAGAGACACAGAGCCAACCTGAAAGCTCCCCTAGGGCCAATGGGCAACGAATGACAAAATAAATAACATTGTACTGGACCCAAACTATAAAGTAAACATCTGAGTCTCTACCGATGTTAATAAATGATTGGATGAATAAATACAGGGCAGAAAAGTGTCCCATCTCCTGTGCAGAAGAATTCCAAATAATTTATGTCAACCCCCACCCCCTAGGAGAGGGAGCTTATGTCCCCTCCCGCTTTGATAGCAGGCTGTGCCTAGTGACTTCCTCCCACAGAGGACAACAGGGAAAATGGAGGAAGAAAGCGTAGCTTTACTGTGGGGAAAACCTGACAGATGCCACCTTGGCCAGATGATCAAGGTCAGCAGCGTAGTGGTAAATCACGCCGATACTCTGCACCCTCGACGTTTGTCATGAGAATGGCCCGTTTCCTCCCCAAAACACATTACCTTGGTATAATCATGAGAAAAAAAGGTCAGACAAGTCCCAACTGAGGCACATTGTACAAAATACCCGGCCAATATTCCTCAAAACTGCCAAGGTCATCAAAACCACACAAAATTGGAGAGGTCACCCCAGCCAAGAGGAGACTAAAGAAACGTGATGACTAAGTGTCATGTGGGATCCTGGATGAGATTCTGGAACAGAAAAGGGACATAAGGCAAAAGCTTAAGGAAATCGGAGCAAAGTATGGACCTTAGTTACTGTTTAAAAAACTAGCTGGAGAGCTGGAAGGGCCTTTTGTGTCGCCAAAATAGGAGGGGCTTGGACTTCGTCCTTTAAGAGAGACAAGCCACCGAAGAGAGACAGGTTAGGTGACTGGTATCGGTGGCAAGATGGGAAAAGGTTGCCAGCGAGAAGCCCAGCGCCCAAGTCTGTTTGTGGTCGAAGGAAATGGAGAGGCAGGTGTTGTTTCAGGAAATGTCTGAAAGGAAGGGGAAAGAAGCCTTCGACGGGCAACAAAAGGCAAATCACATCTGCCTCACAGAGTTACTGGGAATCAAAATTGAACTGTTTAAGTGTCTGGAACAGTGCCCGGCCCACACTAGGGAAGCATTAAGTTATAGCTATGTATTCTCCAAAGGACTCCATTCTGGAAATAGTTCCTGAGCTCCTAGCTTCGTCTGTTGTTCTAGGCACCCGGCATACAAAGGTGAGCCATGGCGTGGTCCTTACCAGCAAGAATATTGTTACTAGAGTGTTGTTAACTGTAGGGTGCAGTGAATCTATTCTGTGCTTATAGTTATTCCCCTAGCCCCTGTAGCTGCCACCACACACACACACACGCACGCACACACACACACACACACACACACACACACCCTTAGTGACATGTACTAGGCCTTTCAACACTCCTCACTCCTCCCATTTTATAAGCTCTCCTGTACGAAATGTGCTCCAGCCAAGTGGAAATATTTAACTTGGGAGGCTATCTTGGACCATGTCACATCCTGCATGGCGCGAGAAGGGCCGCCACTGGCCTGCCTTAACCCCTGCAGAGAATGAGAGGCCAGATATGTCGATGGGTACACTGAGACTTTACTAGGATTTTTACAGAGTTTTGCTCCTTTTCCCTTTTTTTTTTTTTTTTTGAAATCATTCTTGGCCGAGAAGGTTGGTCACTCGGACCTTCGCGGCCTGCCCGTATTTGTTTTTCTCTCTAGCTCGTCCAGCACGCGCTCACTTCCACGGCTTTAAGCACACTGCCTTAGAATCCTGTCAGTTTGCTACGAGCCATCGATTACACACTGTGAAGCGTTCTTTCCCTTCCCTTCCTCGATTACCCAGCTGCTTCAGATGCCTTAAAGTTGTTGCTGATCGAGGCCTGTGCTTGGTAGTCGTCAGTAAGCGCGACTTGAAGAAATGGAGTGGCGTTCAGAGGTTTCAGCAGGGTGACGTTAACTGTAAACCAGGACGTGGTGCCCAGACCCGATTTGCACGTGTTCCTGCTAAGTGGCCCAGCACAGCAGCTGCCCAGGGTTTCCACCAGTCACCCTGGAAGCACAGTACTGTAGGCTGCTCTGCTCGCATATTGGCCAGGTTTTCGTTTTCTCCTCTGACACAGTCCACCTTCCCTCCTTACAGAAACCTCATGTACGGTGTGGCGAGGCTCATGAGGACCGTGGGACAGCTCTCCGATAAATTCTACTACACGGACTGCCTCTTTTTTGGAGCCATCATCTCTGCCACTGACCCAGGTATTTTGCCTATTAGGCTTTGTCATCACAACATCCCATGAGCTCCATCTTAAAACGTTCAGAGCAACCCTCAGCTTGGGCTGCAGTAGGGAGACTGTCGAGTCAGCGTGGAATGCTGACGGAAGAGTTCAGGAAGTGGTCTCATAGAGTTAGGTGGCTTTTCGAAGAAAGGTGTGCATTTCCCTTTTGTTGTTGTTGTTATTATTGTTATTAAGATTTTATTTCCTTGGGGGGGCTGGCATGCACGTGTGTACGTGTGTGCGTGAGCAGGGGAGGGGCAGAGGCAGAGGGAGAAGCAGGCGCCCCGCTGAGCAGGGAGCCTGATGCGGGGCTCGATCCCAGGACCCCGAGATCATGACCTGAGCCGAAGGCAGATGCTTGACTGGGTCACCCAGGCACCCCCTTATTGTTTTTGTGTTGTGCTAAAAAATACATAACAAATTTTACCATCTTCATCATTTTTAAGTGTGTACAGTTTGGCAGTGTCAAGTCTGTTCACACTGTCGTGCAACCAACCTCCAGAACATTTTCATTTTGCAAAACCGAAACTCTGTACACATTAAATGATAACTCCTGCATTTGCATCTCCCTCCAGTCCCCAGCAAGCACCGTTCTTCCTGTCTCTGTGAGTGTGACTACCCTAGCTACTTTGCAGAAGGTGAAATCATGCCGTGCTTGTGTTTTTATGTGTGGCTTATTTCACTCTGCATAATGTCTTCACGGTTCATCTGTGTGGTAGCACGTGTCAGAGATTCCTTCCTTTTCAACACTGAGTCATATTCCCCTATGCGTTTACGCCACATTCTGTTTACGCATCCATCCACAATGGACACTTGCATTGCTTCTGCCTGTATTTCCCTTTTGTCTTTCATTTTAGAATGTCTAATATAGCCATAATTTTTACACTTAGACGGTCTTCTTCCTCGGTGTTGTGCTTTCACTTCATTTAGGAAATCACATTTCATTTAAATAAGACCTTTTCTTAGTGGAAAGGCACGCGGTACCTGCAGTGAATGTACTGTCCTTGTAAACTCCTTTTTTGCTCAGTATTCCTGCGTGACAATACACTGTGACCTGATTCCTATTCATAAATCTCTTACCTTGTACTTTTCGAGTGTTAGTCGAACCACCTCTTTAAAGTGGAATTATTATATGCCCACCCCGCTCTGCAACTCAAGAAGAAACAAACAAAAAGACCTCCCTTTTCCAAGTTGGAACCTATAATTAAATCATTATTTATTATTATTTCCTCTGATGTCAACCATTGAGAGGACATTGTAGGCAAAGAACTTATGGAGAAAGAGATGGTCCTGTCCCAGTAGTGGAGGTGGAAAGGCCAACATTTATGATGCCCTCTAACATTCTGGACAGGAATGATTTTACAGATACTAAGATTCTCCCCACCACACAACTGTACCACGCCACGTGGGTGTCCTCTAGATCAGTGAGATGACAGAAATGTTCTGTGTTCTATGCCCAGTCCAGTGTGGTAGCCAGTAGCCACATGTGGCTTCCCCTCGAAATGAGGGGTAGTTCAACTGAAGTACTGACTTTAAAATTTTATTTTATGTTAAGTAACTTAAATTTAAATAGCTACATGTGCCTAGTAGCTATCATATTGGATAGTACAGCCTAGCCAGTTGTCTGGTTCTGAAAACTGCCGCTGTTCCAAAAACCATTGACCTCTCTTACCGCCATAATTTATTCCAAACACTAAGTGAATCGAGATCAAAGACTCGGCTGGTTGAAGCACCCTGGTTTTTGAAAAAGAGTGTGGGATGTGGAGTTGCAGGCCAGAGTTTGAGTCCTCGACCTGCCAGTCGCTGACCAGGGGGCCTGGGTACACTTTCTTTCCTCTGTGGCAGTTTCTCAGACATGAAATAGGAATAGGGTTACCTATTTCCCAGGGCTATCATGAACATTAAATGAACTAACACATGTAAAGCACTGGCCACAGAATGTGCTGATCATGTTGGTCTTTATCCACGTCTGGTCCGGCAGAGATTTCTTTGGTTTCCCCATTTGTTTTAATGATCTCTCCTTTTGGTTTTGCTAGTCAGGTTTTTTTAAGTTTATTTATTTATTTTTTTAGTAATCTCTACACTCAGTGTGGGGCTCAAACTCATGACCCCAAGATCAAGAGTTACATGCTCTTCTGACTGAGCTGGCCAGGCACCCCCCCCATTTTTTTTTTTAAGATTTATTTATTTGAGAGAGAGAGAGAGAGAAAGACCACTCGGGGCGGGGTGGGGAAGGGTCAGAAGGAGAGAGAGAATCCTGAAGCAGACTCCCTGCCGAGTGCGGAGCTCGACACAGGACTCGATCCCAGGATCCTGAGATCATGGACCTGAGCGAAAATCAAGAACCAGACATTAACCAACTGAGCCATCCAGGCACCCCACCACCCCATGTTTTTTTAAAAATAAATAACAGGTCATCACTTAATTCAAACATGTTTCTAAAGAGCACTCAAGGGGCGTCTGGGTGGCACAGCGGTTAAGCGTCTGCCTTCGGCTCAGGGTGTGATCCCGGCATTCCCGTAAGACCAAACTGACTTGTGAGATCGAGCCCCACACCAGGCTCCTCCGCTGGGAGCCTGCTTCTTCCTCTTCCACTCCCCCTGTTTGTGTTCCCTCTCTCGCTGGCTGTCTCTATCTCTGTCAAATAAAGAAATAAAATCTTTAAAAAAAAATAAAGAGCACTCAAAAAATAGTTTTATTATTTTCATACTACAATGTCTGTGACTATCTCCAAATACGTGTCTATTGAGAAAAAGATTCAGTGTAAGTCTAAGAAAGGTGTTTAGTCTCTCTGAAAATATATTACTAACTATACTCACCTGTAACTTTTTAAAAAAAGATTTATTTGAGAGAGAGAGAAATGTAGAGGGGCAGAGGGAGAGGGAGAGAATCTCAAGGAGACTCCCCACAGAGCATGGAGCCCAATATGGGGCTCGATCTCACAACTCTGAGATCACAACCTGAGCTGAAACCAAGAGTCAAATGCTTAACCGACTGAGCCACCCCGGTGTCCCCTCATCTGTAACTTTATCACTAACTTCCTACTCTAGTACCAGCAATAAGCAAAAGGAGGTTAGTGTAATATAAAGTTCACTGATATTGTTTTCTGACCTATTAGTGTTGCTTCATTTAATTGATGGAAAGGCTTGTTTATTCAGATTATCTTCCTAATTGTTTACTTCCCTTTAGTGTGTCCATGCTGTGGTAGAAATTAATGAAGGCATCACCATGACGCACCGTTGTTGTTTGGCCTGTGAAGATTGGCACAGTACGGGTTTTATATGAATGAAAGTTCTAGAAAATTGGAAGTTTAAACTTATTAAACACCAGGACATTAGCTGCTTTTTAATGGAAATCTTTTTGAAATGTAGACTGTTTTTAAAATTAAATTAAATTATTAATTTAAATTAAATTAATTTAATTTAATAAAGTAAATTAAAAGTCTTTTACCAGCTTCCTAAAAATCTGTTGTTTGAAAACTTGGGCCATAAAAGAGATAAAAACTTAAGTGCAGAGTTAGGAGGGACCGTAAGACCAAACTGACTTCTTGTGCCTGGTGCATCAAACCAAAATTCCAGTATCGGGATATGTGGTGGTCTTGACAGATACGACGAATCCGAGTCCTTGTCCCTGATTACATCATATTTGGCTCGAGACACCAGTCTTCCGGTCTTCCCCTGGAAGGGGGCACCCTATGTGCGGGGTGGTGGAGGCGGCTCTGTGACCCGCAGTCATCTCCCTTCTGTGGTTATGTGTCAAGGGTGCCACGTGGACTGTTACTTTAGACGGACCCACACAGTTCAGCCAAGGACAATGTACGTTTCCCCCCAGAGCGCGTCTCTAGCAGCTACCAGAGAAAATGAGTTGCTCTTCCTTCCCGCACACCATTATGAAGCGATTCCTCTCATTTTAATTCTGTCACTTCGACGCCCCTCGGGCCACTCAGGCCTACTCACAGGCTTCAGAATCGTGATCGGTCCGGTCGGAGAGTAATTCTCTAGTCGCATCTCCCGGGCTGCTCATTCTCTGGCTTATGCTTTGAGACTCAGTTCCAGTATGCCACCTGCCCACACGCTCTGCCCTCACTCCTCAGCCACCCGCTCCCGCAGCTCCGGAGTCAAGTCTGTGCTGTGCCTAACCGTACTTGCCACTTGGTACTGAGTGCTCGCAGGTGCTGAGTGCTCTTTCCTACACAGCTGAAGTGTTCCAGCGAAGTTCGTTCGTTGAATGAGCAAATTCAGGTTCTTGAATTTTCCTTCTTCCTACATCTGCCGTTTAATTTTTCCCCACTACTTTTTAGATGCCTGTACCCAAGGTCTTCGGTTAGTTAATTGTCATTTCTTAGGCCGTGTCCAGTTAGAGGCAGCCCTGGTGACCCTGCTCTCTGTGATTTCAAGGGTCCCACTGTGGGGGGGGGTAGTCTGTGTACTCTCCCCCATGCGCCCCTCCTGAGCCAGCCAGTCTGTCACCGCTGTTTTATAAAGTGATGGGCAGGGAGAATGAGAAATTGAAAATCAGAGCAGCCAAATTCAGACGGGGGCCATGGAGGTGTTCGTTGTTAGTACTATGAACTATGCAAGCCTCTCTTGTCATGGTATGCGAGCTAGCTGCACGTTGTCGTTTTGTTTTACTACTGTGAACTGTAGTGTTTCAGGAAAACGGTGCTTAAAGTCAAAAGGGCTCTGGAAAACCATGGCGCTCAACACCCCCCCCCCCCCCCCGCTTCACTAAATCTTTGGACTTGGCCGTGTGCTAAGTTCTCATAACCCTTTGGTGGCTGTGTGGGATGGCTTCTGTTTTCCCCTCCAGATTTACTCACCACCCTTCTCCGCCCTCCTTTGGGCGCCAGGAGGCTGATTTGTATGGAAGATTTCACAGGTTCTTTTGCCTTCTGGTTTCCCATTAGATTTGTCCATAGGGGAGTACCCGTGGGAGACTGGAAGGAGGGTAGAGATGTGGGCTCCTTCGGGCTGGCTGTGTCCCTTGATCAGAGGACACAGATCCCATCAGGTGACCGTCTCTACACGGCTCCTGGTTCAGGCAGTCACACCTTCTCTGGACCCTCTGGGCCTAGGGATAGTATAGGAGAGTCCCTGTTTTCAGCAGCATATCCTGTCCTCTCTCTTGTGGTTTTCCCATACTCTTCCCACGTTTCTATAAACACTCCCTTCATTAAGTACTTCTCAAGTTGCTCAGTTTGAGGGTGTTATCTCTTTCCTGCCAGGATCCTGACTGATAAAGTCCTGGGCCCCAGGTCTCCTGGGCTGCCAGCCCTGTGCTCTGTTCATTGAGATTAGCCTCCACCAGTCGTGAGTCCCCGAGTGACTGATGTGACCAGAGGCCTCCGGTGCCAACCCCCAGGGGACATGTCATATGAGTAATGAATAAAACTTCGCTTGGGTTCAACCACTGAGATTTTAGGAGTTCTGATGCTGCAGCAGAAAGCAGCCCATCAGACAGGGCCTGTTTTTTTTTTATCTCTGAATTAGGGGAAATGATAGTACTACCCACTTAGGGATGAGGACTAAATGAGATTGTAAAATGTTTATCATAGTGCCTGCTTCATGCTTAGTCCTTATTAATCGTTGCTGTTGTTATTAGCATTGTTAGTTTTTCTTCAACATTGGGTTAAAACAAGATAATTCTTTAAGATTTTATTTATTTATTTGAGAGAGAGAGCATGCATGAGCGGGGGAGGGGCAGAGGGAGAAGGAGAGAGACAAGCAGACTCCCCACTGAGCTGGGAGCCCAACAAGGGGCTCAATCCCAGGACCCTCAAGATTATGACCTGAGCCAAAGTCAGATACCTAACCGACTAAGCCACCCAGGTGCCCCCAAACAAGATAATTCTTATGTCACATGATAATAAACTGCTAGAATAAAGGTTTTATATTAGTCCGGGTTCTTTGGAGAAACAGAATAAATAGATGTGTGTGTGTGTGTGTGTGTGTGTGTGGACACAGAGAAAGTAAGAAAAGAGATTGAGTGATTATAACCAATTGGGTCATGTAATTATTATGGAGGCTGAGAAGTCCCAAGATCTGCTCTTCAAAGGCCTGAAAACCAGGAAAGCCAATGGTGTAGTTCCAGTCTGGGTCAAGGACAGGAGGGGACCATTGTCCCAGCTGAAAGACGGGCAGCAAGAGCAAATCCTTCCTTACTCTGCCTTCAACTGATCAGATGAGTCCCACCAACATTGGGGACGGCGATCTGCTTTACTCAGTCGTCTGATTCGAATGTTAATCTCATCCAAAACCTCACAGACAAGCCCAGAATAATGTTTAACCAAATATCTGAGGCCCCCCCGCCTAGTCAAGTTGACAGATAAAATTCACCCCCACAGGTTTTCTGGAAGGAGCCACAGATACTGTTCATGTAACAAATAATTCACAGAATAAGAATTTTGTAGCCAAATCCCTAAGGTTTTTTCCTGTTGTGTTACTTGATAAAGTGTACTTAAGGATGGATGAAAGAGACTGACCTTGTGCCTTGTGTTAGGAAGATGACATGTCCTCCAGGAACTGTAGCTTCTGGCAACGCCCCCCCCCCATAGTGATTTGAGCACGTGGATGTATAATTACCTGGAGCAGCCTCATGATAGAGTCGACATCTTTCCTATCCAGATTGTTCTTTGCTTACTCTCAGTAAGTAAATTAAAGTTTCTGGAAGGAAAGCATGAGGGGGACAATGTAGTTTTGGAATCTTCCTTAACCCCTGACAGAAATGGAGGAAGCAGGACAGCAAAAGAAAAAACACAGAGCTACCGCTAGCTGACTGAGTACCCATGAATCCCCAAATGTCTGCTGGGGTCCAGCCACCAGCAGCGGTGAGACTCAGGGGTGGGAACAGCAGCTGTGCAGGAGGAAATAGAAGGGGAGAAGAGGAGGCCGCTGATCCTTTTGACTGCCAGGGAACTTCCCCCAGGTATTCACCCTCAAAAGGACACGTATTGGATAACAACAGTTGAAACTGGGAGGTACTTTACAGGCTGCAATCTGTGGGTGACAGCGAGGACACTGGAGGAGGTGCAAGCCTGCCAAAGTGACCCAAGCCCTCAGGGGTCAAAAAAAAAAAATCTCTCTGGAAGGACGGAGCCACTCCCTAAAAATGAACCGCTAAGGACCACAGACCCTGCGTGACAGGGCATTAAAGGAGAAAGCAAGCTCAGATACCAATGGAGGAAGAGACCAAAGGAGGAAGATTTCATGAGTATTGAGGGGGTGGCTACACTCTGAGACCACATTTTCGGTACTTCAGCATAAAACCAGCAGAGGGAGCCCTAGAGCCATGAAAGGAGGAAAGCTAGTCTGGGCCTTCCCCCTCCCCACCTCACTTAGAATGAGCAGCAGAAGTGATTGAGATAGGACTTCATGCAAGACTATTGCAAGAAAAAATGAAGATAGCCCCTCTGAATAATAAAGTTGCAGATAAATAATATCAGCAAAATAGGCTACCAAAGCAGAATATTACTACTATTCCAATTGAAGGTAAAGGAAATTCAGGGGGCGCCTGGGTGGCTCAGTTGGTTGAGCATCAGACTCTTGGTTTCCGCCTGGGTCGTGATCTTGGGGGTCGTGGGATCGAGCCCCGCATCAGGCTCTGCATTCAGTGCGGAGTCCGCTTGTCCCTCTCCCTCTGCTCTTCACCCCACCTCACTTGCTTGCGCACTCTCTGTCTCAAATAAAATCTTTTTAAAAAGATTCAGAAAATGATAGAAGTTATGAAAGAACTGTATACATTGGGATTGGAAAATTCAGAACTGAGAGGAGTAAACGATAGGCATTGTGGAAAGAGTTGACAGAAAGGAACAGACAAGGAACCCAAGCAGTAAACAAGATGTAAAAAAAAAAAAAAACTATTTCAAAAAATAAATTTAAAAATGGACAAAACCAAGCAGTAGTGTGAGGGAGTATACATGAGGTGATCAAACTGTAGGGAAATGCAAGAAAACGATTACTGTAAAATCAGGTTGGTGTTTACATTTGGGTGAAAGAAGGGGCTTGAAATTAGCCCAGATAGGTGGGCTTCCAAGGGGGCTGGCAAAATCCCATACCCTGAACTTGGTGATGGCTACAAGAGGGGTTGGCTTGTAAGAACTCACAAAGGTAAATATTTGGTTTTGTTTTATAATTGTGTCCATTAGTAATGCCTTTGGTTGCAAATAGCAGAACAACACGAGCCTTAAGCAAATAGCTGTCTATCTTAGCTAATGGCCCTCAGCTGGTACCATGGCTTCTGCTACAATCAGGTGTCCGGGCACAATGCCTTTCTAGGGCACTGCCCTCGTGTTTCAGATACACATTTGTTGCCCAGTGGAGGCGAGATGACGATGCTTCATCCAGCCTCTCCATGCTCCTCCGGGCAGGAAGAGGTGATACACACTGCAGGGGAAGTTGGGGAGGCGAGTTTTTAGTTTTTAAAGTCCTTATGATGGAAACGAACAAAGCAGGAGGTAGTTGGGTGTGAGTGTGGAGAGGAGCCTGCCTGCCTGTGTGTATCTAGGACAGTGGTTCTTTACCGGGGGGTGATTTTGCCCCCGGGAGACATTTGGCAATGTCTGGAGACATTTTTCCTTGTCCCAATTGATGGGGAGTGTGCAGTGCTACTGGTATCTAGTGGGTAGAGGCCAAGAATGCCGTGAAATGTCCTACAAGGCACAGGAAAGCCGCCCACAACAAAGAATCATCATCTGGCCCAACATGTCAGTAGTACCGAAGTTGAGAAACTCCAAAAGGCTTTCAGGGAGAACGTAAGGGCCAAACTAACTTAATCATTTAATAAAAATAGTAATACATTATTTGTCTTTTTTTAAGGATTTATTTATTTAAGAGACAGAGAGGGTAAGAGAGAACGAGTGGGGGAAGGGGCAGAGGGAAAGAATATCCAAGCAGACTCCCTGCTGAGGGCAGAGCCCAATGTGGGGCTCAATCTCACGACCCATGAGATCAGGACCTGAGCCAGAACCAAGAGTCGAATGCTCAACTGACTGAGCCACCCAGGTGCTCCCATTATTTGTCTTTTTTACTTTCATTATTTTATGAGTGTACAGTGGAGTAGAGTTTTCCAGAGGCTGTATAGCATGTGATATTGACTATCTGTTGGTCAAATGCAGAAAGAGATAAGGGAACCATCTGTCTTCCATTAATCTAGACATTAAAGAGATTTGACAAACTGTAAAACAAATGGCTCTCTTCTCAGTAATTTTTTTGTTTTGGAAAATATAATTATTTTTCATTAACAATATGTATGTTAAGGGACTCCTGGGTGGCTCAGTTGGTTAAGCATCTGCCTTCGGCTCAGGTCTTGATATCGGGGTCCTGGGATCCCGTGGGGAGTCTGCGTCTCCCTCTGCCCCTCCCCCCACTCATGCTCTCCTGTGCTCTCTCTCTCTCTCAAATAAATAAATAAATAAAATCTTTTTGAAAATAAGTACATTAACTTATGATGGGGTTTATTCCTAGTTTTAAATGCATAAATATTTAAATTTTTGTTTTATTTAATACCGTAAATATCAATAACTATTTCCCACAAAAAGTAAAGCTCTTTAGGGGCCTCAGTAGTTTTTAAGAGTATAAAGGAGTCCTGAGACCAAAAGTTTAAGAGCTGCTCATCTGGAGAATAGCTGATTTTTCAATGTCTAAGAACTGTGAAGACTATGAGAAGTGGAATTATGTCTGTTCTGTCATAAAAGAAGACTTTCATTATTTCACAGACCTTTGTTAAAGCCTTGTCTGCGCCCTGACCCTATTCTGGGTTCTGGGAACACAGTGGTCAGTGGGTAAAGGGTTTCTGCCTTCGAAGAGATTTCAGTCTACCAGCGGAGCCAAATCACATTCACTGTGATTATTTTTTAAGGTTCCGTAACAGAGGTCTTTTCAAAATGTGATGGGATTGCAGTGGAAAGCACAGGGTTGCGGTGGGATGTTCTTAGAACCGAGACTCCTATCAGACCTCATTCAAATCAGGAAGACTGTCATTTTCATTTCGTTTGTCTCCCAAACCACTCTGCCCCGCCAAAAGTAGGAATCACCTCTCTACGTTTGTCACCAGTGGCTTAAGCTGAAACTAATCGATACGCTTCTTGCCCATCTTTAGTGACTGTACTGGCAATATTTAACGAATTGCACGCAGACGTGGACCTTTACGCACTTCTGTTTGGAGAAAGTGTCCTAAATGACGCTGTTGCCATTGTCCTGTCCTCGTAAGTAACAGTATTTCTGCGCGGGGAAGGGAGCCTCTGGCTTCTGGAATGCTCTGGGCTCAATTCAGAGGCTTATCTTAAAAGTGTTGAAGATTGAGCTGGGTGTTTTTCTAAATGAGTTTAATCAGCTCTGTTGATAAAGTTATGTTGCTTTGTGCACTTGGCAGCGCTGGGAATGCTGATGCCGGCATAACACGATGGCCGCGGGTTAAAGGCATACAGCACGGGGAGTGCTGGGCTGAGTGTAGATACCTACGTTTGCTGACCCTTTTAGGTGCCATGGTGTAAAGGCAGCATGCTCTGTTTTAACTCTCTCTTCTTTTTAAACCCCAGGTCTATTGTTGCCTACCAGCCAGCGGGGCTGAACACGCATGCCTTTGATGCTGCTGCCTTTTTTAAATCAGTGGGCATTTTTCTAGGAATATTTAGTGGCTCTTTTACCATGGGAGCCGTGACGGGCGTTGTGACTGCTCTAATATCCTTTCTGTGGTTTCTCCCCCTGCCTGGGTAGGATGGTGTGCTAGGACACTTGGAAGAACAAGGTCTCGGTTCTTCCTCTCAGAAATGATTTTTTTTTTCCAGAAATGAATGTTAAATCGATGCTTCCACTGGGGCTGGGGGGGGGGGGCTCCTGAAATGTATCCCTTTGGTGAAACATGACAGTCGAGTTTGTACCTAGCTAAGAGTTTGAGAAAATGTTTGGGAGTGTGACTCTAGCCTTAGCGCTGTCCCCACCTTTGCATTCTCTCCCTCCGGCAAACCAGTTGGAGATGGGAGTTTGGTGGGGACATTGGTTTTGGAGGGAGGGAAAGAGCCAGGAGGAGGCTGGGGAGCAGGAGGCCAGAAGGGAGCAGGCTGGGAAGCACTTGAGCCTCAAGCCTGCCCTCTGCTGTTGTGGGTCACTCGGGCTACCATGGCCGTAACTACCTGGGGCCAGCAGTGGGAATTACTGCAAGGTGGCCTTCCTTAAGTGAAGGATTGTATCATATTTAGTTAAAAAGCCAACCAACCAACATAAAAGCGAAGAGTGGGATGAGCAGGGCACCCTTTGACAGGTGTGCGGAGTCCTTCATCATATGTTCTTTCAGTGGCATTCAGATCCCTGCCATCCAGTACAACGCAATAGGAGCCACAGACGGCAGCCACGTCCTCTCAGCCTGCAACCAGTATACAAATGATCACTGAGATGTTGTACATGCAATTTCTAGAATAAATCTTTGCAATGTGGCACGTATTTTGCTCTTCCAGCATCTCTCAATTCGGACTAGCCCCATTTCAAGTGTTCAGTAAACACACGTGGCTAGTAGCTACCATATTGGACAGCACGGATCTAGGTGATTTCTTCACAGAGGCCCTTGTGGTGCCCTGGGGACTTGCCCTGCTTGGTGAAAGCACTCATGCGATGGTTCCATGCTGGCCCACTGTGGAAGGGCGGCGTTACAAGGGAACTCTCATGCGTTCATGAGGCACCAGCTGTGGACGCAGTTCATGGCAGCCCACAGAGGTCAGAGTCTCACCGGCCTAGTCTCCCTCCCCAGGCCTGGCTGAGGTACCCCCAGCACTGCTAGAACTAACCTGCCAGTCACCCCTCAGGCCAAGACCGTGCCCCTCAGAGCCATGGGCATTGCAAGGAGCACAGAAAACCTATTTCCGGTTGCTTTAGAAAGCTCCATTTTGAGGTAAAATTCACCCACTTGATGTGTACAAGTAAATGGGTTTGGGTATGTTACATTATTATGTTTTTAAATTGTGATAAAATACACATAACACAATTTGCCACTTTAAGCATTTTAAGTGTACAATTCAGTGGCACTAAGTACATCCACATTGTTTGTGTAACTGTCCCCACCATCTGTTTCCAGATCTTTCTCATCATCCCACACAGAAACAATATCCCCCTTTCTCCTCTCTCCCAGCCCTTGGGAACCTCTTTTCTACTCGAAAACTTGGTTTCTATTACTTTAAAAACCGAGCAGCAGCTTTGGGGCCCCCAAAAGCAGAGTTGAAGGAGAAGGATAGCCCTTAGAGAAGGGGGTCCTGGGCTCACCAAGTGTGGTTCTTGGGGGCGCCAATAACTTGTTCCCGGAGCCAAGTTCCTTGACAGGGGCCCACGTGACCAAGTTTACCAAGCTGCACTGCTTCCCCCTACTGGAGACGGCACTCTTCTTCCTGATGTCCTGGAGCACCTTCCTTCTGGCGGAAGCCTGTGGGTTCACAGGTGGGTTTTCCCTACCCTTGGGCTACCCTTCCTCTCCCTGTAGCGAGGGCTGTGCGAGCTGGAGGGGAGCTCGCGGAGCCGCTGCATGGGGTTGATTCACCGCTCACAGAACGTCCATACGGAGGACTGCTGAGCAAGGCTGGTGTTCTGCTTTAGGAATAATTTTGTTTCCCAGAGCCACACATTTTTAAAGGATGAAATTTATTGTTTCAAGCTCAGTTGTCTCCGAGTACTCACTCCTCCCAACTGCAAGTAGATGTTTAGCTGCAAAGTTACTGAGTCTACCTCTTAATTGTGCCCTCCATCCCCTAGATGGCTGCTGCTTTCAAAACAGTAACAGACAGCAGATAAAATCTGTCCGCTTGTGAGGGTAACTTTGTCTCTACTCAGATGAACGTGAGCACAGTCTGTCTTTGTTTCCTCTCTGGTCTATTTAATCATTGTTTTTCAATACTGTGTTTTTATGATGTCAATTTCATGTATTATTGGTATGAGTAACCTTGTGGTTTTAGTTCTTTGCATTCTCTCATCAAAAAAAAAAAATCACTGAATTTTCCCACTAGAAGATTTAAGTACAATCGCTATACATAATCCAGGTAGTTGGGAAGCCCTTTTATCCCCTTTTCAAAATACTGCAACATATCTTTATATGCAGCATTATAAAATACCCCACTTCTTTAAAACTTGGCAATTATCTGTAAATGTTGTAGGTATGGTCTGGGTGCGTCAATTGTCTTGCACAACAAAATGGTTGCCATTAATCAGAAATCAAGGTAACCAAGGCTTGGATAAATGACACAGTACCCTGGATCCATTTTGTCTGAAGCCCTGGACCATGCAAAAATAGAAAGCATTTGCTTGCAATTAAATTCATTGCTTCTAAGAACAAAAAGGAACATGACAAAAGGGTATGATGAGCCCTCATGGCCTCTCTTTTTTTTTTTCTTAAGATTCATTTATTATTTGAGAGAGAGTAGGGGTATAGAGAGAGAGAGAGAGACTCTCAAGCAGACTCCCCGCCGAATGTGGAGCCTGACACAGGGCTCGATCCCATGACCCCAAGATCATGACCTGAGCTGAAATCAAGAGCCGGACGCTTAACTGACGGAGCCACCCAGGTGCCCCACAGCCTCTTTGAAAGAATGAATGCTAAATGCCAGATTCAGCAGGAGTTTAGAGGAGAGGAGAAAATGCCCTTAAAACTGGAGCAAGAAGGGAAGTCAGGGACCTTGGCTTTGAAGGAGGGCAGTCAGAAGAAGGAAAGGTGGGGGCGGGGGAGTTTTCAGCAATAGGAAACTTTCCAAACTATTCAGGAAGTTAGATATGTTGGGCTTGCCTACCTTTAGTTTTTGTTTCAGCGGGGGATTTTTTTCCTGCTTCTTTTTTTCCCCATTGATTTTTTTTTTCTTTCTTTCTTTTTTTTTTTAATCTCTCACCAGGCGTTGTGGCTGTCCTTTTCTGTGGAATCACACAGGCTCATTACACCTACAACAATCTGTCGGTGGAATCAAGAAGTCGAACGAAGCAGGTGAGAGTGAGCTCTGGGTCCTCACGAGTCACCTGTGAATACAAGGGAGGAGACCCACAGGGTTTACGGCTTCCTTTTCCCGTCCCGTGCAGCTCTTTGAGGTGTTGCACTTCCTGGCAGAGAACTTCATCTTCTCCTACATGGGCCTGGCGCTGTTTACCTTCCAGAAACACGTCTTCAGCCCCGTTTTCATCATTGGAGCTTTTGTATCCTTTTTTGGTTCTACTGTTTTCTCTGTGGACAGGTGACCACTGCTGGGGAAGCTATAATAAGAAGAATTTCTGTTTTGGGTGGGTGACTGAGCCAGTGCTAGTTGGTGGTGTTTTTGTGATGAGAAAAAGAAGGCTGCCGCGGTTCGTGAAGCTAAATGTATTTGATCTAAGGATTAGCATTGATCTAAGGTTGTCCTCTCTACATGTTCTGTGTAAGATGGTTTTTCTGTTGCACTGGTGTTTGGCAGGTGGTAGCTTGTTTTGTAAAGCACCCTGCTTTTTATTTATTTATTTATTTTTAAAGATTTTATTTCTTTATTTGTTTGAGAGAAAGAAAGAGCACGCGTGTGCATATGCCTGCAGGGGGAGGGGCAGAGGGGGAGGAAGAGGGACAAGCAGACTCTGCGCTGAGCACGGAGCCCAGCATGGACCCTATCCTGGGGCCCCAAGACCATGACCTAAGCTGAAATCAAGAGTCAGATGCTCAACCGACTGAGCCACCCGGCTGCCCCGTAAAGCACCCTTCTTAGCAGATCTAGAAGTTGGCAACTGTGTCAGTCCCAGAATCATTTATATAGCATTGCTGCATGAATGCCAATCCAGGAGGTTCCCGATTTGGAAGACCTGAAGGTTCTTTTACTCTTGTTCTTGACTGCACACTGGTGCAGGCAGCCCTTCTCACGCTGCCCAGGGAAGCCTGTAGGCAATGAACACACTTTCACTGGAGCGTCCCTGCTGTGATAGATCACCGTGGAAAAGACTCCTTTTTTTTTTTTTCCAAAAAAAGAGAGGAGGAAAAGACAAAATGGAAAAATACTTGGTTCCCTGACTTCCCTGACTTAGCTCCATTGTGAGCGCAGCTTTTGGAAGAGAGACACAGTTTTAGGGATTGGCTTCTCTCAAGAGAGGAAGGATGTGAATGCCCAGCAGTGGATCGACAGCTCAGAGTTTTGCTCGCTTGGCCTCAGATCCTGTTGTTTTCATTGACGTGAACTTCTCTGGGGCTTGGAACGGTAGCCGTCCAGCTCAGCCTGGATTTCACAATACTGAGCCGACGTCCCCTGTTGCTGGGCATTTACTCTTGCCTTTTCTGAGGCCTCATGGGTAACCTAAAAAAAAAAAGTAGTGTTTTTCTCTTCTGGGCTTTTCATTTATCGGACAGGACTAGGGGACACTCACCAAGCAGCTCCATAGTGACCTTGGCCCATTGCCATGTGGGGGACCTTCCGGTTAGAGTGTTATCTGCTTCACCTGGGGCTGTTTTTCTTAGATTTACACACTCTCCAGACTAACAGCTAAAACTCTGGGGGATCAGCATTCTCGTTCTCGATTCAGAAAGACCTTGCTTGTCCCCTGGATTTGTATTCCTAGCACAGCATCCCGGGAGAGCTAGTGAGAGCGCAGCAGCCCTTGTTTACGGAGGAGGGCCTTGCTGGGGTGGCAGGGGGACAGCGGCCAGCCGGGCCCCCTGGGAATCCCGAAGGCCGCTTACCACTTGAGGTCCTTTGCATGGCTTCTGGGATAGAATGTGCTTTCTAAGCACTACCTGTTTCCTTCTGTTCAAAACAAAACAACACAACCCAGAACCAAAGGGGGAAGAAAAAAACCCAGCTCAAAGCAGAAAAAACAGTCAGTCCTTTAGCCTGGAGAAGGCAGAAGACAGTTCCGCCCTCGCTTCTGCCCGAAACAGCTGCAGCTGAAGCGGAAGCTCCCTGTCCCCACGGCTCCCACGGCGGTTTCCTTCTGTGACCAGGGCAGCGTGCACCTCTCCGCTGGGCCCTGTTCTAAACTCAGCAAGTGACGAATGACCCGTTTCCCTGAATTCTTCGCTTTCCACAGCAGAGCTCCCCTTCCACACTCCCCCGTTTCCATGTGTCACATTTGAGCCACTTGGGTCGAAAAGTCTCCCCCTCACATTGAGTCTTGTGAGGGATAGGAATGCTTCTTCAGTGGCCCAAGTACTTGAAGTTTCCGCACCAAGTTTCTCACTCATAGCATCTTCCCGGTCCTTTTGGGCCCCTACTGTTTACTGCCTGCTGAAGCTTATGAGCTCTTACCCAGGAAACTGGCTCTTTCCTGCTTGACCTGGACATTAGGCGTTTGTTCCTCATGTGACTTTCCTTCTCATGGAGCCCAAGCTACTATTTGCTCCTCTCAGTGCACCCCCCCAACCCCTGCCGTGGTACCTGAGCTTATTTCTGGACTCATTTTTAGAGAAATGGGAGACTTGGTCCACACCAGCTTAATTAAATCAAGAAGTTATAACAGGGGCGCCTGGGTGGTTCAGTCGGTGAAACGTCTGCCTTCGGCTCAGGTCATGATCCCGGGATCCTGGGATCAAGCCCAGCATTGGCCTCCTCACTCAGTGGGGGGCCTGCTTCTCCCTCTGCCTCTGCCTCTCCCCCTGCTTGTGCTCTTGCTCTCGTGCTCTCTCTCTCAATAAATAAATAAACTCTTTTAAAAAAAGAAGTTACAACAGCACATTTAACAGGTTAGGAATTACCTCTGGTGGGAGCCAGGAGGTTGGGAAAGTTGTCTGGCTGAATCCCCGCTTGTTGCTGAGACTTGTTTCCAGGGAGACTGGACAGACTGGCTGCCTTGTGCAACCATCCTAATCTTCGTGCAGTTATCTCCTGCTCATGAGGTGTCACAGCATCCCTAAAATTCTCTGCTCCACCAGAGGCTGTGGGAAGGTGCCGTTCTAGAAACCTCTTGGGTCCTTAACCTCCACCCGGTGGCCAGGTCGCCATCTTCCTGGGCAGAGCCGCGCACATCTACCCACTCTCCTTCTTCCTCAACTTGGGCAGAAGGCATAAGATTGGCTGGAACTTTCAACACATGATGATGTTTTCAGGTAAAAAACCATACATGTAAAGAGAATGAGTTTTATTCGGCAGGAATGTTGGCATGATTAAAATATAATCGATAAGTTTCATAAAGCGACAGAAGTTCAAAGTCCCGGTTCTTTTGCATCCCCTGCAGTGCTGAGTAGACTGATGTACATGTTAGAGTTAATATTGATTTTGCAAACCGTACTATCAAATGCGAACATTCTCCCCTAAAATATCCACATCTTCATTTTTATCTCTACCACCCGTGTGGACCCGGAGCTATATAAGTATTTAAAGTGCTTGATTGTTTCCTGGTAGATGTTCATAACCCTTAATCTTCCAGGAGGGCTCCAGACCTAAAATTAGAAGGGAGGTAGGTCTTTAATGAGAAAGAACACAGGCCAGGTCACTCGGTACCTCCCAGCTGCAGTATCCACTCTTGTAAAATAATGAAATTGAGCTAATTAGTTGACGTTCCTCCTAGCTCCAGCTTTCTCCGAAGCATTAAAACAAAACAAAACAAAACCCAAAAAACCACTTGCATAAACAAGATGAGCCCCAAACAGGAAGTTAACAGCAGTGATAGTTCTGCTTGATGTATACTGTCTCCCAGATGCCCCCCTCTCCTGTAAAGCTGAGAAATGTGCAGAAGCCACCGAGGGGACCAAGGACAGTAAAATATGCGGAGGTAAAGGAAGGAGAGAGCCACTGGCATGAGTTCACGGCACAGTAAAGCATCAGGCATTATAGACGAGCCCCACGTTAGAGCGTCTTTGCGGAGCAGAGGGAGGAGATGGTGGGGCAGAAGGCCACAGTGATCCTTCAAGGTACCTCTGGCCTCTGCAGGGGTGGGGAGGGGCTGTGCAAAAGGCAAAGTTAGTAGCCGCCCTTGACTGCGACATCGTCGTTCTCCGGGGCCTCAGGGCCTTCCTGAGCTCTCACCACCAGGCCCTGCGCAGCGGAAGCGCTTGCTCTGTGTAGTACTTGCTTAAGTCTGCACTGAGATAGGCAGCCCGCCACAGCAAGTGCCTTTCACTCGGACGCACGTTCATGGGGCATCCGCTTTTATAAGCCACAGTTCTGGGTTCTGGAGGAGACCAAGACGGCCTCCTTGCAAAGAGCTAGCTTCCTGTGGAGAGAGGGTGGCGCATTGCACATGAAAGGTGTGGAATCACGGTGGAGAAGAGGCGGGCCTAGGGCCATCTTTACCAAGGGGGAAGCCTTCTACCTGGGCTTGCCAGAAATGGGTGTCACGAGGCAGCAGGTTGGACAAGCAGGAAAGCATTACCAGGCGTGGCTTTTTCCAGGAAGGGCAGCAGTGTGGTTTCACTGTAAGACACGGTGGCTAGTGCAGAAGGAGGGTAAGGTGGGACGGGAAAATTGCATCTAGGCTGCTCCACTGTTGGGAGTCTGGACCACAGAGAAGCCCCAGTACTGTGCCAAAGAGTTTAGGCTTGACCCAGGAGCAGCTGGGCAGCTTTAGAAGTTTCTGAGGAGGGCATGCCGAGATCCTCCTTCCATATCAAGAAAGTGCTCCTGGAAAAGAGCAACACCAGCTGGAGACAGCTCAGTCACCTGGATGAACTTGATGTATGTTCATTATTTCCTGCACTAAAAGACTGAGAAGTACACGGAGCTGTTTAAAGATATCTCCTGTAAAAACTATTTCCTGCCGGGGGCAATCTCACCATCGAAAGGAACTCAGTTCTTCAAAGTGATGAAAAACCCAAGGCTTCTCTTTCATATCGCTTACAGCGTTTACCTCATAAAATAAAGACGAATGTAGCGCGCATTGTCTCTCTCTGACCCCCGAGTTTTCTTCTTTGAGACAACATCCCTTTAGAGGCTGAAATATTGATTGTCGACAAAGCTGGCCGTTGAGCCATCTAGACGTGCATAAGCATCTCCGTAGCACAGATTAATAGAAAACATTAACTTTGTTTTTTCATGTCACTTTTTGGAATCATTCTGTAGTGAATTGTGAAGTTCTCAGATGAGTGAATTTGCAAAATTATCTGGAAAGGTAGGAAACCATACAGATAGAGTGGGTATAACTTTTCATTCTCTCATACGATATACACAGTTGACCCCCCCCCCCCCGGTGAACAGGAATTTATACGAGGTATCTATTAAAGACCATGGATTTGCTATAAAACAAATGATGAGCATGCTTTGGAGAAGGAACAAAAGAGCTTACAAAGGCAAACCTTAAAATATGTGTGCTTAATCTTTTTTTTAAATCAAACAACATTTTATTAAATGTAACATAAATAAAATCTAATGCAAGATCAAAACATGAGAACTCACATAAAAGAAGAACAAATATTTGTGAATATATTAAGAAATATTCACAATTGGGGTGCCT
Source organism: Ursus arctos (assembly GCF_023065955.2). Lineage (NCBI taxonomy): Eukaryota > Metazoa > Chordata > Mammalia > Carnivora > Ursidae > Ursus > Ursus arctos. The sequence goes on along the minus strand of NC_079873.1, from coordinate 39,078,785 downwards.
GGGTGGAATTTTTTACACTGAAAATCTCAGTTGAATATACTCATAAATTTTCACATACTGGAGAATATTTCTTATTGACAGCCTACATTAACATATCTCCTCTTTCTTAAATACTTCCCAATATATCTCACACTGATGAGCACTTAATAGATACATGTTCCCGGGGCGCCAGACTTAAGTCTGCCTTCGGCTCAGGGCGTGATCCTGACGTTCTGGGATCGAGCCCCACATCAGGCTCTTCCACTAGGAGCCTGCTTCTTCCTCTCCCACTCCCCCTGCTTGTGTTCCCTCCTTCGCTGGCTGTCTCTATCTCTGTCGAATAAATAAATAAAATCTTTAAAAAAAAAAGAAATAGTCACAATTGTTTCAGTTCCTTTGTGAGTGTTGCACTATGTAGATCAAAACATATGCTCTTAAAATTAAAGGTAAGGAATATACTTAACTACATCAATTTAATATATGTTTCGCAGGGTTTTGGGGTTTTTTTTACTATAGTCGACACACAATGACACGTTAGTTTCAGATGTACAACACAGTGATTCAACCTCTCTGTAGGTTGTGCTGTACTCACTATAACTATTTGGTGCTTAATCTTAAAACCCGTTAACGTGCATGAAGGGTCAGCCAACTGTAGTTCCTGGGCCAAATCATATACTTCACGGCTAAGAATGGCTTTTACAGATGGCCATGTACAGTCTGCGTGATGATAGGAGACCCTGACTTTGAAATCCAATCAAGTGACATCTCCTCCTCCAAAAGAATTCCATTGTTTTGATTAACGCACCTGTATTACAACAAATTGTACCCAGTTACTATTGTTCCGTTCTTGGTTTTTGTCGAGAAGATTTTGTGGAAATCTGTTTTTTCTCTTATATGTCAGTACCTGCACAGTATCCTTGGTTTTTCCCCTTGCCCCATAAAGCCTAACATATTTAATATCTGACCCTTTACAGAAAAAGTTGCCAACGCCTGATGTAGACCGGGTTATATCGTTACATCTCCGTGTGGCTTTGCTAAGGAAACGCTGAACTGTTCTGTGGTTCACGGCACACAGACCACAAATACGCATTTGCCATATTCATACCTAGCTTGTTGCTTCAGTTTATAATGACTGGATGCTTGGATCACAGACCTAGAGAGCTTATGTTATTATTTCTTATTTACATTTCTTTTTACTTCGTGTCACCAGCAAGAGAACTATTTCAGTAATAAGAATCTGTTATTGTCTCAAAACGTGCCATACAAAGTACTGCAGTGTTTTTCTCATTACATTTGGGCATTTTGCAAAAGAAAACTTGCCAACAGGAGAAAACTGCATTCCCTGAAATTTCTTCTTTCCCAGTAAGACAACTGGACTCCCACAGCACACGCGGACTCAGTTTATTAGCCCCGAGTGGCAGCAGCGGATTTGAGGACACATTATCATTTGCCCTTATAACCAAATCTTCTTCTCTGGTCCCCGCAGGCCTCCGGGGGGCCATGGCATTCGCTCTGGCCATCCGAGACACAGCATCCTACGCTCGCCAGATGATGTTCACAACCACCCTCCTCATTGTCTTCTTCACCGTCTGGATCATCGGTGGAGGCACGACGCCCATGTTGTCATGGCTTAACATAAGGTCGGTTTGAAACCACGGCCAGTTTGGCGTCTAACCCAGGGGGTGAGACAGCTTAGTGCGTGGAAGGTTCTTACGGGGTTTGGTTTGGTTTGCGGGAGGGATTGAAAATAAAAAGCCATAAGTAAAAATTCAGAATATTGACTTTTCCACGAGAAAAAAAGGTGGGCATGAAAATTTCTCAGTACGAAAACACAAGGCCTCAGAAACACCTGGACCTTACTAGAACAGTGACACTAGAGCAGGAATGCCAAAGTCTTACAGCTGCAGGCAAGAGAATGGACGTCCCAGCTGGCAACGTCTGGCATCTCACATTCCTTTGAAATCGCACCTACGGCCTTCAAAACAAGCTCCTCCACCAGAAATGAAAAGAGGCATTTCAAGTTTTGTTTCTAGGAGGAAACCGTTCACGCTGTCTCTTTTCGCTCGAGGGTGCAAAAGAGGTGACATTTCCTGCGTTACCCTCGTTTGTTGTGGCCTCATGGATGTCCCCTCCCTGTAGTTTTGCAGCTGTGTCAGGATGGAAAGCCCTGACCGAAATTAAACTTTTTTAAAGAGCGTTTGAATCCCAAAGGGTGCTTGCAAGCTCCAGTACCTTAGGGTAAGGAGTCCCAGAGCCGAAGTCTGGCTCTGGTTCAAGGCAAGCCCTTCATGTGTTTGGGCCTCAGCTTCCCTTGACGCCGAGCGAAGGCAAGCTGTCAGATCTTCTGCAGGCCCCTTCAGCTGTCAGTGTGTGTGCTGTGCCCCACTGGGGGCGCTCCCACCACCTCGCTCAGTGTGGGGTCTACGGAGGAAGAATGTGGTCAGAACCCGAGACAACGCTAGGGTCGTGCGCGGGTATGAAGGCGAATTCCCTGAAAAGCCACAAGGTGGCAGTGTTTTGTTTTTGGTTTTGCTTTTTTTTTTCTTTCTCTGCTGGCTTTTAGTTCACATTTCCTTCTCTGAAATACAGAATGCCCCACACTGACAGCAGCAGAGCATACGTAGCTTGGAGCAGACAGAACCTACAAAGATCTCGTAGTCAAACCTTAGAGTCAGGGGGGAAACTGGAATTTAGGAGAAAACTGGAATTTGCAGAGAACAGTCTTCAACACGGCCCCCACCCCGCCCCCTCTACCGGGTCCCATCCAGGACTTTGGTTTTGATGGCAGGCAGGGATTCCTGGGTTTGGCCTCTGCCAGCTGCACCATTTCTGGGCTAGCAACTCTCAGCCTCACATCCTTGTGGGTCTGCAGAAGCTACGTGGGGCTGATGGGTGGCAGTCGCATAACAGCTAACACTTGTGTGATGCAGGCGTTCCTATAGAGAAGCTACTACTATTATCTTCATCGTAGAGTGCACACAACCGAGGCACAGAGCAATAACTTGCCCAGGTCCCAGAACTCGAGGTGGATGAGCCGGGATTTGGGCCCCCGCAGTGTTGCCCCATAGTCCGCGGTCTTAACTACTGTGCTCCATCTATCACCTGTGAGAAGGTTGACGGTGTTAGGGGCTGCCTCTGTGTCATGAAATTCGGGATGACCAGAACTTCGATGTCCTGGTTTGCATCCCAGGAGTTGGGTTAGGGAAACTAATTCATCACGGGAATATGAACCTAAAGAAAAAAATGAACAGATTTTTGGCTCTAAACCTGACACGTACAATAGTACCATCTTTGTTCTGTGTTACAATGAGGATAAGAAAGGAGGCTTACCCTGAACGCTATTGAGAATCTTTAAGAATCTCGAGATTACAGGCGCCTGGGTGGCTCAGTCAGTTAAGCATCTGTCTTTGGCTCAGGTCAGGATCCCAGGGTCCTGGGATAGAGCCCCTCATCCAGCTCCCTGCTCAGCGGGGGGAGCCTGCTTCTCCCTCGCCCTCTGCCCCTCCCCCCACGCCCTGCTCATGCTTGTTCTCTCTCTCACATTCTCTCACGTAAATAAATAAAATCTTTTTAAAAAAAAAGAATCTCAAGATTGACCTCTGAGATTACTTTCTTTTTTTTTAAATTTATTTATTATTTATTTATTCGACAGAGAGACAGCCAGTGAGAGAGGGAACACAAGCAGGGGGAGTGGGAGAGGAAGAAGGAGGCTCCCAGCGGGGCAGGGAGCCCGATGGGGGGCTCGATCCCAGGACCCTGGGATCATGCCCCAGGCCAAAGGCAGACGCTTAATAACTGAGCCACCCAGGTGCCCTTCTGAGATTACTTTCTGCTCCTGTTTGTCTGGTCACTCAGTAGGCACCCTGGATGCTCAGAGCCTGATCAAATCATGTTTGTTTTGCATGCTAGGTTAGAAGCCCTCCCACACACTACACACAGGTACAGGACCAAATAATTTCCCCCTGAGAGGGGAGAGTTGACTTGTGACATTTTGTACTTCTGGTAACCCTGTTCAGAACTGGGTCATTGAAACTGTCCTATCCAGAACTGAGAGTGTGGGCAGCTTTCCCTGAGGCACACAAGCTATATACACAAATATAATAACTGTATTGTTGTGGAAATATTGATGTAACGTATAGATAGCACTTAGAACATAGCGGCTAGCGCACAGCGAGGGAGCAGGAAATGACTCTGTGTGTGACTGGGTAGAGGAGAGATCTAGTCTCTCCACATCCTTGCCAGCTTTCGGTGTTGCCACTATTTTTCATCGTAGTTGGTCTAATAGGTGTGGGGGGGATACCTCACTGGGGCCGTACTTTGCATTTCTCTAATGACTGATGATGTCGAACATCTCTCTCTTCGTGTGCTTGTTTGCCATGCATAGATCTTCTCTGGTGAAACACCTGTCCAAACTTTTTGTCTGTGTTCTAATCAGATCATTTGGGTCGTTTTTAATTGAGTTTTGAGAGTTCTTTATTATAGATACTAGTCTTCTGTCAGAGGTGTGCTTTGCAAATATTTTCTCCCAGGCTGCTGCTTGTCTTCTAATCCTTTTACTAGAGTTTGTCATAGAACAGAAGTTTCGATTTTGAGGGAGTGCCGTTTATCTTTTTTTTTCTTTTATGCATCGTGGCTTTGGCTTTACATCTGAGGACTCTGCACCAAGCCCTAGGTCCTGAAGATTGTCTTCTGTGTTATCTTCTGAAAGTTTTTTAGTTTTATGCTTGACGTTTAAGTCTGTGGTCCATTTTGGGTTAATTTTTATATAAGATGCAAGGTTTAGGTTGAGGTTTTATTTTATTTGCCTAAGACCCTCCAGTTGTTCTGGTGTTGTGATAAAAAGACTAGTCTTGGGGCGCCTGGGTGGCTCAGTCAGTTAAGCGTCTGCCTTCAGCTCAGGTCATGATCTCAGGGTTCTGGGATAGAGCCCCACGTCAGGCTCCCTGCTCAGTGGGGAGCCTGCTTCTCCCTCTCCTTCTGCCCCCCACCCCGCTCCTGCTCTCTCTCTCTCTCGGTCACTCTCTATCTCAAATAAATAAATAAAATCTTAAAAAAAAAAACCTAGTCTTACTCCATTGAATTACTTTTGCTCCTTTGCCAAAAATTAGTTGGCTGTATACACGTGGGTCTGTTTCTGTTCTGCTCCATCGATGAATGCGTTCAGCCCTCCACCAGTACCACACCGTCCTGATAACTATAGTTACGTCATACACATTAACATCAGGTAGAGCAAGCCCTCCCACGTTACTCTTTTTCGAAATTGTCATTGCTATTCTAGTTCCTTTCCATATATATTTTAGAATAAGCTCATCTCTCTAAAAAAAAATCTCACTGGAATTTTCACAGGAATTGCATTCAACCTGTATAGCAGTTTGGGGAGAATTGCCATCCTTATTATGTTGTGTCTTTCATTTCATGAACGTGGCACGTTTCTTCATTTATTTGGATTGTCTTTGGTTTCCTTCATCACTGTTGTATGGTTTTCAGCATACAGTGCCTATACATGGTTTGTTAGATTTATATCGAAGTATTTCATCTTTTTTGAGCAGTTACAAATATTATTCTGTCTTTAATTTCAGTTTCTATGTGTTCATTGTGAGGATATAGAAATACAGTTGGTTTTCGTATTTGGGGGGGGGGGCAGAGGGAGGGAAAGAGAGAATCTTAAACAGGCTCTATGCCCAGCACGGAGCCTGATGCGGGGCTCAATCCCATGACCCTGAGATCATGACCTGAGCTGAACTCAGGAGCTGGATGCTTAACCGACTGAGCCACCCAGGCGCCCTGGTTTCTGTATGTTGATCTCGTATCCTGTGACCATGCTGCACTCATGTATTAGTTTTAGGAGGGTTTGGTTTTGTTTCGTTTTGTAACTTCTTTGGGATTTTCTACATAGACCATCATATCATTTGCAAACAGAGGCAGTTTTACTTCTTCCTTTCCAACCAGTGTACCTTTTATTTCCTTTTCTTGACTTACTGCTCTGGCTAGGACTGTCAGTACGATGTTGAGTAACAGTGACATGAGCTGACATCCTAGCCTTGTTTCCAGTGTTAAGGGGAAAGCATTCGGTCTTTCACCGATAAGTGTAATATTAGCTGTAAGGTTTTGTACATGTTCATCAACATCAAGTTGAGGGAATTTCCTTTTATTGCTAGGTTTTTGAGAGTTTTTGTTTTTATCATAAACAGGTGTTGAATTTTATCAAATGCTTTTTCTGTATCTATTGATATGATCGTATTTTTCTTGTTTAGCCTGTTAAAATGGTGGGTTACATTGATTAATTCTCTTTTCTTTTTCTTTTTTTTAGAGAGAGAGAGCACATACATAAGTGGGGGGAAGGGGCAGAGGGAGAGACAATCTCAAGCAGGCTCCACACCCAGCATGGAGCCCGATGCAAGACTCGATCTCGAGACCCTGAGATCATGACCTGAGCTGAAATCAGGAGTCAGACACTTAACCGACTGAGCCACCCAGGCACCCCCCTTTTCTAAGTTAATTTTCAAATATTGAACAAGCCTTACTTCCCTAAAACAAACCCCCCTTGGTTATGGTGTATAAATTTTTTATATATTGCTGAATTCTATTAGCTATTGTTTTGTTAAAGATTTTTGTGGTCTGTGTTCAGGAGAGATATTGGTTTACGGTTTTCTTTTTTTTTTTTGTACTGCCTTTGTCTATTTTTGGTATCAGAGTAATCTGGCCTCACAAGATGAGCTGGGACATGTTCCCTACTCTTCTGTTTTCTGGAAGACATTGTGTAGAATTGGTGTTAATTCATCTTAAAAGGTTAATGGAATTCTCCAGTAAAACCATCTGGTCCTGGAGACTTCTTTTTCAGGAGTTTTTACATTGTGAAGGCAATTTCTTTAATAGTTATAGGGTTGTTAAGATATCTCTTTCATGGGGCACCCAGGTGGCTCAGTCAAATAAGCATCCAACTCATGATTTCAGCTCATGTCATTGTCTCAAGGTCCTGGGATCGAGCCCATATTGAGCTCCCCACTCAGTGGGGAGTCTGCTTGAGATTCCCTCTCTCCCTCTCCCCCCACTTGCATGCTTTCTCCCTCTCTCTCAAGTAAATAAATAAATCTTTTAAAAAAGATTATCTGTTTCATACTGGGTGAATCGTGGTAGTTTGTGAAATTGGTCCATTTCACCTAAATTGTCATGTTTATGTTGTTTGTAGCATTACCTTAGTATTCTTTTGATGTCTGTGAGATCTATAGTGACACTCCTTGTTTCATTCCTAATATTGGTAATTTGTATGTTCTCTATTTTTTTCTTTCAGTCCTGCCAGAGGTTTGTCAATTTTATTGATCTTTTCAAAGAACTAGCTTTTTATTTGACTGATTTTCCATAGTGTTTTTCTGGTTTCTAGCTCATTGATTTCTGCTCCTATCTTTATTCTTTCCTTCTTTCTGTCCAGCTCTTCCCAGACATCATAATGAAGCAAATAGGTAAACAATACATATGGTGTTAGTGTGTCACATTTTCCAGATATATATATCAACAGTGATCACATAAGTATGGAAACTGACATTTATAGAGATTTCGTGAAAAGAAATTCCCTCAGAAATAAAGTAATGAGATTCACTGGTTTTTCTGGCTTGTGGTTTCTGATGTTACTTCATGACCATGAATCATTTATATGTGAACCAGGTTCTTATTCTAAATTGCTTCAGAAACCCCCTGAAGTTCAGTGTGGTGTTTTGACCTCTGAGACCTAAGTAGAATCAATACCTACCTGTTCCTTACTTCTCCAGGCTACTGACAGAGGCCCTTATGAGGTATCAAGTTGCTGCTCAGAAGTCAGAAGCCCAGGGTGGGATTCCGAGTTCCACCATAAATAATGAGGAGTTACTTGTGATTTTTAACCACGGCCAAGTTCTGGTCTGTGTATGAAATAAAAATGAATGTGACCCAAATCCAAAGCCTGGTCACTGCTTTCCAGAAATCCAGCGTATCTCTCTCAAGTTGCTATGTTGTGATTGATATTTTAAACACATGATAGCAAAGACGCTCAGATTGTTTTCTCTTAATGCACAGACTACGCATTTTTCTTAGTCCCTCGAGCAGGTGTTGTTATTCGCAAAGGACATAATTTGGGCGATTAAAAACAATGACCACAGGACAATTTCAGCAGAGGAGCCTTGTATGTGTCCAGAGCACATTTCTCTTTGTTGCCCCCAGCTCCAGGCGACACGCACATGAAGGTGGTGGTGATGGTGGGGGTGGAATGGCACATGCCCAGGCAGTCAGCTGAACAGGTGGCCTTCACAGCCCACCGTGCGGTCATGCAAACACGCAAGGACAAGGAAGAACACGCTGCTCAGTCTAATCCTGTTAGACTGAGAATTTACAGCAAAGCTCTTTGCCAGATAACTTGAAGAATAGAGGCAAGGAGAAGCCCTGAGCTCTTTATGTAATAGCATTCGTAACTGGATATTTTAAAAGAGTTTAAGGACGCCAGCCTGTTATCAAAGGGTAGATCCTGGGGCACCTGGGTGGCTCAGTTGGTTGGGTCTCTGACTCTTGGTTTTGGCCTGGATCACGATTTCAAGGTCACGGGGTCAAGCCCAGTGTCAGGCTCCGTACTCAGCACGAATCTGCTTGGGTTTCTCTCTCCCTCTCCTTCTGCCCCCTCCCCCTTCCTCCCTCATCCCCCTCTCAAATACATAAATAAACTTTTAAAGAGAAAAAGGGCGGATACTGTGAGGTGAAGAACTGGGGCTCTGGGGTCTAAAAGCCTCAGCTGCAGTCTTGGTTCCACCATTTTCTACCTTCGTGACCTTGGGCAACTTATTTAGCGGCTTCGACTCAGTTTCCTCACCAGTTTGAATGGGGACAATAGTGTAAGAATAAAATAAAAGTGATGATAAAGTAATGTGATAAAGAATTCTCTCATTAAACGTACCATCTGAAAAAAGAAATAAAGGTACCATCTGGCACACGGTAAGCATTTAGTATCTTTTAGCTTTTAAGTGTTATATATAATGCATATTATATATAATATAATATTGTTAAATTATCATTACTAATCATAGCATCAGTACCGCTACCATTGCTGTTATTATTATCAGTGAATCTTATGTTAATGGAGTCCAGCTTGCTTTTCTGGAATTTGCTACAATGTTTTACTGGTATGGTAAAATATAGAATATAGAGTCTGGTATAAGTCACATTCTGAGCATGTCCCTTGTTAAAGTACCATGTTAAGAAGCATATCTCGTTCTCACTTGCATATTCCAGGGGATATCAGTAGCATGAGAAGTTGGGCATTGTCTAGCACAGTGTTTTTCTACCTTGTTCTTATCATTGTTCCCCCAAAAGGAGCCCTTCAAAAATGTAACCCGTAACCCCATTACCTTCCAGTGAAATTTTAATACCGCAGATCTACTGTATACTCGTTTATGTAGTATCACACTTTAGAGGGCTATAAACCATTGTAATATCTAAAACTTTTTGTCTCACAAGAACCAATCTTCACACTCACGGGGGCAATACCACTCCCAATTGAGGATACATGATTTAGTGCAGTTGTTCTTGGTTGAGGGCAGTTTGCCACCTAGAGGCCATTTGGCAATGTCTGGACATATTTTGGGTTGCCTCAGCTGGGTAAGGGGGTGCTACTGGTATCTTGTAGGTCGAGGCCAGGGCCTGGAATGTCAACAGTGCCAAGATTATGGAACCCTGCTCTTAGTTTGATGGCAAAGTTCAAACGCACCCTGAATACAACCCAGAAATCGTTAAAGCAGGTGAAAATGGACCGCGTCAACTCCAAGGTGCAAGAGAAAGAGAATAGCGGAAGTTGGGTTAGAAGTTCCTGAAGGTCAAGAACCCGTGGACAACATGGTTTACTTGTGTCAGGAAAAAAAAAAGGCCATCTTTGTCTTCTTAAGTATTGTTGCTATTTTCAACAATATGGTGCTTTTTGCTGTTTCTGTCAAATACGTGTCAAAATATGTGTAGACACTTCAAATATGTGTCTAGTAACAACTTTGTTCTCCTTTTTTCGTATGGATGTACCTTGCTTTAGGAAACAGGTGAATTCCTGGAAAATTGTATAAATTCATCTTCCGTGAGCTGCACGTATTCCTCTGATTTCCTTACATTATATTTTGAGAGGCTGACCTTCATTCCCCATGGGTCCTCATTGGGCCTAGCTCCTAACATTGTTGCTTTAAATTTAAATGTAGTAGCCTCTCTGCCTCTCTGGGTTTTAGAGAATGGGGACAGTTGAAGAGAGGGTACGGATCTCTCTTCAGCGTGAGCCTGCCGAATCCTTGATGGGCATGGTCCAGGGCCTGTGCCCAGGGCTCCTGGGCCCCTGTGCTCCCCGTCACACTCACGCTCCCTTCTTCTGCTGCCCAGAGTTGGCGTCGAGGAGCCCTCCGAAGAGGACCAGAACGAGCACCACTGGCAGTACTTCAGGTGACACGAGGAAATCCTCAGAAACAAATTAACCGGGCCTGGCTTTCCTCCTCCTTCTAACCTGACATGTTTCTCTTTCTGCTGTTTCGTCTCTTTCTTCCTTCCCGTGTGCGCCAACCCCCTGCCCCTTTCAGCAAAGGGGCAAGAGGTCAGCTCAAGTCTAACACGCTTTTCCCCCCTGTCTCTGGGTTGGTTGCTGTGTCGGTGTTCTTGAGATTCTGTTCTCTGTCCCCGCATATTGGACGATGTGTGTCAACACCAAAGCCGGAGTTGGCAAGTGTCTCCCCTCTTAGACCACTGACTCAGGGTCCAGAGCAGTCCGTTTTCAGAGCCGCAGATGCTTTGTCCACAAAGTCTTGTTTATAATCTAGTAAACAAGGCTTTTCACTCATAAAGAGAATTAGGATTTGCTGTGTCCGCCATGACTGGGGTAGGACTTACACCATCTGAATGAAGTACCAGTGCTCTTTGAGGAGTTTTTAAAGTATGTAATTGCGTACTCCTACCTTATGGTGAGTCAGAAGATACAAACACAGATAAAGACTCTTGTAATACAATCGAGTTCTCAGTGTCCAGCCAAGTTTATGGTTTGATTATGCTTAAGGGGGGGCGATGTGGGGCAAGCAGAACAAAGACTTTAATGTTTCTTTTGTCCTGTGTGCGTCTTTATCAGCACGCATTCTTCCCGACCTGAATCTCAGTGCTGGTAGATAGGTCATGCAGAGTAGGCTTGAGCTGTGCTCTTGCCGCTAGGAAAGCGCGTCCCTCTCTGAGGGCGGGGGAAAGGACAGCGACGCTCACCTCCAGGCACGGACACGGCGCTATCACCAGGCTCCAGGTATACCGTAAGGATGTGTATATAAGGAACAGAAGCTGTAAAGTTCCCTAGCTTCACACTTGTTTTCTTCTGTTTAAAACACACACACATTCACTTTAGGTAGCAGTTAAGTTGCAGAGGAAACCCTTTCTTTTGAAATATCCCACCTTCAGGAAGGGAGGTCCTTCGGGCAAGGTACAAGTTATTACCCTTGGGACATGGGAGAATTCAGACTGCGATCTGGTGGTCAGGGTTTTACATGAAGGTGTGTGTCTCATATTCCTGCAATTATTTAGGGCCTCAGCCATTCACATTTTTGAAAAATTATCGATTAAAGTAGAACAGTTCTAAAATTCCTGAGGTTTCATGGCGTTTTAGATGGCAGCTAATCAGAATGTACTTATTGTCATAGCAGAAGAGAAATTATTCGTGCTCTTTTTATATTTTTTCATTTCAGAATGAGCACGTTAGTTTGATTGCTTTATTTTCTCACTTGGCGTGAAACTGAATGAAATGTAAAAGCAACAATTGTCATATTAGCCGCATTTCAACTGCTCAGTGGCTGGCCACATGTGGCTTGTGGCTAGCACATTGGACAGCGCCGATCTAGACAGTTGCAGAAAGTTCTGGACAGCGTGGACCTAGAGTCATTCTCAAGTTCCCCTAGACAAAATGCTGAACATTGTGAGTTTGAGATGAGGTTCGGGTGGCCCTACTTTTGTGAGTGTATCAAGTTATTTCAGTGTTTTGGGCTTTGTTGTGTTGAATTCTGGCCTGGCCGTACGGGCCCAAGATAAATAGATGAGTTCCACTGTCATTGCCAGAACTTGGATGAAAATAGTCACAACCTAGTCTTCATAAGCAGTTCTTGTTGAACAGAATTTAAGTCTTGTTAAACAAGGTTTTTTTTTTTTTTTTCTCTTAATAGAGATTACTTAGAAGAATAGAGGAGGCTAAGTTTCGTTTGGCAGCTTTTATCACGTTTGGTTTTATTTTCATTATTGTAATACAGGGCATCCTTAACCTTTTCTCCTACCTACAGTCTTCCTGATTTCATCTCGGACGGTAAAGTCAACTTGTTTTCATCTTTGCTAAGAAGGAAGCCATTTACAAAGGCTAATTACACCTATTTCAAAATTCACAGTATAGAAAGGAGAGATCGTTAGTGGCAGACCTGGACTGCTGTATTCTTGGCCATACTTTGCTTCATGCCCTTCAGATCACATAATCTCATTGCTTCTGCCCCACGGTCTGGCCAGGCCTTGTGGTTGGGCTGAGGGCTGCTGTGTCCCCTGGCATGCCAGTAGGCTGTCCGAGAAACACCAGGGTAACGGGCGCTCTGGGTCTGCACTGGGGCGCTCATCTGAGTAAACGAGTCTGCCATGAAGGGGCTTTGTGCTGCTGTAGAACCCACGGAACAGGGCCTAAGGTTAGATTCCTAGCTGTTGATCTTACAAATGCTCACCAAACGACCACACAGAGGACTCTTCTCTGGGGAATGTGTGCTAAGAGTCTCTGAAATGAGTGAGGGCTCAAAATCAAGAGCTAGGAATTCCATATGTGACCTCTCCTCTAACACTTTGGTACATTAGACGCATTGGGTGCATTGAGGCTCTGGTGTGACTTTTTGGGGGGGCAGCCCTGAGAGGTCCCTGAATTGGATGGATTTCATGTCAAGAAAATCTCTGTGGGATTTGTTGTTCAAAGATCCCCAAATAATGTCCTGTTATGAGGACAAGCCTCCAACCCTCAGAACTGCCAGCCTGGAAGCAGCCCCTAGACACACAGCAAAGTCCATCGAACCCCTACAAAGATCCTACCAAACCCCAGGCCCGTAGAGAGGAAAGCTGGTGTCAGGTACACTAGATTTTAACTAGAACAGTACCTGGCATAATAGATACTCAATAAATATTTGCTGAATACATAAACTCATCTTTTGGGTTTAAACTTTGCCTTCAGCAACATACGGGATATCTGTTCCCTTTCCCTCCCTGGTTGCCTCTTTCCAGGGACGCACAGCTTGGGTTAGTACTTGACAACCCTGCACTAAGACAGGGTAGAGTCTGGCTTTGAGAGGGTGGGCACATCGGTGTTGTCTTCTGTTTTCCTTTTCTATTAGTCTCTCTTTTCAAGAAATAACCTGGGCATCACGGGTGGGAAAGAGAGAGGGAGAGGAAGAAAAGTAAGGTGCACACACATGAGGTTTTGTAGTCCACTGTCCACTCATTGGAGTCGGCACCCCAGTACCAGACTGCAAAGACCCTTGGTTGACGCCATTCGGCACCTCCCTTCGAGCTCGAGTCAGACCTGCCAGGAATCATGTTCTCAGTTTATAGTTCTTTGCAGCACTAGAGGGAGCGTGGGAAGACAGAGAATTTTCCTGGCCTCTTTTTTTTTTTTTTAAGATTTTTTATTTATTTATTTGACAGATAGAGACAGCCAGCGAGAGAGGGAATACAAGCAGGGGGAGTGGGAGAGGAAGAAGCAGGCTCCTAGCGGAAGAGCCTGATGTGGGACTCGATCCCGTAACGCCGGGATCACGCCCTGAGCCGAAGGCAGACGCTTAACCGCTGTGCCACCCAGGCGCCCCTCCTGGCCTCTTTCTTTTCTCCTCCACCCCCCTGGGATCAATGTCACAGTTCTCCGCCTCAGAGCGAGGAAGGTACAGGGATAAAGAATTACCAGGTGCACAAAACAACAGTTGCTGTGTTACTAAACCAGGACAACTGCTCTAGTAAAAACATGGGATTTGTTGTAAGTAGATTTTGCCACTTTGCTTTTTCTTTCTGTCTTCAGTTGTTGATCTTAAAAGTGTCACTTCGGCTGTGGGAAGACATGGGGGCACCAGGATAAAACGTTAATGATATGCGTGCTCGGGTATTCAGGGGACGTGGACTGATGTCTGCAACTTTATTTGAATGCATCTAAAAATTAAGATGGATGATAGAGAAGTGGATAGATACAAAGAAACTCCAGCAAAATATTAACGGTAGAGTCTCGGTGGCGGGTATACACAGGTGTTCACTATAAAGTCTGGCACCGCCCTGGACATAGGAAAAATGGCGGAACAGAATTTTAGGGAATTAAAAGCAGGTCAGGGCAGACGTGAGGAAGCAGCAGAAAGGAAAAGGCGTGGGGCAGCAAGACCCACGTTTGGCTAACTGGGACCTCCTGGCGCAGGAAGGCAGAGGGACAGTTGCCAGCCGGCGCCGTTCCCCAGCGGCCTTACATAAGGTGTAAGCACACAGTGCCACTTGCCTCTCCTGCCCCCCGGGAGGTGACATGGAACATGACCTCTTTCTCACGACTTTTGCATGACAGCCTTCCTCTTCTTCTAGCTAACTATTCCTTCCGCTTCCGGAAGATGGTCAGCCTCTTGGCTACTTTCAGCCAGCGTGGCTGCCATGGTCCAAGCTAATACTCTCCATTGTTCTCCTTGTCTTTCTCCCTGGTGGCTTACAGAGTTGGTGTGGACCCAGATCAAGACCCACCACCCAACAATGACAGCTTTCAAGTCTTACAAGGGGTAAGTCACAAGAGATGCTTCTTCCAGGGGAAGACACCGTTAAAAAAGAGCTAAAATGTACCGAGCACTTACTATAGGCCAGGCATCTTTACGTGGATTCCCTCACCGTGAGCTTGACAACAACCTTATGAGGTAGGTACTGTTATCCCCATTTGACAGATTTAGAAGCTGATGTTTGAGAGTCTCAGGTGAGTCACGTACGGTCAAAGGGTTAGAAAGTGGCAAAGCCGGGGTTTGACCCCAGAGTCAACGTTCTTAAAACAACATATTAAGGGGTCAGGCTGGCCAGGAAGAATGACCGCCTGCCTTCCAGGGATGGATAGACTGGATACGTTGGTGACTGGCTCACTGTCACTGGGTCAGAGTCTGTCAGCGGTGCCCAAGCAGGGGAAGGAGAGAGATGGGGGTCTCTCTGGCCCAGAGAAGTCTGAGGAAGAGAGGAAGGACGTGGCTGATTACAGGCCCTCCCATCCCTCCAGGGCCTGCGATCCTCTAGGGCCGAGTCCCCCTCAAGCTCAGGAATGGTGGAGCAGGGGTCCCCACCCCCACTCCTGTCCCCACCCCCACCCCCAAGGGCTGAAGGTCACTGCAAGGCACACTGTGAGGGCTTAGGCAGGGTGGTGGCAGCAGTGACAGCCTGGACCAGAGTGCTGGGGAGGGAAGCTCTAGAGGCTGTGATCAGAGGAGCCCCGTGGCAACATCAAGCGTGACACGTGGGGAAGAGTCCCCACTGCTGTGGACAATCTTAACGGAGTCCGCGGGGCAGAGAGGAGCGCTGCGGCCTGCGGTTTTGCCATCTGTTCCCGTTCCTGTTGCTGCACAAACGGCACCAAACAGAGGAAAGTGAGCAACAGTTTCTTTCACTCACGGATCCTCTAGGTCAGGAATTTGGAAAGGGCATAATAGGGGCAGCTTGCCTTTGCTCCGAGCAGAAAGCTGGGGGCTGGCATCGTCCAAAGACTCCTTCGCTCATATGTCTGGCACCTGGGCCGGGAGGACCCAAAGACAAGACAGCCAACTGGAATGCCCATGCAGGGCTCCTCCATGTGGCCTGGGGGCGTTGGACTTCTTTCCGGATGACTCAGGGTCCCCAAAGCCAGCACCGCAGCAAGAAGGCGGAAGCTGCGTCGCCTTCTCTGGCCTGGCCTTGAAAGTCTCAGGGCATCGCCTCTGTGATTTGCTGGTGGTCACACCGAATTGCCCTAGCCAGCCAGATCCAACAGGAGGACAGAGAGACCATAACCTCATTATGGGAAGAGCACGAATGAAGCGGCAGACATGAGTTTGAGCTGCCACCTGACCCTTGCTATGTTCCCAGGTTTGCTCCTTCCCGAGGCCGGCATTTCCTGGACAGGCAGGGTGGGAGAGACAGGGGTTATGCTAAGAGCAGAAGTCCGGAACCAGAATGTTAGTAATGGGGCCTCAGGAGTGAAGAACTCTTTTGTGCAGGATGGCCTCCCCAGTGCTGAGCACAGTGCCTGACAGCTGGGGGGGCTCGATAGGTATCTGACGGGTGGACAGGGCAACAGGACAAGCGACAGCGCGGTGGAAAGCCTTGCTGACCGCACGCACGTGTCCTCCGGGAGACTGTGTCGGGTGTTTCTTTTTCTCCAGTCAGCTTTGAATCGCACTCCGTCCTAAATCCAGTCTACATATTTCAGATGCCAGAGGACCTTCTAGATCACTCTAGCCCCCGAATCAGATTGAGCAAGTGTCGAGAACGGTGAGGCTGAGCGGGGCCAGGGAGTGCCACTACGGCTTTTCCTGATTTCTTTCTCTTTGACTGTGGTTACTTGTTGGTGGTAATGCCCTGTAAGGGACACAAAGCCGCAACCTCGGAAAGAGCAGGACATTTTAGGAAGAGTTTTCAATGAGCTTCATTGAGATGACAGGATGCCCACTTTCATGGTGCTCCAGAGGGGCGCCCGGCCGGCTCAGTCAAAGAGCCCACAACTCTTGATCATGGGGTTGTGTGTTCGGGCCCCATGTTGGGTGTAGAGATTACTGAAAAATAAAATATTAACACAGTAATAATGGTGCCCCGGAAGACCTTTGAGATTATATTAGAAGCGGCCACTGTGTTGGGAACCTGTGGTTTCCATGAGAAATTCTTTTTGAAAAGTTGCCATTGGACTCTGGCTTGAAGTAAGGAGTTTAGAAACCAGGGGTTCGGGAATTGTGCACCTGGAAGCTAATTTAGAGTCTAACAGGGAGATCTTGAAACTCACCCTGAGAAAACCTGAGTGAAGTGTCTTTATTTCACTGGAAGGAAAAGAAGGGCTCTGGTAGGATACGCCTGCCCTACTCCAAAGCTTCCTCCTGGGACCGCAGCTGGTCCAGATGAATTTTGTAAGAAAAACTGGCTAATTCCAGCTGGATAGCCAGGGTTTGGACGGATTACATCTTGTCAGTTCCAGACCAGTCAATCACCCCCAGCCCCTTTGCTGTTGGTTTGTTGGTGTGTGGGTTTGTTGGTTTTTAATTGCTCCTGCCTCTGGATTTAAGCACCTGGAAAAGGAAAAGCATGAAATGGTTTGGTCGCTTTCCTGTAGCCGAACTCACCATCCATCTCATAAGAACTTCACATGGAGGCACTGGGCTTGTCACTAGACTCAGTCACAAGCTTGCTGTCACTGTTCCATGGAAATGTTTGAGAAAGCAGTGGGTCCTGAGTGCTAAGCGTTCGGGCAGTGCATTTCGTCTGTGCAGTGACAGCTAAAACAGTGCTCCCTGCCCCAGACGAGACAAGTTTCTGAAACCTCCCTAGGTGGGCCTGGAGGGCCCATCAGTGTCCCTCATGGCTCCCTGGAGGGCCCTTTGGGCCAGTAGTGAGTGGGCAGCTGGTGGTGACTTCTGCCGCACTCCCAGTGGCACCCGGTGGCCGGCCTTAGCCAGGAGCTGTCACGGCTTCCCCTTAACCCCCCCCTTCCAAGCCTCACACACAGTCATGCAGAGGGCCCTCGGAACCAGTTCCACTGGCATTGTGAAAGTCTTTCAAGATTGCTGTCAGACTGGGGGCGGAGGAAGGTGACCTTTAAGCTTGGTTTCTCAGGGCACCTTCTTAAAAAAGATTCATGCCCTTGTACTTAAAGGGCCTTACTCTCTCAGTCCTCCTGGCCTGACCTTCTCGGTCCAGTGAGCCACTAACAGCAGGGCTGGGAGCACTCAGTGGTCATGAGCAATAATAAAACAGAGAAATAAATGGGCTTCTCATTTTTGGGTAAAATCCTGGGTTCTTGCAGTTTTCCCTGAAATGGATCCAGGTCACACGCTCAGTGATGTCATGAAACTGAAATCATAAATGGGGAAAGTCCAGATGTTTGTTCCCCATCAGAAAAGAAAGGGCAGTTCTCTTTACCTCATTTTCTAACTGAGCTCCCTAAAAACAAACAGGAAAGTGACATTTGATGGGAATGAATTTCTTAGGACAGCATGATTTTCCTCACTGGTTCTAGAAGCCCAAGAGTTATGGCTAAGAGCTACAGAATATTAGCTCATGTGGGAGAAGGAAAGGAGCATTTGGCTAGAACTTCTGGCTTTCTGTGAGGGAAGCATAAGAATATTGTGGGCAGACTCAGCTTCACTTCCCTGGCAAGTTTGACTCATTAGAACAAAACAAAACAAAAAACTCAGTTGCTTTGTTTCTCCAGAGGTCTTGGTGACTTTGCAACCAAAACAAAAACAAGCCCAGCTGGAGGCAAGCTGCCTGGGCTTGGGGGTGGCCTCCCACCCCATTCAAGGGGGACCTTTTCATGCCAGACGGAGACATCATTCACTTCCTTCCACAAGAAGAGCACTCATTGATACGGCTGCTTCTGAGTAGCTAGGAGCACGAATCCAAATTTATCCTGGCTTTATCAACTCAGCAGGACAGGGTCACAAGCAGAATATTAGTGGCATGTGGAGAAAAGGACACCACTGGGCTTGTGTTATGTGTGTGTGTGTGTGTGCGCGCGCACACACACACAGAAAATCAGCTGTTCATAGTTGCCTTGACATGAAACTTTCTGGGTCCTTCCCCAGTTTTCCTCCAGACTGAAATCTGATACCCAGTCATTTAAATCTTTGACTTCAAACAGTTGCTGAAGGGGCTTTTCTCAAATTCCTCCTCTTTGCCCACCCCCACTACCCTTTTCTTTTTTGTTCTTCTGATCCCCCCCCCCCCAGCACTTGGTCCCTGACTTTTTTGGCTCTTCTTCTTTTTTTTCCTTAGAATTTCCACATTCACATTAATTTATTCATTCATTTGACAAATACTTACTGAGCACCTGTTATATTTCGGACAATCGTTCAGGCCCTGGGGATACATCTGTGAACAAGGCACCTGAACCTCCATCCTTAAGGGTGTGGTGACAGTGTGATGAAGGGGATGGGTAAGGGCGGAGAGTGCCAGAAGTGAAATCAGCAGATCTGTCCTTGCCGCTCCGAGTGTCCCCACGGACCAGCAGCCTGGGCATTACCAGAGAGCTTCTAAAAATGCAGACTGTCAGGCCCCACCTAGACCCACTGACTCTGAACCCGCATTTTAATGGGGTTCCCAGGAGGGTCGTGTGCCCATTCACAATTTGAAAACCCCCGGAGTAGGCATTGTGGAGCTCTTGATTCCCTGTTTTTAAAACCTGCTATTCCTCCCTTGTGAGAGTCGTTGGTGCCACCCATCCCAGGGACAAGAAAAAGGCACAAATTGGGTCACATCACTAATTTGCTCTTTTGCTCTGCTTTAGATTTCTAGGGCCGCCATAACAAATTCCCACAGACTCGGTGGCTTAAGACACCAATCTTATATTCTTTAGGTTAAAAGTTTGGTGGGCTCTGCCGGTTCCTCTGTTTCAAGGCCAAAATCAAGGTGTCAGTGGGGTTGGGCTCTGGGGGAGAACCCATTGCCAGGCTCATTCTGGTTGTTGGGTAGAATTCAGTTATGTGGTTGTAGGACTAAACTCCTATTTCCTTGCTGACCGTTGGCCCAGGGTCAAGCTCCAGTCCTAGAAGCACCTGCATTTCCTGGTTCATGCCCTCCCCCCACCCCGCCCCATCTTCAAAGTCGGCAATAGTAGGGCGAGTCCCTGTCACACTTTGTATCTTTCCTGCCTCTTCTTCCACTGCAACTCTCTGACTCTTTTGCCCTCCTTGTCTACTTTTAAGGGCCTGTGTGCTTGCATCGGGCCCCCTGGAAAACCTTAAGTCCATCTACAAAACGCCTTTGGCCATGTAACATAACATACAGGCTCCTGGGATTAGGACATAGAAATCTTTGTGGTGGGGGGGAGGGGAAGTATTCTGCTCCATGTCTGAAAAAAACCATAAGCTGTTCTCATTACTATAATGACCTAAACTTTGAAAATTTGTATCTTTTAACAATAAGAATGGAATGAAATGTAACTCTGCCCAGAATGCATTATTTATTAGTTCTAGAAAAAATATTTCAAAAATAGGATCTTTTCTCAGTCCTCAGTTCTTATTCTGCTTTTTTTTGTATTCATCAGATTTGTCCTCGTATACGTATCTGTCTGTGTGTCTTCCCCTCTAGAAATGTGCTCCTTGAGGGGCAAGTGCTAGTCTCATTCCTCTTTGTGCTTCTGGCACCCAGCATGGTGCCAGGCACACAGTAGGTGTTTAATGAATGCATAAAAATATACACTCACTGTTACTTCCTTAAAAAAATGGGGATGAGGAGAGTCGGTGATATTTTCTTAAAGGGGCTTCTCTATTAATAATGTCAACAAAAGGTTTAAAAATCCCTTGTGTTACTCATAAAAAGAGAGAGTAGAATGGGGGTTACCAGGAGCTGGGGGGTGGGGGAGATGGGGAGATGTTTAAGGATACAGACCTGCAGCTAATAGATAAATAAGTTCTAGAGATCTAATGCACACCATAATCAATATAGTCAACAGTACTCTATTATAAACTACGAAGTTGGTGAGAGAATAGGTCTTAACTGTTCTCACCAAAAAAAAAAAAAAAAGAGAGAGAGAGAATTATGTGAAGGGATACAGATGGTTGCTCACGCTAACATGGTAATGGAACCACAACAGAGAAATGTATCAAACCAACACATCCTACCCTGTAAACTGACACAATGTTATATGTCAGTTACATCTCAATTTAAACTTGCCCAGAGTCATACAGCAAGACCATGGCACAGCCAGGAGTAGAGCTAGGATCTGGACCCACATAGCTTGTTAAGAAAGCCTGTGATGTTCATACCTATACCTCTTGGCGTGCTCTGTTGCCTTTGAAACATTTCTCAGAGAAGCCAACCTTGTACCCAGCCTTGAAAAACGAATAGGGATTGGCCAGGTAAGTGCTGTAGGTGGGAGAAGGTGACCATCTGAAAGGATGCTCCACATTCTAAAAGCTGCCTGAGCTAAAGACATGGGGTGTAAACCCTCCTGTGGGAATGCAGGTTTGGGGGAGTGGGTCCCCATCTTTTCTGTGGGCAGCACATGAATGGAAATCCAAGGGTCTGCACATGCAAGTTGGAAAGGGGGCTCCATATTGTAGGATCTGCCTGCACCCGCACTGACCCCTGCTCAGCCCTAGACTGCTTGGAGCAGGACGGGGACCCCCAGATCCCGTCGCCGAGCAGCTATTGGTTGTCTTCCAGGTCAGCTTAAAAAATTAGTCCCATTCCACAGACACACCCTGATTTCTCCAAGGCCACCGTATGTGGATTTATCTACGTTCTTCCTGTACCTAGTCATGCTTCTGGCACCATCTCTTAGAATAAGAAGTTGTTTAACACCCCTGTTATGAAGCTGCACTTTTTATTTGCTCAGAATTTACCCCTGGTAACCTTTCGGGGCTGTCTTTTCATTTCTTACCTTTCTGAGGTCCCTTTATCTTACTTGTGGACTGCAGGCGTAGCTCTCTGTCGCCCGTGAAGACCTTTTGTTAGTTTGCCTTCAGAAAAGAAACGTTTCCTTGGCTTTCCTCATTTTAATGGTCCTTCCTGGGGCTTATTAAAGTCTCCTGTAGCTTCGTAGAGGTGAGGTGGTGGGAACTAAAGTGTTCCAGGTGATGATATCCCATGTGGTTTGGCAGAGATTAGGGTGACAGAATCGGCATTTGTCGTTTTTATTGCTGTGTTAGGGGAGAAGCGGATGCACTTGACATGGGGGGACTTGGCTTGTGCCTGATGGCTTATAGTGTCCTTCCTGATGAGGAAAGTCACCGTGTCAGTTTCTTCTTCAGTAAGATTCTCCAGGCACTTAGAGCCACGAGCTTAGAGCCTACCACTTTATAAAGAAGCATTTAATTTTTCCATGAAGATATTTGCCCCTCAGAATGGTCATCCACCACTTTTCCACTCAGTCAAGGGGCATTCTGAAAGCTCCCTCGAGTTGTCATTAGGCCAGCAATTAATTGCCCGAAGGAATGATCGTGATCTGCAAATGGAGACATTTCTGTGCCCTTTTTCTTCCAGACAGTTTATAAAAATGTGAAATACAGTTGGTCTCTGGGAACTTTCTCTCTCTCTCTCTCTGTCTCTCTCTTTTTTTTTATTTCCTCTTCCCCAGAAGGGCCCATTTAACCAAGCCATTTCCACATGTGTCCCTAAACATTCTTCAGATACCCTAGGGACTCTGTTTGTAAAAATAACCTTTGTTATTGGAAACATCAGAAATTTAAATAGTGCCGCTAATTTCCCTCCCTTTCCTTGGCCCTGCGCTCTCCCTTCTCAGAGATCTCTGCCGCGCACTATCTCAGTCACAGGTGGAGCTCACACCTGCTGCCACGTGGAGCTACTTGGAGTCGTGGCCCATCTTGCGTTTGGCTCTTGCCAGCGACACCTCGCCCGCAGAATTGCCTCTCCCTGTAACATTCAAGGGGGTGACAGCGAAAGTGGCCGCGCTTCCAAGCAGTGTGTACTTTCAGAGCGGGTCGTCCAGCGACACAGAACTCCAGCGGTGCCCTCCGGTTGCCACAGCCAGTCCGCTTGTCCACAGTAATTGTGCTGCTTCTAATAGCTGCACCGAGCAGATGGCCCAAGCCTCAAATGAGTGATTTTGCAAGTCATTTTGCGAATTAAATGACGGAGGCCGTTTGAGTTGGAAAGGAATGAGAGGAGTAACCACTTGAGGGCAGCTGAGAAAAAAAGAATTGCGGGACCCCTGGGTGGTGCTGTCGGCTGAGCAGCTGACTCTTAATTTCAGCTCAGGTCCTGATCTCGGGGTCAGGAGATCGAGCCCCATGTCGGGCTCCACGCTCAGCACGGAGTCTGCCCGAGAGTCTCTCTCTCCCTCTCCCCCTCCTGGTCGTGTGCTCTCTCTCTCTCTCAAATAAATAAATAATCTTTAAAATGATAGAAATACTAGTTCTGGCCCCATTTCCCTTGCTCACTGCCCCCACCTTCCTAAAGCTGTCAGGGCAACAAGTTACTGCACAACCTGGAAGGCAATGTAGACGCCTCAGTGAGGACCGCCAAGGCCCCAGGCTGACCCGTCAGGGAGCGACCCAGCGTGACTTCCCCAGGCCAGCTTTGCGGAGGTGTGGAAAGCTGGTTTTATAGAAGCTTTCTTTAATATTCCCTGTAGACCAGTGTGGGCCCGTTAGGGTCTACACTATGTTAACGTAATCAATCCGCTAGAAGGCACCATGAGGAAAATTACAGTAAGAATGCCAAAAGAAACTTGCTACTGCCGTGAGCTGATCTGCCCACAGACATAACCGCGCCTTTTTACTTTGGGGGTTGACTTGTCTGCCTTTTGGATTTATTCAGTTTCTTTCAAGGTATTACTGCCCGGTATTTTGGAAACTTTGGGGATACAGGATGTTTGACTCTGAGCTCAAAATCTCTAAAAGTTATGGTTAAAAAAGAAGCTTCCCCCACCCCCCACATGCACCCCCATTTCAATCCCTTTTCTGCAACTAAGCATCTGTCTCGTTGTTTGTTCCTAGGATGGTCCAGATTCTGCCAGAGGAAACCGGACAAAGCAGGAGAGTGCGTGGCTGTTCAGGCTGTGGTACAGCTTTGACCACAAGTATCCTTTTCGGTGGCTTCCCTGTATTTGTGAAAGCATCGATGATGAAATTCTCTTGTTGTCTGTGAATGACTTCTGATGAGTGAGGAAGACATGTGCTTGGTACAGGTAGAGTCAGTCCTCTCTTGGGCCACATGCAATGATCATTCGACCACAGCTCGTCCTGGAGAACATCTCTCTGGCCAAGATGGGTGTTTGTAATCATTAAGGTAGCCAGCCCACAGCCTGGCAGACTCATGTGGCTCTTCGGAACTTTAAGTCTGAGGGAAATAAGCCTGTGTAGGTGAATTAGTTAAAACTACACAGCGAACCATACTGTGGTCAGGAAGGGTAGTAGAATTTGGGCAGTTAATCCACATGGGGAAGATAATTCCTATTGGCCGAACGGAGACTGGAAAAGTCTGATCCGTGCCTTAACTGGGCCACTTGCAGGGCAGACTCTGTTCTGGTAAAGCCACCTGTTCTCTGGTGAAAATTAAAAATCCCAAAGTTAAACTTCCATAATTTAAGTTGACATAGTGATCAAATGGGTAGGTAGTACAAAGTTTAGAAACTTTTAAAATGTTAAGAATTTTATTGAAGTGTAAGATACATTTGACAAAATCCAACATCCTTTCATGATAAAAAAAAAAACCTCTAAACAAATTCAGTATACATGGAATGTATGTCAACATAATAAAGGCCATGTGTGACAAGCCCACAGTCAACACCATACTCAATGACAAAAAGCTGAAAGCTTTTCCTCTAAGATCTGGAAGGAGGCCCACTCTTGCTACTTCTATTCAATAGAGTATTGGAAGTCCTAGCCAGACAGAGCCTTCCTTCCCTCTAGGCAAGAAAAAGAAATTTGATTCTCCAAATCAGAAGGGAAGAATTAAAATGGCCTCTGCAGATTAAATTAAAATTAAAATTGTCTCTGGAGATGACATGATCTTTTTAAAAAAGATTTATTTATTAGAGAGGGAGAGAGTACGCAGGGGCGGGGAGGGGCAGAGGGAGAGGAGAGAGAGAATCTCAAGCAGACTCCCTGCTGAGCATGGAGCCTGACGCAGGGCTTGATCTCAGGACCCATGAGATTATGACCTGAGTTGAAACTAAGAGTCAGATGCTTAACCAACTGAACCACCCAGGCGCCCCCACAGATGACATGATCTTATATATAGAAACCCCTAAAGACTCTACCAAAAAACTCTTAAAACTAATAAATTCAGTAAAGTCAGAGTATATAAAGTCAACATGCAAAAACCAGTTGCATTTTTATATGCTAACAATGAACTATCTGAAAAAGATATTAAGAAAACAATCTCAAGGGGGCGCCTGGGTGGCACAGCGGTTAAAAGCGTCTGCCTTCGGCTCAGGGCGTGATCCCGGCGTTCCGGGTTCAAGCCCCACGTCAGGCTCCTCCTCTATGAGCCTGCTTCTTCCTCTCCCACTCCTCCTGCTTGTGTTCCCTCTCTCATTGGCTGTCTCTATCTCTGTCAAATAAATAAATAAATAAATCTTTAAAAAAAAAAAAAAAAGAAAAGAAAACAATCTCAGGGTGCCTGGGTGGCTCAGTTGGTTAAGCGTCTGCCTTTGGCTCAGGTCATGATCTCAGGGTCCTGGGATTGAGCCCCACGTCAGGCTCCCTGCTCAGCAGAGAGCCTGCTTCTCCCTCTCCCTCTGCCTCCTCCCCACTGCTCACACGCTGTCTCTCTCTCTCTCTCAAATAAATAAATAAAATCTTAAAAAAAAAAAGAAAATAATTCCATTATGATACCATCAAAAACAATAAAATACTTAGGAATAAATTTAACCAAGTAGGTGAAGAACTATGCACTGAAAACTAAAAAACACTGATGAAAGAGGTTGAAGAAGACACAAATAAATGGAAAGCTATCTGTGTTCATGGATTGGAAGACTTAATATTGTTAAAATTCCCATATTACCCAAAGCAATCTACAGATTCAGTGCATCTCTATAAAAATTCTAATGGTGTTTTTTAAATAAAATAAAAATGATTGTAAAATTTGTATGGAACCACAAAATGCCCTGAAGAGCTAAAGCATCATGAGCAAAAAGAACAGAGCTGGAGGCATCACACTTCCTGATTTCAAAATATATTACAAAGGCATAGTAATCAAAATAGTACGGTAGTAGCAGTAAAAAGATACACAGACCAGCGGAATAGAACACAGAGCCCACAAATATACCCTCACATATTCAGTCAACTCATCTTCAACTGGAACTCGTCTTACACCACTCACAAAAGTCAAAATGGATTAAAGACCTAAATGCAAGACCCGAAACCATAAAACTCCTAGAAGAAAACATAGGGGGAAAGCTCCTGACATTGGTCTTAGCAATAAGTTTTTGGATTTGACACTACAAGTACAGGCAACAAAAGTAAAAATAAACAAATGGGCCTACATCAAACTGAAAAATTTCCGCACAGCAAAGGAAACCATCAACAACATGAGAAGACAACCTGCAGGATGGGAGAAAATATTTTCCTCAAAATATTAAAAATAGATCTACCATATGATCCAGCAATCCCACCTCTGGGTAGATATCCAAAGGAGATATCATCACTATCTTAAAGAGATCTCTATGCTCCCATGTTCATAGCAGCATTATTCTCAGTAACGAAGATAGGGAACTAACCTAAGTGTCCATTAGTGCATAAATGGGTAAAGAAGACGTGTGTGCGTGCGTGTATATATAGTGGAATATTATTCAGCCTTAAAAATGAAGGAAATTTATCCATTTGGGACAACGTGGTTGAACCTGGAAGACATTATGCTATGAAATAAGCCAAGCACGGGAAGAAAAATACTGTGTGATCTTACTTACGGGTGGAATCTAGAAAAGTCAAACTCAGTAAAAGAGCATAGAATGGGGGGCGCCTGGGTAGTGCAGTCGTTAGGCATCTGCCTTCGGCTCAGGGCGTGATCCCGGCACTCCGGGATCGAGCCCCACGTCAGGCTTCTTCGCTGGGAGCCTGCTTCTTCCTCTCCCACTCCCCCTGCTTGTGTTCCTTCTCTCGCTGGCTGTCTCTCCATCAAATAAATAAAATTTTTTTAAAAAAGAGCATAGAATGGTCGTTGCCAGGAGCTGGGGAGTGGAGGAAATGGAGAGATGTTGGTCAAAGAGTACAAACTTTCAGTTATAAGATGAATCAGTTCTGGAAACGTAATGTAAAATATGGCAACTGTAGTTAATAATCTGTATTGCCTACTAGAAGTTTTCTAAGGGGGTAGATCTTAAGTCTTTGCACCACACACACAGAAAAATGGTAACGATGTGAAGTGATGGATATGTTAATCAGCTTGATTGTGGGAATCATTTCACGGTGCTCACATATCTAAACATCTCCTACTCCTTCATACATGCAGTTTTTTTGTCAGTCGTACGTCAACGAAGCTGAGGGAGGAAGAAATTGATTCTTTGAAGAGCAACAAGAGTGATCTCCAAAGTCTCTGAATGTCTATTGTAGTGACTAGGATTTCTACTTGTTTAGTTTGGAGGGAGAAACTAAGAACAGAAGCAGGCACAAAGCATCGGAAGAAGTAGATGCGGAAGGTGCCCATGGATCCTTCTAGACCTCCATGAATAATCAGACAAGAAAATGTGGGCTTTGGCTGCATCAAAAGAGGGTTCCTCTGGTTGGGAATGATCTCCACAAGCCAGCAAGAGCAAGTGTGGTACCTCCTTCACGGAACCGGCCTGAAGATGGACTAGACGGGCTTCCAGGGTAAGACCACACACAGCTCAGCGCACACACAGCTCCCTTGTTGTTCCCGGGGCTCCTTGGAACCACAGAAGAGAGATTTTGGACTACTCGCCAGACCGAAGATAGAGGGAATTGTAGCAGAGAAAACTATAGCCCAAGACCAAAGTGAGTCTTGAGCCAGTTTGTCTCGATGATTTTTTTTAAAGATTTTATTTATTTATCTGAGAGAGAGAGGGAGAGAGTGAGAGAGATCATGAGCAGGGGGGAAGGGTAGAGGGAGAAGCAGACTCCCCGCTGAGCAGGGACCCTGACGCAGGGCTCGATCCCGGGACCCTGGGATCATGACCTGAGCCGAAGGCAGCCACTTCACCGACTGAGCCACGCAGGCACCCCTGTCTAGGTGATTTATGAAAGAATGTTGTTAGTAACAGCTGCAACAGGCACTTCCTGTGTCCGCAGATCAACCTGGAGCTGTTAATTTTCTCTTCAAGCCATAGCTTTCTAAAGAAAGTAGAGATACTACCTGGGGAGGGCTTGATAGAGAAACAAACAGATCTTGAGGCCACCAAAGATTTTTCTCCCTAGAGTAACTCCCCCCCACCCAACTTTGGCATGGTCAGATTCCCCACCTGCTTGACGAACTGAGAAACTGAGTAAAGACATGAGGGGTGTGCCAACATAATGAATTCCTACATATGTACATGTATGTCCTATATATGTACATATATATATACACATATATATTTTTTCATATATATATATATATATATATTTTTTTTTTTTAAGTAAACCCAGCACGGGGCTCTGACTCATGACCCCGAGATCAGTTGTATGCTCTACCAACTGAGCCAGCCACGTGCCCCACCAAATATTTATTTTTTAATTTTTCTAATAAGAGCCTTAGAGTTGAAAGGCTTTTCCAGTCACAATGTAAGAATAGGTTATTAGAAAAAGGAGCAACCAAACAAGAAGAAACTCTTGGAAATTAAACATAAACTTTCTGAAATGAACCCCAAAATGTAATGGATAGTTTAATTACATGGTGGAGACCATGAACTGTTGATCTGGAAGATGAAGCTGAGGGAAAAAAGAATCTGTAAGAATTCAAGTGCAAAGTCAGAGATGAGCGAGAGAAGAGTTTCAAGATGTAGAGGCCAGAGCCAGGTGGTCCAGAGTCCTTTAACAGAATCTAAAAGAAGATAGAGACTATGGAGGAAAAGAAGAACCAAAGAAATAACGGAAGAAAAAAAATCCGTTGGCTAAGGGAAGATTCTCGTCTTCAGAGCGGGAGAGCCCACCTGGTATGAGTAGCATGAATAGATACACTGGAGCATTCCATAACTAGGGAGGAAAAGCAGGACTCGTCGAGGCTTCCAAAGAGAAAGACTGGTGGCCTTTAAAGAGAAAGAATCAGAGGTGGCAGTAGCAAAACTGAATGTTAGAATAAGCATTGTCAGAGTTCTAGGATGAAAAGAAAAAGTCTGAGCCTGGAATTCTACACGCAAGCTGAGTGGGGAAAAAAAAGAGGGTGGCTTTCAGACATGCAAGAGTGGAGAAAGTTTAGCACTGTGCAGACTCTCTAAGAAGGGGGAAAAAACCACCACCAACATAAAGATCAAATAAAACCAAAATCAGACCCAACTAAGGGGACAACATTGAAGAAGTAGTAATTTTTTTATAACCGAGAAGTGAACAAGATCAAAATGAAATTAAAAGAAGATCTTGTATTTCACAAGACACTCAAATGTTCTCTTCTCACTAACAAAGTTTAAATGACACTGCTTTACATGTCCTTTAATAGTGTTCTAACCACCTGGGTGGCTCAGTTGGTGAAGTTTCTGACTCTTTTTTTTTAAGTAGGCTCCACACCCACCACGGGGCCTGAACTCACAACCCTGAGATCAAGACCTGAGCTGAGATCAAGAGTTGGGTGCTTAACCAGCTGAGCCATTCAGGTGCCCCTAGTGTCTGAGTCTTGATCTCAGCTCAGGTGTTGATCTCAGGGTCATGGGTTCAAGCCCCGCATTGGGCTCCATGCTGAGCGTGGAGACTACTTTAAAAAAAAAAATAGCGTTCTAACCACTTTGCTTGGTTACAGTGAATAATACTCATATAATAATATTATTAGAAATGCTATTTAGTGGCTTTTAACATTTAGACTCAATCCATAGACAAAGTATAGAAGATTTACCTACCAGTTATAAAATAGAATACGAATGTTATATATGTGCAATATAAAATGAATTGTAATCAAAATTAGGAAAATCTTGAAAAGCAGATGCAGGAGTATAAATGAATTAAATGTACCATGCTTCATAGGAGGGAGTTTAAAGCCCCCGACTAAAGTTTATAAATCAAGAAATAGAAAAAATGTATTTTAGCGGTGTGTGCGCGCGCACACACACACACACACACACACACACACACACACACACACGGTGGAATACTATTCAGCCGTAAAAAAGAATGAAATCGTGCCATTTGCGACAACATGGATGGCTCTTGAAGCCATCGTGCTAAGTGAAACAAATCAGAGAAAAACAAAGGCTGCACTGATTTCACTTATATGTGGAGTCTGAAAACCAAAACAAACAAAATCCAGATTCATAGATACAGACAACAGATTGGTGGCCACCAGAGGGGAAGGAGGTTAGTGGAGTGAAATGGGTGAAGGGGATCAAGAAGTACAAACTTCTTGGGGCGCCTGGGTGGCTCAGTTAAGTGTCTGTCTTTGGCTCAGGCCATGCTCCGAGGGTCCTGGGATCGAGCCCCGCATCAGGCTCCCGGCGCAGTGGGGAGCCTGCTTCTCCCTCTCCCTCTGCCCCTCCCCCTGCTTGTGTGCTTGCACTCTCTCTCTCTCTCTCAAATAAATAAATAAAATCTTAAAAAAAAAAGAAGTACAAACTTCCAGTTATAAAATAAATAAGTCATGGGAATGCAATGTACAGTGTGGGGAATACAGTCAATAATATTCTATTAATTTTGTATGGTGACAGATGGCAACTGCATGTGCTGAGGTGATCGTCTTGCAGTAGATACAAAGGCTAAATCACAATGTTGTACACCTGAAACTACAATAATATTGCATGTCAGTTATATCTCAGTTTAAAAAAGAAGTCTCTGTGAAGTTGTAATGGTAATTACCAGAACAACTGGGTAGGACAGAGACTTGATATTTCCTTTTTGCCCTTCAAGAATTTGCATATTTAAAAATCTGTATGTAAATAGGTTTTTTTTTTTTTTTCCGCTTTTAAAGAAGTCGTTAGAGGGCCTTTTGTATTCGGGGATGTGAGAACTTGGCTTTGAACTACCCGGGGCAGGACACGGAAAGGTAGCCTGGGGTGCCCACGTGCCTCTGCATCGGTCCTTATGCAAGTGCAGCCGGGCTGTCCGCTTCGCAGCTGCACTCAAAGCAGCCGGTGGGCCAGTAGGGGCCATTCCCAGAAATGCGGCTGGAGGACAACGGTCAGAGGGGGCTTGCTCGGTCTCGTAAAGAGGCTCAGCAGAGCCCACACCTCGTCCTTTGTGGAGTCATTCCCTACGAGAAGGCTACCCCAGGGTCTTCCTTCCGTGTCCTCCCAGAGAAGCCTTTTTTCTCTTGTGCTGCTGCAAATACTGATGGTGCTCAGAGCCGTCCTCCTCTGGGCTACAGGTGACTAGGGTGCTTTCTCACCCTCCTTTAAATTCTCTCGGCCGTTCCCACCGCGGAGGTGGCCGGGTGAGTCCCCACCCTTGCCATGTTGCTGGGGCTGGGGGTACCAGACGTCCGGGCGCGGTCATATCATGACGCGTGCTTCGCGGTGCTTCTCACACACGCTCATGCATTTGACGGCACAGATACCCCCAGACAAACAAATCCTGAGCTCTCCGAGCAGTTGAACTTCACGTTAGAGTGGTGGTCTCCACCGAGGGCAGCTTTGCTTCTCAGGGGACATTTGGCAATGTCTAGAGACGTTTTATGAAGATTTTATTCATTTATTTGAGAGAGAGAGAGAGCATGAGAGGGGAAAGGGTCAAAGGGAGAAGCAGACTCCCCGCTGAGCAGGGAGCCCGACGTGGGACTCAATCCTGGGACTCCAGAATCATGACCTGAGCCGAAGGCAGACGCTTCACCAACTGAGCCACCCAGGCGCCCTGTCTAGAGACATTTTTGTTGTCACGCCTGGGAGAGGGGTCAGGGGTGCTCCTGGCATCTAGTGGGTAGACTGTCCCTACAGGGCAGGACAGTCCCCTACAACAAAGAATGACCTGGCACCCCATGTCAGCAGTGTCGAGGTTGAGAAGCCAATACGCTGTCTCCTGTTGCCAAAGTGTGAGCTGGCTGTGGGTCCCAAGCTGGAATGCTGATGGAAACCAAAATCCTCATTCAACATAATGAGGAAGGGGCCTTCTGCTCTAATTAAGCCAATATTCTTTTTGCCTTAAAAGCGGAAACCGCCAACCTGAGAGTTGACAGTGAACACTGAAGGCTGGCAGGATGGTTTAATCTTTGATTCAGACTGTTGCAGACCCCAAGGGTTTTCTGTATCATGCTAGTAAAATGGGGGGGAAAGAGGCCTTTTGTGGGTAGAAGGCCGGATGACTTTCTCTTGGGGATTTCTAAACATGTTTTGTTGGGTGTGTGTTTTCTTTGCAGACGTTTTTTCCTTCATTCTCTTTTTAAAGTTACTTGAAGCCCATCCTCACACACAGCGGCCCCCCGTTAACCACCACGCTCCCAGCCTGGTGTGGCCTGCTTGCTCGGTGTCTCACCAGTCCCCAGGTGTACGACGTAAGTACGGCACGTGAGGGGTGTTTTCCTGCTCACTGCGCCCAGACGTGTGTTCCCTAGGAAGAGGAAACCTGTTGCCCGCAAGCCTCCAAATCCACTGGTTTTGCTTCCCTAAATAAGACGATTAGAAATGGCCAACCTACATCTGTTGAGCTGTTCTGCACAGTAAGAGAGAAACCGTGTTCCTGGGCTGTGGGGCCCTGTCACGTCCACAGCCGGCGTATGGTAGAGAGAACACCGGATTTGGAATCAGAGCAACTAGATTCAGATCCAAGCCCTGAGGCCATTTGAGTGTTCTGTGCCTTGGTTTTCTCATCTGTAAAGCGGGCCTAGTTGTACAGACTGGCGGTGAGATTAAAGGCAAAGGTACAGAAAAACACCGTGAAGCGCTAAGTGTTTAGCAAATGTGAGGACTCTTTTTGTAAATGTGTTATTTACACTGATGTGGTTAGGTCCTTTCCGCTTTCAGATTCAGACTTAGCACAGTGTGAAAAGAATATCCACACTGGTGGGCATCTGAGCTTTGGGGCTGACTCGTGAGCTCCTCATGTGGGTTGCTGGGCAGAGGGGTGCAGAGACCGAGCAGCTACCCACATCGAAGGACCGGAGGAGAGGGGAAAGGCCCTTCTTGCTCTCTCCTCGGCCACTCTAATCATCTGGTCACGAACACGACCATTATACCCTAGGAGAGAAGAACTCCTTAAATTTGCGTAGAGCTTTACAGCTCACAAGGCCAAGTTTATTCTCTTGGCCATACGGTAAATAAGTAGTTACTACAGGATTTTGGAGGAAGAAAGTGCCAAGGTCCCAGGATTAGTAACGGGGCAGAGCTGAGACCCTCATGCAGGTTTCAGAGAATTCATAAATAACCTGCAGTTGACTTCATTAGCGTGGAGAAAGCAGAATGCAAAGCCCAGGTCCGAGAGAGAAGACCCCTGACTGGGTCAGTCTAACGGGGCGGGGCAGCGGGCTTGCGAACGATTGTTGGCATTTAGGTGGTAGAGAGGGGCAGGGGGCATAGCTGGGCGGGGGGCGCTGGGGCGGAGGGGAGCAGTGGTCTGGTGTGCTCACGAACAGCTTTATCAGAGATGGGGCGACTTGGTCGAGAAGCAAGAATCCCTCCATGCTGCCCCTATTGCTTTGGGCTGGGGTCCTGACCAGGGTCTCAGCTGCAGACAGTGAGGCTCGCTATTGTTAAGAAGAGTGGGACTATAGAGTCTTTGAAAAAGTAATTGAGGAAGCCAAAGGTGAGAGAGCGGAGGGGCCCCCTGCGGGGTTTTGAGCCCCATGATGGTCTCAGGCTGGGCTGTTCTCACGTGGCTGTTTGACACACTGTGGTCCTCACCCGTCATCTAGAGGGTGTTTGTACTTTTAGGTTAGTTGGGCGATGTTGAAGATGTTCCTTATTCACTATTTGGACTAACTCTAAACCGCTCAGGTTGGATACCCACCTAGAAAACAGGGGTCTTCCATTCCTGAAAGTGACCTCGGGTTATCTAAAACAGGCACATTCCTGCAACACACGTGTTTGCAGGGTAATTCGACGGCATTTTCACGCAGCCTTCAGTGGACAGCTGGTTGCATAATATACAAGCCTCCAGCTTAACAAACCTTTGTTGCTCGTGTCATCTAGAATTCGAGGAAGCGGATCGGTTTCATCATCTGCATATCACGTTCATTAAGCTCTGATTTGGAAATCCCTGTCCACTGGGTTTTACGATGTCCTTGTTTCGGGTACGATTTGTCCAGGCTTGTGAGTTTCGTAATGTTTCCAATCTTGCTTTCTCCTGTCCGTGAATTTGAGCCCTGCTTCCCACTGCCAGGGGTCAGCACGGGCCACTCAGGGGCTGGGGTCGGGGGGTGGTACCTCGGCTGGGCTGCTGGAGGGGGCGAGGCTACATTTGCAGCATTTCCCTCCGAACAGTTGCTTCACATTCCCCTCTGTCCTCGAAAGAGTAAAATGCGTGCCAGGAGAGTGTCCCCCTGAAAGTGGGGGAGCTAAGAGCCCTGGCTGCGGTATTTTGACAGAGATGAAGGAAAACATTACTTAGTGCTCGCATGCGTGGGAGAAAGGGAACGTGCTAAAACAGGGAACATGATCTCATTTGTTGTTAGGAAAACTATTGCGGGACAGATGGAGCCTCAGGACTTTCTAAACACTGATGGCAGGGAGGAATTTGGGGAGTTTGGAGTGAGTTTTAGAATTACGGTCTGCCTGAGCAGAGAATTCTTGCTCAGTTGCACATTTGCACCCTGCCTTGTTCCAGCAAGGATCGGAGGCCACCAGCAAGCCGAGTTGCGTGCTTGCCTGTCGAAAAAGCCGGAGCATTGCTTTAAGTAGAGTCACGCTGTGGAGCGTGGAGAAGCCGACATCACAGAGAGCAATGCAGAAAGCAGGCTTAAGCTTGTCACCAGTGAGCGCGCACAGACAGGCTGGGACAGGAGAAGGAGGGCAGCAGACCCACGCGGCCCCCAGGCTGGAGCATTGACAGGCGCTCCTCTAGTACCCGCTGTGGCTAAGCGCCTCCAGGAAGGGCGCCAGGAAGAGGGTCACCGTGCTCTGCTGGTTTCTCACCTGGGGGGGGGGGGCAGGCATGCCGGGCAGAATCTGCCCGTGGCCTTGGGCAGGGGGCTGTCGGGGAGGGGGGTTCCGTGTCCGCGTAGACGATGCAGGGCTTCAAATGCACTCTGAAGAGCAGATGGGAAATTGGAGAGCAAGAGCAGTTTAGCCGGAGCATTCTGGAACCGAGTTGGCTGTTTGTGTCTGACAGATGTGCAGTGGGGGCAGCAGGGGAGCGGAGCGCCCCTCGTTTTGCTGGTGCACCCCATTAAAGGGTGAAGGGTCGTGTCTGACCCCGCGCGGCCTCCTGAGCTGCCCCACGGCCGCCGCTCGGCTCGCGCCCCGCCGGCCCTGTGTGCTCCGCCCGGAGGGGCTTAGCCTGAGCTGCCGGCCTGCTCCTCCTGACCCCGTGAGTGTTCACATCCTCCCCGTGGGCCGAAATCCCACCCCTGCGTCCTACCAGCCGGACGGCCTGCGGCGAATTCCCCAGGTTCCCCTAGCTCAGGTCGTCTCCCGGGGCCAAGAGTGTCCTTCACAGGCAGGGAGGGGGAAGGGTCCGATGAGGGCCCCCGCGACCTCCCTGGCAGGCCCGAAATACACGGTCAGGAAAACACACCTTCCCTCTCGGAGGGCTTCCCGTCGGGGGTTCTTCTGTGGGTTCAGGAAGGAGGTCCTCACTCTGCTCTGGCCCCGTCCCTCGGCTGCCGACTAGGACACAGAGTAGTTCGGATGCAAACCAGGTGGGCTTAGGGCGGTTTGGGTGGGGCGGGAGGCCCACTCACAAGACCTGCCCGGAGAAGAGAGGGACCCGAAACCTCTTGGCACGTTTGCCCCGCGACCTTCCCCCTCCTTCCTTTGAGGGTTGGGAAGCTGAAGGCCCGGGCTGGCCTCCCTTTCTTCCCTTTTGTCGCTAAGCCCGAGCTGTCAGGCATTTAAAATCAGAGCTGCTTCCTGGGCTTCGAAGCCCTGGTTCGGACAACGGTGCCTTACCTGGGCGAGCAGTTCGACAGCCGGCATCCAGTATCCAGGCCAGAGGCTCAAGGCCGGCAAGTTTCTCGAGCCCCAGTTCTCAGAGGCGCGGTTGAGGTTGGGGTTGGCTCCAACCCCAGAGGAGATCAGTCTCCCATTGGTTGTTGTCGCTCGTTGCCCTTTTCAGAACCAAGAGCCGCTGAGAGAGGAAGACTCCGATTTCATCCTGACCGAGGGCGAACTCACCTTGACCTACGGGGACAGCACAGTGACTGCGAACGGCTCCTCAGGCTCCCACACGGCCTCCACGAGCCTCGAAGGCAGTCGGAGAACCAAGAGCAGCTCGGAGGAGGTGCTGGACCGAGCCCTGGGAATAGGAGACCAGCCGGTGTCAAGCCGGGGCACGCGCCTAGTGTTCCCCCTGGAGGATAACGCGTGACTCCCCCCCCCCCCCGCCAGCCTGCGGCGATGGGGCGGCCGCCGGTGTGGTGAGGACGGCTGCAAGCCCCAGGGTTGTCTGAGACGGGGCACTGACTGAGTCGAACTAATGCTTCTGTTTTACTGAGGTCTGAAGCTCTCTTAACATTTAAAATTTCACCCAAGATGCAGATGGTGGGGCTTAAGTGTCTCTCAGTCAAGACAAATGCAGACCTATTCCCACTTTTTCACATAGTAGTCACACAAGCCAACAAATAGCATGCTTCAGCGGTCTAACTCATTCACCTGCGGCGTCCGAGCACGGTGTGGCAGGCGTGGGGGGCCTCCTGGCAGAGGCTCCACGTCCGTACGCAGCTGGGCAAGCCTAGCCGGCTGCAGGAATAACACAGGGTGGGGGCAGAGCAGGCTAGAATGATCCAGAAGGAAGGCAGCTGAGATTGGACCTCCAAAGATGATGGGAAGCCAGTGGTCAGCGGGACAGAACTCAGGAGGAAGCAATCTGAGCGGAGGCCCTAGCACCAAGGGCTGCGGGATGGCGATCCCACGTCAGGCTTCCGGACTCTTGGCGCTACCTGGGTTTCCTGTAGACTGAAGGTCGGAACTCCATCCATGAACATTTCAACATGGGGAAGGAATCAGAATTCCTTCTCTGGAATCTCCAGAAAGAAGTAGCTACTGAAATGTTTAAAACCAAAGGCAAAATCGTGTTATACTGTTGGGTTTTTTAAATTAATCTGATGGGAGAAACTGTTGAGAGACTGAGGACGAAAAGCAGTCAGTTCTTCAGGGCTACCACTGAGATATCTACTGTGGGGTTTAGGAATAACACCAGAATTTGTGGGATCCTTCTATCTGGGGATTAGAGAGCAGCAAGGAGCCTAGGAGGTAATAGGCTAGTCTTCAGAGGGGGAAAAAAACTACACTGCGAAGAAAATTAACCGCAAAACACAAAACACAAGATTACTGTCCTAAAGACTGAGTAGAAGTCCCAACTCTGAGCTGCTAAATGCATGAGATTTCAGCGGCCGGGTGAGGAATGAGAGGCAAGCCAATGGAACATTGAGCATTGTTCAATCCAGTGGAAGGTTCCGCCTGCTATGAGATTAAGAATCCAGATGTCTTAACACCGATGCTGTGTAGCGAAGGGCCGTTTTCTCGGTAGGTGGGGAGGCTCGTACCAGCTTAGTGTGTGAGCACGGTTTGAAAGTTAGGTTTGTAGTTTGGGTTCTCCGTGGGCGAGCTGTTCTACCTGCCCACACCTGTGGTAGGTAAAATAC
This sequence comes from Ursus arctos, assembly GCF_023065955.2. Classification (NCBI taxonomy): domain Eukaryota; kingdom Metazoa; phylum Chordata; class Mammalia; order Carnivora; family Ursidae; genus Ursus; species Ursus arctos. The sequence continues at coordinate 39,041,321 of NC_079873.1, read as the reverse complement.
TGAGAGAGCTCTTGGAAACCAAGTTTGAGATTCTCCCTGTGTCTCTGTGGTATATTTGAAAACCCAATCTCTTAAAAAAAAAAAAAAACCTTCATAAAATGTGGGCACTTTTCTTCTTGTGGCAGACAAAATAGTGGCCCAGTCGAGTACACGCATAATGAAACCAGCCATTTAATCTTCTTAACTGACCTTTTTAATGGTTGATATTTAGATAAGACATTACACTTTGCTTTTTGAATTGCTAATTCATGCAAAAGAGGCAAAAATGTTTAAGTTGAGCCGTAGGAAATTGCCGATATGGAACCATTGCATATGGTTTGATATAATTAAATGACTTTTATTCCCCTCTTTCCTTTTTCTGTACCCTAAAGTCCATTTTGATTTTATCATGGGCATCCCTGGGCTTTGTAAGCTTAACAAACGAGCTGAACCCCCTATCTCACCCCATAAGGCTCTGAATTACCTAGGCTAGTGAAGGACTTCACAAAACCTCTGAGCCAGAGTCAGAAAAACAGCTTTTTTAGAGAGCCTCAGGGCGGGAGGTCATTATGTCGTGGGGGCAGAGTGCAGAGAGCGGCTGCCAGGCTCGGCATAGGGGCCCAGAACCAGCACGAAGTTTATTCAGTAGCCTTCTCTCCCTAACGACCAGCCATGCGCAGAAACTCGAAAGGCGAGGCTTCTGTGTGTGTGTGCTATTTGCAGAGGTGGAGAGAGAGGCTGGTCAGCTCTTCAGCTGGGTCTTTATAAAGCCTTGCTTCTCTCTCCTGTTGCTTACGTATTTCATCCCGGAGGGAAGAAGCTAACAGAAAAGCCCTGGGAGGGGTCTTGAAAAGAGCCAACCTCGTAGGAGCCACGCTGTCCTCATTCAAGTCAAGGCTGCGTTGTCATTTTGGTTTTCCAGGATGCTTTCAGCAAATTAATAAGAAATTACCCTCATAAGGAGGAAACATAATCAGAGTTCTCCAGCCTAGTCCTAAATCAGTCTCTAGATTGTTGTGTTTTCCCCAAAAGGGTCCTGTAGTCCTGACTGCAAACGTTTTATTCGGACCTACTTCAATTTAAGTAAATGGAGATTTGCCAAGATCAGAATTTTGCTGGGGTTGTAGTGATTTGGTTGGATTTTTTAGTCAATGGATCAGAGTAAGTCACTGACCTATGGTCCTAATTTTTGTTTGCAAGATGTGGAGAATAATCCCGACCTTACCAGGGGTCCCGGCAAATGAGTCTGTTCGTCGAAATGCTTCCACCTCTAGACGCTTTATGCCTGTGCCGAGAGGGGAAAACTAGATGCCATGAAGCCCCCAGACCTTCTAACTCAAGGCCAACCATCTGCTGCCAGTCGGGCCTAAATCAGATTGAAACTGCTGAGTGCATCCAATTTAGCCTCTCACACACATGCTGGCTCCGGGGAGGGGGGGGGATGTTCCAGAACATACTCCGTGAAGTACAACTGAAAACATCACGTTTGAACACCGTAGTGCAGGAAAGGGAGAGACGGGTGACTTGAGTGGATGGACTGGGTAGGTGGGGGGGGGGGGTGATTAAAAACCTGTCCTCTTTGCCCCCTTTCGTGGAAAGAAAAGGGTTTGGTCTTAACTGAGTAGCTGACTCTCCAGTGCGAAGGCTTTGGAGAAGCGGTCTTTTCAGTACAACCTGGGATTAAGCGGAGTCCCCCTTGCAGTCCAGTCAGCTTTCTACCTTGTCACACTTAGCTTGTCCCCAGGCCCGAATCCCTGCTGGACTCCTCAGGAGGGGCGTGGGCCCATTTAATGCCCAGAGCGGGGGCGGGGGGGGGGGGCTTGTGACCTCGCATTGGTCACAGGCCGTGGTGCTGGCCGACTTCTGGGTAGGGCAGAGGGGCCGCGCAGACTCCAGCCGTGCCTTTTCATACTCTCTTTGGGGACTGCAAGGACACCTGATCTTGGTCTCCTGGAGAAGGCAATCTGCGCTGGAAACGAGGCTGCAAATACGGGAAGAGGGCGTAGGCGAGTCCATGGCCCCTGCCCATCCAGGGCGCTCCCGGGGGGCCCATCCGGCCCCGATGCCTTGCGGCCCCAAACCCGCACTGCGCCATCACATGTTTCATCAGGCGGAAGCAAGGAGCTTTCAGGCTGTGCTCTCTAGACCGGAAAATGTCCTCTGTGGTTCAGTGGACAAAGGAGGGCTCTTTAGAAAACCTGAAAAACGTTCTCTCGGCTGTCCACTAGCATTTCACTCGAGGGTGACTTCCTTCCAAAATAGAGGGCCGTCTCATGACACACACATTCCCCACCCCCTGCCCCCAGTTCTCTCTCCTTCTCTTTGTCCACAGGGGAAGTTAATGTCCCGCCGTGTCAGACACCTTAATATGAACAGAACAATTTCTAAACGTAGAAACACCACTGATGCCCTGAGGGGGGACCGGTGGCAGGCAGGGCCGCCGAGCAACTCCGCAGAGGGGAGACGCCTCCTCTTGGGCCCCTAGCTGGGTGCCCGTTGTGAGCGCGAAGACGTGTATCACGAAGCGGCCTTTCCCATCTGCCGTGAGATGTCGGCGGGAACGAGGGCTTCTGGAAAGTCAGCTTGCTGATTCAATAAGTATGCGACTTCTTACTCTTCGGAAATGGGGAACTTGACGAGTTTCGTGCGGGCCTCTCGCTGCTGTGTGGATGAGTTCGTGGGGGGGGGGGTGTCACATGCGTTCGAGTGGCACCACTGCGTTCTGATCTCTCGTGCTGGCCTTTCTCCAAGTGCCAGATGCCACAGTCGGCTACGGTTAAGGTGAAGATTCTAGTGGCCAAGAGTCGGAAACGACCCATCCGAACGCTGCTTTCACTCTGGTACCTGAAGAGACCTTCTGCCTTTCTAAAACCCAGTAAGGACAATATGCAGAGGAACACTCCAGAAAGTGATGCTGGTCTCTTAACTAGGAAAAGCAAGTAGGCTCTTTGACAATCTTTTCAAAACCAGACCTAGAAATCAGCCCTTTTTTCCCGTTTCCATTTTCATAAGTAGGGCTTTTTTTTTTTTTTAAACTAGCAAACGTGTCTTGTCACCCAGTGCGAGCAGAACTCGTCAAGAGCAAAACCAAAGTTTTTGATGTTAGTTTTATTTTTGTAAGCAGGGTAGGAGCAGCGCCCACACGGAACACACGGGCAGCCAGTTGTCTGCCACATGAGCCTGGGAGAAGTTGAGAAGGAAGGTCTGCCTGTCTGGCCACGTTTTGAAAAGCCCTGAAACGCACAGGAGAGTCCCTGAGAGAGGCCGCCTTTTAAAAAGGCTTCACGGAATTGCCACATGTCAGGATCAGTGGAAACTTCTGGGGCCTGTGGATGTGGGAGGGACTCAGACTGAAGGAGGCTTGTAGGCAGCACGAAGAACTCTACATGTGCTGTCGAAAGCACTGCAAGCAGGGAAGGCCCCAGGGCTACTGGGTGACTGTCCCACGGCTTGGACATTTGGGGGTGGCCTTCTGTCGCCACGGTTCCAGCTGTGGGCTTCGGGGAAGCCGAGGAGTGATTTCCGGGTGTGGGGGTGTTATGTCTGTGGATTTGGAATTTACTGCCGAAATCACGTGTTCAAAGCACGACTTCAGAGCAGGACCACATTCTCCCAGGTTGTCTTTTGATTTTTTACATAAACGACATCTGGTCCTTCTCACTTAGGAAGTTTCACTCTGTCCCATAAGATGATTAAATGGGAAGGCCACCAAGATTCATTTAATAGGTGAAAAGCAATTTTTAAAAATAGGATAGGATGAATTTAACAAGGGATGATAAATGACCTTCTGCGGAACTTTTTATAGAGAGCTTACACAATGTAATCGGGGAGAATTTTGTCTTCTATTTCCATTCATCAGTAGCAAACCGGTGGTTTTATAAAATTAACAGTATAGTATGTTACATAAATAAACATGTTCTATGAAATAAAAAAGTATGTTGAACTGTGAAAAAGTGAAGACTTGGAGTTATCAGCAACCTTTGTGTGCACTAAGGAAAACTGCAGTTACGCCCCCAAAGTGCTACCTTTCCCGAGCATTTTACTTAACGTTTGCCTTTGTGTATATGTTTAGATTGATATTGTAAAGCTAGCTACATGTTTTCCTGCCGTTGACTGATATTTAACACATTTTTCTCAAAGCTTTTTTTTTTTTTTTTTTTTTACAAAACTCAAAATAAAAAGATTAACTGGCTGAGCTAATCTTCTTTTGCATTTTAAAAGTATCGTCTGTTAGTAAAGGAATGCAGTGTGATCCTTTCCTCAAGTCTGTTCCTTTCCCTCACTGGGAGGTTCTGTGCTGGGTGGAAGCTATTCCTCTCCAGCTACCCAAGACCGGGGATTGACAAATTAAGGCTAGCCAGCCCCTCCGGACCAAACCCGGCCCACCACTTATTTTTGTAAATAAAGTTTTATTGGAATACACTAGGCTCCTTCATTGGCATAATGTCTGTGACAGCTTTCACGCAGTGCTGAGTCATCGTGACGGGACCGAGCAGCGGTTTTCGTGTAAAGCCTGGACCATTTCCTATCTGACTTTCTACAGCAAAGGAGCTTGACAACTGCTGATTTAGGTGCTTGAAAAACTTGAGTTTGAAAACAGGGCCTAAAAATCACAGCAGCAGACTTCTGGGATTATTTACATGTGCCTCGGGATTAAGAGAAACGCTTTAAATCTGGTCTGTGTTGTGACTTCTGGCCTACGACGGTCGGGAACAGACTTTGAGTGTTGGGTAATTGCTAAGATTCTTGAACTCAGTAGTTTCCTTGATAGTCTTCATGTTCCTTTGTAGGTAGACGAGCTTTTCCCCGAACCACGCAACTGAACTTCATCAAAAACCTGCATCCTAGCAAAACCAAACAAATCTTGTCACTAGCATCGCCTCTGGAGTCATTTAATAGTATGATCACAAAAACACCAGACAGAAGAACTTGAAAGCAAAAACGTGTGTCAGCTCATTTGGGTTCTCCCACCCCCGGGAGAGAAATTACTTCTTAAAAATTGGTTTAGGGGCAGGTGTAGGGGGAGCTCTTTGCGAAAGAGCTGGCCGAGTCAGGTTTCAACCAGTAGCACTCAGACCTTTTATTTACTATTAAGGAATTTAATCAAGATACACAGGACTGCACTTGGCCCTTATTCACATTGATGTTTTGTCCAGACACCTGCTGCTGCTGGGAAATGGTACCAGATCGCGTCTCTTCCTTGGTTCTGAGAACCTCCGGCTGACACGGCTCCAGCAGAGGCAGGTTCAGGCTGGGGACGAAGGCTCTTCCTGTTGTCTGGCCGTCGTTATCCACACGCTACTGTCACCTCCTTACTGCAAACGTCGTTTCAGCCAGTGCGCCGGTCGTCCTGTCACAGCTCGCGCTGTTCCTGCTCTGCGGAGCGCCCCAGCAGCTGGCCCCGAGCCACGTCCCGGTCCCGGCCAGCGTGCGAGACCGCCTCCACCGTGTGGCTCCTCCCGGGCTGGGGCGACACGCTGGCGGCCCCGGTTCGCGCTGACTGACCTGGAAGGGAAGGAACAAGGGACGTTTGAACTTCCGAACACAGAACTCCCGAGACAGAAAGCCTGTTGCAGTCTGCCGACCGAAGGCCTCTCCGAGATGGAGCCTCTAATCTTCCTTCCCTAAGCTGCGTCCTCCGGGGCTGGAAATCTGCACCAAACCGCACAACTATCAGTTCTGCTGTGAGGACAGGCCCGGAGAAAATGTGACCCAAGAGGGATCTGGTGAGGATAAAGACAGGAAAACGATGACCGCGCTTTCGGCAACTGCTGCTGGGGCTGGCGGGGGGGGGGGCACCCGGTAAGGAGAACAGAACATTCTGAGACCTGCTGGGTAGAGTGGGGGGCCGCGTAAGCATCCCTCCTTCGCTCGTGCGCTGGCTCACACGTGCCAAATAAATCACGCCGACGACGACGGGCAGCTCCGTAGAGCGGACGCTGCATGTAAGGGACAAGGCCAGCTCTCGCCCTTTGGGGCACCTGAACTGTGTTCCTCTTTCGTTAACACACGTGCTGTACGGAGCGGCAGAGGTGGGCGGACTCGGCACCTGCCACCCGCTGCTGGCTCTCTGCTGCGCCTTCCTCTCTTGCCGGCCACGTGCCGAGCGGGCCGTTCTTTTCTAATGTGGTGACACTGCCCATCAGCTCAAGAGGACTAGTGATGCAGAGTCTGGGAAAGAAGCATTTTCAAGATGGTGAGAAGCGGGGGGCACCTGGGTGGCAAAGCGGTTAAGCGTCTGCCTTCGGCTCAGGGCGTGATCCCGGCGTTATGGGATCGAGCCCCACATCAGGCTCTTCTGCTGTGAGCCTGCTTCTTCCTCTCCCACTCCCCCTGCTTGTGTTCCCTCTCTCGCTGGCTGTCTTTATCTCTGTCGAATAAATAAAATCTTAAAAAAAAAAAAAGATGGTGAGAAGCGGGCAATGAAGATTCACGTTAAACAGCTCATTTCATAAATGCTCTGAGGCCTTTCTATGACCCGTTAGTATTGTTAGTGCAGGTTATTTACATCAAGAAAGAGCCGCCAGGTCAGAGTCCAGTATAATGTAATTTAATAAAAACCAGTTTCCAGAAGGGCTAACTCTGGTTCCAGAGAAGATGGAGTAACGGCATTTCCCCTTATTCCTTCCACAAAGTGTAACTAAAGTCCCCAAACATGATACATGTGACAAAGAGAAGACTCTGAAGGGTGGGGAAAAGAAGGTGGACTGACTATGGACCTTGGGAAAGGAGGGGGCAATAGAGCTGTGAGTTCCCTTGGTTTTCTTTCTGCTTCCCCCATATCCTGGAAGAGACACCGAAGATGCCAGCAGGCCAGAAATGCAAACAGTCACAGACCAAAAAGCCCCCAGAAAAGCCCGTTATCTCTAAGCCAAAGGACAGGGGAACGGTCAGCCTAGAAGCCAGAAACCAAGCACCACACACACAAAATCCCCTCTCCTGTCAGCAGAGGCCTAGCGGGAAGCCAGGACTTCTAGAGTACCACCCCCTCCTGGCAGTAACCTGGGGCGGGGGGATGCACCCCTTTCTCCACCAGCAGTGTGGGTGGAGGCCTGCTAAAAGAGAAGATCTAAATAAAAATTCAGAGATTCAAATGTATCCCAAATATTCGGGACACCATTAGAAAATCACTTGTCAAACCAATAACCAGGGAAATTTCGACTTGAATGAGAAAGGATAAGTGACAGATGCCAACACTGAAACAACAAAGATTCTGAAATTATCCAAGAAGGATTTTAAGCCACTCTGAGCAATATGCTTCACTTAGCTATTAGGAACACATTTGAAACAAATTAAAAAACAGAAATTCTTGGCAAAGAAAATATATACATATATGAACTAAATGGAAATTTTGAACTGTAAAGTACAGTAACCAGAATTTTAAAACCTCACTGGATGGACTCAATAGCAGAATAGAGATGACAGAGTAAAGAATTAGTGAATCTGAAAAGAGAGCTATAGAAATAGGCTCATATAAATAGCAGAGAGAAAACAGAGTGAAAGAAGGATGAACAGAGCCTCAGGGACCTGTAGTACTACAATAAATGACCTATTCATTTCATCAGAGTTCCAGAAAGAGAAGGACAAGAGATGGAAGCTAAAAAAAGTACTTAATTTCCCAAATTTGCCAAAAGACATAAACCTACAGATTCAAGGTGTTGAGTGAACCCCAAAGAAAAACACAAAGAAATCTACACCAACATACAGCGTAATCCAACTTCAGGGAAGACAAAAAAATCTTGAGAGCAACTAGAGAGAACTGATGCATGCCTTACGGAAACAATGATTTGAATGTCCGTGGATTTCGTATCTGAAAACATGGAGGTCAGAGGAAGTGGCACAATACTTCGCAAGTGCTGAAAGAAAATCACTGTCTATGTGGAGTTTTATATTCCATGAGAATATCCTTCAGGAATGAGGGGGAAATAAAGACATTCTCAGAAGAAGGAAAACTAAGAGAATGTGTTGCGAAGAGAACTGCTGTAAAAGAACCACTATAGGAAGTTCTTCCAACAGAAAGGAAATGATAAAAGAAGGAAATGAAGCATCACAAATGAAGAAAGAACAACAGAAAATAGGAGTAAATTTAACAGACTATTCTCTTGAGTTTAAAGAATTATGTTTGATAGTTGAGGCAAAAATAATAACACTGTGTGACGCAGTTCTTAACATTTATAGAAAAAAATACTGGAGAATTATAAAGGGGACAGGATAAAGGAACCTAAATGGACACGAAGTTTGTGTACTTCCATTTGAGGTAGTGAAATGCTGAGACTAGTAAATTGTAACTAGTTGCATGTGTATGATCTAAAGAAAGCTCTAAAATAAGCATACAAAGAAAAATACTTTAAAACGCTGCAGATAAAATGAAATTCTTAAAAGTGTTCATGTAAGTTGCAGGAAAACACGAACAGGGAAATGGGAACAATAAGCAGAGGGAACAAACAGAAATCAAGTTTTAAAAACGGCAAATTTAGGGGCGCCTGGGTGGCTCAGTCGTTAAGCGTCTGCCTTCAGCTCAGGGCGTGATCCCAGCGTTCTGGGATCGAGCCCCGCATCAGGCTCCCTCGCTGGGAGCCTGCTTCTTCCTCTCCCGCTCGCCCTGCTTGTGTTCCCTCTCTCGCTGGCTCTCTCTCTCTGTCAAATAAATAAATATTTTTTTAAAATGGCAAATTTAAGCCCTATAATATCAGTAATCACATTAAATATAAAGGGTCTAAATTCACAAATATACAAAAAGAGACCAGCAGAATGGCTTTAAAACATGACCCAGCAATATGCTGTCTACAAGAAATTCACTTCAAATACGATATAGGTGGGTTGAAAGTAAAAGGATGAAAAGGATATGCCATATAAACATTAATTGAAAGAGAAGTTGGTGGTATGAGCCCTGGACACTTGCCATGAAGGGGTCCAGTGAGCTGCTGCCATATGCTAAGTCTGAGGTCACCAACCAGCTTATAGGTTTTCAGTTGAAACTGGGTATGGCTGTAAGCTCAGACAGTTGCAAATCACTGAGTGTCCATATGTTGCAGTGATGCTAAAAGTGGCAGATAGGGGCACCAGAGTGACTCAGTCAGTTAAGAATCTGCCTTCGGCTCAGTTCATGATCCCAGAGGCCTGGGATCAAGCCCCACATTGGGCTCCCTGCTCAGCGGGGAGTCTGCTTCTCCCTCTGCCCCTCACCCTGCTCGTACTCTCTCTTTCTCTCTCAAATAAATAAATAAAATCTTTAAAAAAATAAAAGTGGCAGATCATTCAGGCCAAGTAAAGAACAAGTCCTCTGAAATGACGATTTCAGAATTTCTGCAGGCAGTTTGAAGAAATTGCTACAATTATTGAAACTGTGTGAAAACAGATTACTTGGTTGATAAACTGCTATCATCATTCTAAAATCAGAGGCTTCACTTTCTGCAACAAAACTGCGTAAGAACCAATAGATATTTATTGAATGAAAATTGCATTTGGGTTTTTCCATTTTTTAAATAATAATCAGAAAAACAGGAATTAGTGGTGATCTATGCACAACTTTCTGAATGTACTGAAAGCCATGGAATCAAACACTTTAAAGGGTGAACTCTGTGGTATGTGAATTACATCTCGATTAAAAAAAAACCAGGAAAAAAGGGACACCTGGGTGGCTCACTCAGTTGAGCATCCGACTCTTGATTTCGGCTCAGGTCATGATCTCAGGGTGGTGAGATTGAGCCCTGCATCAGGCTTTGTGCTGGGTGTGGAGCCTGCTTAGGATTCTTGATCTACCTCTCCCTCTCCCCCGCCCAAACCCTTACACTCTCTCTAAAAAAATAATCAGAAAAAAGAAGAGTGGTTATATTGATATCAGATAAAATAAACTTTGGAGCAAAGGAAATTACCAGGGACAACAACGGACAGTACATAATGGTACAAGGTTCAACCCACCAATAAGACAGAGCAATCCAAAATATGTACATATGCAGCAAACACCAGAGCTTCAGATTTTAGAAGCAAACCTGAAGGAACAGAAAGGAGAAGTAGACCCGTCTACATTTATACTTGGAAGCTTCAAGACCTCTCTCTCAACAATTGACAGAATTACTAGACAAAAAATTAACAATGATAGAAGGAACTAAATAATACCATCAACCAAACAAGACTGAACTGACATTTATACAACACTCAACCTAATAACAATAGAAACACATTCTTTTTTTTTAAAGATTTTATTTATTTATTTGAGAGAGAGAGAGAACATGAGCAGGGGTGGGGCAGAGGGAGAAGCAGGCTCCTTGCTGAGCATTAGCCTGATATGGGGCTCGATCCCAGGACCCCAAGATCATGACCTGAGTTGAAGGTAGACGCTTAACTGACTGAGCCACCCAGGTGGCCCTGAAACACATTTTTTTAAGCATGCATGGAACATTCACAACACAGGCCATATCCTGGTTCATAAAACAAACCTGAACAGATTTTGAAGAATTGAAATAACAATACAGAGAGAGTGTTTTTGCTAATGATGGAATCAGACTAAGAATCTATATCAGAAAGATAGCAGGAAATTCTCCAGATCCTTGGAAGTTAAAGAACACACACAATTCCAAATAATCCATGGAATATTGAGCAAAAATATATTGAATTAAAATGAATATGCAACATATCAAAATTTGTGAGACACAACCAAAGCAGTGTTGAGAGGGAAATTTATCATATTAGATGCTTACACTACAAATGATGTAAGGTCTCCAATCAATAATCTAAACACCCACCTTCAGAAACCAGAAGAAGAGAAACACAAATCAGAGGGAAACAAGAGCAGAAATCAGTAAAATTGAAAACAGAAAAACAACAGAGAAAAATCACTGAAACAAAAAGCTGGGTCTTTAAAAAGATTAAGAGTTGGATAAATCTCTACCAAGGCTAAAAACAAAAAAAGAGAAGACACACATTACTAATATCAGCAACGAAACAGGGAATCACACTGCAGAACTCAAAGACATTAAGAGGATAAAAAACACTAAGAATAATTCTATATACATAAATTTGACAACTTAGATGAAATGGACCAATTCCTCAAAAAGCACAAACTACCATAATTCATCCGATATGAAGTAGACAATTTGGAGTTATATAGCTATTAAAAATTGATTTTGTCATTAAAAGACTCCCAAAGGAGAAATCTCCAGGCCCATATAATTTCAATGGAGAATTCTACCAAATATTTAAAGTAGAATTAACACTAATTCTATACAATCTCTTCCACAAAATTATGAGGCCAATATTACCTGATACCAAAACTACACAAATACCAAAAAAAAAAAGAAAGAAAAAGAAAAGAAAACAGTATCTCTCATGAACTTAGATGCAAAAATCCTCAACAAAGTATTAGTAAATCAAATTCAACAATATGTGAAAAAATTTATATACCATGACTGAGTGGGGTTTATTCCAGGATGCAAGGCTGGTTCAGTTTCAATAATCAGTCATGTAATCCACCATGTTAACAAGCTAATTAAGAAAAATCACACAATTGCATCAATTGATGCAGAAAAGGCACTTTCATTCATTAAAGGCATTTAACATCTGCTCATGATAGAAATTCTCAGCAAACTAGGAATAGAAGGAAACTGCCTTAACTTGATTTTTAAAAATTTTACGTAAACCTACATCTAACCTCATTCTTTATGATGAAAGACTGAATGCCTTCCCCACTAAGATCAGGAACAAGGCAAAGACCTCTGCACTTGCCATTTTTATTCAACACAATACTAGAAGTCCTAGCCAATGAAATAAGGCAAGAAAAGAATAAAAGCCATAGTTACTAGAAAGGAAGAAATAAAACTGTCCCTATTTGCAGGTGATATGATTATATACATAGAAAATCCCAGGGAACACACACACATGACTAACAAGTGAATTCAGCAAGTTTGCTGGATGCAAGATCAATATTAAATATCTATTTGATTTATATATATCAGAAATAAACATTTTAAAACCAAATTTTAAAACTCATACTATTTACAATCAGTCAAAACAAATGAAAAACTTAGATATAAATCTAACAAAACAAAGAAAGGACTTGTATGCTAAAAACTACAAAATACCAATAAAAGAAATCAAACAAGATCTTAATCAATAGAGACACATAACCATGTCCATGTATTGGAGGCCTCAATAGTAAAAGATGTCAATTTCCCCCCAAATTGATCTATATAGAAATTTTAGAAAATTCCTATCAAATTCCATCAATGCTTTTTGTAGATATGGACAAGCTTATTCTAAAATTTACATGGTAAGGCAAAGAAACCAGAATAGCTAAAACCTTTCTGGAAAAGAATAAAGTTGGAATAATCATTCTATTCGGTGTTAAGTTACATATAACTACATTAATCGGAACGGTGTGGTATTGGTGGAAAGACAGACTCATAGATCAATGGAGCAGTAAAAGCCCGGAAATAGACCTACCTAGGTGTATGGCTAACTGATTTTTGACAAAAAATGGAAAAGCAGTCTATTGGAGGAATGATAATCTTTTCAGTAAATGAAGCTGGAGCAGTCAGACATCCACAGGCAAAAACCAACCCTTTACCTAAACCTCACACTTCAAACAAAAACTAACACAAAATGAATCATAGAATTAAATGTAGATAGGGATAAGTTCGTCCTAAAATTTATAAGGAAAGACAAAAATACAAAATGTTTATCAAAAAACATAGGAGATAATCTTCGGGACCCTAGGGCTAGGCAAAGAGATCTTAGACACAGCAGAAAAGGCACAATCCACGAAAGGAAAAAATAATTGCTAAGTTGGACCTCATCATAGTTTACAAACTTTTGGTTTGCAAAAGATCTTGTTAAGAGGATGAAAACACTCGGGGTGCCTGGGTGGCTCAGTCCTTAAGCATCTGCCTTTGGCCCAGGGCGTAATCCCAGGGTCCTGGGATGGAGCTGCGCATCGGGCTCCTTGCTCCACTGGGAGCCTGCTTCTTCCTCTCCCACTCCCCCTGCTTGTGTTCCCTCTCTCGCTGGCTGTCTCTCTGTCAAATAAATAAATAAAATTAAATAAATAAATACAATACATTCAATACATTAAAAGAGGATGAAAACACAAGATACAGACTGAGAGAAACTATTTGCAACCACAGAGCTACCAAAGGGCTTTTATGTATAATATATAAATAACTCTCAAAACTCAAGAGTAAAAAATGAACAGTCCAATTAGGAAATGGGCAAAACACCTGAACCATCATTTCACCAGAAGGAGACAGGGAATGGCGAACAGGCACACAAAAACATGTTCAGTATCAGTAGCCATTGGGAAAATGCAAATGGAAACTACAAGGACATACCTCTACATACCTAATAGAACAGCTGAAATACAACACAGCGACAATACCAAATGCTGGTGAGGCTGCACAGAAATCTGATCTCTCATACACGGCTGGTGGGAACATCAAATGGTACAGCTGCTCTCAAAAACAGTGGGGTAGTTTATTAGAAAAACTAAACAGACATTTACCATATGATCTAGCAATTGCACTCCTGGGCGTTCTCTGTGCAACGTGTTCGGCTCTCCATTTGGGTTATTTTAAAGACCCAGCAACAACGTGGCGGTAACTCAGAGCGATTTTCTGTCAGTGACTCGCCAAGTGCTAAATGTTGCCTGGTCAGATCCCATGTCCTGACAAATGTCCTGTTTATGGAGATGGTACCAGCCCGACCTCTGGACCCCAAGCACTCTTTAAATCCTTGTGTTAAAAATCTTTTAAAGAATATATTTTATCTTCCTGAAAGCTGCTGTTCACTCACGTTCAAATTCTTTATCAAATCACTGGCCGAAGGAGGTGGGAGGAGAGGAGCTCTGAAAGCTCTGTGACTGCCTCTCAGGGGTCCGTGAAGAACTGTGCGGAAGTCCTGCTAATCCAGCCTGGGCAGCCCACAGTGTGCCAACAGTGACCGGACAGGGCCCCTTCCTTCTTCACGCTGCAGATGGGTTCCTGTCCTCGTATAGTTCCTGAACGTCACTGAACCAGGGCAGGGATGCTCAGATACCTTCCAGTTCTGACGTCTACCGCCATGGAGCCTACAGCCCCCGAGTAGAACCTAAAAAACCCTCTCAGTTAATTTCCTAACATTTTCCCATTATTTTGGGTTGTAGGTTTTGTGTGTTTTTTTGGATTTTTTTTGAGAGAGAGAGAGAGAGAGAGTACAAGCATAAGTGTGTGTGGGGGGCAGAAGAGGGAGAGAGAGAGAGAGAATTTAAGCAGACTCCCTGCTGAGTGCAGAGCCCGAAGCAGCTTGATCTCGCAGCCCTGAGATCGTGACCTGGGCCGGGAAATCAAAAGTTGGATGCTCAAATGACTGAGCCACCCAGGCGCCCCCTGGGTTGTGTTTAAAACATAAACATATCCATGAATTCTTAATGTGATGTCCCCCCAGATTCTTAAGCCCCAAATTTTAATTGACTCCAGATCTCACTCTTTGTAATCCTTTGGGGCTCTATTCATTTGAAGCTATGAAGTATTCAACTTCGTGTGCAAATTTCCAAACCAAACACTCGGTTTATCAGTCAGCTACGGTGACCAAGTACCCAGCATTGCCCTTTTCCTTTTACTTTTTTTTCAGCTGCGGGACATTTGACAATGAAGAATTAAATTTGAAGCTACTAAACTTCTTGGTTAAAACAATTCCCAATTTACCCAGAATCTGGGGAAAATAAAAATGTTTGCTACTGCCTCCAGCACCTGAAATGAGTGTAGACCCTTCTGGATGTTCTGAAGACAAAATTATTTAAAGACCTCTCCTGGGCTGTCTCTTCTGTTCTCTTGATCTACGCGTCTGTTTCTGCACCACTGCCATGCTGTTTTGATGACTACAGCTTTGCAGTCTACTCTTCTTTTTCAAGACTGCTTTGGCTCCTCAGGGTCTTTTCGGGTTCCACGCAGATTTTAGGATTATTTGTTCTAGTCAAGAATGCTATTTATCAAAGAAGACATAAAGACGGCCCACAGACACATGGAAAGATGCTCGTGGACACCCGGGTGGCACAGTCGGTTAAGCTTCCAACTCTTGGTTTCGGCTCCGGTCGTGATCTCATGGGTCCTGAGATCAAGCCCCACATCTGGCTCTGCACGCGGCGCACAGTCGGATTAAGACTTTCTCTCCCTCTCCCTCTGCCCCTCCCCTGCGAGCGCCAGCGTGCGCGCGCGTGCACTCTCTCTCTCTCTCAAATGGATAAGTCTTTTAAAAAAAAGAAGAGATGTGCGACATCACCAACCATCAGGAAAATGCAACAGAGCCACAATAAGATACTACTTCACAACTGTCAGAATGCCTAGTATCAAAAAGACAAGAAATAATAAATGTTGACGACAATGTAGAGACAATGTTGACGACATGCCCTGTTGGTGGGAACGCAAACTGGTGCAGCCACTGTGGAAAACAGTATGGAGGTTCCTCCAAAAATTAAAAGGAGAACTACCATATGATCCAGCAATTCCATTTCTGGGTGTTTATCCAAGGAAAATGAAAATACTAACTCAAAAAGATATACGCATCTCCGTGTTCATTGGATCCTTATTTATAACAGCCAAGACGTGGAAGGAGGCTTACCCTGCACGCTAGTGAGAATCTTTAAAAATGTCAAGACTAGGATGGCCTGGGTGGCTCAGTGGGTTAAGCGTCTGCCTTCAGCTCAGGTCATGACCCCAGGGTCCTCGCATCAAGCCCTCTGTCTGGCCTCCCTGCTCAGCAGGGAGTCTGCTTCTCTCTCTCCCTCTGTCCCTCCCCCTGCTTGTGCTTGTGTTCTCTCTCTCTCTCTCTCTAATAACAAAAAAATCTTAGAAAAAAATAAAAAGACCTATCCTGTATGATAACAGAACAGATAATTTAAAAAACTGCCTTAGTGCAATTAATCTACAGAATTCTAGAGATTTCAGTATGTCACTGCTTTGTGAAGCACATGTAAAGGGTTGTTTGCAAAATATGTGGCACTGCAATGGGAAGTCTTTTCTTCATACTCAATTCACAAATCCACTTGCACTTTAAAAAACAAAACTGAACTAAACGATCGTTTACTTAGATAGTCAAAGTCATATTCCGAAGACCTGGGTGTATTGGACCTCCTTTGCTCCAGTCGCCCGGGTCTGTAAGCGCCCGGCGGGGCCCTAAATGCAGCGGGCTGCCATCAAAGGGCGCGGGTGGGCGCTCGGCCCGGCTGCGGCTCCAGGGCAGGAACTCCGGAAGACACTCTTCGCATTTTAATCACACTTCGGCCGACCCTCGAGGCCGGGATGGGGGCGGAGGAAGAATGGACTTCCTGCTGGCCTTCAACTTGGAGACCCGGAGCGTCAACCAGATGACCGCGCCGCCCCGCCGCTCTCACTGGCCTCCCTCGCCCCGTGTGGGGGCAGGTACCCGGCCCCGGGGCTCCCCGGGGCGGCTGCGAGCTTGGCGCGGCCACCGCACGTCCCTCCTCCAATCGCACTTGGAGACTTGTAGCCGCCGTTCTTCCAAGTGTTTCTCAGCGTCGCCTCCGGAGGTACCCCCCCCCCCCGCCCACACACTTGTGCCAGGTGAGGCCCCCCGGGTGGACGACCAAAAGCTGTTTCACAGATGCTCCAAGTCGGTGCTGGGACTTGGTGCTTGGACGGGGCGGGGGGGCGCGGCTGAGATTTCCGGGCATTCAGCAGGGCCCGCTCTCACGGGCGAATTACTTTCCAGCGCATTGTAACAGCCTTCCTCCCGGGCCCACGCCGGCACAAACGGGCTGAGCGCGAGCCTTAGCCGCCTGGTCAGCGGCCGCGGGCCCTCGCGGGGGGTCGCCCAGCCCCCGACCCCGGCCCCACCCTCTGCGGATGACGGTTCTACCCAAGACGATCTGTTACCCCCGACGAAGCCTTCTTAACCTTCCTGTTTTCACCTCAAAACGGTGACAGGCGCTGCTAAGGAAAACGGAAATGACTGACAGTGGTTACGACAATAGGGCCATTAAGTTGTTGGGGTTTGTTTTGTTTTGTTTCAAGGGAGCTGCTTGGGGATAATGTAAAAATAATGCTTGAGAACCCAGAAATGTCAGAGTGCAAGCATTCCCTCACTGTGACTCTGCAGCGAAATGTAATAGGAAACATTTAGTTTGCTCCTGCAACCGCACCCCCCAAACAGCCTAGAAATGTACTTATATCGCATAAAAGTTATAAATTATTCCCTGACTTTCGGTGTGAAAAATTAAGCGGCGGGGCGGGGGGAGGGTTGTCGTACATCTGCACTAGTCCTCTAGTCATACTTAATCCTTAAAACAACTCTCACTTCAGGTGAAGACGGGCTGAGTTTAAAAAAAAAAAAAAAACCCGCCTGGGTGTTGGCCTGGGGAGCAGGGGGGGGAACTAGGGCAGAAGCCACTTGCTGGGACCTGAGCAGCCCCGTGGAGCTGAGGTACCCCCCACCCCCTCGCTGCTCACAGAGAAAAGGGCTCCCTTCCCCGCTCCAGAATTCCAAGGAAAACCTCAACCCCTGCGAGTCGTTCATTGGTCAAGCCCCAGAGTCAGCCAGGGCCAAAATTAAATGGCCATTATATTTCCTCAATAGAACAGGAGAAAATAATAACACGCTTCCAGTTTGATCATGTCCACTCCCAGCGAAAACCGTCCCAAGTTTCTGCGCTCACTTGAGAACAAAATGAATATACTCCAAACCGGTATTTATAAAACTTGGAAACAGCTGAGGCCGCTTAGTTGGCTTTTGTTTTTGCCTTTCATTGAGCTGCTCCGAGGTATAATTTTAATTGGCATACATAACTGCTTTTGTGAGTGAGGTCGCTCCCGACTCGAATAAAGGAACTGAGTCAGTATCTTATAATATGCATTCGATCGCCCACCTGCAGATGTTTGTCATCGACCAAGGGGGGGCAGCCCGGTTAGTGGGGGCTCGGATCTGTCATTCAGGCAGCCTTCTGGCTCCCACAGCGGCTTTTGGTTAATGGAGCGGATGAAGGTCGGGGTGGGGGTGGGGGGTGGGGGTGGGGTCACTGGGGCGGCCCCCGATCAACTTCAGGGTGCACAGGTTAGGAAGGCTGGTCAGTGTGCAGAGTTGGGGCCCACCACTTCACGTATCACTTTCCTATAGAGGGAGGCGCCGTGTCGGCTCTACCCTTACCTAGCCCTGTCTGCCCACAGTCGGTGGGGATAAAATGGCCCCACGGTGGCGCCCGGGTGGCTCAGTCACTTGAGCCTCTGACTCTTGGTTTTGGCTCAGGTCGTGATCTCAGGGTCGTGAGATCGAGCCCCGCACCCGCCTCCGCGCTCAGCTGGAAAGTCGGCTTGAGATTCCCCCTTCCTCTCTGCCTGCCGCCCCACGCCCCGCTCATTCGCTCATTCTCTCTCTCCCAAATACATAAACAAATCTTTAAAAGCAAATGGCCCATTGGCGGAGAACAGGCTCATGTTGGCACAGGATGTCGGGGCGGGCAAACCCGTCCTCTCCCAGGCCCGCAGGACTGCCAGAGGTTGCCGTACCTCGGAGCAGGACATGAATTTCACTTTCCCTTTGTTGAGAAATAAAAATGAAACAAAATAAATGTAAGAGACATTCAGTAACGCTGGGGATCCTGTTGTTCTTCGGTAGGGTGTGTTTGCATGTGCTTCTTTTCAGCCAACCATCTCCTCCTTGCAAAATAGTCCCCTCTGCCATCCTGAGCTGGGGAAGGTGGGGGGAGGGGACAGAGGGCACAGAAAGGCAACAGTTGTTTGCAGAACGTGAAAAATGCATTATTTTCCTTTATTACATCCATGTTGGTGATACCCTTTATTAGAGCAAGAAACAGCGTCTACTTTTATTGCTTCTAAAATCTGTATATTCAACATATGCCCGCTCTAGGCTGTGTGAAAGGAAATCCTATTTTTGTTTTTGTTTTTTAATTTAAATTCAGTTAGCCAACTGCTAGGACATCATTAGTTTCAGGGGTTGTGTTCACTAAATTATCAGTTGCGTATCACACCCAGTGCTCACCCCATCCGGGGCCCTCCTAAATGCCCATCCCCCAGTTACCCCATACCCCCGCCCACCCCCCCTCCAGCAGCCCTGTTTGTTTCCTAGAGTTAAGAGTCTGGGAAGTCCTATTTTTAAAGCATTATCTCGGTTTTAGTCTTTTAGGCTTACTGTTCCCATAATCTCTCTGAAGCGATGACAAGTCCTTTCTCGTAAAGCCTGGTCTCAGTCGTGGGGGGAGAGGGACCTCAAAAGCTCTGGCGCCCTTTTCCCTACTGCTCCCCTGATCTGTATGCTCTGTAAGAACTGCTTCTGTTAGCCCCCCAAGTTCATGCTGGGGGCTGCTCCTAACGCCCCCCGGTGTGTCCTCTTTACAAAAAGAACTCACAATCTCGAGCCCCTACCCGCTCCCCATACCTCACCAACGATTCTGTCATGTTCTATTTCTGACTTTCAGTTCAGGCTGGCTTCTCCGTCTCCAGCCTGCTGGTCGGCGTGACCAAAGGCCATCCGTCACACAACATGCCCGTCTCCAAGCTGGCCCTCCAGACATTGGCATCTCGGGCCAGATTTGAGGCCTCTTGCTGGCAGGCCCCGGGGGGCCTCGCCCTGCGCCTTCTGGGGCTCCTTTTAACACCTGCCCAAAAGGCTTAACAGAAAGGGCTTCCTTTCCGCGTGCAAAACCCCGTGTGCCTCAGTGGCTGTTTCCAGAATGTCGCTCTACGGCAAAGCTCCTGGCCGCTCGCGGTCATTTCAGGGAAGGGGGGCTGCTCACTGCGAACGCGGCCATCCTTGAAGTCAAACGTGGTGGTCCGTCCTTTCCCGCCTCTTGACCCCCTCCCTGCAAACTACCCACTATCGGCTGCTGCTCCAGTTTCTCCTCCGCACCCAGCCCGGCGGCCTTGCATGTGCACAAGGCCAGCTGCAGATGTCACACCCCGACACTGGCGCGGTGCCTGCGGGCAGGGGTCGGGGGGCGGGGGGGGGGGCAAAGCCGAAGGCTTCCAATTCTCATGAAGACATCACTGAGCTCTGCGACTTCTCTCCAATTGAAACTGCTTCCTGTTCAGCTCGCAAACGCGTCTCCACTTCCCCGTGCTCTTGAACTTGGGCCAGGGCCATTCCCTGGTCCTTCCTGTTCTTGGCCTGTACCGCACCTAGGCAGCAATGTCTCTTTCCACAGGGCCAAGCGCTTCAGCCCCACTCCGGGGTAAGAGGCTGAGGAGCCAGGAGACCTCACAGACAGACAAGTCACCTTGTTCATCTGGAACAGCGGGGCCAGAAAAGCGAGAGCAGCTTAGCTTTTTCCGGTTTCTAGTCTCCTCTGGGCTGTTCCATGCGGAGGGCAGCCTGAGAAAAGGCAGCCTGAGGAATTTTAAGCCAGCTGCTTACAAATGTTTTTTAAAAGCGTCGCTCAGACTATTTATATTACATTTGTATTCATGGGAAGAAAATCTCTGCCCAGACTAAAAAAAAAAACCTCTTTGAAAACCCTCTGAATCCTGTCTCGGCAAATGGGCACAGAGAAAATGCAGCAAGGGTTAAACCTTATTTAAAATCAGCCAGATTTCCCCAGGGAGAAGGTCCTGAAGTAGTGGAAGTTCAAGTCCATGGGTACGACCCCACTGCAGTAGTGCGGGCAGGCCATCCTAACAAGGAGCTTGCCGAAGCCTGCCGTCGTGTCTCAGCGCAGTTTTAAAAAAGGAGATTATTTTTATTTCAAAGTGTATCGAGTCCTTCAAAAGGATCGCAGGAATGCCGCTTGCCGAACACATGGGGGCTGCAGGAGGGCTAAGAAGGCGATTTCATCCAGGCACCCTGGTCCCCACCATGCAAGATGTAGGCCCTCCGTCACCGTCTGAGATGCGCTGCGGGGTCACAGCGAGCCGGGGCTCGGGGAGGAAGCGTTTTTCCACCCACTGCACTAGCCAAAATGAAAACATTCGGCACAATCCACGTTGGTGAGAGTCTGGGAAACAGACACTCCCAGGAACAGCTGGTGGGAGTGAACCCTGCTGGAACTTTGAAGAACTTTACCTCGCAAAATGCAAAACATGCACACCCTTTCCTACATAAGGTCACCCTACTGTAGACGTTTTTCTTAGAGATACACGTACAAGTGTGCATATGACACTATTAAAAATGTAGCAGTGAAACGTTGGGACTAGGAACTAGTTAAATATGTTATAATACACTCCTACGCTGTTTTACTAGGTTTCATTATTTTATTTCTGTAACCTTTATTTTTTTAAAACTAAGTATATTTTATTAAATTTATATTTTTTTGGGGGGAGGCGGGCAGCGTCACAGGGAAAAGGGAGAGAGAGAATCTCAGGCAGAGTTCCTGCTGAGCGAGGAGCCTGACGTGGCACTCGATCTCACGACCCTGAGATCGTGACCTGAGCCAAAATCAAGAGTCGGACGCTTAACGGACTGAGCCACCCAGGTGCCCCCATTTCTGTAACCTTTACATCATACCTCACAAATAAGGTTTTGTCACAACTAGATTTAGCGGAAGCAGAAGAATCAGGTCCACTGGTTTCTGAAACACTGGTACAAAAAAGGCAAGGGAACAGTGTCTTAGGAAAGATGATTCATAAAAGACCATCAGAGAAGCCCCTAAACAAAAGCTAAATAATTCATCCCCAAGTTTAATATGAATAGGTACAGATTTATTTCAGTGAGCTGGCATTAGTGCCTTGCTTAAGCCCATAAATCTTTCCCTAAACATTACGGATCCTCTAAAGGATAAATGCATGAATTCAGCAGCGCTTTAGGCACTGCTAGCTGTGGGAACATTCCATAGAAAAATGGAAAATAATTTTTTTTTTAAGAACAGGATGGCAACAGTCAGCAAGCCAGTATTCCCAGACTTTCAAATGACCAAAGAGCATATACAACTTTTGTCCAGAAAAAGTCCACATTTCTTGAAAATTAAAGTTTTAGAATGAAAAGCAACCTCTGCTCCCCTCTTTAACAGGCACAGAGATACCCCAAAAATTCCTAAAAATCTACGTAGTTTATGGGAAGAAAAACATGCCCTAATTAGTTATTAAACGCAGTCTGTCTGGAGACTCTTCAAACTACAGGTGCTATTCGGGCCCTCGGCTGGTGGCCAGGAACCGGTGGAGAGGGGGCGGAAAGCGGCAAACAAGTTCCCTGGGTGTGCTCTCTCCAGAGCCTGACCGACTTCAAGCACTTGTCCAAAACGGTGACTTAGGGCACCTGGGGGGCTCAGTCGGTGAAGCATCTGCCTTCGGCTCAGGTCATGATCCCAGGGTCCTGGGATCGAGCCCCGCATCAGGCTCCCTGCTCAGCAGGGAGCCTGCTTCTCCTTCTGCCTCTGCCGCTCCCCCTGCGTGTGCGGTCTCCCTCCCTCTTTCTGGCAAATAAATAAAATGCTTTAAAAAGCCAGAAGAGTGATTGAAAATCTGGAACTTGCGCATTCTCTTCACTGTCGTCTTCAAAGTCACGTTCTGGACAGTCTCATCATAGCTCTCAGGTTTCTGGACCTGAAATCCATTACAGCTCGGCCCCTGCCCACAGATGGTGGGAATGGAAATTGGTGCGGCCACTTAATGGAAAACGGCGTGGAGTGCCTCAGAATAATGAAGACTAGAGCTACCATGTGATCCAGGAATTCCACTTCTGGGTACTTATGCAAAGGAAACAAAAACACTAACTCAAAAAGATAACCTGCTCCCCCCTGGTCACTGCAGCGTTATTCACGGTAGCCAAGCCGTGGAAGCCGCCGCCCACGCGTCCATCAGCGGCTGCATGGACAGGGACGGCGTGGCTTGTCGCCACACAGCGGGGCATCGGTCGGCCATCAACCAGAAGGAAATCTTGCCCCTCGTGAGAGTCGGGATGGACCTTGAGGACATTATGCGTAGGAAACAAGTCGGAGAAAGACATGTACCGTAGGATCTTCCTTATACGGGGAATCAGAAAACAAACTCAGGGAGAGAACAAGCTGGCAGCTGCCGGAGCCGGGGGGAGGGGGGGGGACCGGGCGAAGGGGGTTGAAAGGCACAGACTTCCAGGTCTCAAATGAGTGATTCGTGGAGATGGGGTGAACAGCCCGGCGACTGTCGGTAAGACTACCGTATGGCATATTTCAAGGCTGGTAAGAGAGTAGAGCCTAAAAGCTCTCACGACAAGGAAAAACCTGGCAAACACAAGTGGTGACGGGTTAACTAGGCTGTGACCCTCTCACAATATACACAAGCACAGAATCACGATGCCGTGCACCTGAAACTAATACGATGTTCTAAGTCAATTCTATCTCAATTCAAAATTTTTAATGAATTAAAATTGAAAAGATGTAACTACCCCCAAAAGGGCAAAATACGTTTGAATTTGCAGACAACATTTCTAGACAAATACCACAAGAGATGTATTTCTTCTAGGAAATACACACGGTTGCTTCTAGAAAGTAAGACTGGTGGGTAGTTTATCTCCTTCTGTAATATAACTGTTAGGGTCTTTTTCCACCATGTGCTTACATTATTTCTAAAAAAAAAAAAAAAATGGGGGGTTGCTGGTTTCAACGCAGAGAGCACCTGATTTCAATCTGCTGGCTGTGTTATCCTTGACAATTCCCCAACCTCTCGGGTCTCTTTCGCCATCCGCAAGTGGGGACGCTGTGTACCTCGTAAAGCCTCCAAGAAACCCTGGAAATCCTCTTAACCCCCCTTCTTACCGGCAAGAACACTAAAGCCAAAAAGGTTTAGGGACCTGCCCCAGGTCAGTCAAGAAGTAACCAGGAGAGCCAGGCCCTAAAGCCTGGGTTCCCGCACCCTACTATAAAAACTGATTGCCTACGTGCCAAGGAATGACTCTAACTACCTCGTGGCCACACCTCACTTTGCTAGGGCCAGCCTCCCCCTCTGCCTCGCTCACCAGACTGGATGAGTCTTGATTTTTCCCTAAACACCAAATCCACCAGCAACTGAGGGGGTTCCTGCCCAGGAAGGCAGCCCCACAGGGGAGCTCCAATGATGTCTTGATCAAAGGCAGCACTAACCCTACAAGGGGATAACAAAGATTGGGATGTGGGTGTGTTTTTAAAAAACTGTTCCATTTCACGTGCAGCTCTGCTACCCAGGTATCTATGTGCCCCCCCCCCCCCCCCCCGCATACACAGACCCCATCCTAATCTCCAGCCCTCTGGCTTGAATACAGCACCTGCCTTGACTTATGACCGGGAGTTTTTTTTTTTTTTTTTTAAAGATTTTAGTTATTTATTTATTTGAGAGAGAGGGTGAGTGAGAGAACATGAGCAGGGGAAGGGGCAGAGGGAGAGGGAGAGGGAGAAGCAGACTCCCTGCCGAGCAGGGAGCCCATCACCACTGGGCTTGATCTCAGGACCCTGGGATCATGACCTGAGCTGAAGGCAGACACTTAACCGACTGAGCCACCCAGGCGCCCCTGACTGGAAGTTTAAACCCCAAAGATACAGACATAGTGAAGAGAAGGGCCATATGCACCCCAATGTTCATAGCAGCAGTGTCCACAATAGCCAAACTGTGGAAGGAGCCGAGATGCCCTTCAACAGACGAATGGATAAAGAAGATGTGGTCCATATATACAATGGAACATTACTCAGCCATCAGAAAGGAGGGTTACACACCATTTGCATTGACATGGATGAAACTGGGGGAGATTATGCTCAGTGAAATAAGTCAAGCAGAGAAAGACAATTATCATGTGGTTTCACTCATATGTGGAACATAAGGAATAGCATGGAGGACATTAGGAGAAGGAAGGGAAAAATGAAGGGGGGAAATAAGAGGGGTGATGAAGCATGAGAGACCATGGACTCAGAGAGACTATGGAAACAACCTGAGGATTTCAGAGGGGAGGAGGGGGGATTGCGCTAAGCCGGTGATGGGTATTAAGGAGGGCACGTATTGCATGGAGCACTGGGTGTCATACGCAAACAATGAATCATGGAACACGACATCAAAAACTAATGATGTACTTACTGTATGGTGACTAACATAACATAATAAAAATAAATAAATAAATAAATAAACCCCTTAAAAATGGATTCTGTTGAATAAGAAATTCTATGTGGGGACAATGTTTAATGAATGAATGTTCTGTGTTTAGGCAAGAGGTTCTCCTTTGAGTGATACTTATGCATAAGCCGTTGGGGCATAGTATCCTGATTAAGATGGAATGACTTTGAAACTGGTTTGGTGGGGATTTGGTGGTAGCTGGTCCTGTCTTTTTCTGTTTGGATGGTTTCCTTAGAAAGCAAGCTTTCTGATCGTTGGGTCATTAGTTTACAGTGCACTTACCTCCTTTCCTAAAATTGTTCAAACGGTCCATCTATCCTGTCAAGAACGAAGACCAAAGTGTCTTAAATGCCTACCGGAATGAACTCCTGGGGCCTCCCCAGGGCAGAGGTCAAAGGGCGACCTGCTGAAAAGGACAGCACATCTGTCTGTTTGGAACAGTAGTGGACAGTGTGTACAATGATGGATTATTAGGTAAGGAGCTAGGACAGCAAAGCATTTGAAGGCATGTGAGAGGGTGATAAACGGAGCCATGGATAATTGAGGCCAGCTTTTCCCTTTCCGTATTAACACCGCCCAGCTGCTGGGAGCCTCGCAGCTCCAAGTTCCTCGACGTAAGCTGCTGTGCCAGAGCCTTCACTGCTCATCCACAGCCCTCCAGCCCCCATCTGGATCTCGTTCCAGGGGCAACAGTCCGGCCCGGGTGATGGACCCAGGCCTGGTCCCGTTCGCGGTTCTCAACTTTGGCTGTCCCGCACAATCGCCCGGGGAGCTTTTAGAACATTCCGATGCCTGGACCCCACGCAGACCAATGAAATCAGAACCCCTGCGGGTGGAGCTCAGGCACTGACATTAAAAACAAACACAAAAAACAAAAAACAAAACAAAAGCCCCTCAGGTCAACGTAACGCTGGGCCAAGGGCTGGAAACCACAGGTCGAAGCCAATCACCACAATCCCATTTTCCCTTTTGCCAATCACTGGGCCAGTGCAGGCCCTCTGAACAAGTGGTAGCCAGTGAGAAATAATAAAAGGACGTGGGCTAGGGTGGGGTTCTGGGAAGATTTTATAACCAGATTGAAGGAGACACACACGAGGGAAAACTCCTCCACCCCTTCCTTACTCGCTAACCAGCTTCCTTCCTTCCTGCATTTTAACAACCTTGCAGAGTTGTGTGAGGAAGTGATGCGTGTTGCTGAGGCTACCATCCTGGGACAGCCAGAGAAGCTGGTGAATGAAAGCCAAGAAGGTGGAAAAGACAGGAAATGGCCTGAGTCCTTGGTGACTTGGTTTAGGGGGCGCTCTGGCCCTGAAAAATGGTGCCCTGACTCCCTTCCTGCCATATCCCGGCTGTCAGGTAGGGACCGCCCCGAAGTTGCTCAGGTTAAT
The DNA here is from genome assembly GCF_023065955.2 of Ursus arctos. Taxonomy (NCBI): domain Eukaryota; kingdom Metazoa; phylum Chordata; class Mammalia; order Carnivora; family Ursidae; genus Ursus; species Ursus arctos. The sequence goes on along the minus strand of NC_079873.1, from coordinate 39,014,971 downwards.
TCACGGGTAGCCTCCCTTCACTGCTGGGCTAGGAGTGTCAGCAGCTAGACCCCCAGGCCTGACCTTTACTGCCACCTGCTTGTACTCACTGACCTTTGTCCCACATTCTTCCTTAAGCTCTTCCCAGCTTATCTCTGAACTCAGGCAAACGGAAACCAAAAACACCCCTCGAACTATATAGCAACCGCCCTGACGAGACCTCCAGCCAGCCCAGGCCGCACTGGCCAGTTGGAGCATAACCCCCGACTCCCACTCGCACCTGTGCCGATGGACCACCACCGAGTGACCGCAAGAATGACCGACACCTACCTTTACCTCTTTCAAATACTAAAATCTCCGCCCAAGAAGAAGCACAAGCCTCCTTTACATAACATACAATGTATGTATGGGCAGGTGTCCTCAAGGCGCATGCGCGGCCTTTTGCCGGCCTCTCCAGGTGATCACAGGTCTCCCCTATCTAAGTATTCATCCTAGCCCTAAATAAAAGGAACCCATTCACCCTTGTTCGGGGAATCCCGGCTTTGGAAGTTATTCCCCGGGATCTCATTTGATGCAAATAACGTTTCCTTTGTGCCTCAACTCCACCTGGTGTATCTGTGACTCACCAAGGAGCAAACTCCCCTCGATTTAGTTACCGGGGTGTGGACGATGCCCCGTGGGAAGGCCAGCTGGCGGGGAGGACCGCTGTAGAGTCGCCGGCTTTCCCGCACAGGTGCTGTGGGCAGCTCAAGGGTATTTTACTGATTCGTTCAGCAGCTGGAGCTCATTCATCATAAAGCTAAGTGTGTTTCCGACCCCAGCCTAGCCTCTTGGCCCGGCCGGGGTGCCAAAGGTGCTGCCAGAGGACGCCTCGGAGGCCAGGTAAGGAGAGATGCCGATCTGGGGGCTCTACTACCCATTCTGCCCCACCCTCCTGGCCAGGCCAGGTGTGACTTAGGGCAGGTTACCTGACGTAGAGCTCTGAGTCCCGGATTCCTCATCTGTAAAACTGACAATCGGTCAAAGTCATGACACCTGTACAATGCCTAGCTCGATGCATGGCACAGGGGGTCCAATCCTCTTCCCCAGAGGAGAGTGGGTCGGATTTTTTGGCCACTCCTCAGTGGGTCAGTAACGTCATCTTTCTAGGAACCAGGAATACACGCATTTTAAGGAATCCACTGCTTGGTGGCGACATGGTAAGTGCCCACTAATTCCAGCAGAAGTGTGGGAAGAAGGGCTCAGTCACCAAAGTATGGAAGAGCCTAGAGCTTGCTCCCAGATATCCCTGCAGCCCTGCCAAGGAAGCCTCACTGGCCTTCGGAACAGCGGCACCGACGTCACCCACCCAGACGGTAACTTCCTAGAGGAAGGATGCAGATTGCCCCCTCTACCCTCCTCTCTACTCTCCTTTGTACCTCGCCCCAGTCTGAGCTCAGCAAATGCTAGTAAAAAAATGAAAACAATGAAGGTTTCTGGGAGATGGTCAGTTCTTAAAGCCGTAAACTGGGGCAGAATTCATCCTGGAGAGGCTTTCCCTCAGGCCTGGGAGCGAGGGTGAGGGGCCATTATGCTACTCACATCTGCAAAAACAGGATTAGCAGATGAAAGGATGTTTTTGTTCCGGTGTGACAAGTCACCCTGTGCCTTACTTTCCTTTGCTCTGGAAATCAGGAAGGAACACAGACTTCCTAGCAACTACAGAAACTGACCAAGAAAACCCCTTGATTACTGGGAGAAGAATCAGTCAGCGTCCGAAAGCATCTGCAACCCTGGTCGATGAAACCACCACCAAATCCATCCTCCTTAACATCTTCAACTTTGTCCTCAGAGCTGCATCCCAGGGGAACACTGAATAACACTATAAAATAATGAATGGAAACTTAAGTCACTTCCGCCCACCCGGCCCAGCTTTTCCTCCTCCTCTGGCCTGCACAGGGCAGGAGCCTGCCCCCTTCCAAGTCACACAGAGTTTGGGGAAACGCGTTCACACACCACTAACTAGACTCCTAAGGTCAGCATCGTGCTGAACAAACTCTTTCCTCAGCCCAACAACCTACAGGCCAGACACGGAAGCAGACACTGAACACGTGCCGAGGTCATTTACACCCCATCTTGGCATCGTAGGATGCATGCTTTATAGAGAAACAACACACAAAATTGGGAGGGGGGATGTCTTTCCACAGCCGAAGCTTCTACTGCCACTCTAAGACTCCGTCTCTCAGAGGGATGGGGCAGAGTGCAGAAAGCCCAGCCCTTGGGTCTGGTCCGGACGAGAGGAAGCTGACTAGGCAGCTTTTGTGAACTGATGTGAATGGGATATGGTCAAATATCCTGCCAACGCCAGCCGTGGAGGGGGGTGGGGGGCAGGGAGATGCTCCGGGAGCCAGGGGAAAGCAGAGTCCATTCTAGGCGGCTATACCACAGCCTGAGACACACATGTGCAAAAACTGTTGCGAGTAAGGCCTTGTCTACACCTAACGCTTGATAACTTACAAGGAAAGGCCTGGAGCTGCGCTTTAGGGAGACACAGGCAGAGAGGAGGTATGAAACACATTTGGGGTAGGGAGGATAAGAGTCGATAACTTTGCCCCAAACTCTGCTTTGGGCTTTCTCCATGCCTGCAAACAGCGTTGCAGAGTTTCCCCACGGGAACAGATTGGTGTCAAGATAAAATCAATCAGCCTCAAACGGCCCCCTGAAATCAGATACTTTTCATGTCAATTTCCAGTCTCAAGTTCTATTATGACTGTTTCAAGCCTTCTTTACTCTCCTCAAACCTCTTCCCTCCTCTACCCCTCTTCTCTACCCTTCTCCTCGCCCCAATCTCAACAGGCCACCGACCTTAACTCCTACTTCATAGAGGGCACTGAGAGTGCGGGGACCCGGGGTTCCGCCCCAGCCAAACTTCACCCATCTCGTCTCAGGGCCATCTTCTGAGGGCGCGGGTGGCTAAGCTGGAGATCCCGACGAGCGTCTTCCGAATTCTACCAGCCGCGCTTTCCCACCCGCTCAGATCTATTCAGGTAGGGTGACATCTGGAACGGCATCCACCACCACCCCCTCTTTCCCCCCGCAGACTGGTCTGAGCTCCCCAAAGACCTTTCCCAGCCCCCAACCCGCCTGGGGCCACCTTACCCGGATCCGTCCCGGGGGCGCGCGTGGGGAGGCTACGTGGCGCCGTCGGCCTCGGTCTCAGGCGGCTTCTCCTCATCCGCGGGCGGCTCCAGGTCGCCCTCCTCTCCGCTGCGAGGGTAGGCCAGCAGACGCATGGCGGGAGCGCAGGCCGCCTCCACCTGGCGTACCTGCTCTCGGCTCAGGCGCTCGCGCCAGGCGTGTACTGCCTCGCGGGCGTCGCGCGCTGACAGGTGGAAGGGTCGGTCGGCGCCGTAGGCCGCGCCCCGCGTCATGTTGAGCGCGAAGGCGTCGAGCGCGGCGAGCGCGCGCAGCCCGGAGAAGCGCAGCAGGCGGCTCAGCTGGGTGCGCGGCTGCCGCACCAGGTCCTCGTAGCGCAGCCTCAGGTAGCGGCGCCGCAGCCAGGCGGGCGCGCCGCGCGCGAACAGCAAGTCGCGCAGCCAGGCTTCGCAGATGACCTCGAGCGCGCCGGTCAGGAAGAAGTCGGCGCGCGGCGCGGCGGGCAGGGCGCGGGACTGGCCCCCGGGCCGAGCGCCCACGCCGTGCGCGAGCAGCACGCGGTGGAAGCGGTCGCCCCGCTGGCGGGTGCGCAGCACCTGAATGCTCTCGCGCAGCAGCCCCTGCCTGGACTTGAGGCGCGAGTTGTGCACGGCCCGCGGGTCGCGGAAAAGTTGCACCACCTTCAGGTTGAGGCCGGGGTCGCGCAACAGAGGCACCAGCACGCCCAGGTCGAGGAGGCGCACGTCCTTGATGACCACCACCGGATACTTGCGGCACTCGGCCTCCAGGGCGCGGAGAGCCACGGGCGGGCAGCTGCGCTCGCAGGCGGCATCCTCGACGAGGCCGACCTCAGCGCGGGCACGGGGCGCGCCGGGGCAGAGCGGCGGCGAGCAGATGACCTTGTTGGTCCGCCAGCGAAAGAGGGCGGCGGTGGTGAGATTGGCTGCGCCCGGGGCGCGCGCGGCGGGGTCCCCGGGCGGCGCGTACAGCCGCAGCACCGAGAAGTCGCAGCGGAAGAGCGAGCGCAGCATGTCGCGCAGCGCGCCCTGCAGGCTCTCGGCGTCGCCCGGATACAGCGCCTGCCATAGATGCCACATGGGCTCGTACAAGTAGAAAACGTCCGGGTGCTGGTTAAAGAGCTCGCCCAGGAACGACGAGCCGGTGCGCCAGGTAGCATGCACATAGATGTGCTGCTTCTCGCGAGACGCCGCCTCCCCGACGGCGCCGCTCAGGTTGCCCGGGGACCCGGGGGACTGGCCCGCGTCCCCCTCCGCAGCCGGCCGCGCCTCCCCGCCCTGCTCGCGCTCGCCCGCCGCCGCCGCCTCCAAGCTCCAGACTCCCAGGCTGCGCTGCACGCCCGGGCAGTGCCCGGCGCCCTTGTCGCCGTCGCGGCCGCCGTCCAGCACGGAGGGGATGAGCAGCAGCACCAGCGTGTACAGCACCAAGAGCAGCGCAAATTTGCAGTACTCCCGCCGCCGCCGCCGCCGGCCCTTCATCGTTCACCGAGCCCCCCAGCCTTCCTGCGGGTGGGGCGCCCGTCCTCTCCCCTTCCTCAGAAATGTCGTCCCGAGCCCGCTCCTCCGGCCTCTCGGGGCCCCTCTGCGCCCGGGGGCCAGCAGAGCGACCGGCCGGGGCTGTGCATCCACAAGGGGGAACTTCGGAGGCGGTGGTGCTGGTGGCGGCGCCCCTGCCCTCTCTCGGCTCAGCCGCTGGAGAGCCGCCTATTGGCTGGTTTGGCCGCCGCCCGCCCCGCCTTCAACCTCGCGGCTTCTCCCCGCCTCTTTACCCGCCCGGGATCGCCCACGGCTTTGCCAGATCTGGGCGGGGTTGCCGCGGGGTGGGGACGAGGGTTGGGGCGCACTGAGCCAGACCCCACCTTTCCCTAGCCCCTCCGTCGTGAAGTCAAGTCTTCGTGAATTGACTTCAGGCAAGGGAGGGGCTCGTGTGTACAGAATGTACCCGTTGCCTGGCCACGGACCCCACCCGGAGAACTCCACCGCCTCTCCTGTTTTTGTGTCCCCTGCCTGGTCATCTCTGTCGTTGGCCGACTCGCCTCCGCACTATTGAGAGCGGGGCTCCTGGTCACTAACATCCAGCGCCCCCATCAGCCCCGGCGTGGGTGTTACCGAGCTCCGGATGGGAGAAGAGAAAGATACGCAATTGCGCGTTGCGGGGTGCAGCGGACGGATTGGAAGCGCTAATGCATTCACGCAGGCAATCAGTTGTTAAGGTGTAGGCTTTGTGAACTTTTCAGTGTTGTGTTCCTTAGGGGTTTTGCCCGCCGAGGGCTGTGCACATTTCTGGACACCCTGAAGATCAGTTTACTCATTTGTAAAATGCAGATAATTTTTAGCACCTCCGTACCTCCTCGTCGTTGTGAGATTTGGGGGGGGGGGGTCATTTATCACCACCGCATAACCTAGCCTGTTCTAACACAAAAAGACGTTTACCGAACTAGAGTGGTACGATGGACTTTCTGATGGACTTTCTCAGGAGCTCAAGGTTTAAAAGGACCCAGAAGCAGGGATATGCACTCAAGGATGGATGGAAAAGTGACAGGAAGTCCAAGAGACAAATGAAGCTTAAAGCTCCTGAAATCCGAAAGAGAACTAAACAGGATAATTTTTGCTCTGTTCCAGCAGGGATGAGGAACACCCCCTTGGAGGAAGGTGTTGTAAGGTTAACGAGGATAGAAAGCAAATCTACTCACTCACAGGGGAGGGTGTTCAGATGGGAAAAGTGAGAACATCTCCACAAAGATCTCTGGTCTTTTTCATCACAGAAACTACCCCACCTCTGCAATCACTCGCTGAAGCATCCTGCGGTCTGTCCGCAATTCCCTGGCCTTTCGGCCATTTGCTCAAATCCCCTCTATTCTCCAACCTCATTGACCACGACCTCCACTTTGTTCTTAATTTTTCATATTTGGCTAAGAGACCCCAGACCGTTATTTTAATAACACTTCTGCCAATAACCTAAACTCCCTGACTTTCTGTCTTTTCATTACTCATTTAGCAGCATTCTCCCTGTTAAACCCTGCTTTGGGCTTTCTCCCTGCCTGCAAAGGCTGTTGCAGGAAGTTTCCCCGCAGGACAGATAAAGTTACCATCATCCACCTCAAATGGTCCCTGAAATCCTCTACTTCTCATGTCGATTCCCAGTCTCAGGTTCCAGTATGACTATTTCAAACCTGCTCTGCTCTCCCCAGACCTCTGACAGCCCTCTCTGCACCCGCCTCCCTGTTTTCAACAGATGAGTTTACCTCCTACTTCGTAGAGAAAATGAAACTGTTAGGCAATTTCTCACTTTCCACTGTCAGAGCCATATATTCACTTACCTCTGGACCCATCTTCTCCTTGTGGCAGGGAAATTATGTTTCAATATTAAGCTATAACTTTTTTCCTTCCCCGTGTTTTTACTTTGCCCTCCTCTCCTCTTTTAAACAAGTAGATGGCTCTCTGTGCACCTGAAGGGAGGGGATGTGGCTGGGCAGAATGCAAAAAAGTCACTGGTGTTTCTTTCCAAAAACCAAAACTCCAGTCGTGGAGGGTGTGGTCGGTTTTTCAAATAACCACAAGATTTTCCCCTCCTCCCTCCCCGCCCTTTGGCAGTGCCTATCCACACTGACTCTGGGACGGTCTTGTGACTTGCATGGGCCAATGGGACAGTAGTAAACATGACACAAACAGGGGCTTGAAAAATGCTTCCACCGTGGGGATTGCCCTCCTGCTGCCCTTGGGAACCCCGGAGATCACGTGGCTGCGGGAATCAGCTGTCCCAGCTGCCTCCCCCCCCCCGCCCCCCAGACCACACAGCCTGCCAACTGGCAGACAGGTGAGAGAGGAGAGCCGAGACCAGTGTTTCTTAAATGTTAATGTATACATAAACCAACTGGGAGTCTTTTGAAAATGCAGAAATGGACTCATTAGGCCCAGTGTGGGGCCAGGGAGCCTACATTTCTAATAAGCTCCCGGGCACTGCTGCTCTGAGGACCGCACTGGGAATAGAAAGATGGTACACTCTCTGGCCCTAGTCTAGTTGGCCCAGGTCAGAAGAACCAGCTAGCTAAACCCACAGAATTGTGAGAAATAATAGGTGTGTATTGTAAGATACTAAGTGGGGGGGGGTGTTGTTATGCAGCAAAAGCTAGCTGATACAAAGAAGGTATGAGGGCATAGATGAAGTGCCCTGGAGAAGCTGGGGGAAAGAACAGCACTCCACTGGCTCCTCCCCTAGGCAGGGGGTGACTGAAGGGAGAATGAAAGCTGCAGGCCCCACGGCAGAGAGCACCTGAGCCCTTCTTCCTGGCAATGAGTCAGGAAGGAGCGGAACTCAAGAGGTGGCTATGTGGTTTATCCTGACAGATAGTGCCTTGACGGAGGCACTGTCCCAAAGCTTCCAGGACCCCAGACACAACTTGGAGGCAGCAGAAGGGTCGCAGAGGCAGTGTTGGTGACATCTCAGGGGCAACCATGTGGACCAAAACCCAATGAGCCCAAGACCCCAGATCCATGATATGACCCTGTTTGTAGAGAAACCCTAGGAATTACCAAGGCAAATCGCCAGCCTAGCAGAAAGCTCAATCAGAGATCAAGTTGTTTTCTGAGAGGTACAGGCTTCCAGTCATGGAGTGAATCAGTCACGGGGATGAAAGGCACAGCATAGGGGATACAGTCAATGGTATTGTCATAGCGTTGTATGGTGACAGATGGGAGCTACATTTGTGGGGAGCACAGCGTAACGTAAGAGTTGTCAACCACTATGTCATACACCTGAAACTAATGTAACGTTGTGTGTCAACTATACTTCAGTTAAAGAAAAAAAGTTGTTTTCTGTAAAGTGATTTCTATCACACCCAATTTAGTAGACCTGCTACCCCTTTTCGTCTTTCTGGGACAACAGAGTATGCCTCAGCCCCTGCTACCCATCACCCCTTCTCCTTCCCGTTAATTCAATCACATACTCTGAACCAGAGTATTCTCACCAATTCGAGAATTGAACATAGTTACATGTCTCTCTCTCTCTTAAAAAAAAAAAAAAAATCCCCGGATGCCTGGGTGGCTCAGTCGGTTAGGTGTCTGCCTTCAGCTCAGGTCATGATCTCAGGGTCCTGGGATCCAGTCCCACATTGGGCCCCTTGCTCAGCAGGGAGCCTGCTTCTCCCTCTACCTGCTGCTCCCCCTGCTTGTGCTCTCTCTCTCTGACAAATTAATAAAATCTTTAAAAAAAAATCCCATCGATTCACACCACCCCCCAGCACAACTGCTGCTGACACATACGACACCTTTATGGGAATCAGAAGGTGCCCTCTCCAGGCACATGAAGTTCAAAAACGGGGCTGACCACCTTGGAAAAAGGACCCCGCCCTTTGGACCACAGCCCAGGCTGAAGTGTACAGCTCAGATGCAGAGCCTGGCTGGGTTCCAGCCTGGACTTGTGTCCTTCTGCCCGGCCCTTCGGCGCACCCTTGCCCTGCCGCCACGGGTTCCTCTGCCCGAGCCTCGCAGGCCAGCTTCTTGCTGGAGTTGTTTATACTTGTTCTCTCCCTGCCCTCATCTCCTACTCATTACTCAGCACGCTCCAGTCTAGATTCCAGCCCCATATTGCTACATCAACAGCCCTTTCTAAGCTTATTGATGGCCTTCCGGTTACTGAATCCAGAGGACGTTTCCCCGCCTCATCTTATTTGACCTTCCAATAGCACCTGACACTTGACAGCTCCCGCCTCCAAATTCTCTTCTTTCAATTTCTGGGACATCACCCTGGTCCCATTCTCCTCCCATTTCAAAGCTGCACCTTCAGAGCAAAGCGTGGGGGAGACCAGGCTCCATAAAACCGTGATCCTACTAGTGGGGTTATTGCAGGGTTATTGGAAGAATTAAAATTTCTTAGATAGATAGATAGATAGATAGATAGATAGATAGATGATAGAGGGAGCAAACAACAGTGCCTGAGATGAAGTAAGCTTGAATCTGAGTTACTGGCGTTGTTGCTGTTATGGGAAAGTCATCCTCCTCCAACTGGTCATTCCATGTTCGAATATTAGAGTTCCTTCAGGTTCAGCCCTAGGCCCTTCTTCTTCTCACTCTGCAGTGTCTTCAAGAAGCCCAGATTGACATTTCCTGCGCAGGCCTCTCCTTGGAGCTCCGGACCTCCAAATCCAGTTGCCTACTTGACATTCCTTCTTGGTTGCCTCAAGGTCATTTCAGTATTAATGTGTGAATGTGGGAACCATCTCTCCTATTCTGCAATCAGAAATGTAGAAGTTGGTTTGGGCACCTCCGTCTTCCTCAGCCCCCTTCCCTCAATCTGATCCAGGTTGGGCAGGTTGGTTTTACCTTATCATACCCTTTAATCCATTCATTTTTCTCCATTACCCGTATTACCAACCTAGCCCAGGTGACTATGCTCCGTCCTGTGTCTAAAAACTGCATAGCCTCTGTTTCCACTCTGCCCTCCTCTGATTTTTTTTTAAGATTTATTTATTGATTTTAGAGAGAGAGTGGGGGAGAGGGGCGAAGAGAATCTCAAGCAGACTGTGTGCTGAGCTCGGAGCCCGATGCAGAGCGGAGCTCAATCTCACGACCCTGAGATCATGACCTGAACCAAAATCAAGAGCTGGGCACTTAACCGACTGAGCCACCCAAACACCCCTGCCCTCCTCTGGTTTTGAATCAGTGGGTTGGTTATTTCAGTCATGTCACTCCTCGGCTTGGAATCCGTTATGGTTTCCAACTGGCCTTAAAGACAATCATGAAGGCTTGTAAATTGAGTCATTAGGGGTCTGGAATGCAAGAGCTTAGGATGGTACCCAGCACGTGGTAGATTTTCAATAGGTATCTATTGTCTGCTTTACAGCTGGGAGGAAGCACTTTTTTTAACCTTTGGTCTTTGAAAGCAAACCACTGACTATTTTTATTGAGGGAGTAAGTAGTAGCAGCAGCAGTGACTTTCCAAAAACCGTCTTGCTGTGATCTGGTGGGTGGGGGTCAAGGCAGGAAGACCTACCGGGACAGAAGAAGAGGAGAATTGGAAGCGGGTAGCAGTAGGAAAGGAAGAGATGGACAGAGCCTGGGAAGGCAGAATCTGCAGGCTCGGCTGAGCAAAAAACGAGGGCTTGGCCTGGGAAAAAGAAAAAATATTCCTTCTGATTCACTTCTTCTGGTACCTTTTCTGTTTTTCATAAGGTTTCGAACATTATAAACAGGGCTGTTTAAAATCACATCTTTAATACTTTAAAAACCCTGGGCCTGGCCAACAGACTTCCTCAAAAGTGGCTGGAACTTTCCTTTGCGTTTTTTTTTTTCATATCTTGATATTTATTCAAAAATATGCATCAAGTGCAATCATGTGCTGGGGTTGTGCTAGGCTGAGGAGATACATGGGGACAAAAACAGTCCCTGCCCCTGCTCTCAAGATCTTTCCAGTCTAAGGAGACCAGCTGTAACCAGTTCAAGAAATGCAGGCCACTTAGCTATTCTTGCAAATTAATATTTCCATATAACTTTAGTATCAACTTGTCTAAGTCCAGAATAGAAGTTTATTGGTATTTTTATTGAGAGCCTGGTACATTTTTAAAATAACTTAGGGAGAAGAACTATCTTTAAGACATCGGCTTGTCCTGTCTGTGATAAAGGAATAACTTTCCATTAGTTTAAGATTCCTTTGTGCCTTTCAGGAGTGTTTTAAAATGTTCCTGGCATAGATTAGGATATTTCTTGTTCAATTTATTCTTAAGTATTTTATCTTCTTGGTTGCTATTGTAAATGGATTTTTGTCTAAGATCACATCTGCTACCTGGTTATTCTGTACATAAGACAGTTGATCCCTGTATGTTAATTTTATATCTTGCTAACTTACTGAATTCTTTCAGTGTTTGAGTTAGTTTTGTTATTCACTCTGTAAGGGTCTCTGGGTGTGTTATTACATTACCTGCAAATAGAAATGGTTTTACTTCTGTGTTTCAAGTTCTTATGTTGCTAATTAATCTCTTTTGTTTAATTCTGTTGGTTAATACCTTCAGTTTAATGGTAAATAGTCATGGAGATAATGGGTATCCTTACCTTGTTCCTGATCTTAGCAAAAATTCTCCTAGTGATTCTCATTATGTAAGATGCCAGATTTCGGATTAAGGTGTATATACTCACACACGCATACATATGTTATCATGTGAAGGAAGTATCCATCAATTTCTATTTTCTTGTGTGTTTTTAACATTAGGAAAGAAAGTTAAATTTTGTCAAAGGCTTTTTCTAGCACCAAAGGAGATAATCATATGATTTTTCTCCTCAGATTTATTAATATGGTATATTACGTTAATGAATTTCATAATATTGAGCCAACCTTCCATTTCAGGAGCAAATCCCATTTAGACATGGAATATTATTTACTTAATGTCATGTTTGATTCTGTCTGCTTACTTTGTATTTAGTATTTTTGCACCAATATTCATAAGTTATTTGGTTTGTAATTTTCGTGCTTTGTTTTTGTTTCTGTTTTAAGCTTTGTTTATTTGTTTGAGAGAGAGAGAAAAAATGTGTGAGCGGAGGAGGGGGCAGAGGGAGATGGAGAGAGAATCTCAAGCAGGCTCCCTGCTGAGTGCAGAGCCTGACATAGGGCTCTGTCTCGCGACCCTGAGATCATGACCTGAGCAGAAATCAAGAGTCAGGTGCTTAAACAACTGAGCCACCCAGGCACCCCTCAATGCTGTCTTTACAAGGTTTAGGTAACAAGAATATACTTGTTTCTTAGAAAGAATATAAAGGTTTTCCTTAATTTTCCATGCCATGGAATTCCTTAAAATTCCATGCATGGAATTTTCCATGCCTTGTCCAATATTTGGACAATCCCATCTGTAAACGTTTGGCAAATTCCTCCTGTAAAGCCATATGGGCCAACTGTTTTTTTGTGAGATAGTTCTTTTATAACTTCAAAGAAATTGATTTTTTTAGGCCTTGTCTCTCTAATGGGGTCAGTTGTAGCAAATGTGTTTTCCTAGGAAATTATCCATTTCATCTATGTTTTCAAATTTATTTGCACAGAGGTCTACGAAAGGTCTCATGACTTAAAATTTTTCTTGTGTGTCAATGATTATTTCCCTCATGTCATTTCTGATTTTGTATATGTCTGCCACCCTTTTTATTCTTAAAACATGGAGAAATTTCTGGAACAAGGTAAGGATATCCATTCTCTCCACAGCTGTTTTGTGTTAAGCTGGAGATAGTAGTCAATACAACAGTGGTTTGTCTATTTCATTAAATTTTTCAAGAAAACAGGACTCTGGTTTACTAGGTAGATGTAAAAACATGCACTGTTTTTTTAATCTCATTTTTCTGCTTTTATCGTTATTCATTCTTCCCTCTGCTTTTATTTTACTCTGTTGTTCTCTTTCTGGTGTTGAGTTGGCAATTTAGTTCATACATTCTTATTTTGCTGTTTTTTCATCTTTATTGATATTGATATTATTTGTTGACATTTGTTGACAATGTCTAAAGGTATGGAGCTTCCTCCAATCACTTCTTCTTTTTTTTTTTTTTAAGATTTTATTTATTTATTCGACAGACAGCCAGAGAGAGAGGGAACACAATCAGGGGGAACGGGAGAGAAAGAAGCAGGCTCCCAGCAGAGGAGCCTGATGTGGGGCTCGACCCCCGGGGACCCGGGATCACGCCCTGAGCCGAAGGCAGATGCCCAACGACTGAGCCACCCAGGCGCCCCCCTCCAATCACTTCTTTAAGTATATCCAATAATTTCTGATACGTAGTGTTTTCATTAGCATTATTTTTTAAAATTCCCTAATTTCATTTTTTATTTCCCTTCCTCCCGAGAGTTCTTCAACAGATTTTTAAATTTCCGGGTAGAATTTTGGGTTTTATTGCATTATGATCAGAGAACATTGTTTATAATAGCTCTATCTTATGCAACTTACTGGTACTCCCTTTGTGACTTAATGTATGATCAACGTCTATGACTGTTTCATATGCACTGGAGAAGAAGTTGTATTCTCAGTTATCATGGTGCGAAGCTTGATATATCCATAATCATATGCCTCATTAATTTGTCATTTAGGTCTTCTATATTCTTATTTACTTTCTGTCCATTGGATCTGTCTTGTGTTGAAAGTGGTACGTTAAAAGCTTCCTATCATTCGTGTATTTACATCAATTTCTCTTTGCGTCTCTTGCAACTTTTGCTTTATAAAGGGGATTGCTGTGGTTACTCACTTTTTATACAGTGTGGTGGATATAATAAGGAACCACACAGATCCCCCTTCAGGCCACTTTTTATTTCAGCTGCTAGGAGTGCTTTTGGTAGACAGCCCTCAAGGTTTCAGCCCCCTTTGGGATTGCCTAAGCTGAAGGACCCGCCTTGCCTAAAGTCATGCTTCCACTCGGGGTGGCCCACTCCCAGTGACTGACTAATGCAGGATTATAAGATTCCAGCCTTCTGGCTTCAACCTCAGACAGCTCTTAATGGCCATCCCATCTTCAGAGCTCCCTACAGGATCAGCCGAGGAATCCACTGAGACTGCATCGCAGCTCCACCTGTCTCTTGGCCCAATCCTACTACCTTCCTATCCCTTTCTTTCCACAGGGGTTGGTCCTAAGAGTGATCCTTCAGCAGGATAATATCCACTTCAGAGGCTGCCAGATGCTAATCTGCAGTAAAGAGTCCAAAGGGCTAATAAATAATGCATAGAATTATCGCAGCCCTGGCCCTCCCATCACTACCTTTAGAAAGCCAACGCTCAAGCCAGGGCTCAGCCCTCAGAGCAGTTGTCTGAGGTGAATTTTGTTACTATTGCCAAAGACCACAGCAGAGAGTGGCCTTTTGCTCTGTGTCCTGCCTAGGTCTAGGGAAGATTTTTTTCCTCATACATATCACAAAGTCCAGTGCCCCCTGTTGTCTGAAGAGACACTGAGGGAATTCCCATTACTTTTTTTTTTTTTTTTTTCTGTTACAGGCTGACTTCTCTGTTGAAGCGGACTCTGAGATGGAGCTTAGCAGCCAGGAGATTTTCTAGAAAGGGCACTTGAGATCAACAGCTGTTAAAGGGAAGGGAAGGATGCAGGATTGAGCCGAGGGAGAAGCTGGGTTGCTAGAGGACCCCAGCAACACTTTTGGTTTACCCCATGGGGACCTTTGCAGATGTAATGGCTCTTCAGAGTTGTCCCAAGTTGAGGGAACAGGCCCCATGTCATTCAGTTATTAGATGCAGGCTGACCCATGAGGGACGTAACTTTGGGTGAGGCTGCTCTCTTCAGCCAAGGCAATCCCTGAGGAGGCTGACAGCTGAGGACTTTCTGTGGGCACCACTCCCAGCAGCTGGGGAACATTTCCTTTATTCCTGAAGGAGAAGCTGGACAGTATCCACCACACTTTGACATTTTCAAAGTTATTTTTTTTTCCAGGGAGGGGTCTCCACATTTTATTAGGAATACAGCAGAAGAAGAGGCTGGAAGAGAGCAGCCTTGTTTGTTAAGATTTATTTATTTGGGGGGGTAGGGAGAGGGGCAGAGGGGGAGAGAGAATCTCAAGCAGACTCCCTGCTGAGCACAGAGCCCAACTGGGGCTCAATCTCACGACCCTGAGATCATGGCCTGAGCCGAAATTAAGAGGCAGATGCTGGGGCGCCTGGGTGGCTCAGCCATTAAGCGCCTGCCTTTGGCTCAGGTCATGATCCCAGGGTCCTGGGATCAAGCCCCGCATTGGGCTCCCTGCTCGGTGGGAAGCCTGCTTCTCCCTCTCACACTCCCCTTGCTTGTGTTCCCTCTCTCGCTGTCTCTCTGTCAAATAAATAAATAAAATCTTTTTTAAAAAAAAGAGGCAGGGGCACCTGGGTGGCTCAGTGGTTAAGCGTCTGCCTTTGGCTCAGGGCGTGATCCCAGCGTTCTGGGATCGAGCCCCGCATCAAGTTCCTCCACTGGGAGCCTGCTCCTTCCTCTTCCACTCCCTCTGCTTGTGTTTCCTCTCTCGCCGGCTGTCTCTCTGTCAAATAAGTAAATAAAATCTTAAAAAAAAAAAAAAAGAGGCAGATGCTTAACTGACTAAGCCACCCAGGCACCCCTCAGACTTCTTTCTTGAACCCCAGTTAGTCTTACATTTCCGTTTCCGTCTCAGCACCTTCACCTGGATGCCTGCCAGGCACCTCAAATTCATTTCATCCCAAGCCAAATTCTTTACAACCTTCCATAAATCTATGATCCTCGTGAATTGCCTGTTTTGAGTAATCCAATCATTAAACACCAAGACGCCAGAATTAGACAGCTCACAGTCACCCTTGTGCATGGCTCCCCTTGGCTCAGGCACCACATCCAGTCATTTGCCCGGGGCCCATACAGTCTACCGTGTGAATTTCTCTGAAACGATGCCTCCATCACTAGCCTTTTCCCCCTGCAAGATACCACCATTCATCAATCCGCACTGTGTTTTTCCTTTCTCGCTCTCTGTGATCCATCATCTCTCTCTTTTTAAAAAGATGTTATTTATTCATCTGACAGAGAGAGAGAGAGCACAAGCAGGGGGAGCGGCAGGCAGAGGGAGAAGCAGGCTCCACTGAGCAGGGAGCCCGATGCAGATCTCGATCCCAGGACCCTGGGTTCATGACCTGAGCCCAAGGCAGACGTTTTACCCACTGAGCCACCCAGGTGCCCTATGGTCCACCATCTCTTAATTGGACTCTCTGCTCCCACCTTTTAGTACCTCCACACCTTTATAAGACAGCTCTCTGAGGCCCACAAGATCAAGTCTAGACTCAGCACACCTCATAAGGGTTTTCGTAGTGCTGTCCTTACTCCTTTGCATGCCTTCTAAGGGGTTCACAGTCTGGCCGCAACCTATCTCTGTTTTCCCTTCCCCCCACTGCCTTCCTCATTCCCTTCCATCCTCCATTCCAGCTCTGTTGGCAGCTGTGTGCTTTATGCAGCACGTTCTACCCAGATTTTTCTAGTTTCAGCAGAAATGCCTAATAGTTTGACGCTTCTAAATCTGAGCTCAAGTTGTTCCTCCCACCTGAAATGCCCTTTGTGCACATCTCAGGGTATGATATCCCCCTCAGAGTTGAAGCCCCCATATAAAGTTCCTTCAACAGGATTAACAATCCATTCTCTGGGTTCCCATGGAATCTTGTGCAAACCTGCACTGAAATACCTCTGACATATCATTCGAGTTTGTTTCCCTTCCTAGACAGACTCTGAGCTCTGTAATTAAACTTGAAACATAATAGATGTTCAATTGATGTTTGGTTTGAACTCGTGAATTTAATACCCCTGGTATAACTAGCACATTAAGTGGAGACTACTAATTACATACACCAAAGGATGAATTTAAATTAGATGCTGCACTCTAAGTTGAAAACGAGGGAAGCAAACATTAATGCGTTGAACTTAAAAGAATTCTAAAGAACTAATTTGGGAAACAGAGGAATGAGGGGGATGCATGGAAGAAAGAAATGAAGAGAAATCAAAGGGAGACATTATTGAAAGACAGAGTTGCCCCCTTTAGCATTTTGTCCTCACTGTTCTATTTTTTTGCATGTAGGCAGGCTGACTTGACCTAATGCCAAATGAGAAAATACCTAATAAAAACACTGTGCGACTAGGCACTGAAGAAGTTGAAAATGTTTACTGTCTGTATTAGTCATGATTTTTTCATTGTTCTTAGTTTCCTTTTATAGATGTAACTTCTTGATGAATGCTTTTTTTGGTAAAGGAGTTCAAGATATAGATAAAGGAGAAATGAAATAAAGATGATTCTATTTTAGTCACTTAGCTGGCTGGTTTATCTGGACCATTTATCCATACTCTATAAAATGTCACCATCTGCTGGAGGAAGAAAATATGTACAATTCAGCTTTGTTGTGTGACTGTTATTTCTAGTCAACATGATTAACTTTTCTTTTAGCAAGATGATTACACTAGTTCAGCGAGTGACGAATTACCAAGATCACGTAGGCAAATATTGACCACTGTATTTGAAGATCCGCTTTCTCCAATAGGCAATTCAGACCAAGTACCCTTTAAAATGTTCTAACAAGCAGCTATTTCTCAGGACCACTTGCTTTCTATTTTCAACTGTTTGTAGTTAGCACTGAATATGGAAAGATTAGGTATTCAAATCAGCTGCCGTAGAGGCGGGACTTCCAAAATGGCTTAGTGAGAAACTCAACGAATCCCTTCCTCAAAAAGCAATGATGAAACTGACAAAGGTGCAAAAACAACCAGTCCAGGACTCTGGACATTGACTAGAAGGAGAGGAAAGAGAGAGGGGGAAAAACATTTCAGAAATAGTGGCTAAAACCATGCCAAATTTGATGAAAATCCTTAATCTACGCACACAAGAAGTTCAATGAATTCCCTGTAGGATAAACACAAAGACCTCCAAACCTAAACACATCGTATTCAAACCATTAAAAGCCAAAGATAAAATCCTGAAAGCCACAAGAGAAAAATGACTCATCAGGTACAAGGAAACTACATCACATACAGAGGGTTCACAGTGACTTCTCAACAGTGGAGGCCAAAGGCAGTGGTATGATGTATTCGAAGTGCCAGAAGAATGGGCAGCCTGGCTGGCTCAGTTGGTAGAGTATGTGACTCTTGATCTTGGGGTCTTGAGTTCAAGGCCCACATTAAGCATAGAGCTTACTTTAAAAAAAAAAAGATTTTATTTATTTATTTGACAGAGAGAGACAGCGAGAGAGGGAACACAAGCAAGGGGAGTGTGAGAGGGAGAAGCAGGCTTCCCGCGGAGCAGGGAGCCCGATGCTGGGCTCGATCCCAGGACCCTGGGATCAATGACCTGAGCTGAAGGCAGACGCTTAAAGGGTGAGCCCCCCAGGGGCCCCAGGCATAGAGCTTACTTTAAAAAAAGTGCCAGAAGGGGGCGCCTGGGTGGCACAGCGGTTAAGCGTCTGCCTTCGGCTCAGGGCGTGATCCCGGCGTTATGGGATCGAGCCCCACATCAGGCTCTTCTGCTATGAGCCTGCTTCTTCCTCTCCACTCCCCCTGCTTGTGTCCCCTCTCTCGCTGGCTGTCTCTATCTCTGTCGAATAAATAAATAAAATCTTTGAAAAAAAAAAGTGCCAGAAGAAAAAAATATATGTTAATGAGAATTCCACATCCAGCAAAACTATCTTTCAAAAATAAAGGCAACAGGTAAAGGATCTGAATAGACATCTTTCCCAAGAAGATAGAGAAATGTCCAGTAAGCACATGAAAAGATGCTCAATATCATTATCTCTCAGGGAAACACATATAAAAATCACAGTGACATACCAATTCACACGCACTAGGATGGCTATTATCAAAGTCAGATATTAGCAAGTGTTGATGAGGTTATGGAGAAATCAGAAGCTACATACACTCCTGGTGGGAACGTAAAATGGTGCAGCCACTTTGGAAAACATTGTGGCAATTCCTTAAAATGTAAATATAGAGTTACCATTTGACTCAGCAATTTCACTTCTAAGTAGATACCCAAAAGAAGTAAAGATGTATGTTCACACAAAAACTCGTACGTGAATATTCATGGCTGCCTCATTCGCACTAGCCCAAAGTGGAAACAACACAAATGTCTATCAGCTGATGAACGGATAAACCAAATGTGGTCTATTCATACATGGAATATTGTTCAGCCATAAAAAGAAGTAATTTGCTGATACACGTTACAACACGGATGGACTTGGAAAACCTGATGCTAAGTGAAGGGAGCCAGTCACAAAAGACCACATATTGTATGGTCCCATTTTTACGAAATGTCCAGAATTGGAAAATCTATAAAGACAGGGGCAAATTAGTAGTAGCTGAGGGCTGGGGAGGGGAGTGGGGTATTGGGAGGATGACAGCTAAAGGGTACAAGATTTCTTTTTGTGTTTATAACGATGTACTAAAACTAATTTGGGCTGATTTTGCACAGCTCTGTGAATATACTAGAAGCCATTAAATCACACACTTTCAATAGGTGAATTGTGTGGTACATAAAGTATACCTCAATAAAGCTGGTGTCAGGAAAAGAAGTAAGATTAAAGTTTACGATGAGAACGGCTCTAATGGAAAAACTACACAACAGAGAGACCAGATGTGTAGTATCACCACAGAAATGGGAACTAAAAGAATTGTTTTTAATGCTAGAGGGTGTGACATCATTGAAAACAGTGGAGTCGGGAGCCTGCTTAAGATTCTCCCTCTCCCGGGGCGCCTGGGTGGCACAGCGGTTAAGCGTCTGCCTTCGGCTCAGGGCGTGATCCTGGCGTTATGGGATCGAGCCCCGCATCAGGCTCTTCCACTATGAGTCTGCTTCTTCCTCTCCCACTCCCCCTGCTTGTGTTCCCTCTCTTGCTGGCTGGCTCTCTCTCTGTCGAATAAATAAATAAAATCTTTAAAAAAAAAAAAAAGATTCTCCCTCTCCCTCTGCCAGTCTCCCCGCTAAGAAACAAACAAGCAAACGACATGACGCAACAACATGTTATCTACAAGAGAGTCAATTTAGGTTTAAAAGAACAAAACCCAGGGGTGCCTGGCTGGCTCAATCAGCGGAACATGTGACCCTTGATCTCCAGGATTGTGAGGTCGAGCCCCACGTTGGGTGTAGAGATTACTTAAAAATAAAATTTTGGGGGCACGTGGGTGGCTCAGCTGGTTAAGCATCCAACGCTTGATCTCAGCTCAGGTCTTGATCTCAGGGTTGTGAGTCTGAGCCCCATGTTGGGCTTCACACTGGGCATGGAGCCTACTTTAAAAAAAAGAAAAAGATTAAAAAAATAAAATCTCTTTTTAAAAGATTATTTATTTGAGAGAGAGAGAGAGAGAGAGAGAGAGACAGGGTGCAGGAGGGAGAGGGAGAAAATCTCAAGCAGACTCCACGTTGAGTGCAGAGCCTGACGTGGGGCTCAATCTCACGACCTTGAGGTCATGACCTGACCTTAAATATTCAACCGACTGTACCACCCAAGCATCCCTCAAAAATAAAATCTTTTTAAAAAAACCCTACATATGGGGGAAAGTGAAAGGTTAAAAAATGTTATCCCATGCAAATAGTAACCAAAAGATATGAGATGGCTATATTAATATCAGACAAAATGCAATTTAAGTCAAAAATTGTTACAAGGGAAAAAGAAGACATTATATATTGATAAAATGTCAATCAAGATGATATAGAAATTATAAACATATACACACTCAAAAACAGGGCACCAAAGTTTATATCAAAAATTGAAGGGCACCTGGCTCAGTTGGTTAAGCATCTAACTTCAGCTCAAGTCATGATTTCAGGGGTCCTGGGATTGAGCCCTACATTGTGGGCTCCTTCCTCAGTGGAGAGTCTGCTTGTCCCTCTGCCACTCCCCCCACTTGTGCTCTCTCTCTCTGTCTCAAATAAATACATTAAATCTTGATATCAGTGTTGTGAGTTTGAGCCCCATGTTGGGTGTAGAGATTACTTGAAAATAAAGTCTTTTAAAAAATTGAGAACATTGAAAGGAAAAATAGACATATAATTGAAAGAGGAAATAATGGTTGGAAACTTCAATACCCCACTTCAATCATGGATAGAGCAACGAGACAGAA
The DNA here is from genome assembly GCF_023065955.2 of Ursus arctos. Taxonomy (NCBI): domain Eukaryota; kingdom Metazoa; phylum Chordata; class Mammalia; order Carnivora; family Ursidae; genus Ursus; species Ursus arctos. Next base: position 38,994,293 of record NC_079873.1, on the reverse strand, counting down.
GATCAGCAAGGAAAGAGGACTTAAAGAACATTTTTTTAAAAGATTTTATTTATTTATTCAACAGAGATAGAGACAGCCAGCGAGAGAGGGAACACAAGCAGGGGGAGTGGGAGAGGAAGAAGCAGGCTCCTAGCGGAGGAGCCTGATGTGGGGCTCGATCCCGTAACACCGGGATCACACCCTGAGCCGAAGGCAGACGCTTAACTGCTGTGCCACCCAGGCGCCCCAACTTAAAGAACATTTTAAACCAACTAGACCCAACAGACATCTATAGAACAGCCCATCTGACAGCAGAGAACACATTCTTCTCAAAGGTACATGGAACATTTTCCAGGATAAACCATATTCTAGGCCACAGAACAAATCTCAATAAATTAAAAAAAATTAAAATAATACAAACATCTTTTATAACCACAGTGGAAGAAAATTGGAAATAATAACAGAAGGAAAACTGAAAAATTCACAAATGTGAAAATTTAACAACCAATGGATCAAAGAAGAAATAACAAGAAAAATTAGGAAATATTTTGAGCTAAATGAAACTAAAAACACAGCAAATCAAACTTGAGATGCAACAAAAGCAGGGATCAGAGGGAAATTTATACCTGTAAATGATTACATTAAAAAAGAAAGATCTCAAATCAATAACCTAACTTCACACCTTAATAAACCAGGGAAAAAAAGCAAGTGATGGGGGTGCCTGGGTGGCGTAGTCGTTAAGCGTCTGCCTTCGGCTCAGGGCGTGATTCCGGGGTCCTGGGATCGAGCCCCACATCAGGCTCCTCCACTAGGAGCCTGCTTCTTCCTCTCCCACTCTCCCTGCTTGTGTTCCCTCTCTCACTGCCTGTCTCTCTCTGTCTAATAAATAAATAAATAAATCTAAAAAAAAAGCAAGTGATGAAGTCCCAATAGTTTATTTTTGCTTTTGTTTCCTTTTTTTTAAGGTTTTATTTATTTATTTGACAGAGATAGAGACAGCCAGCAAGAGAGGGAACACAAGCAGGGAGAGTGGGAGAGGAAGAAGCAGGCTCCCAGCGGAGGAGCCTGACGTGGGGCTCGATCCCAGGACCCTGGGATCAGGCCCTGAGCCGAAGGCAGACACTTAATGACCGCACCACCCAGACGCCCCTTTGCTTTTGTTTCCTTTGCCTCAGGAGACAGATCTAGTACGAAGTTGCTGCGGCCAATGTCAAAGAGGTTACTGCCTGTGCTCTCCTCTAGGACTTTAATGGTTTCATGTCTCACATTTAGGTCTTTCATCCACTTTGAACTTATTTTTGTGGATGGTGTAAGAAAGGGGTCCAGTTTCATTCTTTTGCATGCCACTGTCTGGTTTTCCCAGCATCATTTGTTGAAGGGACTATCTTTTTCCTATTGGATATTCTTTTCTGCTTTGTTGAAGATTAATTGACCATGTAGTTGCGGGTCCATTTCTGGGGTTTCTATTCTGTTCCATTGATCTCTGTGTCTATTTTGGTGCCACTACCATACTGTTTTGCTCACTACAGCTTTGTAATATAACTTGAAGTCCAGAATTGAGGTGCCTCCAGCTTTGCTTTTCTTTTTCAGAATTGCTTTGGCTATTCAGGGTCTTTAGTGGCACCATGCAAGTTTTAGGATTGTTTGTTCCAGCTCTGTGAAAAATGCTGGTGGTATTTTGATAGGGATTGCATTAAATGTGTAGATTGAGCTTTGGGTAGTGCAGATATTTTAACAGTATTTGTTCATCTGATCCATGAGCATGAAATGTCTTTCCATTTCTTTGAGTCCTCTTCAATTTTTTTCATCAGTGTTTTATAGTTTTCAGGGCACAGGTCTTTCACCTCTTTGGTTAGGTTTATCCCTGGGTAGCTTACGGGTTTTGGCACAATTGTAAATGGGCTTGATTCCTTAATTTCCCTTTCTACTGCTTCATTGTTGGTGTATAGAAACACAACAGATTTCTGTACATTGATTTTGTATCCTATGACTTTACTGAATTCGGGTATCAGTTCTAGCAATTTTTTGGTTGAGTCTTTTGGGGTTTCTATATAGAGTATCATGTCATCTGCAAATAGTGAAAATTTTACTTCTTCCTTGCCAACTTGGATGCCTTTTCAAACTAAAAAGCTTCTGCACAGCAAATGAAACAATAAACAAACTAAAGAGCAACCTGCAGAATAGGAGAAGATATTTGCAAATGACACATTGATAAAGGGTTAGTATCCAAAACATACAAAGAACTTAAAAAACTCAACGCCCAAAAAAGAATAATCCAATTAAAAATGGGCAGAGGATTTGAATACACATTTTTCCAAGGAAGACATACAGAGGCCAATAAACACGTGAAAAGATGCTCAACATCACTGATCTTCATGGAAATACGTAGCAAAACTACAATGAGATATCACCTCACACCTGTCAGAATGGCTAAAATCAACAACACAAGAAACAACAGGTGTTGGTCAGGATGTGGGAAAAGGGGAACCCTCTTACACTGTTGGTGGGAATGCAAACCGGTGCAGCCACTCTGCAAAACAGTATGCAGGTTCCTCAAAAAGTGAAAAATAGAACTACCTGATGATCCAGCAATTGCACTACTAGGTATTACCCAAAGAGTACAGAATACTAATTCAAAGGGATACAGGTACCTGGTGTTTATAGCAGCATTATCCACAATAGCCAAACTATGGAAACAGCCCAAGTGTCCATTGACTGATGAATGGATAAAGAAGGTGTGGTGTATATATGTATGTGTGTACACACACACACACACACACACACACACACACACATATATATAATAGAATATTACTCAGCCATAAAAAAGAATGAAATCTTGCCATTTGCAATGATGTGGGTGGAGCTAGAGAGTATTATGGTAAGTGAAGTAAGTTAGAGAAAGACAAATACCATATGACTTCAGTCATATGTGAAATTTAAGAAACAAAACAAATGAGCAAAGGGGAAAAAAAAGATAGGTAAACCATGAAACAGACTCTTAACTATAGAAAACAAACTGATGGTTACCAGATGGGAGGTGGGTGGGGGGATGGGTGAAATAGGTGATGGGGATTAAGGAGTGCACTTGTGATAAGCAACAGGTGTTGTATGGAAGTGCTGAATCACTAAATTGCACACCTGAAATTGATATTACACTGTATATTAACTAACTGGAATGTAAATAAAAATGTAAAAAAAAAACCCAAGTGAAATCCAAAACTAGTAGAAGAAAGAAAATACTAGAGATTAGATCAGAGATAAATAAAATAAAAAACAGAAATCAGTAGAGAAAATCAACTAAAGATTAATTCATTGAAAATAACAAAATTAACAAAACTTTAGCTAGACTTTAAGAAAGAAAGAGAGAAGATAAAATAACTAAAATTAGAAATGAAAATGAGGACATCCTACTGACCTTACAGACATAAAAAGTTTTATAAAACAATACTATAAACAATTGTACCAAAAAGTTAGAAAACCTAGATTAAATGCACAAATTCCTAGTGACAGAAATTAACAAAACTGTTTCAAGAAGAAATTAAAAAATCTGAACAGATGTATAGCAAGTAAGGTGATTGAATCAGTAATCAAAAACTTCCATCAAAGAAAAGTCGAAGACCAGATGGCTTCATTGATGAGTGCTACCAAACATTTAAAGAATTAATGCTAATCCTTCTCCAACTTTTCCAAAAATAGAAGAGGAAGTGATACTTCCTAATTCACTCTGATACCCAACCCAGACAAAGAAACTCCAAGAAAAGAAAATTATAAACTATTACCCTTTGTGAATATAGATTAAAAATTCTCAACAAAATACTAGCAAACCAAATCCAACAACATATTAAAAGGGTTATACACCATGACTAAGGGGATTTATCCCAGGGACATAAGGATGGTTCAACATATGAAAATCAATCAATGTGATTCAGCACAATAATAGACTGAAGGAAGAACCACATGATAATCTCAGTGGATGCAGAAAAGCATTTGAAATTACCCAACACCCTTTTATGATAAAAAAAAAAAGTAAACCAGGAATAGACGAAAACTTCCTTGACATAATAAAAGCCATTTATGAAAAACTCACAGCTAACATTATCCTCAATGAAATATTAAAAGCTTTCCCTCTAAGATTATGAACCAGACAAGGATGTCTCCTTTTGTCACTGCAATTTGACATTGTCTTGGGAATTCTAGCCAGAGCAATTAGGCAAGAAAAAGAAATAAAAGTCATCTAAATTAGAAAGGAGAAAGTATAACTATCTCTAATCACAGATGACCTCATCCTATAATAGAGAATACCTTAAAGAATCCCCACACAGAATAGATATTAAAGCTAATAAACAAAATCAGCAAAGTTGCAGGGCACATTATCAGCATGCAAAAGTCAGTTGTATTTTTATATACTAGCAATGAAAAATACAAAAAGGAAATTAAAGGATTCCATTTACAGTAGCATCAAAAGAATAAAATACTCAGGAATAAATTTAATCAAAAAAGTGAAAGACTTTTACACTAAAAACTACAAACCATTGAAAGAAATTAAAGAAGACATAAATAGCGGTGCCTGGGTTGCTCAGTTGGTTAAGCATCTGCCTTCAGCTCAGGTCATGATCCTGGGGTCCTGGAATCGAGCCCCACGTGGGGCTCCCTGTTCAGAGGAGAGTCTGCTTCTCTTTCTGCCTCTGCCCCTCTCCCCACTCGTGCTCTCTTTATCTCTCTCAAATAAATAAAATTTTAAGAAAAAAGAAGCGCTAAATAAATGGGTATATGTCTCATGTTCTGGCTTGAAAGACTTAATATTGTTAGGATGGCAACAGTCAACCAAAGAAATTTATAGAATCAATACAATCCGTATCAAAACCCCAATGGCCTTTTTATTTTTTGCAGAAATAAGAAAGGTGATCCTAAAATTCTTATGGAATTTCAAGGGACTAAGAGTAGCCAAAATAGTCTTGAGAAAGAGAAGCAAAATAGGAGAACTAACATTCCCTGGTGTCAAAACTTACTACAAAGCCATGGTAATAAAAACAATATGAATAAGGATAGACATATAGATAAATAGAATGAAATTGAGAGTCCAAAATAAATCCATACATCTATGATCAATTGAATTTTGATAAGTGGCCAAGACCATTCAATGGGGGAAAGAATAGGCTTTTCAACAAAGTGTGCTGGAACAACTGGATATCCACATGCAAAAGAATGAAACTGTGCCTCTGCCTCACACCATATACAAAAACTAACTCAAAATGGATAAAAAAGCTAAACATTAGAGCTAAAATCATAAAACTCTTAGAAGTAAACATAGGAGCAAATTCTCATAACAATTTGGCAACAGTTTCATAGGTATGACAGCAAAGCACAGCAAGAAAATAAAAAATGAATTGGACTTCATCAAAATCTAAAGCTTCCGTGCATCAAAGGACACAGTCAAGAAAGTGAAGCGACAATCTACAGAAGGGGAGGAAGTATTTCCAAATCATCAGTCTGATAAAGTTTTCCTATCGATAATACATATATTAAAAACCTCCTGCAAGTTTACCAAAAAGAGACAACCCAATTAAAAATGGGCAAAGGGGGGCACCTGGGTGGCACAGCGGTTAAGCGTTTGCCTTCGGCTCAGGGCGTGATCCCGGCGTTATGGGATCGAGCCTCACATCAGGCTCCTCTGCTAGGAGCCTGCTTCTTCCTCCCCCACTCCCCCTGCTTGTGTTCCCTCTCTCACTGGCTGTCTCTATGTCTGTCAAATAAATAAATAAAATCTTTAAAAAAAAATGGGCAAAGGACTTGAACAGATTATCTCAAAGAAGATATATAAATTGCCATTAAGCAATTGAATAAATGCAAACATGATTAGTCATTAGGGAAACGCAAATAAATACCATAATGAGATACCACTTACCACCCACTAGGATGGCTAATAGTTAAAAAAAAAAAAAAACATAAAATAGCTGGTGTCGGTGCAGATGTGGAGAAATTGGGACCCTTATATATTGCTGGTGGAATGTAAAATGTTACAGCTGCTGTGAAAAATAGTCTGCTGGCTCTTCAATAAGTTAAACATAAAATTATCATATGACCCAGCAATTCTACTCTTGCGTATTGTTATGAACTGAATGTTCGTGTCCCACTTCCCCCCCACCAATTAATATGATGAAATTCTAACCACCCCCACCACGTCACTGTATTTGGAAATGAGGCCTCTAAGAAAGTAATTAGCATTAAATGAGGTCATAAGGGTGGGGTCTGACAAAATTTGTTTCCTTATAAGATGAATATCAGAAAGCTCTTTCTCTGTCTCTCCCTTTCCATACACATGCACTGAGGAAAGGCCATGTGATGATATAGCAAGAAGGTGGTCGTCTACAAGCCAGGAAGAGAGCTCTCACCAGAAACTGACTGTGCTATCACCTTGACTTAAGACCCCCAGCCTTCAGAACTGCAAGGAAATAAATTTCTCTTGTTTAAGCCATCTCAGCTGTTGTATTTTGTTATGGCAGCCTGAGCAGACTAAGAACAGTAAATACCCAAAATAATGAAAGTAGGTGTCCAAAAAACACACCCCTTCTATGGGAATGTTCACAGCAGCACTATTCACAAGAGTCCAAAGGAGGAAACAACCCAGATGTCCATCACTGATGAATGGATAAACAAACTGTGGTCTATCCATACAGTGGTATATTGTTCAACTATAAAAAGGAAAGGAGTACTGATAGATTGTATGACATAGATGAACCTCGGACACATCATGCTAAGGGAAAAGAACCAGACACAAAAGTGCCACATGTTATATGGTTCCATTTATATGAAATATTCAGAATGGCCAAAGCCATAGAGACAGAAAGCAGATTAGTGTTTGCCAGGAACTGGGGGGAAAGGTGGAGTGGAGTGTGGCTGATTAGTGTGTATGGGATTTTCTTTTCGGGTGATGAAAAAGTTCTGGAAGTAGATAATGGTGATGTTTGCACATTGTCAATGTACTAAAAGTTACTTACTTGTACACTTGTACACTTTTAAATTGTTAAAGTGTTACATGTTATGTGTATTTTACCGTGAAAAAATATTTTATGCTGGCTAATTGAACTAAATAAAAGAATAAATAAATGAATGAATGAATAAACAAAGAAACAAATAAATAAAATAAAGGGATGAATAAATATATACCATGCTAACAGTAATTTAAAGAAATCTGGAGTAGCCAAATACATTTCATACAAAGTCGACTTCAGAACAAGGAGAAATACGAATCCCTAATGTGTATGCACCTAACAACATAGCATCAAAATACCTGAGGCAAGGGGCGCCTGGGTGGCACAGCGGTTAAGCGTCTGCCTTCGGCTCAGGGCGTGATCCTGACGTTATGGGATCGAGCCCCACATCAGGCTCCTCCACTATGAGCCTGCTTCTTCCTCTCCCACTCCCCCTGCTTGTGTTCCCTCTCTCACTGGCTGTCTCTATCTCTGTCAAATAAAATAAAATAAAATCTTTAAAAAAAAAATACCTGAGGCAAAAAGTGATAGAACTGCAAGGAGGAGTAGATAAATAGACTATTATAGTTGAAGACTGTAACACTCCCCTACCAATACTTGACAGGTCCAGCCAGCATAAAATCAGTAAGTATATAACTGAAACGAATGGCATCATCAATCCACTGAATCTAATTGACATTTATCCAACAACAGCTGGACACACATTCTTCTCAAGCTCATATGGAACATTCACCATGATAGACTACATACTGGGCTCTAGACACACTTTAATCTATTTGAAAGAATAGAAATCATGCAAAGTATGCTCTCTGATTATAGTGGAATTAAACTAGAAACCAATGACAGAGATAGCTGGAAAATCCTAAAATATTTGAAGATGAAACTACCCACTTCTAAATAACATGTGAGTCAGAGAAGAAGTCTCCAGAGAAATGTCAAACCAACTACCTAACCTTCCACCTTAAGAAACTAGGAAAAAGAAGAGCACATGAAACCCAAAGCAAGCAGAAGGAAGGAAAGAATAAACAGTAACAGGGGAATAAATAAAACAGAGATCAGAAAATCATCATAGAAAAGCAACAAAGCCAAAAGTTAGTTTGTGGAAATGATCAATAAATTGACAAATCTCTAGGTAGAAAAGAAGAAAGAAAACTCAAATTATTGACCCAGGAATGAAAGAGGGGATTTACAATTGATCCTACAGAAACAGAAGGCTTTAAAGGAATACTATGAACAATTATATGCCAACGAATTAGATAACTGATACAAAATGGATAAATTCTTAGACACAAACTTCTGAAACTTTCTCAAGAAGAAATCTGGGGTGCTTGGGTGGCTCAGTCGTTGAGCGTCTGCTTTCAGCTCAGGGCGTGATCCCAGAATCCTGGGATTGAGCCCCGCATCGGGCTCCATGCTCCGCTGGGAGCCTGCTTCTCCCTCTCCCGCTCCCCCTGCTTGTGTTCCCTCTCTCACTGGCTATCTCTCTCTGTGTCATATAAATAAATAAATTATCTTTAAAAAAAAGAAGAAATAGAAAATGCCAAGGGACCTATAAAAAGCAAGGAGATGGAATTAGCAATAGTAACATAAAAAACTTCTCACAAAGAAAATCCCAGTACCAAATGACTTCTCTGGTGAATTCTACCACTTATAGAATGAACAGCTCACAAACTCTTCCAAAAAAATAGAAGAGTAGGGTATACTTTTCAACTTATGGGGCTTGTATTACCCTGAGACCCAAAGCAGACAAAGACATCATAATAAAACTATAGACCAATATTCTTTATAAACACAGACACACACAAAAACCTGGAATAAAATACTAGCAAACCAAATCAAGCAATACGTAAAAAGGATTACATGTCATGACCAAGTGGGAATTTATCCCAGAAATGTAGGGCTGTGATTTAACATACAATAATCTATCAATGGAATACACAATATTAACAGAGTAAAGGCCAACAACCGTATGCTTATCTCCATAGATGCAGATAAAAAATTGACAACAGCCAACACCCTTTCATGGTAAAACCATTCAACACACTGGGAATGGAAGGAATCTTCCTCAACCTGATAAAAATTATCTATGAAAAAACCATAACTAACATCATATTAAGGTGAAAGACTGAGAGTTTTCTCCCTAAATGGGAACAAGACAAGGACCTTCACTCTTTTCACTTCCATTCCACGTTGTACTGGATATTTTAGCCAGAGCAATAAGACAAGAAATAGAAATACATGGCATATTGATTGGAAAGGAAGAAGTAAACTTAAAACAGGTGAATTTTACAGTATGTATATCATACCTCAGTGAAGCTGCTTAACACATTTTTGCTACTGCAGTGATAACACTTGGAATTTTGAGTCAAAGTTGTTTCAATCAAAAGTCGATCCAGTCCAGGAAGCACAGCTAATCATGAGCGGTGAACAAATATTACATGTCTAAACATCAGCCTCCAGATGTTTTTGGATTGAGAAAGGGAGTGAAAATCTGCCAACACAGAACTTCTGAGTCTGATCCATCAGGCCTAGAAGGTTCCTCTCTGCGTTCAGATGGTTGTGGTCCACATTTTATTGTGTCAGATCTGGAGCATGGCCATTTCCTCCCGGCAGAACTACTTGTTTCAAGTTTCTCTCTGCACCCACACGATTGCCAGCTTAACTTATTTATTAAGTTCAAATATATGTAACATTTACCGTTTTAGCCATTTTTAAGGATGTTGTTCAGTGACATTAAGTACATCCACACTGTTATGCAGCCATCGCCACCATCCATCTCCAGAAATTTTTCACCTTCCCCCACTGAAATTCTATAGCTCTTAAACAACGACTTCTCATTCCGTGCTCCCTTCAGCCCTAGGAAACCACTTCTCTATTTCCTGTCTCCATGAGTTTGACTACTCCAGGTACCTCATTTAAGTGGAATCCTACAGTATTTATCCTTTTGTGTCTGGCTTATTTCACTTAACATCATGTCCCCCAAGTTCATCCATGTTGTAGCATGTGTTGGAATTTCATTTATTTTTATTTTTTAAAGATTTTTATTTGAGAGAGAGCGAGAGAGTGAGAGAGAGAGCGCGCACACCAGTGGGGCAGGGAGGGGCAGAGAGAGAGGGAGAAACAGGCTCCCCACTGAGCAAGGAGCCCCAATTGGGTCTTGATCCCCCAACCCTGAGATGAGGACCTGAGCCGAAGGCAGATGCTTAACTGAGTCACCCAGGTGCCCTGGAATTACATTGCTTTTTAAGGCTGAATAATATTCCATCATGCGTATACACCACATTTTGTTTACTCATCTGCTGATGGGACATTTAGGTTGTTCCCACCTTCTGGCATTTGTGAATAATGCTGTCATGAACAACTATGTACAAATGTCTGAGTCCCTGCTTTCAATTCTTTGGTATATACACCCAGAAGTGGGATCACTAGATCATATGGGAATTCTATGTTTAATTTTTTATGAGAAATCGCCATGCTGTTTTCCATTTTACATTCCCACCAGCAATGCACAAGGGCTCTAATTTCTCCACATTCTTAGCCAACACTTGTTATTTTCTGGGTTTTTTTTTTTCATAATAGCCATTCTAATGGGTATGATGTGGTATTTCATTGTGGTTTTGATTTATATTTACCTGATTAGTGATATTGAGTATATTTTCATGTGCTTATTGACAATCTGTATATCCTCTTTGCAGAAATGTCTATTTGAGTTCCTTGCCCATTTATTAATTGGGTTGTTTGTTTGATGTCATTGAGCTTTAGGAGTTTTTATATATTCTGGATATTATCTTTTATTATATATATGATTTGCAAAGATATCCTTCCATTCTGTGGGGTGCCTTTTTACTCTGTTAATAGTGTCCTTTGATGCATAAAAGCTTTTTATTTTTTTTAATGTTTTTTTATTATATTATGTTAGTCACCATACAGTACATCCCCAGTTTCCGATGTAAAGTTCGATGATTCATTAGTTGTGTATAACACCCAGTGCACCATGCAATACGTGCCCTCCTTACTACCCATCACCGGTATATCCCATTCCCCCACCCCCCTCCCCTCTGAGGCCCTCAGTTTGTTTCTCATAGTCCATAGTCTCTCATGCTTCATTCCCCCTTCTGATTACCCCCCCTTTCTTTATCCCATAAAAGCTTTTTAAAATTTGGATGTACTCCAATTAATTTTTCTTGTGGCCTGTGCTTTTGAAATCATATCAAAAAATCATTGACAAATCCAATGTCGCGAAGCTTTCCCATTATGTTTTCTTCTAAGATTTTATGTGTTAGTTCTATAATTAGGTCTTTCATCCATTTTGAATTTATTTTTATGTATGGTGTAAGAAAGTAGTCCAGTTTCATTCTTCTGCATGTTGCTGTCCAGTTTTCCCAACACTATTTGTTGAAGAGACTGTCTTTTTTCCATTGGATATTCTTTCCTGCTTTGTCAAAGATCAGTTGTCCATAAAGTTATGGGCCCATTTCTGGGTTCTCTGTTCTGCTCCATTGATCTATGTGTCTGTTTTTGTGCCAGTACCACACTGTCTTGATGACTACAGCTTTGTAATACAGCTTGAAATCCAGAATCATGATGCCTCCAGTTTTGTGTTTTGTTTTTTCTCTTTTTCAGAATGGCTTTGGCTACTCGGGTCTTTTGTGGTTTCATACAAATTTTAGGATTGTTTATTCTAGTTCTGTGAAAATGCTGGTGGTATTTTGATAGGGATTGCATTAAATGTGTAGATTGCTTTGGGTAGTACAGTCATTATAACAATGTTTGTTCTTTAAATTCATGAGCATAGAATGCTTTTACATTTATTTTCTTTATATTTATTTATTTATTTAATTTATTTATTTATTTTAGAGAGAGAGAACATGAGCAGAAGGAGCAGAGGGAGAGGGAGAGGGAGAGAGAATCTCAAGCAGACACTGTGCTCAGCCCAGAGCCCAACTCAAATCTCTATCTCCTGACCCTGAGGTCACAACCTGAGCCGAAACCAAGAGTTGGATGCTTAACCAACTGTGTCACCCAGGCACCCCTGCTTTTCCATTTCTTTGTGCCCTCTTCAATTTCTTTCGTAAGTGTCCTATAGTTTTCAGAGTATAGATCTTTTACCTCTTTAGGTAGGTTTATTCCTACATATCTTATTGTTTTGGGTGCAATTACAAATGGGATCAATTCCCTGATTTCTTTTTCTGCTGCTTCATTACTGGTGTATAGAAATGCAACAGATTTCTGCCGATTGATTTTGTATCCTGCATCTTCGCTGAATTCATGTATTAATTCTCGTAAGTTTTTGGTACAGTCTTCAGGTTTTCTATATAGAGTATGATGTTGTCTGCACATAGTAAAAGTTTAATTTCTTCCTTGCCAATGTGGATGCCTTTTATTTCTTTTTGTTGTCTGATTGCTAAGGCTAAGACTTCCAGTACTATATTAAATATTAATGGAGAGAGTGGACATCCTTGTCTTGTTCCTGACCATAGGGGAGAGGCTCTTAGTTTTTTCCAATTGAGGATGATACTAGCTGTGTGTCTTTCATATATGGCCTTTATGATTTTGAGGTATGTTCTATCTATTCTTACTTTGTTGAGGGTTATTATCAGGAATGGATGCTGTACTTCATCAAATGCTTTTTTCTGCATCTTGTGAAAGGATCACATGGTTCTTATCCTTTTGTTAATGTGCTGGATCACGTTGATTGATTTTCAAATATCGAACCACCCCTGAAGCCCAGGAAAACACACTTGATCGTGGTGAATAATTCTTTTGATGTACTGTTGAATTCAACTTGCTAGTATTTTATTGAGCATTTTTGTATCCATGTTCATCAGGGATATTGGCCTGTAATTCTCCTTTTTAGTGGGATCTTTATCTGGTTTTGGCTTCATAGAATGAGTTTGGAAGTTTTCCTTCCATTTCTATTTTTTGGGACAGTTTCAGAAGAATAGGTATTAACTCTTCTTTAAATGGCTGGTAGAATTCCCCTGGGAAGCCATCTGGCCCAGGACTTCTGTTTGTTGGGAGATTTTTGATTACTGATTCAATTTCTTTGCTGGTTATGGGTCTGTTCAAATTTTCTATTTCTTTCTGTTTCAGTGTTGGCAGTTTGTAGGTTTCTAGGAATTTGTCCATTTCTTCCAGGTTGCCCAGTTTGTTGGCATATAATTTTTCATAGAATTCTCTTATAATTGTTTGTGTTTTTATGGTATTGGTTATGATCTTTTACTCATGACTTTATTTATTTATTATTTCTTTTATTCATGATTTTATTTATTTGGGTCCTTTCTGTTTTCTTTTTGATAAGTCTGGCTGGGGGTTTATCAATTTTATTAATCCTTTCAAAGAACCAGCTCTTAGTTTTGTTAATCCATTCTACTGTGGTTTGTCCGTTTGTTTCTACATCATTTATTTCTGCTCTAATCTTAATGATTTCCCTTCTTCTGTTGGCTTTGGGCTTTATTTGCTGTTCCTTTTCTAGCTCCTTTAGGTGTAAGGTTACGTTTTCTATTTGAGACTTTTCCTGCTTCTGGAGGTAGGCCTGTACTGCAATATACTTCCCTCGTAGGGCTGCCTTTTATGCCTCCCGAACGTTTTGGACTGTTTTATTTTGCATTTTCATTTGCTTCCGTGTATTTTTTAATTTCTTCTTTAATTTCCTGGTTAACCCATTTATTCTTTAGTAGGATATTCTTTAATCTCCACGTATTTGTGGTCTTTCCAAATTTTTTCTTGTGGTTGACTTCAAGTTTCATAGTGTTGTGGTCTGAAAATACGCATGGTATGATCTCCATCTTTTTGTACTTGTTGAGGGCTGATTTGTGACCCAGTATGTGATCTGTTCTGGAGAATGTTCCATGTGCATTTGAAAAGAATGTGTATTCTGCTGCTTTAGGATGAACTATTCTGAATAGATCTGTGAAGTCCATCTGGTCCAGTGTGTCATTCAAAGCCATTGTTTCCTTGTTGATTTTCTGCTTAGATGATCTGTCCATTGCTGTAAATGGGGTGTTAAAGTCCCCTACTGTTATTATATTGTTATCAATGAGTTTCTTTACGTTTATTATTAATTGATTTACTTATTTGGGTGCTCCCAATTTGGGGGCATAAATATTCACAATTGTTAGATCTTCTTGATGGATAAATCCCTTAATTATTATATAATGCCCTTCTTCATCTCTTGTTACAGTCTTTGTTTTAAAATCTAGTTTGTCTCGGGGCGCCTGGGTGGCACAGCGGTTAAGCGTCTGCCTTCGGCTCAGGGCGTGATCCCAGCATTATGGGATCGAGCCCCACATCAGGCTCCTCCGCTATGAGCCTGCTGCTTCCTCTCCCACTCCCCCTGCTTGTGTTCCCTCTCTCACTGGCTGTCTCTATCTCTGTCGAATAAATAAATAAAATCTTTAAAAAAAAAATAAAATAAAATCTAGTTTGTCTGATATTAGTATGGCTACTCTGGCTTTCTTTTGATATTCATTAGCATGATAGATGGTTCTCCAGCCCCTCACTTTCAATCTGCAGTTGTCTTTAGGTCTGAAATGAGTCTCTTGTCAGCTGGTTAACTTTTTAAAGTGCAACACTCAACCTGGCCTGCCCTTGCTCTTCATCCGTTCGTTGTAGCCAATATCTTAAAACCAAAATCCAGGTTAGTCCAGCATGTAAGTACTGTCAAATCTGGCTGGTCAAAGCCATCTTTCCACCCTATTCCTTTGATACCCATTCCTTTGATACCAATTCAGTATTTCCTACACATATGCCCTTCATTCATTTTCTATCTCTGTACTTTATTGAAGCTATTTCCTTTGCCTGCAGTACCCTTCCCTCCTCTTACCGTCGTTTCCATCTCTGCATGCTAAACCCTGGCCACCCTTCAATGACTCACTCAAATGCCACTTCCTCTATGAGGTCTTTTCCAATTTCAGTTGGAAATTCTCTCTTGTTCTTCCAAAGTCCCTGAAATGCTTTTATTATCCTCCTGCTTATGTAGCATTGTTAAATTAGACAGGTTCCAACCCCTCTGCTCTACTGGAAGCCTCTCTGTGCCAAGAGCGTTGTCTCATGCTCAACAGCTCATTGTCTGTTTTATGTTTGTACTAGTACCTGGCACAGTAGTGTATTAGAGGTGTATGCTCACTCAATAAATGTTAATTCATTACCCTGAGGTACCCACCAAGAAAATATATCAGAATTCCTCTTCTCCTACTGCAGTTGTGTCAATCCTATAAGGACTCTGGCTGGATTCAAGATACCAGCCAGGAAACTCTCAATAACTCTGCAGAAAATCCTCATTACCAAAGGAACATTTCCAGAAAGGACATGGGTGCATGAATCTTTGCTTGTTTTTTGAGTTAACATTTGTTCAGAGCCTGAGACATGCATTCCTACCCTTGCTCTTTCGTTTTTACAAAACCAGAGAGTAACCTTAAGGAGAGTCAGTGACTTAGTTCCTGTTGGCGTGGGCTGGAACTAAAGCCAGGAGTTCATGACACCAGAGCCTCCCAGGCCTACCTGTCATTCTTGCAAATGAACTTCCTGAGTGGGATGCTTTGTTTTGTTTTGCTTTGCTTTTGTCGATCAGAACACTGTGCACCAGTTACCACCCTAAGGGAGCATTCCAAACACTTCTGCCCATCAAGTCTTGGTATTGGAGTCACCAAGGAAAACACAATGCAGTTAAGCACTGGATGGAATAGCGTGTTACTTACCTAGATAAAAGACAGAGCAAGATCAGCTTCAATAGTGGGTGTTGGTCCCCTGTGGCCAGCGGGTCCCTCTCCAAAGCTGAACCAGGGCAATTCGCCTATGCACACCCTTCTTCTGCTGCAGTGGAAGAACCCTGTCCCTCCCCTTGTTGGCCAGCAGTGGGGTTGACCAGGTGTCATATGACACACATACTTAAGCAGAACAAAGGCACATACATTGAACTTGCAACAGGGAAAGATATTCACATGAACAGGCTGTATGCGCTGTTCATCTCTTGGTAAACAAGTATTCCAGGCCCAAGACTTATTCTTATATGGCCAGGTGGGAGTCAAAAGACTGAATGATGGTACTGCCTGTCCCAACAGTTTTGTTTTTGGCAGGGGCCTGGGAAGGCAGAAGAAAGGTTTACTATGAATAGAAACCAGGACTGGAAAACGTCAGTGAACATCATAGACAAATGAAGAAGCTGGCTAAGGCCAGCAACACCGAATTCAAGAGGATCTCAGTCACTTTGAAATACTGACAATAATAGCTAACACTTATATGGTGCTTACTCCGTATCTAAACACAAATAGAAACTGATTTATTTAGATAAATATCTAAATACAGATAAGGCACTGTTCTAAATACTTTATTGACTTCCATTTAGTCCCCACAATAGCTCTAAGAAGTAGGTATACTTATTACTCCTATAATAATAGATGAGAAAGCTGAGGCACAGGTAGTTTAATTAACTTGCTTAAGACCACACAGCTAGTAAGTGGCAGAGGCAGCCTTCAAACTCAGGCAGTTTGGCTCCAGAGCACATGCTTTTAATCACTGTGCCATGATGACTTTCAGGAAGACAAGGAACTCACTGCAGTCTGACCGAGACGGGACCAGATCACCAAGATGGAAGAATACCTCTTGGGCCTGAGAAATACAGAGACTGATGCCAAAGAGAAGAAAATGAATACAATCATTGGCTGTGTAGCAGTGAGGCTGGTAGTTGGACTAGATGTAGTTAGTGTCATGAATAAGCATTGTTAATATGTTCCTTATAAATGCTTTATTTACTGATTATATACATGTGATAGGGAGAAAAGAGAGTGTGTAGGTCAGATAGATCTTTTTTTTAAATAAACCTAGTTTATAATTAGCCTTCCCTTTTCATGGGGCTAATTGCCATGGGACTCTAGAGAGAGGTACATTGTGTTGGTCTAACAGCTTTGGAATTGGGCAAGAGACATGAAATTGCTTTGAGGTAATACCACAAGGATGTTGGGAACTCCTAGAAGGGAAATGTAAGATGTGAGCGCTACAACCCAGGCAACTGAATTAATTGTAAATAAAGTATAGGGGAGCCTGGCTGGTGACTCTTGATCTTGGGGTTGTAAGTTTATGCCCCATATTGGGTGTAGAGATTACTTAAAAATAAAATCTTTAGGGGCAACTGGGTGGCTCAGTTAGTTAAGTGCCCGACTCTTGATTTTGGCTCATGATCTCAGGGTTGTGAAATTGAGCCCCCACACCAGGCAATGTGCTCAGCTAATAGTCTGCTTGAGATTCTCTCTCTCCCTCTTCTTCCCCCTCTGCCCCTCCCCTCATTTGCACTTGTTCTGGCTCTCTCACTCTCTCTCTTTCTCAAATAAATAAATAAAATCTTTTTTTTAAAAATCAAATCTTTAAATAAAGAAAGAAAGTACAGACCAGTATCCCTCTTGAGCAAGGGATGCAGAAATTCACAACCAAAAATTAGCAAATTGAATCCAGTAATATATAAAAATATATAGCTTATTCCAGGAATGCAAGGAAGGTTTGACATTTGGAGAAATCTATCAATGTAATGCGTCATATTAACATTCTAAAAAAAATGACTTGATAAGATCAACTGATACAAAACAAATTTGAAAAAATTCCACATTCATTTATGATAAAAGTCCTTAGCAAACTAGGAATTCATCCTTTTGACCAGGGCTTGACTTGTGTTAGATGAAGGAGGCATTTGACAATGATATGATAGGGACTGATGAGAACAAAACAAAACAAAACAAACTTGCCTTAGAAAAAATTCTCTCCTTCAGGTCCTTTTCACAGGCTTTTCTTCTTGTCTGTTTATCTGGACCCATAATAGAGCCCATGTACTCCGGTGGAGGATATGAAGTCACACCATTTTCACTCATGGGAGGTTACTGTAAGGGAAAGATCTCATTGATCACTGAAAGCCTAAAGAACCCATCATTTGTTCTCTACTCTTTAACTCTTCTTGCCTTCCCTTTCCATCATTCCCTTGGCCCTCACTCCAGCTCCAGTTTTATTACTTCCTACCATCATCAATTCCCTCCATCTCAAAAGCATCATACAGCCTTGATAATGAAATAAAGCGTGGGGTACGTGGTAGTGTGCCTGTCAGATGTCTCCCCCTTCAGAACTAAGTAACTCATTCTCTCAGCTGCTTAGAGGTTTGGAAGCTAATAACTCTCATCTGAGTCTCTGTCCAGGCATTGCCCTAGGATGAAGAAAACCACTGACCAAAGTTATGCCCCAACTCCAAGGGCAGTCCACATCCAATAACTGGTAGATTTGGGGTTTAAGACCTGGCACCTTTGCCTCAATTAGGGATAACACTGAAGGCCATTTACAAATCCATGGAGACTTTGTACAATTCACCAATTAACATAGGGTTCCAAAGCTTGGCAATTCAATTCAGAAAATTTTATACCCTTATATCTGAGCTGGATACTTTTCTTTGCTTCTACAAATCCACTCACCACCTTCTCTGTCCTACTTGTGTGTCCTAGGAGGCTGGCCTCTGCATCTACCAGATCTTCTGGTTTCTAGATGGATTCAGCCAACGGGAGAACCATCCAGAGAGGCTACATGAAAGGCAGGAAAGCAATTGAGAAAATGGGAATTCAAAAGCAAGTATTAACAGAGTAGGAACACGGGAGATAGTAAAAAACTCCATCTCAGAGAAATTTTTTATGGATGATGAGTTCTGCTACTTTCCTCTTATTTTTGTTAAAAAAGCTTTCTGTGCAATTATGAGCCTGAATTAGACCTGTCATCCCTCTCTATTAAGGTCATAATGAAATTTCTGCAATGAGAAGACAATTAAGGCACAGGTTTGACTGTTGTACTTGAAAGCAGATTAATTTTAAGGGTTATATATTTAAGATATTTCACCTCTCAAATGCGCAAATTAAAGACAAGGTCTATAACCTCCCATTTATTTATCTATTCAGTCAACAAATATTTATTGAGCATCCATTATGTTCCCAACAGTACTCTAGGCACTGAGGTACGACATATACAAGAATCCCTGTCCTCATAGGGGGCTATATTCTACGGAAGTGGTGGAGAATAATAACATATCCATGCTTGAGAAAGATGACCTTACCGGAGGATTTAAGGTGTGTTTGTACAATTGTTAAATTAAAATTTAAACCACCTAACATAAAATTCGCCATTACAAAGTGTTCAATTCAGTGGTTTTTAGTATATTCACAATGTTGTGCAACCATCACCACTCTCTTAACTCCCAGAAAATTTTCAACCCCCTCCAAAGAAACTCCACACCCATCTCTTATAGGTTGAATTGTGTCTGTCCCCCAGATTTCAAGTTTAAGCCCTAATCCCCAGAATGCAACCTTATTTGGAAATAGGGTCGCTGCAGATGGAATTAGTTAAGATGAAATCACACAGGAGTAGGGTGGGTCCAATCTAAGGGGGAATTTGGACACTGAAACAGACACACACACAGTGAGAACACTAGTGAACACTAGTGAAGATGAGATTTATGCTGCCACAAGCAGAGGAACTACCAGAAACTAGGACAGAAACCTTCCCTCATACCTTCAGAGGGAGCACAGGCCCTTGATCTCCGACTTCTAGTCTCCAGAACTGAGACAATAAATTTCTTTTGTGTGTGTGTGTGTGTGTGTGTGTGTGTGTGTGTGAGACAATAAATTTCTGTTGTTTAAGCCATCCAGATGGCTTAGCAAACTAATAAACCACTAACAGTCACTCCATTTCCCCTTCCCTTCAGCCACTGGCCACCACTAATCTACTTCATATCTCTAGAGATTTGTCTGTTCTGGATATTTCTTTTTTTAAGATTTAGTTATGAGAGAGAGAGAGAGAGAGAGAGCGTGTATAAGTGTGGGGGAGGGGCAGAGGGAGAGAATCTTCAAGCAGACTCCCTGCTGAGCATGGAGACCAATGTGGGGACCCCATGACCCATGAGATCATGACCTGAGCCAAAACAAAGAGTAGGACGCTCAACGGACTAAGCCACCCAAGCACCCATCTTCTGGATATTTCTAACAAATGGAATCATAGAACATGTGGCTTTTTGTGTCTGGCTTTTTTTGCTTATGATGTTTTTGAGGCTCATCCACAATTGTTTATTGTATCAGGACTTCATTCCTTTTCATTGCTAAGTAATATTTTTTTGTATGGATATACCACAATTTGTTTATTCATCACTTGATTGACATTTGGTTTATTTCCACTTTCGGTTATTAGGAATAATGCAGCTATGGACATTCATGTGCAAGTTTTTTCTGTGTGTGAACACGTTTTCAATTCTTTCGGGTGTACACCTGGGAGTGAAATTGCTGGGCCATATGGTTATGTTTAACTTTTTGAGGAATTGCCAAACTGTTTTCCAAAATGGCTGTACCTTTTTACATTCCCACCAGCAAAGTAGGAGGGTTCCAGTTTCTTCTCAGTGATTTCTTTTTTATTTATTTGAGAGAGAGAGAGAAAAAACATGAGAGAGAGCATGAGAGAGGGGGAGCACAAGCAGGGGTAGGGGTAGAGGGAGAAGCCAACTCCCCACTGAGCAGGGAGCCCAATGCGGGACTTGATCCCAGGACCCTGGGATCATGACCTGAGCCGAAGGCAGATGCTTAACTGACTGAGCCACCCAGGTGTCCCTTAAAGATGTTATAATGAAGTCTAGGATTTACTTCATGGCTTCAGGTTGGTTTTGTTTACCTGACACTTTTGTCATATATTATTTTCCATATCTGCATGAATATACATTGGACCACTTCTACTTTTTTGTCAACCATCATAACCTAACATTAAGTAAATTAATAGAAAATTTACATATAGAGGAACCTGAGTGGCTCAGTCTTTAAGTGTCTGCCTTCAGCTTGGGTCATGATACCAGGGTCCTGGGATCGAGCCCTGCGTCGGGCTCCCTGCTCGGCAGTTAGCCTGCTTCTCCCTCTCCCACTCCCCCTGCTTGTGTTCCCTCTCTCGCTGTCTATCTTTCTGTCAAATAAATAAAATCTTTTTTAAAAAAAGAAAAAAGAGAATTTGTATATAGTAAGTCAAATTCCGCTCTCAATTTCTTATTTTTTCATACTCTTGTTAGCTAAACTTTAGACATTTAGTGTTTCACATACTTGATTCTCATTTCTTACTGTTTCAGTGATCTCTTTAATTCTGCTCTATACCACATTATATTTTTAAATTTTTTTCTGTGTGCCACGTTTTATTTAGTGTAGTTTATAACGGAGAATAATATGTCTTCCCTTATTACAACTATCCTCAGAATACCCTTGGCTGTTTTCATATATATAGTTTCCCTGACAATTAAAATGATGAATTGTACTATTGGCCCTTGATTTTATTAAGGATAATGATTCACAAGGATAATGATTCAAAGTGCCTGAAATTCATGGACTAGGTTTATGGGCAATTGGTTTTTTTAGAGTATTGCATTTATATTCAGAAATATAGTTTCTTTTCTTTTATATAGATGATGTGCAATCTTCTTAGGTTTATTTAGAGTTGTATTTTTGCTTTTTGATGTGCATAATTCTTCCTAGTATATTTATTTTACTAGTTATCACTGACATGTGCATGATGGCTACTCTAGATTCTACAAAGTCCCTAGTTGGTATCTAGCTAGGAGGTCCACGCATACTGAGAATCATACAATTTTCATTTCAGAAAAAAAAGTGACAATGCAAAGGTTGATCTGAGATGCAGAGGGGAAAAGGGAGGCATTTCAGGTAAGAGAGTTATCCATACTAAAGAAAAACACTGAGAAAAGGAGAGGCAAATGTAACTGGTGAAGGTTTCCATTTGAAGTCAGTGGTTGTTAAAAGAAATTTTTCACAAAAATTTCACAAAAGAAATTAGAGAACGGTATTATATGTATGATCAAATATTCCCAAATAAATTTAGTTATAATAAAGCAAGTTGCTTATGCAAAAGAAACCCCCTTGAAATGAAATGGATGTGAAAGGAATTCTACTTGTTTGCTCAAGGACAGAGATTGTCTTTTGGAGAAAAGACAGGCTTTTATGTGATGCTTAGACTCTGTGTTAACATCAGATTATGCAGAGAGTACAGAGAAAGCCTATGATTTAAATCAATTTACAAATGCATTTAGTTCTGGATTACAACTTATTCAGCATTAGATAATTCCTACTGAATAGGAACCTTGTTAAAGTTAGGAACACGGAGGGGCACCTGGGTGGCTCAGTCGGTTGGATGTCTGCCTTCGGCTCGGGTCATGATCCCCAGGTCCTGGGATCGAGCCCTGCAACGGGCTCCCTGCTGTGTGGGAGCCTGCTTCTCCCTCTTCCTCGGCCTGCCGCTCCCCTTACTTGTGCATGGTCTCTGTGAAATAAATTTTAAAAATCTTAAAAAAAAAAAAGTTAGGAACATGGCCTCAGCCAATACCTACACCTTACTCAACAAAAGAAAATCGACATTGAAGGGAAATCCTGCAAATGTGCTGAATTCGCCAATCCTCACATTTTACTCAACATCACAGCATTCGTACTGAAATGAACATAAATGAAATAATATATAAATGATGTCAATGAGGAAAGAAAGGCCCTTAGACATGACTTCGCCCTCATCAATGTGACATAATTCTTGCTGGGGAGAATCCTACAAATGTATTCGATTTGGGAAATCCCAAATACAGACATGGCTGCACTGTTGGAAAGCGTGAGAGAATTCGTCTTGGAGACACCCTGATAAATGTAATGAACGAAGACAGGAAAGAATGTGTTCACCTCCTACTCAGCATCAGCGAATTCATATAAAATAGAGATGATATGCATCTACAGTACAATCTTTTACCCATAGCTTATACTTTATTCATCAACTAATTTATTATGACAACAAAATGAAATGTAAATAATTGTAATTCATGAGTCATCCCTGGCTTAGCATGGGAAATTCACACTAGAGATGGACATTAAGCATTTTGTTCTGTGCTTCAACATTATGAACCAATAGGAAATCCATACGGAGATACCCGAAGCGGGCAGAAAAGTAAAAATCTATTTGACTGTAGGCAACGATTTTCTTACATGAACCAGTATTACAGTAAAAGTTACCCACGGAAAAGATATCTGACAAAAACAACTATTAAAGTCACAGGAGACAGTGACTTCAACAGAGGAGGGGACTATAAAGCACAGATGACTACAGGGACTGGCCCCCAAGACCTTCATTTCTGACTACAGCAGCGCCGCTCACTCTTGGTGTGCTCCCGCCTCTGGCAATCTGCACGGCCGGCCGGACAGAGGGCAGTGCGGTCCAGACAGGAGAACGCCTGCAACTGGCCTTCCATTCTTGACAGCGACTCCTGTAGTTCAAAGAGCAGCAACGCATTGTTTGACGGGCCTGTCACCTCGGCCATTGTGGGGAAGAACTCCGGGAAGAGGCAGGTACCGGGGACCCTCGGCAGAGCACAGCAAGAAAGCAAGCTCGCTCAGCTCCTGCCTAGGGCACGCACCCAGCACCTCCGCCCCTCAGCGGTGGAAAAGCACAGCCGTGCCCTCTGGATGCCGCTGCTCGGGGCTGCAACCCGCGTATTGCTGAGGGCAGAGTCAAACTCGGTTCAGAAGCTCCACCAACTGGGATGGTAGAAACACACTGTAGGTTTCCAGGAAGGCCTCCATCTCTTCCAGGTTGCTTAATTTATTGGCATAAAGCTGTTGATAAAAGTTTCTAATAATCCTTCCAATTTCATTGGTGTTGGTTGTGACCTCTCCCTTTTCATTCATAATTTTATTAATTTGGGTCCTTTCTCTATTCTTTTGGATAAGTCTTGCCAGTGGTCTGTCAATTTTATTTATTCTTTCAAAGAACCAGTTTCCAGTTCTTTTGATCTGCTCTACTGTACTCCTAGGTTCTAATTCATTGATTTCTGCTCTAATCTTGATCAACTGCTTTCTCGTGCATGTATTAGGCCTGTCCCTCTGTTGCTGTTCCAGCTTCTTGAAGTGAGAATATAGAAACTGCATTTTAGATTTTTCTATTGAGTTAGGCTTGGATGGCTCTGTATTTTCCCCTTAGGACTGCCTTTGCAGTATCCCATAGGTTTTGGACCGTTGTGTTTTCATCCTACATTGTTGGTGGGAATGCAAGTTGGTACAACCACTCTGGAAAACAGTGTGGAGGTCCCTTAAAAAGTTAAAAATTGAGCTACCCTATGATCCAGCCATTGCACTACTGGGTGTTTACCCCAAAGATACAGACGTAGTGAAGAGAAGGGCCATATGCACCCCAATGTTCATAGCAGCATTGTCCACAATAGCTAAATTGTGGAAGGAGCCGAGATGCCCTTCAACAGATGACTGGATTAAGAAGTTGTGGTCCATATATACAATGGAATATTACTCAGCTATCAGAAAGAACGAGTTCTCAACATTTGCTACAACATAGACGGCACTGGAGGAGATAATGCTAAGTAAAATAAGTCAAGCAGAGAAAGACAATTATCATATGGTTTCTCTCATCTATGGAACATAAGAACTAGGAAGATCGGTAGGGGAAGAAAGGGATAAAGAAAGGGGGGGTAATCAGAAGGGGGAATGAAGCATGAGAGACTATGGACTCTGAGAGACAAATTGAGGGCTTCGGGGGGGGGAATGGGATAGGCTGGTGATGGGTAGTAAGGAGGGCGCGTATTGCATGGTGCACTGGGTCCTGTATGCAACTAATGAATTATCGAACTTTACATAAAAAACCAGGGTGTACTGTACGGTGACTAACATAATATGATAAAAAAACATTAAAAAAAACACACTGTAGAGTGAGGACCCATCCGAGCATCTGCACAACGGTGGAATGTGGGTCTCCAAGACCCCTCAAGCTGGATGATTCCTCAGGACTCAGGACTCGGAAAAGCTGTTGTACCTGTCAGTGCTGTGGGGCATTCTGAGCTGTGTGGTGCACGGTTATGACTTCTGACAGGGCAAGTGTGCCGAGTAGAACAGCAAAGGGAAAAGGTGCAGGGTGAGGTCCAGCAGCAACCAGTCATGACACGCCACTTGTCTTCTCCCAAAAGAGCCCCACGGTCACCGCTTGATTCTCCCGGGAATGGTGTGTGACAAAACCTGCAAAGCGTGGCCAGCCAGGGAAGCTCACCCAAGACTTGGGGTCCAGAGATTTTCTTGGAGGTTGTGCGGGCATGCAGCATGCATGGGACTGACTCGAGCTCCTCTGTCTACAGCCCTCCAGATGTCAAACTGACACAGCACGGCCCAGGGCCTCACACAGACAGAACCAGATGTTCACCATAAGTCACACTGTTTGCATAAACTATCGGGCCAAACTGGAACAGCGATGCTTAGAATACAAAAACACTCTGACTAGGCAGAATGTGACAGGGGCTTAGTGGTGGTCTCCCAGGAGCCAGACAAGGACCAGTCCTCCTCGCACGGGATTTTCTGTGGAATGCACGGGCCTTGGGCAATCCAGGCCTCCTAGGTTTACCCTTTACAATTACTTTTCACATCATTAAAAGTCTAGTGGCCGACGGAAAAAATGTTTTCAGTTGAATACAAATGGTGATCCTGGGTGAGGCCGGAACCAGGCATGGGCCCAATCGTGCAAGAAGGTGGCAAAGGGGAAGCCCACACTCCGGGAAGGCACAGCAATGGCACCGGCATGGAACTGAGTGTGGGGAGAAAAGAATGTCAACCGCCACCACACATCGGGTGCCTGCTGTGGGCTAAATCCTGGGCTTGGGGCTCTGAGATGCACCCAACATCAGTCACAACAGCCCTTTAGGCAGGTGGTCTTCAGCTATGACACAAGGGGCCAGCAAGTGGTGGAATGAAGCCTTCTCCCCTCTGAATTGATACATCCTAATACACAAGGCAGAGGACGGACTGAAAGAACACCTTGCACGTTTCTTGGTTCCGAAATGACACGGTCACACTAGAAATGCTGGCGTTGCAGGAGTAAAAAACATGGGTCCTTCCCCAGTCCCCACCCAAACCGTTAGGTCTTCCCTTTGTGTGCAAGTACCTGTCCCTGTCTTATCAGGATCCAGGGAGAGTCTGACCAGGGCCAAAGATCAGGTACTTCTGCAGCTGGGGGTTTCTCGATTGTTCTCGGGACACTACCATACTAACTCTACTAAGTTTTTCCTGCCTCCTCATAGTGATGTCTGAAAAGAAGGTTAGCAGGTCACCCCTCCTCTAGAAATTAACAGGTAGCATCTCTGAGCCTGGCCACCACTTTCAAATGCAGGAAGAATGCACTCACAGTGGGAGGCAGTACCCACTCACTCGCGTGAGGGAGAACAGGCTCTTCTGGGACTCCTACACAAGGCCTGGACAGTCACTTCCCAGAACTCTGCGCTGTAGGTTTGGGCTATGAACCTCCAAACCACCCGGGGAATGTTAGTGAACTCATAGAGGGGAAAGGGAAAGACAGGGAGAAAGCAGTATGTTCAAACGGGAGCTTACACACGTCTGATGGATCGCATGCTGGTCTTTGTCACAGGCTTCTCCCACAGTGCAGGGCACCTGCTGGCTCTAGCTCAGAAGGAACTGGGTGCATCTGAGCTAAGACCCGACCACGCGTGGCCCACAGAACTGCTTGGTGACCAGGCAGCTACAAGGGCAGCACACACTTGGCCTCTTCTTCCCAGACCCTGACAGAAAGAGAAAACGTTCCTCAAGGGCACGTACAGACTTTTTTAGCAGCCATGCTACCAGTGGCTGCCACGGGCCGACACCGAGGCTCTCTGCTCCTTGAGGCAGTGTTGTTAGAAAGCAACAACCACTCTCGCAGGACGCCCAGGGTCCCTGAAACGGGAGCAACACGATTTATTTCAGGAGAATCAGGCATCGGGGTTTCCTCGTCTGTGGGTGCGGCTGCCCCTCCAGTCCAGCTCCCAGACCCTCCTCGGGGCCACTTCCCCCTGCTCTCTCTGACCCCTGGACCTGGGGCGGGCTGGACAATCAGGGAACGGCCCCGCCCCCAAGATGGCCACGCCCATGTGCCGCTGAGGACCTCACAGGCACCACTACAGTTTCTCATTCGGACGAGCTGAAGGAAGCGGACAGGGTGGCTTTGAGGCGTGGAGGGTGCGCAGCGACCTGCGCGCGAGAGAGCGGCTCGGTCTCGGAGGCGGAGGGACCGGAGCCGCTGAGACCTCCGCTGGCACCTCGCCGCCCGGAGACGCCATTCCCGCCCCCGCCGCACCTCATCAGCATGATGTGCGACGCGTCGCGGAAAATGTTCGCGCGCACTAGTCGCTACCGCGCCTCACACGAGCCCCGGCCGAATCACGGTCCGCGACACGCGCCATCTTGGCCATACGCAGTGGGAGGCCCCGCCCCCTCAACCGCTCGTGCGCATGCGCTCCGCTCCGACTTCGGGCAGCAGGGCGACGGGAGCGGAAGTACTCCGCCAACTCGAGGGCGGTGCGAGGTCGCGCCGGTTGTTGTTATACGCCCTGACTGTGGGGCTGTGGGAGTCAAGTACGGGGAGGCGGAGCGGACACGGGCTGCAGGGGAGGGCGGGGGTGATGGCTTTGCGCCCCTGCGGGCTCGCGGCACCAAGCGGCGGGCTGAGTGCGCACAGCGGGCCGGGGGCGACGGCGAGCGATACAGTCAGTGAATTTGCTGAGTGCCTAGTAAGTGCGAGGCGCCCTTGGGGTTCCCGGTCATCTTCCCGATAGCCCGTGAGCAGGTGCTACGAGTCTCCTCATTTTCTTGCGAGCTAGAAAGAACAGAAAGGCTCGGACACCTGTCCAAAGTCGCACAGCTGGTCAACCCCGGGGGATCCTTCTGTCTTTTTCCCCCTGCTAGCACTTATGCCTTTTTAACGTTCCCGAAATCCATCAAGTTTGTGGTTGCCCTCTGCCTTCCCTGCTTGACTACAGCTCCACAAGGTCGGGGAACTCTGATTATATTGTTGCCTGATGTATCTGCAGCGCATAGTACAGGCAGAGAGCGGGCCCTCAACGTTTTCACTAAGGGAATAAAAGCGACAGAGCAGGCAATCCGTGATTCCAGAGCAGGGACTATTATGAGAGAAGGCAGTGCTCAGCTCCTTGTCTGGTGGTAATCGGGGTCCTACTAAAGGTTACTCTTCAAACTCAGATGAGGCCTTGTGCGTCCCTCCATAAAGTAAAACATTTGAGTTTTCCTCAACTTTTTTTTAAAAGATTTTATTTATTTATTCGGCAGAGATAGAGACAGCCAGCGAGAGAGGGAACACAAGCAGGGGGAGTGGGAGAGGAAGAAGCAGGCTCATAGTGGAGGAGCCCGATGTGGGGCTCGATCCCACAAGCCGGGATCATGCCCTGAGCCGAAGGCAGACGCCTAACCGCTGTGCCACGCAGGCTCCCCTGAGTTTTCCTCTACTTGACTCCATCATAGGGGTTGCTAGTTGCATCTGCTGTGTGGGCCTTCTTTCCAGGAGCAGGGTGCCTCCCTGAGACCACTGCTCACCAGCTGCAGGTTCCTGCTCACTGGCACCTGGACTTCCTAGTGTGCAGAAGAGCCAGTCTGAGGCCTCAGAAGGTGAGTTCCCCCTGGGTCAGAGGCACAGAGGTGGTGCTGCAGGAATGGTCCCAGCTGAGATGCGTTTGTCTCTGAATCCTTGGGTCCTGCATCCTTAGAAAGAAGAGAACTATTATGAGGGGCCTAGGAGGAGGAGCCTCAGCCCAGACCCAGAGAGCAGGGCAGAGGATTCAGGGTCTCAGGCAGGGGGTGCAGACTCCAGGACAGACCCGGCCCCTAGGGCAGAGGGTGGAGGCTTAGAGGACAGCAGGTTCAAGAGGAACTGACCTGCAGTGGCCTCTGTCCCTCCTCCAGCTGAGAGAGAGCATGCCCCCGGCGTGACGGTGGCAGTCGGACCCCATCGGAGGAGAGAGATGAAACGTGCAGGTGGATGGAGGGATGCTGCCATGAGGACGGTGGCCTGCCACAGTCCTGCAAGGGCAAGATCAGGGTGACGAGGTCACTGCCAGCCTCGCAGGACTCTCTTTTTTTTTTTTTTTAAGATTTTATTTATTTATTTGACAGAGATAGAGACGGCCAGCGAGAGAGGGAACACAAGCAGGGGGAGTGGGAGAGGAAGAAGCAGGCTCATAGTGGAGGAGCCTGATGTGGGGCTCGATCTCATAACGCCGGGATCACGCCCTGAGCCGAAGGCAGACGCTCAACCGCTGTGCCACCCAGGCGCCCCAGAATGCCCCCCTCCTTTCCGTTGGCTATTTCTGGCTTTGAGTCAGCCCTAGAGTGAACATCCCATCCACCGCTACACAAATGTTGAATGTCCTCCTAGTCTGAGGAAAGTGCAGCATAGTTTTGTATTGTTTTCTTTTTTCCTTGCTAAAATTTGCAAGTAGTCCGGAGGTACCCTATCTTCCGGTTCTCCTACCTCATTTTGGTGCTGCTGTGACTGGGCCTGAGAGCATGAGTGGTTAAGCTGCATGGAGCTGAACCCTGGTGTCCTGAGGCCGCCACACGAGTTGCTGCGGTGACACCAGCTACTCTGTGCAGAAGCTCCTTGCGGAGACTTTGCTTTGAGAACTGCCAAGCAGAGACACCTGGGTGGCTCAGTCGGTTAAGCAAATGCCTTTGGCTCAGGTCATGTTCCCAGGGTCCTGGGATCGAGCCCTGCATCGGGCTCCGTGCTCCGTGGGGAGCCTGCTTCTCCCTCTCCCTCTGCCTGCAGCTCCCCCTGCTTGTGTGTCCACACACGGGCACTCTCTTTCTGTCAAATAGATGAATTAAATTAAAAAAAACAAGGAAGAAAACTGCCAGGCAGGGAAGAGCAGGCAATTGAATGGACATCCTGGGAAAGGAGGAAGTCACGAGCCAGGAACGGGTGGAGGCAGGCAGTGAAGGGCAGTGTGCCCAGGGTGGCAAGGTCAGTGGTTTCCAGCTCCCCGTGGAAGGACAGGTGATGGGTTCTTTACCTCCCTCCCCGCTCCCTGCCCCTTGTCCAGCCCTGGTTTGTCTCCCTCCTACAGACACAGCCAGAGGTCCCGGTCCTCCAGACTCTGCTCAGGGTCTGTCACCTCTGGGGCTCGGTGTAATCCGTTTTCATTTCCATTTTATGAGTAACAATGTTCACATTCAAAAATACCAAGTAAACAGAAGAGGAAAACTGAAATCACCAGTCCGAGAAAACCAGTGCCAACCTGTTAGTAAACGTTCTGGTACACTGCCGTCCCCCACTGTGTACCTGTTGGTGAACAAATGAGCTTGCCCTGCACTTGAGTTTTCGTCATCTGCTTTTAAATACGTTAAGAAATGCAACAGGATTCATTGAGGGCAATTCGGCAGCCCTAAGACACAGGCCCTGCGCAAAGCCCACACGAGCTTATCCATGTCCCACGGGACCGGGCTCGAGCTCCCAGGCTCGTTCGCACATCATCTCCCCAGGGACAAGGGTGATTGTCATCGGGCTGGTGGGGATGGTCTCGTGGCTGAGTGCACTGATCTCGACCCCCCTCATTCTGTCTTCCTAGATCCCTGCCCTTTGTCCAGAGCAGAACAGGATGGGCACTGCCCAGGTGAGTTCCTCGTTTCCCCCTCCTTGTTTCCAGGGAACTTGAGGCAGCTTCAGGGCATCTGTATAGTAAGCCTGACAAATCTGTCACTCCGCTCTGCTCTGGCTGTTTTCCGTTCAAGCTGTAATTCAGCCCCGGTTCCTCCGATCCTTCCCCTCACCACAGAACCCAAAACTATCAAACAGAAAAGACAGAAAGAAGGCCAGTGTTCTCATCTACCTCTTCTTCAGGAAGGGCACCTCCTCTTTGTTCTACTTCTCAGGGAAGCTCGTCGAAGCCCATAGACTCGGGTGCTTTTGCCTGACTTCGCTTCCACCTCCCTGTTCGCTTTTCCATTGTGATCAAATAAGGAAAGTAAGTCCATGCTTGACATTCTGTGCACTAAAGAGTTGTCGGAACATCCCTGTTTCTTCCGCCCCCGGTGCCACGTTTCTCCTCAGAGTGCCCGCTGGTAACAGCGTGGTGCTGGTGTGGGGTGGCTGGCTTTCCGCCAGTCTCACAAGCTGAGCTCAGGCCCACAGGCCGCGTGGGGTGAGCGTTTGCCTGGGTGCCCTCCCAGCCCCACTCCCGTCTTGCTCTTCCCGCCCGGCTCTTTCTGGGAGCTGTTCCTCAGTGAGGAGGGACGGTTGCACTTTCCGTGCCGCGCTCTGGGTGTATCACTCGACTGTTGCTCTGTTCGTGCACAGTCAGCTTTCGAATTTTCTTTGTTCTCTACGGTGCCTCTTGGATGACTCTTCCTGTGTGTGTTCAACAGTGTGGGTACTTCTGGAGGATACACCTGTAAGTTGGATTTGGGGGTCAAAGGTAGTCACACTTGAACCGGCTGTCCCACATCCTAGACTAATGGCGACTTTCCCAAAATGTTAAAGACCAGATAATGTCTGTGTTCAGCTTTTCCAGGCCGCTGAAAGTTGAAAAGGGATCCAGTTTGTTTTATGAGGCCACTTAACCTGAAAGTTGATAAAGGTACTAAGGAAATAAATTATACAGCTGATCGATTTGAGACTATGGGTGTCAAGATTCTAAACACATTCTGAATAGAGTGTTAATACGTCGAATCGAGCTCTGTGAAAAATGATTTGTACATATGGTAAAAGATTGAAAGAAAAGCTGGTTTAACAAAAGGTGAAGATTCATTCTCCCTGTCGCCCCATGCCCCGTCTCCTTCCTTGTTCCTTACGTTCTTGAGAGATCACGTATGCACATCTCTTTCCACATCAGAATGCCATTTACTTTGGATCTCTTCCTTCTTTACATATTACAGCACATTCTGGACTTTTCCACGAGCATTCCATTTCATTGTGTGTTTGAACAACCCCGGGGTTTGCACCTGGGCATGCTTGCACTTTGGGGCCAGCAAATGCGTTGTGGAGGGCGGTTGTGTGCGCTGGAGGGTATCTAACCACATCCCTGCCCTGCCCTCCCTTGATGCCAGTGTCCCCACCCCTCCTCCTGGGGTGACAGTGAAGAGTTTCTACAGACATTGCCGGCTGTTCCCCTGGAGGGCTCACTCACCCCGCTGGTGCCCCATTTACAGCAATGGCTCTGTGATATTCCACTGGCTGCAAATACCTTATCGTGTATTTACCTTTGTGCCACGGATGTACCCTGACCATATTCTTGTGCTTTGCTGTAGGAAATGATGCAGCAGTACTGAGCCGCGTATGCTTCAGTGTGTTCCTTGTGAGCGTGTGTCATCTGCAAGGGTCTAGGTCTGGAGGTGAGGGCTCTAGGTCCGACGCTCTGTGTTCGTGGATTTTGACCGCTGAGGGCCTCTGAGCCAGTGATTCCCCTGTGCTCAGCAGTGTGGTCATGGTCCCTGACACCTGAGCTGTCACTTGGGAGGTTGATGGGTGGTGGGTTTTTCTGAGAGCTCCTCCTGGGGCGACACCTGCCTGTCACTGTCCTGCTGCACAAGGCCTGTCCTGGCTTGTCTCCCTCTGCAGCGCTGGGTAACTGGCTGCCCCGTGTGGCCTGTTGGGGCCTGGCGGGTGCCACCTGTCTCCTGGACTGCAGGCCAGCCAGTGAGGGGGGGGCAGGAAGAGATCCAGGGGGTCACCAGGTGGGTCTTGCTCTCTCTCTGATAGGGATCTGGGCACTCAGAAAAGTGAGCTTTTGTTTGGTGCTGACAAGACCAAACACAGACCTTTCCTTTTTCACCTCAATCTGCTGACCAGGGCAGACTCCCACCCTCCTGCTTCCTGTTCCGTCTCCTGCTGGGTTAGCCACGATTAGCAGTTGGGTGACTGAAAGAGCAACCCGGTGCGGCCGCGTTCGGGTGGGAACAGCCCGGTCGTTTCCCACTGTGTCTTCCCTGCCTGTCCTCCTCCAGCGTGGCTCCTCCGCCCTCACACAGAGCTCTGTATCTCTGACACTTCTGGTCAGCACATGTGTAGAAGCTTCCCCACCCAAACAGCTCTCTGCCGCACCAGCTGGGTGTCCTACCCGGAGCTCAGTTTTGACGCCGTCGCCCTAGAGATAGCATGGGATCCCACGGTTTGAGGGGTCAGTCCCACCAGACTGCCCCCCCCACCCCCCTCGGACGCCAGCCCTGAGTTGCGGCCTTTTGACCAGCTGGCTGTGGATCAGAGGGACCAGTGACGCCCTCCTTGGATTCGATTGTTTGCTAGAGCAGCTCATAGGACTCCGGGACACCCTTACTTACATTTCACAGTTTATTAAAGGCTGCGATGAAGGGCACACGTGAACAGCCAGATGAACACAGGGCAAGGCCTGTAAGGCCCTGAGCAGAAGAGCTGCTGTCTGTGTGGACTTGGGAAGCGTCATCCTCCCGGAATATGGATGTGTTCACGCACCTGGAAGCTCCCCGAGACCCATGCAGGGGGGATGGTATGGCGGCTTCCTTACGCAGTGACGCTCAGTTGTTAACTCCATTTCCAGCCCCTCTTCCATCTCCGGAGAAGGGTGGGTGGGGCTGAGCAGTCCAGAGCTTCCAGTCACAGCTTGGCCTTTGTGGTCTGCAGCCCCATCTGCTCACGTCCAGTCACCTCATTAGAACGTGAGATGTTCCAAGGGGCGCCTGGGTGGCACAGCGATTAAGCATCTGCCTTCAGCTCAGGGCGCGATCCCAGCGTTATGAGATCGAGCCCCACATCAGGCTCCTCCGCTATGAGCCTGCTTCTTCGTCTCCCACTCCCCCTGCTTGTGTTCCCTCTCTCGCTGGCTGTCTCTATCTTTGTCGAATAAATAAATACAGTCTTTAAAAAAAAAAAAAGAATGTGAGATGTTCCAGTTCTTCTCTCATGGGGATTTGTAAGGGTTTTAGCTGTGCAACAGGCACCTAGAGCCACGACCAGTGTGTATGTTCTGTTACCTCCCAGTCCTGACTGAAGAGCTGTGTTCAGGACTGTTGTCATAGCTCTGTGTCCTCTGCAAAGCCTTCTCTGCCCGCCCCGAGCAGAACGGACTTCTTTCTAGGCGCCGTTCCTCTACTGCCTCTCCCATTGCCCTGGGAGCACAGGCAGCCCGCCCTCCTGCCCGCCCTCCCTTACCTGTGGTTTGTCAGTGTCTCTCCCTCTACTAGACGGGAGCCCCTTCAGTTCAGAAAGTGTGTTTTTATCGTTCTTGATATCCGCTGGACTTCCCAGCTCGGTGTGCGTTCCGTCAGTGAGCTGAAGGATTGCGATTCCAGAGGAAGAGATCTTTACCACCTTCTCTGTTTGTTTGTGAAGTGTAAAATACCTTAGGTGACATACGCGCTCCATACGCTGTACGGTTGTGCGGTGAGCAGCAAAGAGCAGTGGTGTCGGGGCAGGCAGTGCAGTCGTGTTGCCAACGTGCGTGTGGAAAGCAGAACGCATGCATTCATCCCTCTGTCCTCGCTCTGTGACCCTGGGCAGCTGATGTTCCACTGTGAGCAGCCAGTCTGTCCTCTGTCTGGGATCTCCTGGGGTGGGAAGCACATTGACTCTCCACTACGTGTGAAAGACCAAGCGCGGCACTCTGGGCTGATGAGGAATGTGCTGTTGCAGGAATCCTTGACCTTCGGGGATGTGTTTGTGGACTTCACCCTGGAGGAGTGGCAGCAGCTGGACTCCGCTCAGAAGAACCTCTACAGGGATGTCACGCTGGAGAACTACAGCCACCTGGTGTCCGTGGGTGAGGGACGGCTGCACACTGTGCCTGGGACACACGTGCTCGTGTCACCTCGGCTGCTGCCCGCTCCGGGGCCTCTGAAGCCTGGAATGAGACTGGACCTCAGGCTCACCGCTGAGAAGTCACAGTCCCATGTACACCCCGCCCAGGATGTCTGTGCTCTCGCCCTCTCGGCGACTGTTCTGCACCGAGGGGCACAGAACTGTCCACACGGGGCCGGCTCCAAGGCCGTACTGTCTCTGATTGGCAAGGATAGGTCTCGGTTCCCGGAATGCCTCTGGTATTGCTAATGACGTCCTGTGTCATTTCCCCTCCTCAGGATACCTGGTTCCCAAACCAGATGAGGTCTTGCGATTGGGTCGAGGAGAAGAGGCCAGGAGGGCAGAGGGAGAGCCGCCAACGCGCAGCTACCCAGGTGAGCACGCCCGGGGCAGTCGGGCGGGGCCAGGGACCTAGGAGGTCTGCGAGAGCTGGGCGTCACGGGCAGGCCTGGGAGCTCTTGTCAAAGCCCCTAGACTGGGGGATGTGACTTGGGTTCGATGAAACCAGCCGCCGTGGTATCCACACGATGCCCCCTCCCCACCACCCTTCTGCAGCCCCCTGTCCTTCTCGGGGTTCAGACCGTGCGGCCACCGCTGCTCTTCAGATCCCATGTCCACCTTCCGGTAGCCTGGGTGGCCTTCCCCCTTTCCTGCTCCCCCTCCTTTCTGGAAGCTTTGACGGTGTTTTCCCTCCCTTGGTATCGGCCTTTTTCTCAGAAGACATGGGATGTAGGTGTGACGCTTTCTCTTTATTTGTCGTCTGTGGGCCCTTTACATCTGATGCTGGGAGTCTTCTTCAGCCTCAGGGAGTCATTCCGCCTGGCTTGGTGGAGTGGTGGGGACCGCAAGCTTTGCTGGTGGCCTCCAGCTCAGCCAGGCCGGGCAGCCCCCCGTGCTCTCTCTGTGCTCCCGTCGTGCTCAACAGCGTCAGCCTTCGTGGGCCAGAGTCCTCTCTTCTCAGCCCCTCCGTCTCTTCCAAATGTGACTCGACTCTGCCTGTTGTCAGCTTCCTGCTCTCATCACTGCGTCCCTCCTGCTCAGCTATTTTGTCTTCCGTGTCTTCTCTGTATTGACTCAGAACACAAGGGACCTGGAGAGGACATCCCTCCCGGGCAGCCTGCTTCCGTGAGCGCCACCTCCGTCCTGGGCCCAGTGGCTCTTTGCCTCGTTTGTGGGTTTGGTTGGTCTGGCTCTGGGTCCCTGGTGGGGATCCACACACTTCAGATGCCGCTCTTCCCCTTTTTCTGGTGCACTCACAGCGGCTGCCCCGGGCGCCCACCCTGGATGGCTTCTCCAGGACCGGCCTCTGCTGGGCTCTGCACCCGCTCTCTGGGGGCCTCCCTGGGCTAGTCTGCACCCACCTCCCTGTCGCCTCTCCCAGGGCTCTTCGGGGTACAGTGTCCCCTTTGTGCTCCGTCAAACCCGTATCCACCGCCTTGTCCAGATGCATCCGCCTTTCTGCTCTGCTCTTGGCCTGCTTTTCCCACCTCCGGGGTGTCCAGGAATTGAAGTGGCTGAGTGGCTGAGGCTCCTTTCTCAGTTCACTCATGTCCCGCAAGCAGGAGGCAGAAACTCGGAGGCACAGTCCCCCCTGGAGTCCAGTTCCCTCATATGAAAAACTGTTCTGTTGGAAGGAAGTGCAGCCACGTTGGGTGTGCGTGCGGGCAGGGCGGGGTCCAGGTCACGTCAGCACGTTCCCAGCCGCACCTCCAAGTTCACTTCTTCTCGGGCTTTCTCTTTGTAGTTCTGCTGATGGCTACCGCCTGGGTCCCGGGAATCACTTCACAGCTGCTCTTCTGGAGATTTCTGTTTTATCTCCTCTCTCTGAACAATCCGGCTTTATCTCAGTTACACCTTGGTCTTCTCTCAGCTCTTCACAATGCTCGTTTCTCTGTTGGTACGTTTATAAGGGTAAATAATAGAGCGAAGCTTCTGTTTTTGCATTCCGTTTGGTAACTCTTTTTTCAAAGCTGGCTAAGTGTCTGTGGCTTATTCTCTGCCTAGAACACGGAACCCTAGAGAGAACGCCTGCATCTTACTCTTACCTGTCCAGGTGTGGGGCTGGTGGAACATTCGATAAACAATTTTTCCTTTTGGAGGAGGGCAGAGGGAGGAGGCTCAGTGTTCCTCCACAGCGAGCGGTCACTAGCCCGGCCTTGGAGCTCACGGCCCGGATTCAACTTCCGGCTTCTTTGCGCACTAGCTGTCCCTTGCACACTCGGCTCAAAGTCTCTTTGCCTGTTTGAACTTACGGGATTGTCAGAATTTAATGAGTGAATGAACGTAAAGCACCAAAAAGCGTGCCTGGCCCCCTGGGAGCTTTCGGTAGTGGTTTTCACTGTTTGTATTGTTGTTGATAATAGAGTATGTCTTACTACAGTCTTTGTTAACCCAGGGCGTATCACATGGTGACCTGCGGACCCCTCAGGATCCTCACGGTTAGGCCCCAGCCTGTGGACATTGTTCCAGAAAGCCCGGGGTGGTCCTGGTTTGCGAACTGTGACTGACACTGCAGATAGCCCGATGCCCATGGCCAATTAAGAGCCACTGGCTTAAATATCGCAAGAAGCGTTCAAAGGCTGGGGAGGCACAGCCAGGCCTCACCCAGGAGCATGGGGTCAGGTGGGATGAGAAAGACAGGAGCCGGTGGATGGACTCATTACTGGACAGCTTTTTCTCTTCCCCCATTTCTCCAGACTTCAGGCTACTTTGGGACTGCATATTCCCCTGGACCTGGAGGAAATTTCTGGCAGGTCCCAGAAATTCTCTGGTTGTTCTGATGGGGCTCCTGGGCGGCTCAGTCAGTTGGGTGTCTGACACTTGATATTGGCTGAGGTCGCGATCTCAGTGTCCAGGGCTCCAGCCCTGCTTCGGGCTCTCTGCTCAGCGGGGAGTCTGCTTGTCTCCCTCTCCCTCTGCCCGTCCCCCTGCTCTCTCTCTCTCTCTCAAATAAATAAGTAGATCTTTAAAAAAACTTCTCTGGTCGTTGTGAGACAAGGGAAATCTAGGAATGGTTAGTCTCAAGAGCGGCCTCACTGCAGTAATCCGACTTGTCCAAGCCCATGTAGTTCACTTCCCCTTTTACCTTTATTTCCTTTTCTGTACCTACGCTGGGTTTACTTTGCTGTTCTCTGTCTAGCCTTTCCCCCGACATTTTATTATAATTTTCACACAGAACAAGTGAAAGAATTCTAGTTTGAACTCCCATGGAGTTCCCCCTAGGTTCTACAATGAACATTTTGCTGTATTTGCTTTTGTCTTGTCTGTGTACCAATTCCTCTGTCCTTCCATCAGTCCGCTTTCTTTTTGTGATGAGTTTCTCAGTAAGTTTCAGAGATCGGTACACTTCACCCCTAAATACTTCCATAGGCGTATCATTAACTAGAGGTCACTACTAGTTAATATTGTTTGTCCTTAATGCTTAATAGTTACTTTAATAAAAGGAAATTCATAAATAGCACCATATGATATTTGGTTGTATGTAATAATGTTTTAACGAATTCCCATATGTGTTTTCCATGTGTTTTCATTATGTATTTATGCGGATGTGACTGTTGTTTTTTTAAGTGAGGTTTATTGAGGTATAACTTATATGCCCTGAAGTTCACCTTTGTTATGTGTATATAGTTCTGTAGATTTAACGAAGATTTAGTCATGTAACCACGAACACCATCAACATATCGGACCTCTTTATTCCCCTAAAGCATCCCCTTGTGCCCCTATGTAATTAAAATTCTTTCTTACTTCCATATCTGGGATTTGGATTTGGAATCTTCTCATTTCTATTCTTCTCATTTATTCTTTCTAGAATATCATATAAAATGCATGTAATAGTAAATAATTTCGTGTGTCCTGGTTCTTTCTCTTACCTTAATGCTTTTTAGGTTCATCCATGTTTGATGTATATCAGCATTTTGTTCCTTTTTGAAGGTAAATAATGTTATATCTGTTTATTTACTAAGCAGTTTACGCGTATTTGAATTTTTTTGAATTTTTGGTTATTATGAAAGAAGCTGGTATGAACATTCATGTCCTGGTGTTTGTATGGACACGTATTTATCTTCTTGGGTAAGTTTCTGGACTGGAATTGCTTGGTCATAGGGTGAATGTATGTTTAGCTTCACAAGACATCACCACACTGTTTCCCAGCACGGCTGTACCATTTTTGTCGACCATCAGCAACGTGGAGACTTCTAGGTGTCTTGCATCCTTGCTAGCACTTGGTACTGAGTATTGTTAGTCTTTCTTTCTAGTAGCTGTGTTGGAGCTTCTCATTTTGATTTCAATTTGCATTTCTCCCATAACTAATGTTTAGCATCTTTTCAAGTGCTTATTTGCCATCTCTACATCTTGGGTGAGCTGTTTGTGGTAACGTTTACCATTTTTGTTGCTATCAAATGGTTAAGAGCTGTTTATATATTGTGGATGCCAGTCCTTTAGCAGCTATGTGTTTCCCATGTGTTTCCCCCCAGGCTGTGGCTTGTTTTTATCTTAATAGGGTCTTTCAAAAAAAGACATTCTTTATTTTGATAATGCCCAATTTATCCAGCTTTTCTTTTACGATCCATGCCTGTTGTGCTCTATTTTTTTTTTTTAAAGATTTTATTTATTTATTCGACAGAGATAGAGACAGCCAGCGAGAGAGGGAACACAAGCAGGGGGAGTGGGAGAGGAAGAAGCAGGCTCATAGCGGAGGAGCCTGATGTGGGGCTCGATCCCAGAACGCCGGAATCACGCCCTGAGCCGAAGGCAGACGCTTAACCGCTGTGCCACCCAGGCGCCCCCTGTTGTGCTCTATTAAACAATTCTCTTTCTACTCCATGGTAACAAAGAACTCCTCGTATGATTTCATTCAGAAGATTTACAATTTTAGTTCTTATATTTAGGCCAATGGACATGAGAGAAGTACTTTAATACCTGGTGTGAGGTAAGGATCAATGTTCTTTCTTTTTGCCTATGCATATTCAATTATTCCAGCAGCATTTTCGAAAGTGCTGTATTTCCTCTATCAGTTTACCTTGGCCCCCTTGTTGAAAACAGTTGAACACATATGCGTTGGTCTACATACCACACTTCTTAATTACTAGAGCCTTACATGAAGTGTTCAGATCAGATGATATGCATCTTCCAGCTTTATTCTTCCTTTTCATAATGTCTTGGCTATTCTAGGTCCTTGATAGTTTCATTTAAATTTTAGAATCAGCTTGTCAGTTTCTACATCACAGCCTCCGGAGATTTTGTTTGGGATTGCATTAAATCTGCGGATCACTGAAGTACTAACAATATTGAGCCTTCCAATTCATGAACACGATGTATCTCTCTATTTATTTAGGTCTTTTAAAATCCATCTCAGTAATATTGTAGTTTTGATGGCACAGGTCTTACACAGGAAGTGCAATTGGAATTTATTCTATTTTCGGTATATTTACTTTTTGTCAGTATCTCATTTTTTTAGTTTAATAGTTGCTCTAGGGATTAAGATACACAGTTAACCTTTTACATTCTGCTTAGACACGTATTTTATTTTGCTTTTTTGTTTTTATAACTTTGAATTTTGATATAGTTTCAAATTTACAGAAAATTTCAAAATCAATACCAGAAACTCCTTGTAGACTCTGCCCAGATTCACCAGTTGGTTGCATTTTGCTCTGTTCGCTTTGTTGTCTTCTGTGTCTATATCTATCTATTATCTATATGCATGGACTTACATTTAAATGCACTCTTATGAACCATTTAAGACTGCAGGTGCAATGTCCCTTCACCCATAACACATCACTGTACATTTTCTAAAAACCAGGATTCCCTTTTAAAACCCACTGTGGTCATCACAATTGGGAACGTTCACATCAATACACACTGTCCGTATTCAAATGTCACCAGCTGCTCCAATGATGTCCCACTGGGGGGCCTTGGTAACTGAGAAGGTTGCCATGGCAACAGATTCTGGCAGCCTTGTCAGCAGGCAGCAGCTCAGAGGAGGCTGGGCTGTGCCTCCTGGGGAACAGCCTGGGGGAGGAGGGCCCAGAGAGGGGGGCAGGAGGGCAGCCCCCACCAGGCTTGGAGATGGTCCTTGCCTGAGGGTCAGAGTTAATGGAGCCTTGGGGACCACACAGAGTGAAGTTCCTCCTGGCTACTTAGATTTATGTTTTAACATTTCAAACAATACGTAGAAGCTTTAATATAGGTCCTTTTTTTTCTTATAATAATTTTTTATTATATTATGTTAGTCACCATACAGAACATCCCTAGTTTTTGATGTAAAGTTCCATGATTCGTTACTTGCTTATAACACCCAGTGCTCCATGCAATACGTGCCCTTCTTAATATCCATCACCAGCCTATCCCATCCCCCCCCCCAAGCCCTCAGTTTGTTTCCCAGAGTCCATAGTCTCTCATGGTTCATTCCCCGTTCTGTTTACCCCCCTTTCTTCCCTTTCTTCTCCTACCGATCTTCCTACTTCTTATATTCCATAAGTGAGTGAAACTATATGATAATTGTCTTTCTCTGCTTGACTTATTTCGCTTAGCATTATCTCCTCCAGTCCCGTCCATGTTGCTGCAAATGTTGAGAAATCGTTCTTTTTGATGGCTGAGTAATATTCCATTGTATATATGAACCACATCTTCTTAATCCAGTCATCTGTTGAAGGGCATCTCGGCTCTTTCCACAATGTAGCTATTATGGACAATGCTGCTATGAACATTGGGGTGCATATGGCCCTTCTCTTCACTACGTCTGTATCTTTGGGGTAAATACCCAGTAGTGCAATTGCTGGATCATAGGGTAGCTCCATTTTTAACTTTTTAAGGGACCTCCACACCGTTTTCCAAAGTGGCTGTACCAACTTGCATTCCCACCAACAGTGTAAGAGGGATCCCCTTTCTCCACATCCTCTCCAACATTTGTTGTTTCCTGCCTTGTCAATTTTTGCCATTCTAACTGGTATAAGGTGGTATCTCAATGTGGTTTTGATTTGAATTTCCCTGATGGCTAATGATTTTGAACATTTTTTCATGTGTCTGTTAGCCATCTGTATGTCTTCATTGGAAAAGTGTCTGTTCATATCTTCTGCCCATTTTTTTAACAATATTTTTTATTATATTATGTTAGTCACCATACAGTACATCCCTAGTTTTGATGTAAAGTTCCATGATTCATTACTTGCATATAACACCCAGTGCACCATACAATACGTGCCCTCCCTAATATCCATCACCAGCCTATCCCATTCCCCCACCCCCTCCCCTCTGAAGCCCTCAGTTTGTTTCCCAGAGTCCATAGTCTCTCATGGTTTATTCCCCCTTCTCTTTATTTTTTGATGTGATTATTTGTTTCCCGTGTATTGAGTTTGAGAAGTTCTTTGTAGATCTTGGATACTAATCTTTTATCTGTATTGTCATTTGCAAATATCTTCTCCCATTCCGTGGGCTGCCTCTTAGTTTTTTTGACTGTTTACTTGGCTGTGCAGAAGCTTTTTATCTTGATGAAGTCCCACAAGTTCATTTTCTGTTTCTCTTGCCTTTGGAGATGTGTCATGAAAAAGTTGCTGTGGCCGATGTCAAAGAGGTTGTAGCCTATGTTCTTCTCTAGGATTTTGATGGATTCCTGTCTCACATCGAGGTCTTTCATGCATTTGGAGTTTATTTTTGTGTATGGTGTGAGAGAGTGGTCAAGTTTCATTCTTTTGCATGTAGCTGTCCAATTTTCCCAGCACCATTTATTGAAGAGACTGTCTTTTTTCCACTGGATGTGTTTTCCTGCTTTGTCAAAAATTAGTTGCCCAAAGAGCCGAGGGTCCATTTCTGGGTTCTCTGTTCTGTTCCGTTGGTCTGTGTGTCTGTTTTTGTGCCAGTACCATGCTGTCTTTGTGATCACAGCTTTGTAGTACAGCTTGAAATCCGGCAATGTGATGCCCCCAGCTTTGTTTTTCCTTTTCAACAATTCCTTGGCGATTCGGGGCCTTTTCTGGTTCCACACAAATTTAAGGGCTGTTTGTTCCAGTTCTTTGAAAAATGTCATTGGTATTTTGATCGGGATGGCATTGAACGTGTAGATTGCTCTGGGTAGCATAGACATTTTGACTATGTTAATTCTTACGATCCATGAGCATGGAATATTTTTCCATCTTTTTGTGTCTTCTTCAATGTCTTTCAAGAGTGATTTGTAGTTTCTAGTAGTTTCTAGAATATAGATCCTTTACCTCTCTGGTTAAGTTAATTCCGAGACAACGTATGATTTTTGGTGCTATTGTAAATGGAACGGATTCCCTAATTTCTCTTTCTTCAGTCTCATTGTTCATGTATAGAAATGCAACTGATTTCTGAGCATTGATTTTGTATCCCACCACATTATTGAATTGCTCTGTAACTTCTAGTAGTTTGGGGGTGGAGTCTTTTGGGTTTTCCATATAGAGTATCATGTCATCTGCGAAGAGAGACAGTTTGACCTCTTCTTTGCCGATTTGAATACCTTTTATCCCTTTTTGTTGTCTGATTGCTGTTGCAAGGACTTCTAGTACTATGTTGAATAATAATGGCGAGAGTAGGCATCCTTGTCGTGTTCCTGATCTTAAGGG
Source organism: Ursus arctos (assembly GCF_023065955.2). NCBI lineage: Eukaryota > Metazoa > Chordata > Mammalia > Carnivora > Ursidae > Ursus > Ursus arctos. Next base: position 38,951,104 of record NC_079873.1, on the reverse strand, counting down.
AAAGGCGTCCAGCTTTTCCCCATTGAGAATGATATTTGCTGTAGGCTTTTCATAGATGGTTTTTATGAGATTGAGGAATGTACCCTCTATCCCTACACTCTGAAGTGTTTTAATCAGGAAAGGATGCTGTATTTTGTCAAATGCTTTTTCTGCATCTATTGAGAGAATCATATGATTTCTGAATTTTTCCTTCTGGATAAAATCTAAGACACTGATCGATTTGCGAATGTTGAACCACCCTTGCATCCCAGGGATGAATCCCACTTGGTCATGATGGATAATCCTTTTAATGTACTGTTGGATTCTATTAGCCAGGATCTTGTTGAGAATTTTGGTGTCCATATTCATCAGGGATATCGGTCTGTAATTCTCCTTTTTAATGGGGTCTTTGCCTGGTTTGGGGATCAAGGTAATATTGGCCTCATAGAATGAGTTTGGTAGTTTTCCTTCTGTTTCTATTTTTTGAAACAGCTTCAGGAGAATAGGTATTATTTCTTCTTTGAATGTTTGGTAGAATTCCCTGGGGAATCCGTCAGGCCCTGGACTTTTGTTTTGGGGGAGGTTTTTAATCACTGCTTCAATCTCTTCATAATTAATCGGTCTGTTTAAAAAATCAATTTCTTCCTGTTTCAGTCTTGGTAGTTTATAGGTTTCCAGAAAGGCATCCATTTCTTCCAGGTTGTTTAATTTATTGGCATAAAGCTGTTCATAAAAGTTTCTAATGATCCTTCCTATTTCATTGGTGTTGATTGTGACCTCTCCCCTTTCATTCATAATTTTATTAATTTGGGTCCTTTCTCTGTTCTTTTGAATAAGTCTTGCCAGTGGCTTATCGATCTTACTTATTCTTTCAAAGAACCAGCTTCTAATTCTGTTGATCTGCTCTACTGTGTTCCTGGTTTCTAATTCATTGATTTCTGCTCTAATCTTGATCACCTGCTTTCTCGTGCATGGGTTAGGCCTGTTTTTCTGTTCCAGCTCCAGCTTCTTGAGGTGAGAATATAAAAACTGCATTTTAGATTTTTCTATTCTTTTGAGTGAAGCTTGGATGGCTATGTATTTTCCCCTTAGGACTGCCTTTGCAGTGTCCTATAGGTTTTGGACCATTGTGTTTTCATTCTCGTTGTTCTCCATAAATTGTTTAAATTGATTTTTAATTTCCTGGTTTACCCAATCATTCTTGAGCAGGATTGTTTTTAGTTTCCATGTGTTTGAGTTTCTTCCAAATTTTTCCTTGTGATTGAGTTCCAATTTCAAAGCATTGTGGTCTGAGAATATGCAGGGAATAATCTCAGTCTTTTGGTATCGGTTGAAACCTGTTTTGTGACCCAGTATATGGTCTATTCTGGAGAAAGTTCCACGTGCATTCGAAAAGAATGAGTATTCTGTTGTTCTGGGGTGTAGTGTTCTATATATATCTATGAGGTCCATCTAGTCCAGGATGTCATTCAAAGCTCTTGTTTCTTTGTTGATTTTCTGCTTAGGTGATCTGTCTATTGCCAATAGTGGAGTGTTGAGGTCCCCTACTATTAACGTATTTTTATCTATATGTCTCTTTATTCTGGTTAAGAGTTGGCTTGTGTATCTTGCTCCTCCCCTGTTGGGGGCATATATATTTATAATTGTCATATCCACTTGTTGGATACATCCTTTAAGAATAATATAGTGTCCTTCTGTATCTCTAACTACTGTCTTTAGCCTAAAATCTAATCTGTCTGATATGAGAATTGCGACCCCAGCTTTCTTTTGAGATCCATTGGCATGAAAAATGGTTTTCCATCCCTTCACTTTCAGTCTGGATGTATCTTTAGGTTCAAGATGAGTCTCTTGTAGACAGCAAATGGATGGGTCATGTCTTTTTATCCAATCTGCAACCCTGTGGTGTTTTATGGGAGCATTTAGGCCATTCACATTGAGAGTGATTATTGAGAGATATGTCATGTTTCCTGTGAAGTCTTTGTTTCTATAGATTGTAAATTTCTGTTCTGTATCACTCTTGGGGCCTTTTTACTTTTATAAAACCCCCCTTAATATCTCCTGTAGGGCTGTTTTGGTGGTTACGAATTTGGTCAGTTTCTGCCGAACCTGGAAGATCCTTATCTCTCCATCAATTCTGAATGACAGCCTTGCTGGATAAAGGATCCTTGGCTGCATGTTTTTCTCAGATGGAGCTTTAAAAATATCCTGCCAGCCCTTCTTCTCTTTCCAGGTCTGTGTAGACAGGTCTGACGTTATTCTGATATTTTTGCCTCTGTACATGAGAAATTTCTTCGCCCTGGCTGCTTTCAATACTATATCTTTGGATCTAATATTTGCAAAATGCACTATGACATGATGTGGCGTAGGTTTGCCATGGTTGACCTTGGGAGGGGTCCTCTTTGCCTCTTGGACACGAATGCTTGTTTCCTTTGCTAGATCAGGGAAGTTCTCAGCTACAATTTGTTCAAATATCTCTTCTAGATCTCTCTCTTTCTCCACCCCCTTGGGGATGCCGATGATTCTGACATTGGAACGTTTCATTGAATCAGTAATCTCCCATAATTTACATTCTTGAGATTGGATTTTTTTGAGCAAAGTTTCTGTTTTAAGGAAGTTCTTAAACTTCTCTTCTACCATCCCATTCTCCAGTTCACTAATTCGTTCTTCTGCCTCATTCACCCTGGCCATCAGAGCATCTAGTTTTGACTGCATTTGATTCATAGCATTTTTAATTTCTGCCAGATTCGCTCTCATTTCCGCCCTTAGAGAGTCTATATTCTCGTTAATGTTTTCGTTAATATTTTTTCAAGTCTACACATCATCTTGACCATTGTTACCCTGAACTCCATTTCTGACAATTTGGTTATATCCATATCCATCAGTTCTGTGGCAGAGGCCACAGACTCATTGTCTTTTCTTTGCTGGGGGGTATTTCTCCTTCTCGTCATTCTGATGAGGAGAGGTTGCGGGGTTGCCCAGAGCCCAAATTATTGACCAGGGCACAGGCAGTGTGCACTTGTTTTATAGGGACCTTAGGGATGTGGGCTTCTTGATTTTTCAGCCTGGCTTCTGGGGGAGGGGCCTGCCGCGCTGATATTCAGGCAACCCTGTTTGGGTAGAGTCACCCTGTCCCCTGTGAGGGGGGATGGGGATGGGCACAATGTGAGCCGGTATTTCCAGGCTTTTGTTCTCTGGTGGCTTTCCCTGGCCGTTTGCTGTGCCTCTTCTGAGAGTCAGAGCAGCAGCGGCCGAATTTCAGCCTCTGTCACAGAACAGAGAGATCGCAGTCCGCTCTCCACTGAGCTCTCTTGGCCACTTTAACTCTGTTTCTGTCGGTGCTGCTCAACCCTGCAGCGACCTGGGTTGTGCGCCCCACACCTGGCATCCCAGCCCTCACTTCATGTCTCTGTCCTTTGTGCTTCTAACACTGCCAGCTGCCCCCGGTTCCCGCGCGCTCCCGAGCTCCCTGTTTTAGTGTGGCTCGCGCGCACTCCAGAGCGCCCGTTTTCAGTCTGGTCACGCACGCTCCCAAGCTCCAGGTTTCAGTCTAGTTCGAGTGTGTGCTCTGGAGCTGCGGTTTTTAGTTTGGACGCACGTGCGCTCCCGAGCTCCTGGTCTCAGTCTGGTTCCAGTGAGCGCACCGGAGCTCCGTTTCAGTCTGGTGGCGTGTTCCCCGGCTCACGGTCTCAGTCTGCTCTCTCGCGGGTGCCCATCCGTGAGTCCACCCACTCCCCCGTGCAGGTGGCTACCCCTTCTCGGCGCCCGAGCACGGCGGCTCCCTCCCCCTTCCGTTCATCTTCCCATATCTATGCGCGGATTCATGGCTCCCCCTTCGTACCTCAATACTCAGCGCTGGAGATGTTCATTTGTAGAGATCCAGATGTATCTTCCTGTGTCTCAGGCTGGTTCCGTGGTTGTTCAGGATGGTCTGGTACCTATCCAGCTCGACTCAGGGGACCGGCTGAAAAAGGGGTCCCCTACTCCTCCCTGTCAGAATGTTCTGTGAGTGATCTGGCTAATATAGGTCCTTTTACCTTATCTCCTTTATGTTATAGTTTTCAAATGCATTATATCTATATACATTTTAACCCCCCAGACAATGTTGCAATTTCAACTTTCAACTACCATACATTATCTTAAAGAATTCAAAGGGAGAAAAATAATCTGTTATAGTTACCCAGATATTTTACCATTTCTGCTGCTCTTTATTTATTCCTGAAGTTCTGTGCTTCCCTCTGATATTATTTCCCTTCACTCTGAAGATCTTGTATCATTCCTCTTAGAATAAATCTACTGGTGACACTATGTCTTCACTTTCCTAGTGTGAATTTAATTTCATCTTCATCCTTAAAGGATATTTTTGCCGGATACAGAATTCTGTTGACATTTCTTCACCTTTACTATTTTTAAGATATTCCGTTATCAGTGCACCTGGGTGGCTCAGTCAGTTAAGCGTCCGACTCTTGATTTTGGCTCAGGTGATGATCTTGGGGTTGTGAAATCAAGCCCTGCATGGGGCTCCATGCTGGGCGTGGAGCATGCTTAAGATTCTCCCTCTCCCTCTGCCCCTCCCCACCCTCCCTCTCTTAAAAAAAATTCTGAAAACAAAAAAAAAGATGTTCCATTATCTTCTGGCCTCCATTGTTTCTGATGACAACTTCACAGTCATTTGGACCATTATTTCCTCATATGCAGTGTGCTTTTGTTCAAAGTTTTTTTTTCAGCTTTGCTTTCTAGCAATTTATTGTAATGTTTCTGGGGGTTTCTTTGAATTTATATTTTTTCTGGTGTGCTGAACTTTTTTTTTAATTTCATTTATTCATTTGAGAGAGAGAGAGCAGGGGAGGAGCAGAGGGAGAGGGAGAGGTAAACTCTGTGGTGAGTGCAGAGCCCGACACGGAGCTGGATCCCATGACCCCAAGATCATGACCTGAGCTGAAACCAAGAGTCAGACACCCAACCACGTGAGCCACCCAGGGACCCCTGTGCTGAGCTTCTTGAATCTGTAAATTTATGTCTTTCTCCAAATTTGGAAACTTGGAAAAAAAATTTTTTAATTTTTTAAAGTATTTTTTTAAAGATTTTGTTTATTTGAGAGGGAACAAGAGAGCTAGAGAGAGCACGAGGAGGGAGAGGAAGAAGGAGAAGCAGACTCCCCGCTGAGCAGGGAGCCGGTCACGGGGCTCAATCCCGGGACCCTGAGATCATGACCTGAGCCAAAGGTAGACGCTTAACTGACTGAGCCACCCAGGCGCCCCTGAATTTGGAAATTTTTTGGCCATTATTTCTTCCAATCTTTTTTTTTTTTTTCTGCCCTAGTTCTTTTCCTTTGAGGACTCTAATGACATGAATTTTGGACCTTTTGGTATTGTCCTACAGGTATCTGATACTGTTTTTCCCTTTATTTTTCCCAATCTTTGTTTCTCTCTGTTCTGCAGGTTGGCAGGTTGCATCATCTTTGTCAGTTTAGCTCCAAGTTCATTGACTCTCGCCTCTGCCGTTGCCACTCTATGAAGTCTATCCCATGAGTTGGTTTTCTAATTTCAGATAATTGTGTTTTTTAGTTCTAAATTTCAGTTTCTTTTTTTACAGTTTCTATAATCTTGAGAATGTCTATTTATCTAGTTATTTCAAGTTTATCTCGTAGAGCTTAGTTATAATAGTTGCTTAAATGTCTTTGATGATTCTAGTACCTGAGTGATCTCAGAATTGGCATCAGTTGATTGTCTTTTCCCTTAATAATTGGTCAGATTTTGCTGGTTGGTTGTCGTAGTGAAAAATTTTGGATTCTATCCTAAATAATGGAGATTGTTTTGTTGTTTTTAATCTTTATCACGTGATACACCTGGTTAGATTCAGACCACCAGTTTTGTCTCACCTTCTGTGGGCGTTAATTCCATTCAGTTCAGTTTTCAAAGCCTTTGCCGTTCTTCTTTGGATCTTTGCACCATTCAGGGGTTACTTTGAGACTTGAGCGGCGATTTAAGTCTTTGTGCAATTATCAAAGACTTTGCTTTCCTGCTTCGGGTCTGTCTCATGCTTTCGTGACTCTGGTGTTCCTCTCAGACTTGAGCTGTGGTTTACATCTTAGTTTAGTTCAGTTCTTAAAGCTTTGCTGTGAGACTTTCCCTGCCTTTGCACTCATAGTCCTTGGATGGGCTCAGGACTTGTAGAGGTTCATATGCCATGGGGACAGAGTCTTGCAGAAACATGAGAGGGGGACAAAAGGAAACTCACTGTATGAGCTGCTTCTCTGCCTTTTGACTCCCCCTCAGAGTGCCAGCTTTTGTTTATTTTTCAGAATCCTCAAGTAGTTGCTTTACATATTTTGTCCAGAGTTTTTCGTTGCAAGAATCAGTAGGAGAGAGAGGCTGTGGTCGATCTCCTCCATTGCGGCTAGTGATGGAAACCTTGATTTTATTCATTCTTGCTTTTATCTTGTTATTTCTGTCCTTCTGCTAGTGTGAATTGAATTTTTTCCTTTCCTGGTTTCATAAGGTAGAGCTTAGGCCATTGCTTTGATAGCTTCCTTTTCTCATGTGAGCAGTGGGGAAGCACTGACTGTCTCTGAGTACTGATTTAGCTGTTTTCACCCCTTTGTTGTATAATTTGTTATATAATTGACATATAAGAAATTGCATGTCTTCATAGTGCACAGTCTGGTCAGTTTTGACATGCACACCCGTGAATCCATCACTACAATCACGATAATGAAGTCATCGAATGAGCTGGGAAGGATTTCCTCCCTCTTCGGTTCTTTGGAAGAATTTGTATAGAAGTTGGTATTATTTCTTCTTTAAATGTTCGATAGAATTCCCCAGTGAAGTCATCTGGGCCTGGAGTTTTCTTTGTGGAAAGGCTTTAAACTACAATTTCAGTTTCTTTAATAGATATCGGTTTATTCATATTATTTCTTCTTGAATGAGCTTTGGTAATTTGGGCTTTCAAGGAGTTTGTCAGTTTCACCTCAGTTATCAAATTTTTTGGCATAAAGGTGTTCATAATATTCTTCTATTATCCTTTTAATTTCCGAGGGTTCATGGTAGCCTCGTTTCTCGTTTTAAAAGTCCAATCACAGGTAGTAGTGAAAACTATGAACTTCATTGAAAGCGCAATCTCTCCCCCAACAAATGCCTGCTTCACTGCTTCAGGCTGGGCAGTGTTAGTGGCAAAAGAAGCATGCTCAGCTTTTTCTTTCTTTACTCTGCTAGCTCTTCGCCCTTCTCCTCATCCCCCACTCAACAAGTAGTCCATCTCTGGCTCCCTGGCTCCCTGGCTCCCTGGCCAAAGCAAGTGAGAAAGGAAGGAGACACAAAGGACAAAAATAGTTTGACCTCACTGATAAAGATGTAATCTGATATTGGTGCCCTCTGCACATGGCAGATTCCAAAGACCGATTCTTCTTCCTGCCCTTGGCACTTTTATGGTTTCCTTGGAGCTGCCTCGGCTAGGGCCCTGACTGCAGTGTTCTCCTTATAGGCAGTGCCTCTACTCCAGCAAGGCATTTAGCATATCTCCTCCCCATTTAGCAAACCTCCAGCCCCATGGCACACTTCCAGTCTCTCTTTGCTGAGGTCACCTTGATGCTAGCAGGAAGCCCTCTTTCCAAAGTAACCCAGCCCTGTTCACATCTAGAAGGGCCACATCTGGCTTGGAGAGAGAGGGAGAGAGAGAGTGAGCAAGCGTGTGTGTGTGCCTGTCCATCCGTGTCCGCACCTCGATCTCTTTACCCGCGTGCAACCCTTTGCTGCGACAGACTGCCTCAGCCCACCCGGCACCTGTAGTTTTTCTAGGTGCAAATTAGGTACCAAGTCCTCTGTGTCCCCCAAACTCTAGCAGACATATATCAAGCAAGTTGTCTCCTTGAAATCCTTTCTAGTTTAGGGGTCAGATGAACATACTCCCCCACCCCTGTTGTTGGAGAGAAAAAAATGCCACAGCTTTCCCACAGCTCTCCCGGAAGCAGTTTTCTTCCTCAGCTTCTTCAACTTTAACCTCTTAGACTTTTTAAGGTGTATGTTAGTGCTGAGGGACATGGTGGTTTTATGAGGGACACAAGTGGTTTGACCTGCTCCTTTTAAGTCCTGCAAGTGTCTCTGGACTGGAGAAGCACTTGGTAGGATTGTATTACCAGCCTTTGAAACAAAAAGAGTGTGCTTTTTTTTTCTTGTGATGGGAACTTTTAAGATAAACTCTCTTAGCAGCTTGCAAACATATAATACCGTATTATTAACTATAGTCACCATGCTTTACATGGGTTTTAATATCACGTTAAACCGGTTCCCTAAGAGGATGGGTTGCAGCTGGGTGGGCAGATAGAGCTTCCTGAGATGTCTACAACTTGAGGTTTGCAACAGGAAGCACTGATGGTAAAATGCAGCCAAACCGATAGTACAGACAGGGTGTGATTTAGACCAGTGCCGCCCAGCAGAACTTTCTGCACTGATGGCCGTGTTTTCTCTCTCTCTATCAAATTGTAGCTTGGGCGCACTCGTCCATTTTAGTAATCTGGTAAGTGCGGATTGGTATCTTATTGTAATTTTCATTTCCCATTCTAGTAAAGGTATTTATCATTTCATAGGGTATTGACTCTTCGGATTTCCTCCTCTGGGGCTTGCCTGTTCATATCCTTTGTGTTTTTGTTGGGGTGTTTGTCTTTTTCATTGATTTAAACGGCTTTATATATTCTAGATTCCAGTTTTGTGTGTAGTCAGTATCTTAGTTTGGGTTATTGATGGTGTTTTTTGAGTAGAAGTTTTAATTGTAATGTAATCAGATTTATCAGTTTTTCTTTACTGGTGCTTTTTGTGTAAATTGAAGTATTTTTTTTCTGGTTGAGGTCATAAAGAGGTTGTCACATAATATTCTCCTAACACTTGAAACTTTTGCTTTTTTACTTTCTTACAGTCTGCCTGGAATTTGTTTTCATGTAACTCATGAGGAAGGAGCTTTTAGTTCACCTTTTTTCCCTACCTGGACACCCACTTGTACCATGCCACGTATGGAATTCTTTCCATGATGGTATGTGATGCCACTTCAGTCAGAGGTCAAGTTCCCCAGGTCCGTGGGTCTGTGCCCAGGCTCTCTTGTTCCATTGGTCTGCTTGTCCCTCTGCCACTATCATTATTCTAATGAATTAAAAAATATATAGCCTTAAAAATGCCCGACACCTAGTGAATGCCACATAAATGTCAGCTGCTACGCCATTGTTACTGTTACTGACGTTGGTAGGAGCTGGACGGATGATTCCCCCTTATCTCCTTTAACTCTTTGGTCGTCCATATAGGAATTTTAGGATTAGTTTCGCAAGTTCTATGGAAAACCCTGTTTGGGATCCCTACTGCAATTGCTCTGTGTTGGGAGATGAGCTGGGAGTAGGTTGGGAATTGGCATCTTGACACTGTTGAATTTTCCCATCAGCGAACTCTTCAACTCAGCTTCTCTTTTCTGCCATTCAGTAGTGTTTTGAATTTGTCTTCAGGAAGCGCTTGCACATCTTTTGTTGGATTTATTCCTAGATATCTCTTAGTTATTACAGCAGTTGTGATTGGGATCTTTTTTTTTCCTGTAACATTTTCTAATTGGTAAATGCTAGTGCCTGAGAATGCTAGTGATATTTATATATTCAGCTTGTGAACGGAAACATTTCTAGATGCTTTTCTCTTTTTTTTTAAATTTTTTATTATGTTATGTTAGTCACCATACAGTACCTCCTTAGTTTTTGATGCGATGTTCCATGATTCATGGTTTGCGTATAACACCCAGTGCACCATGCAATACGTGCCCTCCTTACTACCCATCACCAGCCTATCCCATTCCCCCACTCCCCTCCCCTCTGAAGCCCTCAGTTTGTTTCCCAGAGTCCATAGTCTCTCGTGGTTCATTCCCCCTTCTGTTTACCCCCCCTTCATTCTTCCGTTCCTTCTCCTACCAATCTCCTTTGCTATTTCTTACGTTCTATAAATGAGTGAAACCATATGAGGCTTTTCTTAATAATAATAGTTTTTAGATTCTCTTGTGTCTTTTGTGTAAACAATTCTCTTCATAAAAACAGTCTTGTCTTTTCCTTTCCAATTATACATTTTCCCGACTGACGAATGGAAAAAGAAGAGGTGGTCTATATACACAATGGAATATTACTCAGCCATCAAAAAGAATGAAAGCTTGCCATTTGGAACGACATGGATGGAGCTAGAGTGTATTATGCTAAGTGAAACAAGTCAGTCAGAGAAAGACAAATACCATATGATCTCACTCATATGTGGAACTTAAAACAAAACAGATGAACATAGGGAAAGGGAAAAAAAGAGAGGAAGGCAAACCATAAGAGACTCTTAATTATAGAGAACAAACTGAGGGGTTGCTGGAGGGGAGGTGGGTGGGGGGATGGGCTAGATGGGGGATGGGCATTAAGGAGGGCACTTATTGGGATGACCACTGGGTGTTACATGTAAGTGATGAAACACCAAATTCTACTCCTGAAACCAGTACTACTCTACATGTTAACTAACTATGATTTAAATTAAAACTTCAAAAAAAATTATACATTTTCTTTCTTTTTCTTATATTAGTCTGGGCCTGTAGTATAGGGTTTAATAGATGCAACGATCCTGAATTCCTTGTTTGTTTCTGATTGTAATGAAAATAATGGGGGCAGTGATAGTAATATAATGATGGGCAGTATCTGAGCGCTTGCTGTGTTCTGGATGCTTCGTACCTACTTAATGCTCTGAACAACCCTATTAAGTAGGCTGGTTGTCATCCTCACTTTATAGATGAGAAAACTGAGGCACAGAGAGATGGCAGAGCTCCTCCAGCTCACCGTTAAGTATATTTGCTGTGGTATTTTGAAAGCTCCCTTTCATCGAAAGCTTCTTTTTATTCCTGGTTTGCTAAGACTTTCTTAAAAATCATGAGGGGCGCCTGGGTGGCTCAGTCGGTGAAGCGTCCGACTCTTGATTTCGGCTCAGGTCAGGATCTCAGGGTCATGGGAGCGAGCCCCAAAGTGGGCTCTGTGCTCAGCGCGGTCTGCTTGACTCTCTCCCTCTGCTCTTCCCCTGCTCATGTGCTTGCTCGCTCGCTCGCTCTCTCCCGAATAAATACAATCTTTAACAAATCATGAATGGATGTTATATTTTCTCAAATGCTTTTTTCTGCATCTATTGAGAGGATAATTTTTTCTCCTTTAATCTGTTAATGTGGTGTTATATTAGTAGATTTTCTGATATTGAACTCTTCTTGCATTTCTGTGCTAAACTGTACTTCGTTGTGAAGCATTTTTTCTTAATTCATTGAAGGCAGTCTACTCACGTTTAAGGGTTTTGCATTAATGTTTGGAAATGAGAAAGAGCGTAGATTTCCTTTCCTTGTGCTGTCCTCTTGCTCTGGTGTACACGCTTATACTGGCTGCATAAAACAGACTGGGTACGTTCCCTTCTTTTTCTAGTTTCTGAAACTGTATTGACTAATGTAGACCTGTTCTTCTGTGGTGATACTAATCACCCACAAAACCATCTGGATAGGATGCCCATTTTTAGGGCAAGATTTTGGATTACAGAGTGAATTTTATAATTTTTACAATAATTACTGATTTATTCATGTTTGGTACATCTTCTGTCAGTTCTGGTCATTTTTCTAGACAATTATGTTTTGTTTGAGATTTCACATTTACTGACTTAAGGCAGGATTCTCTTGATGAAAAGAAAAATAGATTTGATTTTATCAAAGTAAATCACAGCCAAGGTTTAAAGAATAAAATAAGTGTGGTAAAACTATAAAGAAAGTCAAAGGCATATAAACATCAAATTCAGGATAGCGATTATCTGAGAAGAAAGAAAATGAAATGGGCATCAACTTCAAAGGTAACAATAATTTGGTTTTTTTGTCTTCACACCCAACATGGGGCTTGAACTCACGACCCTGAGATCAAGAGTCACATGCTCTACCGCCTGAGCCTGCCAGGCGCCCCCATGATAGTTTGTTTTTTAATGAGTGGTGGATAGGCAGGTGTTTTCTTGTATCAGTGTTCTTTATAATTTATTGTAACTTCAAATAATTATGTAGAATTTTCTACTACAGAAGACTGAGATTTAGCTCACCTCATCGCTCCTGTCACTCACACACATACACAGATTTTGGTTCCCCAGTGTTGTTGTACTGTTGTTTACGACATTACGACAGTGTAAACACCGGACACAGTGAGCCATGTGGTAATCTTCGATTCCTTTAGCTTGCCTGCATAACTTTTTGTTTCCTTTGGTTAATAATTGTTTTTTTAATTTGCTTCTTTCACTATGTACTTACTGCCAGTTCAACTTCAGGGCTCCATATTCCACTGTCTAGAGTGACTCAGAATGCTTCCAGAACGAGCAGGTGTTCCATCCGTGTTATTCCCCTGAGTTTGGAGCCATTTGACCCTCTCGCTTCTGGGTGGATTACCCTCATTCCTGTTGGCGCAGCTGCCATCCTCACATCCTTCATCATGATTCTGGGGACTCCCCCTGCTTTCTTCATTGTGGGATTCCCCATTTGCTTTATGCCTTGCCACCTTCCACATTTCATTGGAACACGTTCTTCCAGTACCTAAGAAGGAGTGTGGGTCCATGGGAGGTAAATTTTTTGAGATTTTTTTGAATATCTAGACATGTTTGTTATCCTTGTCCTAGGTGGAGGGTTGAGCTTGGGGTAGAGTTCTAGGATGGACATGTCTTTCCCTTAGACTTTTTTTTTTAAGATTTTATTTATTTATTTGACAGAGGGAGAGACAGCCAGCGAGAGAGGGAACACAAGCAGGGGGAGTGGGAGAGGAAGAAGCAGGCTCCCAGTGGAACAGGGAGCCCGATGCAGGGCTCGATCCCAGGACCCTGGGATCACGCCCTGAGCCGAAGCCTGACGCTTAACAACTGAGCCACCCAGGCGTCCCTCCCTTAGACTTTTGAAGGCATTGCACCATTGTCTTCTGATTTTCAATGTTCCTTTTGGGAACTCTGAATCTATTCTGATTATTGATGCCTGTTATCAGTTTTTTTTCTGTCTGTAAGCTTATCTCCCCCCCTTTATCTCACGCTCTCTGACAGTTCTCCATGTGCCCTGATACGGGATCATTTTCACCAGTATTGCTGGGCATCGGGGTAGGAGATAAGTCCCCACAGGGGCGGCTGCTCCTTTCTCATGCGGAGCCGAGATGCTGCAGAGCTAGACGGCTACATTTCAAGTCCAAGTGGCAAGCACGGTTTTTTAAAAAGCCCTTTCACTTTGTGGAAGATTCCAAGTTGATTCTGTAAAAATAGGCCCCTCAGGCCAGAAAATCATCAGCCTCTAATGGTCAGGCATCTAGGCTCCCAGGGGAGCAACAGGCGTTCAATGCCCCAAGCAGACAGAATAGTCTTATCAATATAGGGAATATTCCGAAAGCTGAATTCCCGGACTTCAGCCAGGAGCCAGGCTTGCTGTGTTAGCGCTTGCCTGCCCGCTACCTTTATTTCTTCATGTGGACTGAGTTCCCGTATTGCGTCCTTTCTTTCTTAGAGCTGAGCTCCAAGTCAGGTCTAATAGTGACAGCAAATGTGAGGATGGGGCTTTTGGTGGAGATCCAGAACAGGTCGGCCCCTCAGGCTGCTGTGAGGCTGACAGTGTTCACTGCTTACAGGCCAGAGTTGGGGAGCCAGTGGTTTGGGGTACGGGGAGAAGGGGTGAGTAGCGCCAAGTGAAACACCACAGATTTGACTGTTCTCACTGAGGTTCACTGGTTCTTCTTGAATAAATACTTCTTAATTCACTGTATGCCTTTTGGTTAATTTCCAAAGTCTTCAAATGATGGATATTGATAATTTTGCCAGTGTTTTCATGGGGGAGATTTACTGAGACCCTCACACTGCCTTTCCAGAAGTCCTGCCTTAGGGCATTTCTCTTAAAACTACAGAAAAGTACAGAAAGTCATCATTGTAACTAACACCCTTGTACTTACCTCCCAGAATTAGCAAATGTCAATATTTTGATACTTGGTGGTGGCATTTTTTTTTTAATAAAAGAAATAGAGGTTTACAAGTAAAGGCGAAGGCCTCTTTTCCTCTCCCGAGGCCTGTTCCTCTCATTCACTCCCCAGGCAAACGGTATCATGAGCTTGGTGAGTATCCTTCTAATCCAGTTTTTATACTTGCAGTCCATATATGTTTGTATCTACTCATACAGTGTTCCTTTTGTAAATTTACCAGATTAGTGGACTTGAACTCTAGCGTTCTTTCTAAAACTTTCTTTCTGTATTCAGTGTTGCCCTTTGAGCTTTACGTGTGCTGATACCTTAGACTTAGTTCGTCCACTTTCACTCTGGTTTAGCATTCCAGCATCTGAGTATTGTAGTCCGTCAGTCCATGCCTCCGTTCCTGGGGATTCCATTGTTTCTCATATTTGTTGCCATTCTTGTACGTGTATCCTGGCTCACACTTGCAGAATTTTCTCTGTGGTATAACTACAAGTGGAATACATAGTACAGTATGTACATTTTCAACATTACTAGATGTTATTTGCCTTTTTTGTCTCCCATCCGTAGAATCAATTTGCCTCGTATATTTAAGAGTTCTGCATCTGGTTGGGGCGCCTGGCTGGCTCAGTCAGTGGAGCGTGTGACTCTTGATCTCAGGGTTGTAGGCTGGAGCCCTGTGTTAAAAATAAAGTCTTAAAAAAAAAGAGTTTTGCATCTATTTAAGTGAAATTGTTTTGTAAGAGTCTCCTATTCTGCCCTTATTTGCTTTTGGCGTCAAGGTCACTCTGTTTTATATAACATAAACATTGTTTTACCACCTGTGTTTTGGTTATTAAGTACCAGGTACATCTCTTTCCATAATTTTATTTTCAACATTTCTCTCTCATTTTACTCTAATCATCTTTGGAAAACATAAAGCTGATTTTTAAAAATATAATTTAATATGGTTGCCCTTTAACTAATGGAGTTAATACATATTTATTGTGCTATTACTATGTTAGTATTTCTTCTTTTCTGGTATTTTCTATATATCCTGCTTTTTCTTTACCTCTTTTTTGTAAAGACTTTATTTTAGAGAGAACGAGAGAGTGAGCAGGGGTGGGGGCAGAGGGAGAGGGAGAGAATCCCAAGCAGACTCCATGCTAAGTGCGGAGCCCAGTGCAGGGCTCCACATAACCTGAGCCAAAATCAAAAGTCAGAAGCCCAACCTACTGAGCCACCCAGGTGCCCCTCTTTACCTCCTTTTTCCTGCCTTGACTGCATTTTTTACCCCCACTTTTCCCGTTTGGTAATTTTCCTCCTGAAAAATTCAAGTATCAAGCATTATTGTTAGCCAGGCTTTGTATGCGATAAATTCCCTGCCTTTTCTTGTCCAAAAACATCTTTATTTTGTCATCTTTCTTTGTGATAATTTATCTGGGGATAGAGTTCTAAGATGACATCAAGCTTCTCCCAGGACTCTGAATATATTGTTTAATCTGTTGGTGTCTTTTATTGCTGATGAAGTCTGATGTTGATCTAATGGTTTCTTTACAGGTGATTAAAAAAATTTCTCCATGGTAGCTCTCCATACTTACTTTCTGACTCAAAAGTCTTGTGGTTCCACTAAACTGTATCCAGGTTCAGTTTTGCTTTTATTTACCACACTCAGGACTCCGGACATTAAGGTGTAGGATATGTACCTTTCTTCCATCTAGAAAACTAGCAGTCATTGGCTCTTCAAATACTGCCTAGCTCAGGGATCCCCAAGACCACTACCATATTTAGAGATTTTCGAGAAGGACTCGTGGGACTCCACATATAGTTGTATCTATAGCTATGATTTATTACAGCAATGTAGTAAGGATATTCTACTGGATCGCAAGGGGAAAAGACACTAGCAGAATCTGGACGAATCCATGTACAGTACTCCTTATGCTCTCTCCCTCCCATCTAGGGTCACACAGGGCACACTTCTCCCAGCAGAGAAAATGCAACAACATTTGTGCCCAGGGAAACCCATTTAGAAACTCGGCACCCTCAGTTGCTCTGCCTAGCACATACCAAAATGCCAGACTCACAGAAGGAAAGGAAATGTTCAGCATAAATCACATTGTTTGTACAAGCAGCCTTATCAGTTAGGGAATGGTGGAGACATTCCTGAACTCCAATTCCGACGGCAGCCAGGGCCCAGCCTTGCAGGCTAGCCTTTCTAAGTGTGGCAGTCTCAGGGCTGCTCTATTAATCCTTTCTTGGCATACTGCCCCTGTCCCTTTCTCTCTCTTCTTTCCATTTGGAATTTCTATTAAACCTATGTTGGAACTTACATTTTTCTATTTGTCTTACCACATTTCCATTTTTGTTAGCTCTTTATGTTACATTCTGGGTGACTTTTAAAAATCTGTCATCTGATTCATTAAATCTGTCATTTATCTGTGACTAGTCTACTGTTTAACCTCTCTATTTAGAGTTTTAGTAATGCCTATATTTTCTATTTATAGGTTTTTTTCAAATGTTCCCCTTTTTTACCCCATAAAATAGCTCTTACCCTGTTTCTTTGAATATTTGAAATGCATTTATGTTAAAGTCTAGATTGTTCTGTTACCTACAGTTCTAGGAATGGGGTATCTTTAAATGTATCTGCTGATTATCTCTCAAGATGGTTCATTTCTCTGTGAGGTTTAAATTACTTTACTGTGAACTCTTCAGTGAGAATTGGTTTTCCATAGAAGTTCTGTGAGTCCCAAGCTATAAAAACATAAGAATATATCTTTTCGAGTTTGCCACTGCTAGGAACTTACAAATACCAGGACCAATTTTTATGTTAATTTTTCAGCTTGTGGGCTCTGTACTAAAATTATAATAATTTCAGATTGAGTTACATTATTAGGCTTTTGCTTTCTTATATATCTTTCTTTCCAGTTTCCTTGACCAGTGGAGAGTCTTTCTAGCTCCCCATTAACAAACATGGAAGCTCCTTGTGATTCCAGCTGTAAGTGGGAATTACATACCAGTTTCCTGAACATTGTTTTCTGTGTAAATCCTCAAGCTTCAGTTTCTTTTCACCCCAACACTTTAAATTTCCACTTCACTGTTGACACCTAATACATTTCTCGGTTTCGAGCTTGACTATGAATTAAATTACTTTTGTTAAATATGGGCCAGCATTTCTTTGTGTTTAGTCAGAGGAGGCGGTGCTAGCGAGGCACGGAGGGAGCCCACCTGCCTCAGCTCAAGTCCTGTTGACAGGAGCTCACAGCAAGACATTTATGAACTAATTTTACCCCATAACATTACAGTAGAAATGTTTACGAGTTCGATGAGTTCCTTGCATTTTTTTCTAGAATTCTGGCAAGTTGATGACCAGGTAGACAACCACAAGGAAAGCCAAGACCAACTTTTGTGGCAAACTGCATTAGTAGACAAGGAAACGCAGAAGGATCTAAGTGACCGAGAATTCACAACCTTCAGGAAGATCGTTTATCCAAGCACAGACTTTGTTTCTATAAGACAAAGACTCCCTAAATATTATTCATGGGGAAGGTGTTCAAAACATAATTTAAACTTTCTTTGTCAAAATAGAAGCTATGTAAGGAAGAAAGATGATGAACGTGAGGCACATTGGAAATTATGCTTCCGTTCCAATCTGCATAATTCTCAAGCTGTGGAGAAGTGTTTTGAGCCTGATCAACGTGGAAGAACCCTCCACCAGAAGCAGGCACTTAATCAAAGTCAAAGAATTCAAACCAGGGAGAAGCTGTATGCGTGTTCTGAGTGTGGGAAAGTGTTTATCCAGAAAGCAACCCTTGCAGTACATCAGAGAACCCACACAGGAGAGAAGCCTTATGAATGCAGTGAATGTGCAAAAGCCTTCAGCCAGAAATCAACCCTCATTGCTCACCAGAGAACTCACACAGGGGAGAAGCCCTATGAATGCAGTGAGTGTGGGAAAACCTTTATCCAGAAGTCAACTCTGATTAAACACAAGCGAACTCACACAGCAGAGAAACCATTTGTATGTGGCGAATGTGCAAAAGCCTTTAAGAGTTCATATCACCTTATCAGACATGAGAAAACACACATTAGACAGGCATTTTATGAAGGAATCCACTGTGGTAAGTCCAGCCTTTTGCATCAGAGGACTTATAAGGGTGAGAAACCTGAGTGTAATAAACACGAGAAACCCTTTGATGAGAAAGCCAACCCCATTAAACACCAGAGATCTCATACAAAAGAGAAACCTTACGAGTGCAGTAAATGTGGAAAAAGCTTCAGGGGAAAGTCACACCTCTGTGTTCATCAGAGAATTCATACAGGAGAGAAGCCTTACAAATGCAGCATATGTGGGAAGACTTTCAGTGGGAAATCACACCTCTCTGTCCATCACAGAACTCACACAGGAGAGAAGCCTTATGAATGCAGAAGATGTGGGAAAGCATTTGGTGAAAAGTCAACCCTTATTGTCCATCACAGAACTCACACAGGAGAGAAACCCTATAAATGCGATGAGTGTGGGAAAGCCTTCAGTGAGAAGTCCCCACTGATAAAACATCAGAGAATTCATACAGGAGAAAGGCCCTACGAATGCAGCAGCTGTGGGAAAGCATTCAGTAGGAAGTCAACTCTCATTAAACATCAGAGAATCCACACAGGGGAAAAACCCTACGAATGCAGTGAATGTGGGAAAGCCTTTAGTGTGAAATCCACTCTCATTGTACATCACCGAACTCATACAGGAGAAAAACCCTATGAATGCAGAGACTGTGGAAAAGCCTTCAGTGGGAAGTCAACTCTCATTAAACATCAGAGAAGTCATACAGGAGATAAAACCTATTAAGATACTTGAGAGTGAGATAATTTCACTATTCGTTATACCTCATTATGTACCAATTCATCCTGGGGAGTAACCTTATAAATGTTGAGAACGTCAGAAACTCTTCAGATTTTATTTAATGTTCCTTTAATATAATGGTACAAAAACATAATTCCAGAAGCATGTAATAAATGTGATCAGTTTTTTACCCAGAATTCTTACCCATGAGTGGAAAATTGTACATCAAAGAATTCAAAAGTGGCAAAATTGGGGGTGTGTTGACGTGAGGTAACCTTGAGAAAGAATTTAAATGGCATTGCCTATCAAGAGTATTTATGCTGAGGAAGAACTAAGAATTGAATGAGCTTAGAAAACCATGTTAGCCATTATGAGAGAAACATGTTCCATAATTTTTAAAAGATTTTATTAGAGAGCGCACGCGTGCGAGTGGGGGGAGGGGCAGAGGAACAAGCAGACTCCCTCCTGAGCCTGGAGCCCCACTCTGGGCCCCATCCTAGGACCCTGAGATCATGCCCCCAGCCAAAACCAAGAGTCGGTCACCCAACCGACTGAGCCACCCAGGTACCCCCATGTTCCATATTCAATACCAAACGTTTTGTGGGAAAGGTGCAGAGGTTGCAAACAAGCACATAAAATATAAAAAGTGAGGTTCACTGTGGAGTAGAGTATGACATTTTTGAGAGAACAGTATAGAGCATAAACCATTAATCCCAGCTGGGGCAAGCTCCCCGTGTTATTTCTTAAACAAACAGAAAAACTGCTCCCTTAAATAGCATGAGAAAGGATGGGTCATCAGGATCCCGGAAACAAGGGGGCTCGAAGAGATGTTACACATGTTACTCAGCACCTTAAGTGCAAAAATGCACATCCCTTACAGAAAAGGGATCCTCGCGTAGAAACGGTGCTTAGACTCTAATGTTGTCTTTTAAGAAAGAGTAATCACTATGGTGAGGCAATAAGAGATTTTTAATTTTCAGAGTATCTCCTGTAACAGCAATTTATTTAAATTGCAAAACAAATAAACTGAATCTCCTATAATGGGTAATTGGTAATACGGACCCATTAAGAATCATCTTTTCTTTATTATGTTTGAGGATTTGCGGAAATGTTTGTGGTAATCTGTTAAATGAGAAAACGGATTCTAAAACAATATACCATATGGTTTACATTGTAAAAAAATACATAGAGGAAGGATATGCACCATTGTATCAGTGATTCTGGGTGGTAGAAATATGGCAACTTTATGAGTAAAATTATATGCAGATACATATTTGTATTATATCTATTTTAGGTGTGTGTAGGTAGGTAAACAGACACATAGAACAAAAAGCTAGGAAGGAAATATGCCAGATTATTCAGCAAATTATCATTTGGGTGTTGGGATAATTGATTTTTAAATGTTTTAAGCGTAGTCTCCAGAAACTACCAATAAATTGTTTAAAGTAATCCTGTGCATACTTGATTCTGTCTTCCCATCCATTTTCCCTTTCAGCTTTGTCTTTGGTTTTGAGAATATATTTTGGATGTTGAGAATAGGTATCCTGATTTTATCTGTATGTGGTTTTTTAATAAAAAATAAAAATACCTCCATAGTTCACCAAATCCTGTGACATAAGTTATTAGCTAACAGATTTCACAGAGGAGATGTAGTGAATGGTCACAGATACCACAGGCAATGAGACAACCGACTTCTGACACCAGATATAAAGCTCGTTTCACGGTGATACCTGTGAATGCTACTTGCTTACATGCCTTCCTCCTCTTGTCCTATCATCAGCACTTGTAGCAGGCACATCCCAGGTGAGCCCAGTGAATTGTGCCCTATGTAATCCTCTCCCCTCGAGTGTGGGCAGAACTGAGACTTGCTTCTAGACAACAGATTACGGCAGAAGTGAAGTGATGTCGCTCCTGTGAGTATGTCATATAAGACTCCATCTTGGCAGTTGTGGTCCATATATACAATGGAATATTACTCAGCTATCAGAAAGAACGAGTTCTCAACATTTGCTGCAACATGGACGGCACTGGAGGAGATAATGCTAAGTGAAATAAGCAGAGAAAGACAATTATCATATGATTTCTCTCATCTATGGAACATAAGAACTAGGAAGATCGGTAGGGGAAGAAAGGGATAAAGAAAGGGGGGGGTAATCAGAAGGGGGAATGAAGCATGAGAGACTATGGACTCTGAGAAACAAACTGAGGGCCTCAGAGGGGAGGGGGTGGGGGAATGGGATAGGCCGGTGATGGGTAGTAAGGAGGGCACGTATTGCATGGTGCACTGGTTGTTATACGCAACTAATGAATCATCGAGCCTTACATCGGAAACCAGGGATGTACTGTATGGTGACTAACATAATATAATAAAAAATCATTAAAATAAAAAAACTCCATCTTGGCAGACCGGAAAGAAACTTCCCTTGCTGGTCTGATGAGGTAAGCAGCCATGTTGAGGAAGCCCCGGGACCAAAGAACTGCAGCTGGCTTCCAGGACCTGAGGGAACCCTGAGCTAAGACTGTAGGACTTGAGCGGCAAAATCTTGGAGAAGAAAAATAAGCCCAGTAGACGGAGCTTTTTTCCACAAGGAGCGGATCGGTAAACGGCATAAGATAAATTCAGAGATGCAGAACAGGCAAGCGCCTGAGGTACCAAGGAGGGCTTTCAGCAGAACCGTGTCCCAAGGTGCTCAAACTTGGACTTCAGATCCCACCAGTGACGAAGGGCCCAGGTAAATACCACAAGACTCTCAGCTGGAATCTGAAGGGCCTTAGGAATTAGGGGGAAGTAAATATAAACCAGATCTTTAGAAGATTGATGCCCCAACTTGAATGAGCTCACCAGCTAACTGAATTAGCCCACTAGCTAACTGAATTAAAGTAATTTATGTAACTGCCTGTCAGGAACTGGAGCTCGTCTAGAGTTTCTACAATTTCTCACGCACCGTGGTATTCAACTGAAAATTGCCAGGCACCCCCAGGGTCAAGTTAAGAAAAAAGTGGATAGTAGAAGCAGACCCACAAGTAATTCAGACATAGACACAAGTCACGGTCTTTTAAAATAACTGAATAATATGAACAAAATATAAAATGAAATTCTTAGGAAAATGCAAATTATTTCCAATAATTATTTACTTTTTTGCCTAGTGCTTTATTTTCCTTGAGTTTCTAATTGCCTTTTCCCATTTTTCCAGGGTCACAAACATACCTTCCTATCTATGGAAGTTTTCTCTCTGGTATTAGAATTCAGGGTAGTTATTAACTTTGAGGGGGGATGGCTGAGAAAGGGCAGAGGGAGGAGCAAGCTAGAAACTTTCTCCAAAGAATAGTTATCTGCAGAAGACGGCGTTGCTATACTCCCAAATCCTCATGGACTGTACCGTGACTCATACAGGGACCTCCCAAAGGCTCCACCCATCATTTCTATCCGCCACAGCCACTTCAAGCAGCACAGGATACGCTAGGTCATACAGCCCGAGACACAGTGCGCCTGGTGGACCAGACCTATTTCAAAGTGCACCCTTGCTCTGGGCCACACTGAAAATCGGCAGTTTTGTGTTATTCAGTAGACGGTCTGGCACAGTGTGACAGAATGGGGTTTATGGTGTCTAACAGGGTCCAGCAGTGGTTCCTCAGAAGTAGTAGTCTCTACTGCAGATTCCATGGCCTCCCTCTAGGCTCAGGGACCCGAGTCACACTGCACCTTTTCCCACCGCTGACACCCTTGACACCATAGGGCCAGCCAGATCACAGGGTCCAAGCAACAAGGCTGCTTGCACAACAGCCTGGGCTTGCTACAGTCTTTCCTGCCTTAGGCAGCCTCAAAGCTGGCAGCCTTCTGTCGCCTGGTACGTGGGCCAGAGAAGGACTTCTGGGTGTGGAATACATTCCCTCCAGATCCCGAAGAGGCCTGCATTTCTCTTTCATGAAGTTAAACTTTGTGTATTTGAGCCTGTGGTAGTTCAAACTCATTATCCCATTATCCCATTATTCTAACTGGTTTCTGCAAGGGCCAGAATGATGAATTAAACAGAAATATGATTAGGGACCACTAATCCCTTGCGTCCTTTAAGTCTTTACTAGTGGCGCTGATCTCCATCATCCCCTAGGGGTGCAATACTGGTTTCAGTTTACCATCTTGGTTGCTGCGGGAGGGAGAAAGCAAGAGTTTTCCATTTTGTTTCCCCCACAGTGAAGGATCTTACTACACAGGCCAAGGACCCACCATGGACATAATCCAACAGCTAAGACTGGGAAATGACCACTGGGCACGTCTGCAGATGCAGTGGGCCGCTGTGAGTCGGACTTAAGCAAGCACTCAGCCCCCACTCTAATAGGAGGGCCATGATCATGCTTTGAGGGTCTGGGTATAAACATGAACTCAGAATGCTGTGTCCAGCAGTCCTAGAAATATCTGGGAATTCCCCCTTTTCTCGGTCTGTAGTCACCCAAATAAATGGCGATAGTTCAGGGCAACATATACCTGCTACGACGATGTAGGGTCCTTCCTCTGAGGGACGTGGGCACCTCTCCGACTGGTTCCAGGTCTGAAATCTGGCTCAGATCTGGGAACTGAGCAAGGGACCCTTACTTTTTAATGAAGCAATTTGCCCTCAGACTCCTGCTCTTTGAATTTTGCCCTTTTCTGATCATAATTAAACAGCATCCCTACGGACTGCCCATCAGTTTTACTCCTAGGGATGCCAGGCTTATCAGCAGAGTCGATACAGACGAGGAAAACTTAATGAGCTTGAGGGAAAGTGTTCATAGGCTTTTGCCATTTAATATGATGCTGGCTGTCGGTTAGCTCGTAACTCATGGAGGCACTCTTAGTCCTGACAAAAGGTCCGTTTAGTTAAACTCATTTTAAGAGATGGTGACGCAGGTGCACTTTCAAAGTTAGGCCTCTGGTTCACGAATCAGGTATTAAACAAGAGGCATTTCTATGGAAACAAAGAAAAACACTGGTTAATGATTAGGTCATAGTCTTAAGTCAGTCTCTGGGTCCTGAGGACAGCCGGTGGAGACTTCTAGCTGTCAAGCTTGAAACTTCTTCAGCTACACTGAGAGCAGCAGTGGCAGTCTGACATATTTCCCTGGATTGCAGTTCAAATGTCTCGAGGTCTCTCAATGTCCCACACAGCGACAGGCGTGACGATCACCTACACACGACTGGCTGTGGCGATTTCTCTTAAGTTCGCGCCCAGCTGTTCATGTTTAGTTTGCAAGGCTTCAGGAAAAAGGGGCGGCTTTCATTTTCAAATGAGTCCAACTCAAAGGCGGGAGAAAAATTAAAAATGTTCGTTTGGAGAGTGGCGGTCAGGTGCTAGAAGAAATGAGGATCTAGTCCAGCTTATAAGAAACAGTATTAGGGGCGCCTGGGTGGCTCAGTAGGTTAAGCAACTGACTCTTGATTTCAGCTCAGGTCATGATCTCGGGGTCGTGAGATCAAGCCCCGCATCAGGCTCCGTGCTCACTGCAGTCTGCCTGTCACTCTCCCTCTGCTCCTCCCCCTATTCTCTCTCTCTCCCTCCCTCAAATAAATAAATAAATAAAAATTTAAAAAAAAATGGTATTAGAATCTAATATTTACTCAGGTATGTTATCGAAACATCTTTTTTTCTCTATAATCACCCTCATTTTTACCATAGATAGCCCAATTAACTTTTGTTTGTAAAATAACGCTAGTTTTAACAACTTGGCCTGATTATTTACAGAAGCTCAGCAGGAACAGAAGAGGCCATGTAGGTTCTTTTAAATGTGCTTTGCTGGAGTTTTTCACAAGGAATTTCTAGATGGAACTTTCCATAGCCTCTTGAGGCCAGGAGCCAAGACAAAATGTGCACCAAATGCTTGCTAGACTTTGCCTGTAATACCTACAGATTTGGGTGAATTCCCCTCTTCTCAAGGAGGGGACTCCCTACTTTTGTTGCTCTTTCTTGTCAACAACTCCCTCCTTTGTACTATCGTGCCCTGAAACTTCTACTTGCCTCAGCCTTCCTGAGCACTCATCTCTTTCTCAACTCCACGAACCACCAAATTCTTCTTGGGACTCCCCCCCCACCACGTTGTATTTTGCTACGTGCCTCCCAGCAGAAAGCCAAGGCCATCAAAGGGCCCACCTCAACGGTCTTTTCGTTCTCAGCTTTACAGTCCTGCATGGCCTTTGCTCACCATATGAAAACTGTTAGCCTCGTAACGGTATCTATGATATCTAGTTGTTTACAGCAGGGGGGGAGTTTGGTCCTGGTTACTCCATCATGGCTGGAAATGGAATGGTGCGACTGTATTACTCTCGCGTGGGATTCTTAGAGCTTCTTGACCCCATGGCTTGATCTCTTTCATTGGCTTGTGAAAATTTTACCATTGTTTCGGAACTGTTCCTGCTCTAGTTAGTTACACGCGCTTTACGTGTTGGTTGTTTCCCAAATGCCTCTCAGTTTGCTTGCAGTCGTTTGCACTTTTTCCCTCTCCTTGGGACAAGCCTATGGTCCTCAAAGTCACTAGTCCTGTCTTCTGTGTCTAATCCATTGTTAAGCCCATACACGACGAGTTCTTGGTTACTGTATTTTTTTCACTTGTAGCATACATATTTTATCCATTTTTAGAGATTCTAACAATTTAAATCCTCTTTCACCCATTTTGTCTTTTCCTTTATTTTTGTTATATTAATGGTTAAAGTGCTTTTTGCTGAGTCCAATGTCAAACTCATCTGGGTTTTCTGTGTTAGCTCTCTATTGCTGCTGAAACAAATTACTACAAACAGTGGCTTAGAACAACACCCATTTATCAATTCTTAGTTCTGCAGCTCGGAAATCTGGTGGGCTTAGTTACTTTCTGTCTCACAAAGTGGGAATCAAGGTGTAGGCTGGGCTGGCTTCTTATCTGGAGGCTGTGGGCGAGAATCTAATTCAGGTTGTTGGCCAAATTCAGTTCCTTATGGCTGCCAGACTGAGGCCCTCATTTTCTGGCTGGCTGGCAGTCAGGGGCCACTCTCAGATCCTGGACAGTGCTCACAGATCCTTCCCCATGTCAGCAACAGAGAATCTCTCCTGTTGAACCCCTTCCATAGCTTCAAATCTCTGGATTCCTCCTTTGCCACCCAGCTGGAGGAACTGCCTTTAAAAAGCTCCTATGAAAAGATGAGGTCCACTCAGGTCATGTCCCTTTGGCCGTAGAATGTAACACAACCACAGAAATGCTGTCTCATCATATTCACAGGTTTTACCCACAGTCACAGGGTGGGGGCGGATTATAAAGAGAGTCTGTGGGGGTCATTCTTAGAAGCGTGCCTACCACAGTCGTTCATTTTGTTTTAACGACCACATCTTTCTTGCCTTTTCTCATGTCTAGTAACCTGTATCAGACACCGTATACTAAAAACCTGTACAGTTTGCCTTTTCCTCTATTCGGCAGATAAAGTCTGGGCCTGGTTAC
The DNA here is from genome assembly GCF_023065955.2 of Ursus arctos. NCBI lineage: Eukaryota > Metazoa > Chordata > Mammalia > Carnivora > Ursidae > Ursus > Ursus arctos. The sequence goes on along the minus strand of NC_079873.1, from coordinate 38,924,897 downwards.
CTCAAACCAACCAGGGTTGTACTGCAGTGGTAAGATCAGCTAGCTCTCTTTAGTGCTGTTCCTCAGGCTATCCCTTCCGCACTTCTGCTTGACAGCCTCTTGGGTCTCTGTTTCCCCAGACCTGAGACTGCTTGAGATTTAGTTCCCCCTTCAGGCATATTGAGCTGAGCTCTTTACCCTCCTGCTCTGTGATCGTGCAGGCCTCTGGTTCGATTTGAACTGTTTCCAAAGCATGTGAGAGTGCATAAGGGCTCACTTTGCATTTCTGGCCCAGCCCGCTATCCACCCCCCCGCCCCATCACAAACTCAGCAAACATCCTATGGACAAAACTAGTCATGCTCCTGGAGCCCTTTTCTTTGCAAGTCTGCCCTATATAACCTCCACGAGCTCCTCTGGATCTCCTTCCCCTTGTAAAGTCTGTCAGCCTGGGCCAAGCCCCATCCTCGGCTCACACCCAGCATCAGCAACTACCTCCAGATAACGGACAGCAATTGTCTGGTCACCTAGAAAAGGCACTTCACTCTCCAGAATTTTAATTCATTTAGTCCTCATTGTTTCCACTGCTCTGCAACAGCTCCAACATATTTTTTTCCACTTATCCCCTTTCTCCCCCTAGTTGTTGTATGGTTGCTGGCCTGGCAAGACCAACTACAATGTCCACGGAAGTGCAAGTCTGCTTATTACTTTCTATTAAACATTTAAATGCAAGACAGTAAATGAGACAGAAGTAAATGACCACATGCAACGTTGCCACCTTTCTGCCATTGGTGAGGTCGGGAAGGACGAAGGGCCTTGTGGAAGAGCACACACACGGGCTTCACAAAGGAGCCACGGACCGTGACTCGGAGTGGGGGGCTAATGCTTGCTATATTGCTTACTCTCTCTGCGTCTTAAACACACTCCTTATGATTGTTTCCTCAAGCTGTAAAACATCAGGATATGCATTTGGTTGGGGCACGTGGGACTGTCATTATCCTCCTTGCTTAAGAGTGTTGCCAAGAAGCAGAAAAACCCATTAAGGTAATATCTTTATGAAACGAAAAAGCCTTTACTTCCGTAAAGAAAGTTTAAATTATGTTTTGAACACCTTCCCCGTGAGTAACATTTAGAGAGTCTTTGCCTTATAGAAACAAAGTCTGAGCCTGGATAAATGATTTTTCTGAAGGCTGTGAATTCTTGGCCACTTTGGTCCTTCTGTGCTTCCCTGTCTACGAATGCAGCTTGCCACAGAAGCTGGTCTTGGCTTTCCTCGCAGTTGTCTATCCGGTCTCCACCTTGCCCGAGTTCTAAGGAAACAAATGCAGTGAGTCATCATTTCTACTGTGTATCGTGTTATGGGCTAAAATTAATTCAGAAAAGCCTGGCTGTGAAGCCCTGTCCCCAGGACTTGGGCTGACGTGGATGGGCTCTCCCTGTGACCACCACCGCCACCTCCTCCGACTGCAAGCACAGAGAACTGCTGGCCCATCTGTAACAAAAATAATTAACACTCAGTCAAGCTGAAGATCAGTGAAGAATATGATGGGACAAAAATCAAGGGGAGATTTAAAGTCAGGGGCCAACAGAAGCTGATGCTGTATGGCTTTGCAGTTGGGGGGTTAAGGCTCTAATTCATGAGCAGAGTGGGTTCTAGGCCACAGGACACAAATGTCTAGACACAAAGAACTAGAACTGAGCTACCTCCTAAAAGCTGGAAGCCATAAAGGACGTTGCAGCTTTTAAAATGGGAACTAGAAAGATGTCACCCCCTGGGTGATGAAAACAGAACAATCAGGAGTTACTTACAAGACATGAGAACCCTAGTCCTGTGCCACAGGTAGCCACGTACTCCAAATGGACATTGAAGTAGACTACAAAACCTAGAAGTTGTAAAATCCCCCGAACAACTGGTCCTGCATTAGTGAAACCACTGGGCCTCGGCTGTGGCACTATCCAAACAGTTCTGCAGTGGTGCTTTCACAACGTAGAGTACACAGAATTTCCATGGAAAATAACTCTCACTTAAAAGGACTTCACAGCAGGGGCGCCTGCGTGGCTCAGTTGGTTAAGCGTCCGACTCTTGATCTCGGCTCAGGTCATGCTGTCAGGGTTGTGAGACTGAGCCCCGCATTGGGCTCTGTGCTGAACGTGAAGCCCTGCTCCAGATTCTCCCTCTCCTCTCCCTCTGCCCCTCCCCACCCCTGCTCGTGGGTCTGCTCTCTCTAAAATGAATGAATTAATAAATAAAAGGAGTTTGTAGTAAAAAAATTAAAAACCTTAAAGTCCACAAAAAACTTGCATGTGGAAATAACGGCTTTATAGCGGCTTTATTCACAATGGTCCCAAGCTGGAAGCAGCCTAGAAGCCCTTCAGTAGCTGAGAGGATGAACCAACTGGTATATCCATATGAGGGATACTGCTCAGCAATAAAAGGAAATGAGCTACCAAGCTGCAGAAAGACATGGAGGAACCTTAAATGCACACAACAATGGGTAAACTGTGGCGGATCCATTGAATGGAATACTACTCAGTGCCAAAAAAGAAGCCACACTAATACAAAAACTAGAGGACTCTCCAGAGAATTATGCTGAGTGAAAAGTATCAATCCCATAAGATTACATACTACATGATTCCATTTGTATAATATTCTAGAAAGGACAAAATTATAAAAATGGAGAACAAATTAGTACTTGCCAGGGTTTAAGGAAAGGCAAGGATACGGGTGGGAAGAAATGGGTTGCCTATAAAATTCCTTATGGTATGGAGATGTTCTGTATCTTACCTGCATTCATGTCAATATCCTGGTTCTATTTTGTAGTATAGTTTTGCAAGATGTCACCACTGGGGGGACACTGCATAAGGGTACAGGAAATCTCTCTGTATTATTTCCTTATCAGTGCATGTGAATCTACAGTTATCTCAAAATAGAAATATGACGTAAAAAAAATAACCAAATATTCCAAAGAGAGGAATGGGGAAGCAAGACAACAACAACCAAAAAAGAGAGGACAAAAAAGAAAAGTGATAAAATGACAGACTTAAATCCAACGATATACATAAAATGTATGTATATCATACCTACATATCAATTAACCCATAAAAACATTCGCATATCAATAATCATATCAATTAACCCATAAAAGCATTTGCATATCAATAATCATATCAATTAACCCATAAAAGCATTCGCAACATTCAATACCCAATCGTGATTAAAAACTCTCACAAAACCAGAATTAGAAGGAAATGTCCTGAACCTCTACCAGGCATCTATGAAAAACCCTACAAGGTAAATTATACATAATGGTGAAAGAATGAATGCTTCTGGCCTAAGATCAGGAACAAGGCAAGGATGTTGCTCTCCCTATACCTAGTCAACATTATACTGAAGATCTTAGCTGGTACAATAAGGCAAGAAAAAGAAATAAAAGCATCCAGATTGGAAAGGAAGGAAAAAAACAGTCTTTATTCACAACTACAGGATTGTTCATGTGGAAAATGCCAAACTATCGACAAAAAAAGCTACTAGCACTAATATAGGAGCTGAGGAAGGTCCCAGGATACAAAGACAACACAGAAAAATCAGTGAAATTTCTATAAACTAGAAATGACCAATGGAAAACTGGATGCAAATTATGAACACACACAACACAAACCCCACTCTTCATGTTGTAAGAATATACAACAGGAGTAACTTCAACAAAATATGTGTAAGACCTGTCCATTCAAAACTATAAAATATTACTGAGATAAATTCTAAAACACCTAAATAAATGGAGAGCTATACACTGTTGGTAAGTGACAAGACTCGACATAGTTGGCATAACCATAGAGTCAGTGAATCCACAGGTTCAAGGCAATCTCCAACAAGATCCCCTGTAGGCTTTTTCTTCTAGAAATTGACAACCTGATTCTAAAATTTATATGGAAATAGCAAGGACCTACAGTTGTCAAAACGATTGTGAAAAGAACCAACAAATGTGGAAGACTTGCACTACCTGATGTGAGCACTTAATATAAGGCTATCAGAATTAAGACAGTGTGGTACAGGCATACAGACTGATTCAACTAGTTTTCTTTTTTTAAAAAAAGATTTTATTTATTTATTCGACAGAGAGAGAGACAGCCAGCGAGAGAGGGAACACAAGCAGGGGGAGTGGGAGAGAAAGAAGCAGGCTCCCAGTGGAAGAGCCTGATGTGGGGCTCGATCCCAGAACACCAGGATCACGCCCTGAGCCGAAGGCAGACGCTTAACCGCTGTGCCACCCAGGCGCCCCTGATTCAACTAATTTTCGAGAAGGGTGCTAGGGAAATTAACTGAGAAAGAAGTCTTTTAAAAAATGTTACTGAAACATCAAGGACTTTCCAACACGGCGGAGGCGTAGGAGACCCTAGTTTCGGCTGGTCCCAGAATTCAGCTAGATAGCTATCAAATCATTCTGAACCCCTGTGGACTCAACCGGAGATCTAAGAAAATAGCTGCAACTCTGCAAATAGAAAAGCGACCACTTTCTGCAAGGCAGGAGGTGCGGAGAAGCAATCCGAGGCAATATATGGGAAGATGAACCGCGGGGGGAGGGAGCCTCTGGAAGCCGGCTAGAGGGTGATAAAGCAGCAGAGCACAAAATCGGAATGTGGAGAAGTCTGATCCGGTGAGGCGCATCCCTGTCTGAAAGGTGCTCAGGCAGCCAAGCGGGGCAGAATCCTAGGTGAGACAGTGTGGTCTCAGGATCTTCAGGGTCACAGAAAGAACGGGGACGCCTGAGTGCGGCAGAGCTCCTAGGCATTGCAGTGGGGAAGCCGGCTGTGATCTGCGAACCGGGGAGTGGGCTTTCAGCTTGGTGTTGCCATGAACTGTGAACCCCCGCACAGCTGGGAGACCGCTCTCTGAGCAGGGGCCCAGCAAGCAACAGAATCGTGGTGAGACCCCCCTTCTCCCTCCCCCACTAGGAGGAGTGGGTGCATGCCACAGGAGTCCGCAGGGTTCGGAGACTCGAACTGGGGTCGCATGCCTGAGACAGACGTGCTCAGTCACAGGCCGGGTGCGCATGGCGCGCAGCCAGAGACCAGGGAAGCAGGAGAGACTGACTGCTTTTCCCCGAGGGCGCACTGAGGAGTGAGGGCGTGAACTTTTGGCTCTGGGGCTGGAGACTGGGAGGCCACCATTTTCATTCTCATCCTCTAATGCAGCGCAGAAAGGCAGAAAGCCTTCAGGGAACAAAAGCCACATGGAGCAATCTGGAACCCCTTAGCCCAGCCTCCTGGCAAGGGCGGTACAATTCCGCCTGGGGCAAAGACGCCTGAGAATTAGCACAGCAGGCCCCGACCCCAGATGGTCACCAAGAATATCCGGCTAAAACCAAGTTTACCAATCACACGGAACTGCGTAACTCCAGTGCTAGGGGAAAGCAGTATACAGAATTCAGGGGTTTTTTCCTCATGATTCTTCAGTCTTTCAATTTTAATTTTTTTTCTTTCCCTTTCAACCAATTTATTTTATCAACTTCAGTCTTTTTTAATTTTCATTTTTTGCAGTTATATTCTGTCCTTTCATTATATTTAATTTTATTTTTGTATATTTAAGTTTTTCTTTCATTACAATTTTGGGATGCAGTTTCTTAAACAGACTAAAACACACCCAGGATCTAGTGTATTGCTCTGTTCTCTTCACCTATATGATTATATTCTCTTTTTTCTTTCTTTAAAGTCTTTTTTGATTTTCATCTTTACAGTTAAATTCTATCCTTACATTGTATTTAATTTTATTTTTGTAAAAATATGTTTTCTTTTTTTACAATTTTGGGATGTTGTTTCTTCTAACAAACAGAACAAAATACACTCAGGATCCAGTGTATTGCTCTGTTCTGTTCACCTGTCTGATTATATTCTCTCTCTTTAAAAAAATTTTTTTTTTCAGTTTTGGGTCTCTTCTGATTTAGTTATTAGTGTATATGTCTCTGGGGTCGTTGTTGCCATTTCAGTATTTTCTTCTCTCACTCATCTATTCTATGGACAGAATGACAAGATGGAAAAACTCACCTCAAAAAAGAGTACAAGAGGCAGTACCGACTGCCAGGGACCTAATCAGTATGGACATTAGTAAGATGTCGGAACTAGAGTTCAGGACAACAATTATAAAGATACTAGCTGGGCTTGAATAAAGCATAGAAGACACTAGAGAATCCCTTTCTGGAGGAAAAAAAGAACTAAAATCTACTCAAGTTGAAATCAAAAAGGCTATTAATGAGATGTAATAAAAAATGGAGAGTCTAACTGCTAGGATAAATGAGGCAGAGGAGGGAATTAGTGATACAGAAGACAAAATTATGGAGAATAAAGAAGCTGAGAAAAAGAGAGATAAACAACTACTGGATCATGAGGGGATAATTTGAGAGATAAGTGATACCATAAAGCAAAACAATATAAGAATAATTGGGATCCCAAAAGAAGGAGAAAGAGAGAGAGAGGTGCAGAAGGTATACCAGAACAAATTATACTTGTGAACTTCCCTAATCTGGGGAAGGAAACAGGCATTCAAGTTCAGGAGGCACAGAAAACCCCCCTCAACATCAATAAAAATAGGTCAACACCTTGACATAATAATAGTGAAGTGTGGAAATCTCAGAGACAGAGAAAATCCCAAAAGCAGCTTGGGACAAGAGGTCCATAACCTACTAGGGTAGCACATTAGACTGGCAACAGACCTATCCACAGAAACCTGGCAGGCCAGAAAGGACTGGCATGATATATTCAGGGTACTAAACGAGAAAAATATGCAGCCAAGAATACTTTATCCAGCAAGACTGTCATTCAAAATAGAAGGAGAGATAAAAAGCTTCCAGGATGAACAGAAACTAAAAGAATTTGTGATCACTACAGCAGCTCTGCAAGAAATACTTAAAGGAATCCCTTAAGTGAAGACAAAGTCCAAAAATAACATAGACCAGAAAGGGACAGAGACAATATACAGAAACAGTAACTTTCCAGGTAATACAATGGCACTAAATTCATATCTTTTGATAGTTACCCTAAATGTAAATGGGTTAAATGTCCAACTCAAAAGACATGGGTTATCAGTCTGGATAAAAAAGCAAGATCCTTTCTTTATCCCTTTCTTCCCCTACCAATCTTCCTAGTTCTTATGTTCCATAGATGAGAGAAATCATATGATAATTGTCTTTCTCTGCTTGACTTATTTCAGAGGGGAGGGGGGTGGGGGAATGGGATAGGCTGGTGATGGGTAGTAAGGAGGGCACGTATTGCATGGTGCACTGGGTGTTATATGCAACTAATGAATCATTGAACTTTACATCAAAAACCAGGGATGTACTGTATGGTGACTAACATAATATAATAAAAAAACATTTTAAAAAAAAGGGCTGGGATTCAGAAGCAAAAAAAAAAAAAAAGCAAGATCTGTCGATATACTGTCTACAAAGGACTCATTTTAGACCCAAAGACACCTCCAGATTTAAAGTGAGAGGGTGGAAAACAATTTATCATGCTAATGGATATCAAAAGAAACCTGGGGTAGCAATCCTTATATCAGACAAATTAGATTTTAAACCAAAAACTGTAAAAAGAGATAAGGAAAGACACTATATTGTAATTAAAGGGTCTATCCAACAAGATCTAACAATTATAAATATTTATGCCCCTAACATGGGAGCAGCCAATTATATAAACCAATTAATAACAAAATTAAAGAAACATATTAATAATAATAAAATAATAGTAGGGGACTTCAACACCCCACTCACAGCAATGGACAGATCATCTAAGCAGAAGATCAACAAGGAAACAAGGGCTTTGAATGACATACTGGACCAGATGGACTTCCCAGATATATTCCAAGCATTCCATCCTAAAGCAATAGAATACATTCTTCTCAAGTGCATATGGAACATTCTCCAGAATAGATCACATAGTGGGTCACAAATCAGGTCTCAACTGGTACCAAAAGACTGGGATCATTCCCTGCATATTTTCAGACCACAATGCTTTCAAACTTGAACTCAATCACAAGAGGAAATTTGGAAAGAACTCAAATACATTGAGGGTAAAAAGCAACCTACTAAAGCATGAATGGGTCAATCAGGAAATTAAAGAAGAATTTAAAAATTCATAGAAACAAATGAAAATGAGAACACAACTGCTCAAAACCTTTGGGATGCAGCAAAGGCAGTCCTAAGAGGGAAGCATACAGCAATACAAGCCTTTCTCAAGAAACACGAAAGGTATCAAATACACAAGCTAACCTTATACCTAAAGAGCTGGAGAAAGAACATCCTAAGAGAAAGAGAAAGAAATAAAGCCTAAACCCAGAAGGAGAACAGAAATAATAAAGATTAGAGCAGAAATCAATGCAATAGGGGCTCCTGGGTGGCACAGTCGTTAAGCGTCTGCCTTCGGCTCAGAGCGTGATCCCGGCGTTATGGGATCGAGCCCCACGTCAGGCTCCTCTGCTGGGAGCCTGCTTCTTCCTCTCCCACTCCCCCTGCTTGTGTTCCCTCTCTCGCTGGCTGTCTCTCTCTCTGTCAAATAAATAAATAAAATCTTTATTAAAAAAAAAAGAAATCAATGCAATAGAAACCAAAAGGACAGTAGAACAGATCAATGAAACTAGGAGCTGGTTCTTTGAAACAATTAATAGGATCAATGAACCCCTGGCAAGACTTATCAAAAAGAAAAGAGAAAGGACCCAAATAAATAAAATCATGAATGAAAGAGGAGAGATCACAACCAATACCAAAGAAATACAAACAATTATAAGACCATATTATGAGCAACTATATGCCAACATTAGGCAATCTGGAAAAAGTGGATGCATTCCTAGAGATGTATAAACTACCAAAACTGAACCAGGAAGAAAGAGAAAACCTGAACAGACCCATAATCAGCAAGGAAATGGAATCAAAAATCTCCCAACAAACAAGAGCTCAGGGCTGGATGGCTTCCCAGGGGAATTCCACCAAACATTTAAAGAGTTAATACTTATTCTTCTGAAGCTGTTTCAAAAAATAGAAATGGAAGGAAAAGTTCCAAACTCTTTCCATGAGGCCAGCATTACCTTGATTCCCAAACCAGACAAAGACTTCACCAAAAAGGAGAATTACAGACCAATATCCCTGATGAACATGGATGCAAAAAATTCTCACCAAGATACTAGCCAACAGGATCCAATAGTACATTAAAAGGTTTATTTACCATGACCAAGTGGGATTTATTCCTGGACTGCAGGGGACAGGGTGGTTCAACATCCACAAATCAGTCAGTGTGATACACCACATTAATAAAGGACAAGAACCATATGATCCTCTCAGTAGATGCAGAAAAAGTATTTGACAAAGTACAGCACCCTTTCTTGATTAAAACTCGTCACAGTGTAAGGATAGAGGGTACATACCTCAATATCATGAAAGCCATCTATGAAAAGCCCACAGTGAATATAATTCTCAATGGGGAAAAACTGAGAGCTTTCCCCCTAAGGTCAGGAACATGACAGGGATTTTCACTATCATCACTGCTGTTCAACACAGTACTAGAAGTCCTAGCCTCAGCAATGAGATAACAAAAAGAAATAAAAGGCATCCTAATTGGCAAAGAAGTCAAACTCTCAATCTTCGCAGGTGATGGGATACTCTACGGGCAAAATCCAAAAGACTCCACCCCCAAATTGCTAGAATTCATACAGGAATTCAGCAAAGTGGCAGGATATAAAATCAGCGCACAGACATCAGCTGCATTTCTATACACTAACAATGAGACAGAAGAAAGAGAAATTAAGGAGTAAATCCCACTTACAATAGCACTCAAAACCATAAGAAACCTAGGAATAAACCTAACCAAAGAGGCAAAGGATCTGTACTCAGAAAACCATAGAACACTCATGAAAGAAATTGAAAAAGACACAAAGAAATGGAAAAACATTCCATGCTCATGGATTGGAAGGACAAGTATTGTTAAAATGTCAATGCTATCTGGAGCGACCTATACATTCAATATAATCCCTATCAAAATACCATCAACTTTTTTCACAGGGCTGGAACAAATAACACTAAAATTTGTATGGAACCAGAAAAGACCCCAAATAGCCAAAGGAATGTTGAAAAAGAAAACCAAAGCTGGGGCGCCTGTGTAGCTCAGTCGGTTAAACGTCTGCCTTCAGCTCAGGTCATGATCCCAGGGTCCTGGGATCAAGCTCCACGTCAGGCTCCCTGCTCAGTGGAGAGCCTGCTTCTCCCTCTCCCTCTGCCTGCCACTCTGCCTACTTGTGCTCTCTTTCGCAGAAAGAAAGAAGAAAGAAAAGAAAGGAAGGAAGGAAGGAAGAAAAAGAAAACCAAAGCTGGTGGTGTCAGAATTCCGGACTTCAAGCTCTATTACAAAGCTGTAATCATCAAGACAGCATGGTACTGGCACAAAAACAGACACATAGATCAATGGAACAGAATACAGACCCCAGAAATGGACCCTCAACTCTACGGTCAACTAATCTTCAACAAAGCGGGAAAGAATATCCAATGGGAAAAATACTATCTCTTCAACAAATGGTGTTGGGAAAATTGGACAGCCACATGCAGAAGAATGAAACTGGACCATTCTCTTACACCATACACAAAAACAGACTCAAAGTAGATGAAAGACCTAAATGTGAGACAGGAATCCATCAAAATACAGGCAGAAACCTCTTCGACTTTGGCCGCAGCAACTTCTTGCTAGACATGTCTCCAAAGGCAAGGGAAACAAAGGCAAAAATGAACTACTGGGACTTCATCAAGATAAAACCTTTTGCACAGCAAAGGAAACAGTCAACAAAACCAAAAGACAACCGACAGAATGGGAGAAGATATTTGCAAATGACATCTCAGATAAAGGGCTTGTATCCAAAATCTATAAAGAACTCAACAAACTCAACACCCAAAACCAAATAATCCAATCAAGAAATGGGCAGAAGACATGAACAGACATTTCTCCAAAGAAGACATACAAATGGCCAAAGACCCATGAGAAAAAGCTCAGCATCATTTGGCATCAGGGAAATCAAAACCACAATGTTAAAACAAAGGTCAGAATGGCTAAAATTAACAAGTCAGGAAATGACAGATGTTGGGGAGGATGCAGAGAAAGGGGAACCATTTTACACTGTTGGTGGGAATGCAAGCCAGTGCAGCCACTCTGGTAAACAGTATGGAGGTTCCTCAAAAAGTTGAAATTAGAGCTACCCTACAACCCAGCAATTGCACTACTAGGTATTCACCCCAAAGATACAAATGTAGTGATCTGAAGGGGCACCTGCACCCCAATGTTTATAGCAGCAAAGTCCACAATAGCCAAACTATGGGAAGAGCCCAGATGTCCATCAACAGATGAATGGATAAAAAAAATGTAGTACATATAGAATGGAATACTACTCAGCCATCAAAAAATGAAATCTTGCCATTTGCAACAACATTGATAGAAGTAGAGGGTATTATGCCAAGCAAAATAAATCAATCGGAGAAAGAAAATTATTATATGATTTCACTGATATATGGAATTTAAGAAACAAAACAAAAGATCATAGGGGAAGGGAAGGAAAAATAAAACAAGATGAAATCAGAGAGGGAGACAAACTATAAGAGACTCTTAATCATAGGAAACAAACTGAGGGTTGCTGCGGGGGAGGGGGTGGGGGTATGGGATAACTGGGTGGTAGACATTAAGGAGGGCATGTGATGTAATGAGCACTGGATATCATAGAACACTGATGAATCACTGACCTCTACCTCTGAAACTAATACACTGTATGTTAATTGAATTTAAATAAAAAATTAAAAATAAACACAACTCTTTACTGAATACATTACAAAAAATCTTATCATCAAAAAAATGTTACTGAAACAAATGGAATTGAGTATGCAAAAAATAGCAATAATAAAAGAATGTTGGGGCGCCTGGGTGGCTCAGTCGTTAAGCATCTGCGTTTGGCTCAGGGCATGATCCCGGAGTTCTGGGATCGAGCCCCACATCAGGCTCCTCCGATGGGAGCCTGCTTCTTCCTCTCCCACTCCCCCTGCTTGTGTTCCCTCTCTTGCTGGCTGTCTCTCTCTCTCAAATAAATAAATAAAATCTTTAAAAAAATAATAATAAAAGAATGTTGACCCTTACCTCACAACAGATACAAGTTAACTCATTATCATATTTTTATTTTTATTATTATTATTTTTTAAAGATTCTATCCATTTATTTGACGGGGGAAGGGGAGAGAGAGAGAGAGCACACACAAGCAGGCGGAGTGGCAGGCAGAGGGAGAAACAGGCTCCCTGCCAAGGAAGGAGCCCGACGTGACATTCAATCCCAGGACCCTGGGATCATGACCTGAGCCGAAAGCAGACGTTCAACTGACTGAGCCACCCAGGCGCCCCTCAGTCATAGCTTTAATTATAGGAACCAAATTATAATCTTCTAGAAGGAAACATAGGAGAAAAATCTTTCTTACCCGGGGTTAAAAGGAAATTTGATAAATGGGCCACAAACGCATGAACCATAAGAGAAACACTTGCTAAATTGGACTTTATCAAAAATAAAAACGTTTTCTTCAAAAGACACTATTAAGAACAAGCAAGCCACCACGTGGGAGTAAATACTTGGAAAACACATAGAAGATAAAGAACTTACAACCAGAATATATAAACTTAACAGACAGACATATCTAAAGACATATACATTTATATATGTATACATGTATATAAAGATATAAAGATAACAATTATAATACAGACAAGAATGGCGGAAGATTACAATAGACACCTCACCAAAGATAAACAGATTGCAGACATGCCCATGGAAAGATGCTCAACATCAAGAGTCATCACAAAACTGCAAATTTAAGGGGCGCCTGCGTGGCTCAGTCAGTTGAACGTCTGCCTTCCGCTCAGGTCATGATCGCAGGGTCCTGGGATCGAGCCCTGCATCCGGGTCCCTGCTTAGCAGGGAGTCTGCTGCTCCCTCTCCCACTCGCCCTCCTACCCGTTCATGCTCTCGCTCTCTCAAATAAATAGTCTTTTAAAAAATGCAAATTTAAGTCACAATGAGCTACCCTTACACACCTACCCAAAAAGTGTGTTGTTGGTGGGAAAACAAAGCGGTATAGCCATGTTGGAGAACAGTTTGGCAATGTCGTATAAAGTTAAACATATGCTTACCATATGACCAAGCAATCCTACTACAGATATTTACCCAAGAAATATAAAAACATATGTCCACATAAATAGCTGTACAGGATGCTCACCAGTTTCATTAATAATAACCAAAACCTATGAACAATTCAAATGGGCATTAAAAGGTCCACGGATAAACGAACTGGAACACTACGTGGCTATAAAAGGAACAAACCGGGCACCTGGGTGGCTTAGTCCGTTAAGCGTCTGTCTGCCTTTGGCTCGGATCACGCCTCAGGGTCCTGGGTTCGAGCCCTGTGTCGCCTCCCTGCTCAGTGGGGAGTCTGCTTGTCCCACTGTCTCTGCCTCTCTCTCTACTTATGCCTGCACACTCTCTCTCTCTCAAATAAGTAAAATCTATAAAAAAAGGCAACGAACTACCAAAACATGCCACAACGTGAAATTAAAAAGCCTTAAGTGAAAGAAGTGAGATGAATAAGGCTACCTACTAAAAGATTCATTTATGTGACATTCTAGAAAGACTCAAACTACAAAGAAAAAAAAAACCAGGTCTGGGGGTGGAGAGAGAAGTTAAAGAATGAAAGAAAACAAGGGTTTCTTTGCGGGATTGAAAATGTCCAATATCTTGATGGTGGCGGTGGTTACGTTACAACATATTTGTCAAACCTACAGAACTTTATACTCAAGAAAGGTGAACTTCAGGGTATATAAGTTATACCTCAATAAACCTCACTTAAAAAAAGAACAGTCACATCCACATAAATACATAATGAAAACACATGGAAAACACATATGGGAATTCATTAAAACATTATTACATACAACCAAATACCATATGGTGCTATTTATGAATTTCCTTTTATTAAAGTAACTATTAAGCATTAAGGACAAACAATATTAACTAGTAGTGACCTCTAGTTAATGATACGCCTATGGAAGTATTTAGGGGTGAAGTGTACCGATCTCTGAAACTTACTGAGAAACTCATCACAAAAAGAAAGCGGCCTGATGGAAGGACAGAGGAATTGGTACACAGACAAGACAAAAGCAAATACAGCAAAATGTTCATTGTAGAACCTAGGGGGAACGCCATGGGTGTTCAAACTAGAATTCTTTCACTTGTTCTGTGTGAAAATTATAATAAAATGTCGGGGGAAAGGCTAGACAGAGAACAGCAAAGTAAACCCAGTGTAAGTACAGAAAAGGAAATAAAGGTAAAAGGAGAGGTGAACTACACGGGCTTGGACAAGTCGGATTACTGCAGTGAGGCCGCTCTTGAGACTAACCATTCCTAGAAGATTTCCCTTGTCTCACAACGACCAGAGAAGTTTTTTTAAAGATCTACTTATTTATTTGAGAGAGAGAGAGAGCAGGGGGACGGGCAGAGGGAGAGGGAGACAAGCAGACTCCCCGCTGAGCAGAGAGCCCGAAGCAGGGCTGGAGCCCTGGACACTGAGATCGCGACCTCAGCCAATATCAAGTGTCAGACACCCAACTGACTGAGCCGCCCAGGAGCCCCAACAGAACAACCAGAGAATTTCTGGGACCTGCCAGAAATTTCCTCCAGGTCCAGGGGAATATGCAGTCCCGAAGTAGCCTGAAGTCTGGAGAAATGGGGGAAGAGAAAAAGCTGTCCAGTAATGAGTCCATCCACCCGCTCCTGTCCTTCTCATCCCACCTGACCCCATGCTCCTGGGTGAGGCCTGGCTGTGCCTCCCCAGCCTTTGAACCCTTCTTGCGATATTTAAGCCAGTGGCTCTTAATTGGCCATGGGCATCGGGCTATCTGCAGTGTCAGTCACAGTTCGCAAACCAGGACCACCCCGGGCTTTCTGGAACAATGTCCACAGGCTGGGGCCTAACCGTGAGGATCCTGAGGGGTCCGCAGGTCACTATGTGATACGCCCTGGGTTAACAAAGACTGTAGTAAGACATACTCTATTATCAACAACAATACAAACAGTGAAAACCACTACCGAAAGCTTCCAGGGGGCCAGGCACGCTTTTTGGTGCTTTACGTTCATTCACTCATTAAATTCTGACAATCCCGTAAGTTCAAACAGGCAAAGAGACTTTGAGCCGAGTGTGCAAGGGACAGCTAGTGCGCAAAGAAGCCAGAAGTTGAATCCGGGCCGTGAGCTCCAAGGCCGGGCTAGTGACTGCTCGCTGTGGAGGAACACTGAGCCTCCTCCCTCTGCCCTCCTCCAAAAGGAAAAATTGTTTATCGAATGTTCCACCAGCCCCACACCTGGACAGGTAAGAGTAAGATGCAGGCGTTCTCTCTAGGGTTCCGTGTTCTAGGCAGAGAATAAGCCACAGACACTTAGCCAGCTTTGAAAAAAGAGTTACCAAACGGAATGCAAAAACAGAAGCTTCGCTCTATTATTTACCCTTATAAACGTACCAACAGAGAAACGAGCATTGTGAAGAGCTGAGAGAAGGCCAAGGTGTAACTGAGATAAAGCCGGATTGTTCAGAGAGAGGAGATAAAATAGAAATCTCCAGAAGAGCAGCTGTGAAGTGATTCCCGGGACCCAGGCAGTAGCCATCAGCAGAACTACAAAGAGAAAGCCCCAGAAGAGGCGAACTTGGAGGTGCAGCTGGGAACGTGCTGACATGACCTGGACCCCACACTGCCCGCACGCACACCCAACGTGGCTGCACTTCCTTCCAACAGAACAGTTTTTCATATGAGGGAACTGGACTCCAGGGGGGACTGTGCCTCCGAGTTTCTGCCTCCTGCTTGCGGGGCACGAGTGAACTGAGAAGGAGCCTCAGCCACTTCAATTCCTGGACACCCCGGAGGTGCGAAAAGCAGGCCAAGACCAGAGCAGAAAGGCGGATGCATCTGGACAAGGTGGTGGACATGGATTTGACAGAGCATGAAGGGGACACTGTACCCCGAAGAGCCCTGGGAGAGGCGACAGGGAGACTAGCCCAGGGAGGCCCCCAGAGAGCGGGTGCAGAGCCCAGCAGAGGCCGGTCCTGGAGAAGCCATCCAGGGTGGGCACCCGGGGCAGCTGCTGTGAGTGCACCAGAAAAAGGGGAAGAGCGGCATGTGAAGTGTGTGGATTCCCACCAGGGGCCCAGAGCCAGACCAACCAAACCCACGAACGAGGCAAAGAGCCACTGGGCCCAGGACGGAGGCGGCGCTCACGAAAGCAGGCCGCCTGGGAGGGATGTCCTCTCCGGGTCCCTTGTGTTCTGAGTCAATACAGAGAAGACACGGAAGACAAAATAGCTGAGCGGGAGGGACGCAGTGATGAGAGCAGGAAGCTGACAACAGGCAGAGGCGAGTCACATTTGGAAGAGACGGAGGGGCTGAGAAGAGAGGACTCTGGCCCACGAAGGCTGACGCTGTTGAGCACGACGGGAGCACAGAGAGAGCACGGGGGGCTGCCCGGCCTGGCTGAGCTGGAGGCCACCAGCAAAGCTTGCGGTCCCCACCACTCCACCAAGCCAGGCGGAATGACTCCCTGAGGCTGAAGAAGACTCCCAGCGTCAGATGTAAAGGGCCCACAGACGACAAATAAAGCGGAAGTGTCACACCTACATCCCATGTCTTCTGAGAAAAAGGCTGATACCAAGGGAGGGAAAACACCATCAAAGCTTCCAGAAAGGAGGGGGAGCAGGAAAGGGGGAAGGCCACCCAGGCTACCGGAAGGTGGACATGGGATCTGAAGAGCAGCGGTGGCCGCACGGTCTGAACCCCAAGAAGGACAGGGGGCTGCAGAAGGGTGGTGGGAAGGGGGCATCGTGTGGATACCACGGCGGCTGGTTTCATCGAACCCAAGTCACGTCCCCCAGTCTAGGGGCTTTGACAAGAGCTCCCAGACCTGCCCGTGACGCCCAGCTCTCGTAGACCTCCTAGGTCCCTGGCCCCGCCCGACTGCCCCGGGCGTGCTCACCTGGGTAGCTGCGCGTTGGCGGCTCTCCCTCTGCCCTCCTGGCCTCTTCTCCTCGACCCAATCGCAAGACCTCATCTGGTTTGGGAACCAGGTATCCTGAGGAGGGGAAATGACACAGGACGTCATTAGCAATACCAGAGGCATTCCGGGAACCGAGACCTATCCTTGCCAATCAGAGACAGTATAGCCTTGGAGCCGGCCCTGTGTGGACAGCTCTGTGCCCCTCGGTGCAGAACAGTCGCCGAGAGGGCGAGAGCACAGACATCCTGGGCGGGGTGTACATGGGACTGTGACTTCTCAGCGGTGAGCCTGAGGTCCAGTCTCATTCCAGGCTTCAGAGGCCCCGGAGCAGGCAGCAGCCGAGGTGACACGAGCACGTGTGTCCCAGGCACAGTGTGCAGCCGTCCCTCACCCACGGACACCAGGTGGCTGTAGTTCTCCAGCGTGACATCCCTGTAGAGGTTCTTCTGAGCGGAGTCCAGCTGCTGCCACTCCTCCAGGGTGAAGTCCACAAACACATCCCCAAAGGTCAAGGATTTCTGCAACAGCACATTCCTCATCAGCCCGGAGTGCCGCGCTCGGGCCACTACATCCCACCCTCGGTCTTTCACACGCAGCAGAGACTCAATGTGCCTCCCACCCCAGGAGATCCCAGACAGAGGAGGACAGACTGGCTGCACACAGTGGAACGTCAGCTGCCCAGGGTCACAGAGCAAGGACAGAGGGATGAATGCATGCGTTCTGCTTTCCACACACAACACGACTGCACTGCCTGCCCCAACACCACTGCTCTTTGCTGCTCACCGCACAACCGTACACCGTACAGCGTATGGAGCGCGTATGTCACCTAAGGTATTTTACACTTCACAAACAAACAGAGAAGGTGGTAAAGATCTCTTCCTCTGGAATCGCAATCCTTCAGCTCACTGACGGAACGCACACCGAGCTGGGAAGTCCAGCGGATATCAAGAACGATAAAAACACACTTTCTGAACTGAAGGGGCTCCCGTCTAGTAGAGGGAGAGACACTGACAAACCACAGGTAAGGGAGGGCGGGCAGGAGGGCGGGCTGCCTGTGCTCCCAGGGCAATGGGAGAGGCAGTAGAGGAACGGCGCCTAGAAAGAAGTCCGTTCTGCTCGGGGCGGGCAGAGAAGGCTTCGCAGAGGACACAGAGCTATGACAACAGTCCTGAACACAGCTCTTCGGTCAGGACTGGGAGGTAACAGAACACTGGTCGTGGCTCTAGGTGCCTGTTGCACAGCTAAAACCCTTACAAATCCCCATGAGAGAAGAACTGGAACATCTCACATTCTTTTTTTTTTTTTAAAGACTGTATTTATTTATTCGACAAAGATAGAGACAGCCAGCGAGAGAGGGAACACAAGCAGGGGGAGTGGGAGAGGAAGAAGCAGGCTCATAGCGGGGGAGCCTGATGTGGGGCTCGATCTCATAACGCCAGGATCACGCCCTGAGCTGAAGGCAGACGCTTAATCGCTGTGCCACCCAGGCACCCCTTGGAACATCTCACGTTCTAATGAGGTGACTGGAGGTGACCAGATGGGGCTGCAGACCACAAAGGCCAAGCTGTGACTGGAAGCTCTGGACTGCTCAGCCCCACCCACCCTTCTCCGGAGATGGAAGAGGGGCTGGAAATGGAGTTAACAACTGAGCGTCACTGCGTTAGGAAGCCGCCATACCATCCCCCCTGCATGGGTCTCTGGGAGCTTCCAGGTGCGTGAACACATCCATATTCCGGGAGGATGACGCTTCCCAAGTCCACACGGACAGCAGCTCTTCTGCTCAGGGCCTTACAGGCCTTGCCCTGTGTTCATCTGGCTGTTCACGTGTGCCCTTCATCACAGCCTTTAATAAACTGCGAAATGTAAGTAAGGGTGTCCCGGAGTCCTATGAGCCGCTCTAGCAAACAATCGAATCCAAGGAGGGTGTCACTGGTCCCTCTGATCCACAGTCAGCTGGTCAAAAGGCCGCAACTCAGGGCTGGCGTCCGAGGGGGGTGTGGGGGGGGCAGTCTGGTGGGACTGACCCCTCAAACCATGGGATCCGATGCTATCTCCAGGGCAACGGCGTCAAAACTGAGCTCCGGGTAGGACATCCAGCTGGTGCGGCAGAGAGCTGTTTGGGTGGGGAAGCTTCTACACATGTGCTGACCAGAAGTGTCAGAGATACAGAGCTCTGTGTGAGGGCGGAGGAGCCACGCTGGAGGAGGACAGGCAGGGAAGACACAGTGGGAAACGACCGGGCTGTTCCCACCCGAACGCGGCCGCACCGGGTTGTTCTTTCAGTCACCCAACTGCTAATCGTGGCTAACCCAGCAGGAGAGGGAACAGGAAGCAGGAGTGTGGGAGTCTGCCCTGGTCAGCAGATTGAGGTGAAAAAGGAAAGGTCTGTGTTTGGTCTTGTCAGCACCAAACAAAAGCTCGCTTTTCTGAGTGCCCAGATCCCTATCAGAGAGAGAGCAAGACCCGCCCGGTTACCCCCTGGATCTCTTCCTGCCCCCCCCTCACTGGGTGGCCTGCAGTCCAGGAGACAGGTGGCACCCGCAGGGCCCCAACAGGCCACACGGGGCAGCCGGTTACCCAGCGCTGCAGAGGGAGACAAGCCAGGACAGGCCTTGTGCAGCAGGACAGTGACAGGCAGGTGTCGCCCCAGGAGGAGCTCTCAGAAGAACCCACCCCCCATCACCCTCCCAAGTGACAGCTCAGGTGTCAGGGACCATGACCACACTGCTGAGCACAGGGGAATCACTGGCTCAGAGGCCCTCAGCGGTCAAAATCCACGAACACAGAGCGTCGGACCTAGAGCCCTCACCTCCAGACCTAGACCCTTGCAGATGACACACGCTCACAAGGAACACACTGAAGCATACGCGGCTCAGTACTGCTGCATCATTTCCTACAGCAAAGCACAAGAATATGGTCAGGGTACATCCGTGGCACAAAGGTAAATACACGATAAGGTATTTGCAGCCAGTGGAATATCACAGAGCCATTGCTGTAAATGGGGCACCAGCGGGGTGAGTGAGCCCTCCAGGGGACAGCCGGCAATGTCTGTAGAAACTCTTCACTGTCACCCCAGGGGGAGGGGTGGGGACACTGGCATCAAGGGAGGGCAGGGCAGGGATGTGGTTAGATACCCTCCAGCGCACACAACCGCCCTCCACAACGCATTTGCTGGCCCCAAAGTGCAAGCATGCCCAGGTGCAAACCCCGGGGTTGTTCAAACACACAATGAAATGGAATGCTCGTGGAAAAGTCCAGAATGTGCTGTAATATGTAAAGAAGGAAGAGATCCAAAGTAAATGGCATTCTGATGTGGAAAGAGATGTGTATACGTGATCTCTCAAGAACGTAAGGAACAAGGAAGGAGACGGGGCATGGGGCGACAGGGAGAATGAATCTTCACCTTTTGTTAAACCAGCTTTTCTTTCAATCTTTTACCATATGTACAAATCATTTTTCACAGCGCTCGATTCGACGTATTAACACTCTATTCAGAGTGTTTAGAATCTTGACACCCATAGTCTCAAATCAATCAGCTGTATAATTTATTTCCTTAGTACCTTTATCAACTTTCAGGTTAAGTGGCATCATAAAACCAGCTGGATCCCTTTTCAACTTTCAGCAGCCTGGAAAAGCTGAACACAGACATTATCTGGTCTTTAACATTTTGGGAAAGTCGCCACTAGTCTAGGATGTGGGACAGCCGGTTCAAGTGTGACTACCTTTGACCCCCAAATCCAACTTTCAGGTGTATCCTCCAGAAGTACCCACACTGTTGAACACACACAGGAAGAGTCATCCAAGAGGCACCGTAGAGAACAAAGAAAATTCGAAAGCTGACTGTGCACGAACAGAGCAACAGTCGAGTGATACACCCAGAGCGCGGCACGGAAAGTGCAACCGTCCCTCCGCACTGAGGAACAGCTCCCAGAAAGAGCCGGGCGGGAAGAGCAAGACGGGAGTGGGGCTGGGAGGGCACCCAGGCAAACGCTCACCCCACGCGGCCTGTGGGCCTGAGCTCAGCTTGTGAGACTGGCGGAAAGCCAGCCACCCCGCACCAGCACCACGCTGTTACCAGCGGGCACTCTGAGGAGAAACGTGGCACCGGGGGCGGAAGAAACAGGGATGTTCCGACAACTCTTTAGTGCACAGAATGTCAAGCATGGACTTACTTTCCTTATTTGATCACAATGGAAAAGCGAACAGGGAGGTGGAAGCGAAGTCAGGCAAAAGCACCCGAGTCTATGGGCTTCGACGAGCTTCCCTGAGAAGTAGAACAAAGAGGAGGTGCCCTTCCTGAAGAAGAGGTAGATGAGAACACTGGCCTTCTTTCTGTCTTTTCTGTTTGATAGTTTTGGGTTCTGTGGTGAGGGGAAGGATCGGAGGAACCGGGGCTGAATTACAGCTTGAATGGAAAACAGCCAGAGCAGAGCAGAGTGACAGATTTGTCAGGCTTACTATACAGATGCCCCGAAGCTGCCTCAAGTTCCCTGGAAACAAGGAGGGGGAAACGAGGAACTCACCTGGGCAGTGCCCATCCTGTTCTGCTCTGGACAAAGGGCGGGGACCTAGGAAGACAGAATGAGGGGGGTCGAGATCAGTGCACTCAGCCACGAGACCATCCCCACCAGCCCGATGACAATCACCCTTGTCCCTGGGGAGATGATATGCGAACGAGCCTGGGAGCTCGAGCCCGGTCCCGTGGGACATGGATAAGCTCGTGTGGGCTTTGCGCAGGGCCTGTGTCTTAGGGCTGCCGAATTGCCCTCAATGAATCCTGTTGCATTTCTTTTTTTTTTTTTTTAAAGATTTTATTTATTTATTCGACAGAGACAGCCAGCGAGAGAGGGAACACAAGCAGGAGGAGTGGGAGAGGAAGAAGCAGGCTCCTAGTGGAGGAGCCTGATGTGGGGCTCGATCCCACAACGCCGGGATCACGCCCTGAGCCGAAGGCAGATGCTTAACCGCTGTGCCACTCAGGCGCCCCCCTGTTGCGTTTCTTAACGTATTTAAAAGCAGATGACGAAAACTCAAGTGCAGGGCAAGCTCATTTGTTCACCAACAGGTACACAGTGGGGGACGGCAGTGTACCAGAACGTTTACTAACAGGTTGGCACTGGTTTTCTCGGACTGGTGATTTCAGTTTTCCTCTTTTGTTTACTTGGTATTTTTGAATGTGAACATTGTTACTCATAAAATGGAAATGAAAACGGATTACACCGAGCCCCAGAGGTGACAAACCCTGAGCAGAGTCTGGAGGACCGGGACCTCTGGCTGTGTCTGTAGGAGGGAGACAAACCAGGGCTGGACAAGGGGCAGGGAGCAGGGAGGGAGGTAAAGAGCCCATCAGTGGTCCTTCCACGGGGAGCTGGAAACCACTGACCTTGCCACCCTGGGCACACTGCCCTTCACTGCCTGCCTCCACCCGTTCCTGGCTCGTGACTTCCTCCTTTCCCAGGATGTCCATTCAATTGCCTGCTCTTCCCTGCCTGGCAGTTTTCTTCCTCGTTTTTTTTTTTAATTTTATTCATCTATTTGACAGAAAGAGAGTGCCCGTGTGTAGACACACAAGCAGGGGGAGCTGCAGGCAGAGGGAGAGGGAGAAGCAGGCTCCCCACGGAGCACGGAGCCCGATGCAGGGCTCGATCCCAGGACCCTGGGAACATGACCTGAGCCAAAGGCATTTGCTTAAGCAACTGAGCCACCCAGGTGTCTCTGCTTGGCAGTTCTCAAAGCAAAGTCTCCGCAAGGAGATTCTGCACAGAGTAGCTGGTGTCACCGCAGCAACTCGTGTGGCGGCCTCAGGACACCAGGGTTCAGCTCCATGCAGCTTAACCACTCATGCTCTCAGGCCCAGTCACAGCAGCACCAAAATGAGGTAGGAGAACAGGAAGATAAGGTACCTCCGGACTACTTGCAAATTTTAGCAAGGAAAAAAGAAAACAATACAAAACTATGCTGCACTTTCCTCAGACTAGGAGGACATTCAACATTTGTGTAGCGGTGGATGGGATGTTCACTCTAGGGCTGACTCAAAGCCAGAAATAGCCAACGGAAAGGAGGGGGGCATTCTGCTGTGCACACAGGCGTGTCAGGAGTCAAGAGAGTCCTGCGAGGCTGGCAGTGACCTCGTCACCCTGATCCTGCCCTTGCAGGGCTGTGGCAGGCCACCGGCCTCACGGCAGCATCCCTCCATCCACCTGCACGTTTCATCTCTCTCCTCGATGGGGTCCAACTGCCCACCGTCACGCAGGGGGCATGCTCTCTCTCAGCTGGAGGAGGGACAGAGGCCACTGCAGCTCAGTTCCTCTTGAACCTGCTGTCCTCTAAGCCTCCACCCTCTGCCCTAGGGGCCGGGTCTGTCCTGGAGTCTGCACCCCCTGCCTGAGACCCTGAATCCTCTGCCCTGCTCTCTGGGTCTGGGCTGAGGCTCCTCCTCCTAGGCCCCTCATAATAGTTCTCTTCTTTCTAAGGATGCAGGACCCAAGGATTCAGAGACAAACGCATCTCAGCTGGGACCATTCCTGCAGCACCACCTCTGTGCCTCTGACCCAGGGGGAACTCACCTTCTGAGGCCTCAGACTGGCTCTTCTGCACACTAGGAAGTCCAGGTGCCAGTGAGTAGGAACCTGCAGCTGGTGAGCAGTGGTCTCAGGGAGGCACCCTGCTCCTGGAAAGAAAGCCCACACAGCAGATGCAACTAGCAACCCCTATGATGGAGTCAAGTAGAGGAAAACTCAGGGGAGCCTGCGTGGCACAGCGGTTAGGCGTCTGCCTTCGGCTCAGGGCATGATCCCGGCTTGTGGGATCGAGTCCCACATTGGGCTCCTCTACTATGAGCCTGCTTCTTCCTCTCCCACTCCCCCTGCTTGTGTTCCCTCTCTCGCTGGCTGTCTCTATCTCTGCCGAATAAATAAATAAAATCTTTAAAAAAAAAGTTGGAGAAAACTCAAATGTTTTACTTTATGGAGGGACGCACAAGGCCTCATCTGAGTTTGAAGAGTAACCTTTAGTAGGACCCCGATTATCACCAGACAAGGAGCTGAGCACTGCCTTCTCTCATAATAGTCCCTGCTCTGGAATCACGGATTGTCTGCTCTGTCGCTTTTATTCCCTTAGTGAAAACGTTGAGGGCTCGCTCTCTGCCTGTACTACGTGCTGCAGATACACCAGGCAACAATATAATCAGAGTTCCCCGACCTTGTGGAGCTGTAGTCAAGCAGGGAAGGCAGAGGGCAACCACAAACTTGATGGATTTCGGGATCGTTAGTTAGAAAGGGGTAAGTGCTAGGCAGGGGGAAAAAGACAGAAGGATCCCCTGGGGTTGACCAGCTGTGCGACTTTTGGCAGGTGTCTGAGCCTTTCTGTTCTTTCTAGCTCGCAAGAAAATGAGGAGACTCGTAGCACCTGCTCACGGGCTATCGGGAAGATGACCGGGAACCCCAAGGGCGCCTCGCACTTACTAGGCACTCAGCAAACTCACTGACTGTATCACTCGCCGTCACCCGGGGCCCGCTGAGCGCACTCAGCCCGCGGCTTGGTGCCGCGAGCCCGCAGGGCGCGAAGCCATCACCCCCGCCCTCCCCTGCAGCCCTTGTCCGCTCCGCCTCCCCGTACTTGACTCCCACAGCCCCACAGACAGTCGGGGCGTATAACAACAACCGGCGCGACCTCGCACCGCCCTCGAGTCGGCGGAGTACTTCCGCTCCCGTCGTCCCGCTGCCCGACGCACTCGCACAAGGGGCTGAGGGGGCAGGGCCTCCCACTGCCCATGGCCAAGATGGCGCGTGTCGCGGACGGTGATTCGGCCGGGGCTCGTGTGAGGCGCGGTAGCGACTAGAGCGCGCGAACATCTTCCGCGACGCGTCGCACATCACGCCGATGCGGTGCGGCGGGGGCGGGAATGGCGTCTCCGGGCGGCGAGGTGCCAGCGGAGGGTCTCAGCGGCTCCGGTCCCTCCGCCTCCGAGACCGAGCCGCTCTCTCGCGCGCAGGCCGCTGCGCACCCTCCACCCCTCAAAGCCACCCTGTCCGCTTCCTTCAGCTCGTCCGAATGAGAAAGTGTAGTGGTGCCTGTGAGGTCCTCAGCGGCACATGGGCGCGGCCATCTTGGGGCGGGGCCGTTCCCTGATTGTCCAGCCCGCCCCAGGTCCAGGGGTCAGAGAGCAGGGGGTCAGGCCCAGTCGGGGGAAGTGGCCCCGAGGAGGGTCTGGGAGCTGGACTGGAGGGGCAGCCGCACCCACAGACGAGGAAACCCCGATGCCTGATTCTCCTGAAATAAATCGTGTTGCTCCCGTTTCAGGGACCCTGGGCGTCCTGCGAGAGTGGTTGTTGCTTTCTAACAACACTGCCTCAAGGAGCAGAGAGCCTCGGTGTCGGCCCGTGGCAGCCACTGGTAGCATGGCTGCTAAAAAAGTCTGTACGTGCCCTTGAGGAACGTTTTCTCTTTCTGTCAGGGTCTGGGAAGAAGAGGCCAAGTGTGTGCTGCCCTTGTAGCTGCCTGGTCACCAAGCAGTTCTGTGGGCCACGCGTGGTCGGGTCTCAGCTCAGATGCACCCAGTTCCTTCTGAGCTAGAGCCAGCAGGTGCCCTGCACTGTGGGAGAAGCCTGTGACAAAGACCAGCATGCGATCCATCAGACGTGTGTAAGCTCCCGTTTGAACATACTGCTTTCTCCCTGTCTTTCCCTTTCCCCTCTATGAGTTCACTAACATTCCCCGGGTGGTTTGGAGGTTCATAGCCCAAACCTACAGCGCAGAGTTCTGGGAAGTGACTGTCCAGGCCTTGTGTAGGAGTCCCAGAAGAGCCTGTTCTCCCTCACGCGAGTGAGTGGGTACTGCCCCCCACTGTGAGTGTGTTCTTCCTGCATTTGAAAGTGGTGGCCAGGCTCAGAGATGCTACCTGTTAATTTCTAGAGGAGGGGTGACCTGCTAACCTTCTTTTCAGACATCAGTATAGGAGGCAGGAAAAACTTAGTAGAGTTTGTATGGTAGTGTTCCGAGAACAATCGAGAAACCCCCAGCTGCAGAAGTACCTGATCTTTGGCCCTGGTCAGACTCTCCCTGGATGCTGGTAAGACAGGGACAGGTGCTTGCACACAAGGAGAAGACCTAACGGTTTGGGTGGGGCCTAGGGAAGGACCCTTGTTTTTTACTCCTGCAACGCCAGCATTTCTAGTGTGACCGTGTCATTTCGGAACCAAGAAACGTGCAAGGTGTTCTTTCAGTCCATCTTCTGCCCGGTGTATTAGGATGTATCAATCCAGAGGGGAGAAGGCTTCATTCCACCACTTGCTGGCCCCTTGCGTCATAGCTGAAGACCACCTGCCTAAAGGGCTGTCGTGACTGATGTTGGGTGCATCTTAGAGCCCCAAACCCAGGATTTAGCCCACAGCAGGCACCTGATGTGTGGTGGCAGTTGACATTCTTTTCTTCCCACACTCGGTTCCATGCCGGTGCCATTGCTGTGCCTTCCCGGAGTGTGGGCTTCCCCTTTTCCACCTTCTTGCACGATTGGGCCCGTGCCTGGTTCCGGCCTCACCCAGGATCACCACTGGTATTCAACTGAAAACATTTTTTCCGTCGGCCACTAGACTTCTAATGAAGTGAAAAGTAATTGTAAAGGGTAAACCTGGGAGGCCTGGATTGCCCAAGGCCCGTGCATTCCACAGAAAATCCCGTGCGAGGAGGACTGGTCCTTGTCTGGCTCCTGGGAGACCACCACTAAGCCCCTGTCACATTCTGCCTAGTCAGAGTGTTTTTGTATTCTAAGCATCGCTGTTCCAGTTTGGCCCGATAGTTTATGCAAACAGTGTGACTTATGGTGAACATCTGGTTCTGTCTGTGTGAGGCCCTGGGCCGTGCTGTGTCAGTTTGACATCTGGAGGGCTGTAGACAGAGGAGCTCGAGTCAGTCCCGTGGATCCTGCATGCCCGCACAACCTCCAAGAAAATCCCTGGACCCCAAGGCTTGGGTGAGCTTCCCTGGCTGGCCACGCTTTGCAGGTTTTGTCACACACCATTCCCGGGAGAATCAAGCGGTGACCGTGGGGCTCCTTTGGGAGAAAACAAGTGGCGTGTCATGACTGGGTGCTGCTGGACCTCACCCTGCACCTTTTCCCTTTGCTGTTCTACTCGGCACACTTGCCCTGTCAGAAGTCATAACCGTGCACCACACAGCTCAGAATGCCCCACAGCACTGACAGGTACAACAGCTTTTCCGAGTCCTGAGTCCTGAGGAATCATCCAGCCTGAGGGGGTCTTGGAGACCCACATTCCACCGTTGTGCAGATGCTCGGATGGGTCCTCACTCTCCAGTGTGTTTCTCCCATCCCAGTTGGTGGAGCTTCTGAACCGAGTTTGACTCCGCCCTCAGCGATGCGCAGGTTGCAGCCCGGAGTCGTGGCCTCTGGAGGGCATGGCTGTGCTTTTCCACCGCTGAGGGGCGGAGGCGCGGGGTCCGTGCCCTGGGCAGGAGCTGAGCGAGCTTCTGCTCTCGCAGTTTTTAATTATACTTTTATGGATCCCCTAGAGGTTATCACATATACCACTGATGTATTTGTCTCTTGTAGATGAATACTTCTTCCTCCAGAATTCAATGATGTAAAAAACTTTAGCTCAGCTCCATCTTACCTTTTGTACTGTTGTCAACCTGGATTTTAACTCTACATTTTATTCCTCTCAATGTGACTTAAAATGTTTAAGACAGTCAGTGTCCATGTAGGTGTACTCACAGATTTTCTCTTTAGAATCCTCTTCATTCCTTTTTGCACTTTTATTTTTTAAGGATCATTATTTTCTAACTTTAAGACCTATCTTGAGTATTTATTTTAGCGTAGGTCTGCTGACAATTAATTTTACCAGTCTTGGTTTCTCTGAAACCAACTTTATTTCATCCTCATTCAAAAAGGGTGTTTTCTCGGGGTGCCTGGGTGGCAAAGTCAGTGAAGCTTCAGAGTCTTGGTTTGGGCTGCGGTCGTGATCTCCCAGTCGTGAGAACAAGCCCTGCCTCCACTCTGTGCTAGGCCCTGAGTCTGCCTGAGTTTCTCTCTCCGTCTCTCTCTGCCTCTCCCAGCTGTGTGTTCTCTCTCTCTCTCAAATCAATCAGTCAATCTTTTTTTTAAAAGGGTGTTTTTTCTGAGAATAGAATTCCAGGTTAGCAGTGATTTTTATTTCAGCACTTTAAAGATACCATTTCACTCAGTTGACCGTCCGACACTTGATTTCTGCTCGGGTCATGATCTCAGGTTTGTGGGATCGAGGAGCCCCACATCAGGCTTTGCACTGAGTGTGGACCCTGTTTAAGATTTTCTCTCCAGGTCGCCTGGGTGGCTCAGTCCGCTAGGCATCTGCCTTCGGCTCAGGTCATGATCGCAGGGTCCTGGGATGGAGGCCTGTGTGGCACTCACTGCTCAGTGGAGAGTCTGCTTCTCCTCCCTCTGGCTCCCCCCTCCTCGTGTTCTGTCTCCAATAAATAAAATCTTTAAAAAAAAAAAGAGATTCTCTTTCTCCCTCTGCCTCTCCCCCGTGCTTGCACACACATGCTTTCTCTCAAAAAAAAAAAAAAAAAAAAAAAATATATATATATATATATATATAATGATACCACTTCATTGTATTCTGGTTTCCACTGTATTTGTTGAAAAGTCAGCTGCCATTTTTATTGTTTCCCCTTTGAAGGTGATGTCTTTTTTCTCTGGCAGCAATTAGATTTTCCTTTTTTCTCTTTTGTTTTCAGCAGTTTGACTCTGATTTGCCTAGCTATGATTTCCTTTGTATTCATTCTTCTTTACATGAGAAGAGCTTTTTGTGTCAATGGCTCATTATCTTTTGTGAATTTTGATATTTCTTCAAATTGTTATCCCTTCCAATTAAACATATTTTTGGATCTTTCCACCGTGTTCCATGTCTCTTATATTCTTTCCATTGTTTTTCTTTCTTTTTTTTTTTTCCACAGTGCTTCAGCCTCGACATTCTGTACTAACTCTCTTCCGGTTCACCAAGCTTCTATTATGCTGTGTCTAACATCTATTTAGTGCTTAATTTAAGCTATGTTTTCAGTTCTAGAATTTCCATTTGATTCTTTCTAATAGATATCAATCATTTTGTCACCTAATTTCTTGACATAGTAATCATAGTTTTTTTTTTAAGTTTGTATCTGATAATGCAAATATTTGGATTGCTGTTGGGTTTATTTGTATCATCTGTTTTATCTTGGTTTCCTTCATCTGACTCATGGCAGCCTGTGATTTTTTTTTGAACACCAGAAATTGTATATGAAAAGTTTTAAAAGATTTCTCTGGATGATGTTATCCTCCAGAAACAATTTACTTTTTTTCTGGCAGCCTAATAGACTAGAAGCAGATGACCTTGATCCCATCAAGGAATAAGATGATTTGAGGCTCTATTTCATGTTCATGAGGCCTCATTTTTTTTTTAAGATTTTTTTATTTTTATTTTTTTGAAGAGTTAGAGAGAGAGGGAACACAAGCAGGGGGAGTGGGAGAGGAAGAAGCAGGCTCCCAGCGGAGGAGCCTGATGTGGGGCTCGATCCCGGAACGCCGGGATCACGCCCTGAGCCGAAGGCAGACGCTTAACGACTGCGCTACCCAGACGCCCCCATGAGGCCTCATCTATATCTGGTTTGCTCCTCTTAGGACATAGCCATTCAGGATTTTTACCTGAAACCCTGACAGACCTTGATCTCTGATTTTTGTCTCTCTGTCACTATGAGATGTCTAAAAGCCCCACGTAAGTTTTTGGCCTCTTACTTGCTGCTTTTTGCTCGACTTCATGACATTTTGTCTTGTGTGATTTAGAAATTGAACGATGCCTACTATTTGGAGTTCCATTTTCTGTGGTTCCTATTTTTGTTGGTCTTGACCTTCAGGTTCTGGTTACCTTAGCAGCAAGCACAAATCCAGTTTTTATGCCCTATTCATGAGACTTCCAGAAGCTCTGAATTACCATCTTCTGCACTTTAGCTTGCCTCCATACAGCTTCAGGAAGAACAAATGTGTCAAGGGAAAAAGAAGCAGCTCACTTCAGTGTGTTTTCTTCACTTAATCATCTAGACCGCTCTAAAGACTAGTTTCCTTGGATCATATCTGACACCTTTAAAAAGCTGAGGGGTTTTGGGTATTTTGTCTAGTTTTTATGGTTTCTATCAGCCAAAGAATTAGTATGAGATGAGATAACCAGTCATATTTGGAAGAAGAATCCTTGCTATACAATTTCTGTGGCTACCGGTTACCGGTTTAAGAAAGTTTCCTTCTATCCTTGGTTCACAAAGAGGCTTTCATATGAATGGATGTTGCATTTTTAAAGTGCCTTTCCTGTAACTAGTGAGATGTGATTTTTTTCTCCCTCACTGTATCAATGGGACATATTGTATTCGTTGATTTACAAATATTGCATTCCCAGAGTAAACCCAGTTTTGTAATGACCTATTATCTTTTAAAATATTTATGGATTCAGCATACTAGCGTTTCGTTTAGAATATATTGAAAAAGACTGAACAGAATTTTCCTTTCTTGTAACGTTCTCATCGGCTCTTGGGTCAAAGTAATGCCGATCTCATAGAACAAGATGGGAAAGTTTCCTTCTTTTCTCTGGAAGAGTTCTTTTTCTTTGGAAGAGTTTGTGTAACATCGATGTCGGTTCTTCCTTAGCCACCTGATAAAATTCGTCAAGGAAGCCCTGTGAACCTTGAGTTTTCCTTGTGGAAAAGTTTTAAATTATGGATTAAATGTTTATAATAGATACAGGACAATTTAGATCTTCTGTTCATGTGTCCTCTCCCCGACAGGATCACTGAGCCATTGCGTCAGTCACAGACAGGCTCTCACCAGACTCCTTATTAGATGAACAAACTAAACATCTTGCTTTTCCAGGCTATTATGAGCCAACTTCCTGTCGCTTACAGCTGGAAATAGTTCTAACTGATAGAGAAGGATATTCAGGAGAACTTGGTTGTAATTCTAATGTGACCACAGTGAAATGTCTGTATAAAAATTAAATTGTATTTCTGTATACCAACAAAAAGACATTTAGAAAATGAAATTAAAAGAAAAACAGTTTACTCCTAGTACCCAGATCTTGATTTTTTTTTTTTTAAAGATTTTATTTATTCGACAGGATAGAGATAGCCAGCGAGAGAGGGAACACAAGCAGGGGAGCGGGAGAGGAAGAAGCAGGCTCATAGCGGAGGAGCCCGATGTGGGGCTCGATCCCATAACGCCGGGATCACGCCCTGAGCCGAAGGCAGACGCTTAACCGCTGTGCCACCCAGGTGCCCCCCAGACCTTGATTTTTAACCACCATCCCCACTAAAAGGAAACCAGAGATTTTTAGAGGAATGTCTGGTTCTGGGCCTGGGGCTGGGAGAATACATGATGAGTATGGGTATCTTATGCTCTTCTCTTACACTCTAGAGAGCAAAGATGCACTCAAAGCCTAATGAGACATGTCTAAAGGACACAGGAAGCATCGTGAAGGACCTTCACTGGACACATTTGAGATCATTTTAACACCAAAAAGAGTAATGGCTGCAATTTATTGTAATACATTAAATAAATGAAAATCCATGAGTTCATAGTGATACTCGAAAAAGGAACAAATAAAAAAAGATAAAAGAAGAAAAGGAGAAAGCTCTTTGTCTTATTCTTAGAATGAATTCCAAGTTAACAGAGATGGAGCTGCATACAGATGTATTGGGGAGAAACATCTGCAAGAGGTTGAAAAAGACAGAATTGGACAGAGGGAGGATTTACCCAGAATGTAGTTGCAACCGAGGCCTCAGACAATCCTACAGTGGGCTCTGGAGCTGAGATGGCCCTTCAGAGTTGTCCCAAGTTGAGGAGATTGGGCTGGACCTCTGTATTCCTACATCAGACACTCAATTCCTACAATCAGACACTACCACCTGCTCTCTGGGCAGTGGTGGGGAGTGAAGGTGTAACTTTGAGTAAGGCGGGTTCCCTGTGGCTGAGAGCAGTTTCCAGGGAGCGACTGCTGTGAGGTCAGAAGCTGATTCTCCCAGAAGCTGGGGGAATGATGTATTGGCCCTCAACAGGAGATCTCAGTGAGCACCACACTATTCACTCTGGCACTTCTTTCTTTCTTTTTTCCAAGAAGCCAGACACCAAAGAGGGCATATTGTCTTTTTTTTTTTTTTGAAGATTTTATTTATTTGAGAGAAAGAGTGAGAGAGAGAGAGAGCACAAGAGGGGGGTGGGTCAGAGGGAGAAGCAGACTCCCTACTGAGCAGGGAGCCTGATGCGGGGCTCGATCCTGGGATTCTGGGATCGTGACCTGAGCCGAAGGCAGACGCTTCACCAACTGAGCCACCCAGGCGCCCCTTTCACTACAGCGGTCGTTCTATAAGAATGCCACCTAATAAATATTAAAAATTGATA
This sequence comes from Ursus arctos, assembly GCF_023065955.2. Lineage (NCBI taxonomy): Eukaryota > Metazoa > Chordata > Mammalia > Carnivora > Ursidae > Ursus > Ursus arctos. The sequence goes on along the minus strand of NC_079873.1, from coordinate 38,892,417 downwards.
TAATTAGAAAATCACTATTTTATATACTCCACGTAATAATTGACTCAAGCAAGGAAGCTTAAGGGATATTGTCTTAGCTTGAACTGTTAAAACAAAATACCATAAACTGCGTAGCTTATCAACAACAGAAATGTACTTTTCATAGTTCTGGAAGCTGGAAGTCCAAAATCATGGTGCCAGAATGGTCGGGTTCTTGGTTAGAGCCCACTTTCAAGTTACAGATGACTGTATTCTTGTTGTATCCTCACATGGTGGGAAAGGGGTGACTGGCTCTCTGGCCTTTTCTTATAAGGGCACTAATTCCATTCATGAATCCACACTCACGACCTAATCACCTCCCAAAGGCCCCCACCTGCTAGCACTATCATATTGGGGGTTACGATTTCAACAAATGAATTTGAAGAGGGGACACAAACATTCAGTCCACAGCAGATGTTGAAAGCATTTGATAAAAGGTTGTTTTAGAACAGATTCTTTTTTTTTAAGATTTTTTATTTATTTATTTGACAGAGATAGAGACAGCCAGCGAGAGAGGGAACACAAGCAGGGGGAGTGGGAGAGGAAGAAGCAGGCTCATAGCGGAGGAGCCTGATGTGGGGCTCGATCCCACAACGCCGGGATCACGCCCTGAGCCGAAGGCAGATGCTTAACCGCTGTGCCACCCAGGCGCCCCTAGAACAGATTCTTAAATGTAGAATCAAAACATCACTCTACGGATTATTTGCTGATTGCATAGAACACTTAACCCATGACGTATGCTTGGCAAAAATGCTTAACCTGAAACTGATCAAGCCCGGAGACCTAACTGCAATTTTATAGAAAGTACAAGAGATAAAGGAAAAGTTTAGGTGACATCATGAGGAAACAATTAGAGGACACAGAATGTGAGACATTCTATAAGCCAACTGGACTGGTTTCTTCAGTTATTCAGTTAATAAGTTAATAAGGCAGTTAATTCAGTTAATAAGGCAGTATTAACCGGTCAGGGGAAGGTGATGATGGCAGTGTAGTTGTTGATTTCCCTGAACACTGTCTTAAAAACAGAACCATTATAGTGAAAGAAAAAAAAATTACAGGCTACGTTTTGAACAAAACAAAGTGACAAGCATCCCTAGGAGCCCCAGAATGCAAATGGGTGAAACCAAACCATCGACAACAGCGAGACCTTGCAAGTTCCATACAGAAGAGTGGCAGAGGGACCGTAGGGCCATTCTGATGGTCCCAGGAGCCCCCAAAGACACTACCCGCATACAAACACTCCTCAGCTCAGTTACTTACTGCCTCAGTTTCTACCACACGGGATACTCCTAGCCCTGGTCTCCTCACCTGACAGACTATCAACTGGGGTCAAGACCCTCAAGATTCTTCCAGGTGGCTGCCTTCCGTGGCATCCACCTGAGCCCTGGGGAAACTCACACCCTCAGTCCACCAAACTGTAGACCTGCACACTGTCTACACTGCTATCCTCACCCTGCCGTTTCAGGCTGCCACACCAGCCTCCTCTTTAAGGTTCATCCTGGTGGGAGCAGTCATCAATCTATCCTCACACCCCCAAATCTTGAGGACAAGCTTTACCAAAAATTCTCAAGCCTCACCACAGAGACAGGATTGGATGGGTCGGTGAGTTTCTGCAGATCAGATGATCGTCTCCCCATCTAGAAGGCAACCTCCATCATTCTGAATCATCTTGGGGGCCCCCTCTCTTAGCTTGAGGTGCTGGTGGGGAGTTCCAGAAGAAAGGGCAAAGTGCTTTCTACTGCAAGATTTCCTTTCAAAAAATAATTTTTAAAAAGGAATCTTCAACCTGCTCTCACATCAGTTGGAGGAGGAGGATGGGCTGATAATCCAAGAACTTGTTGGCACCAGAAATTAAATTTTCCAGAATATGTGTAGACACCACATGAACATGAATATGCCTAGAATTAATGGATACAAATAAAATATGTGTACCACTCCTACTTTATCCTTGTACCTTCCTTTAGGTTGGGTTTCCTAGTATTTTGTAAAGCCAGAATAATCTTATTTTTTTCATGGACAGAGGTGTTTTTCTAGAAACAAGAAAGTCCTTCAGGTTGCCAGGAAATGACATTAGATGGTAATTCTAATTCACCCAAAGAAATTAAAAGCTCCAGAAAAGGTAAATATGTAGGTAAATATAAAAATACTGTATATTTTAAAATATTCTCTTAACAGATTTAAAAGATATAATATTGCATAAAATAATAATTATAAAATTCTGTTATTGAACTTATAACATCTAAAGATATATAAAGATATATATGACAACAATGACACAAAGACGGGAGAGAAAGAAATGGAGCTATATTAGTGCAAGTTTTCTGTATTTTACCAAAAGTAAGTTACTATTAGGGGCGCCTGGGTGGTACAGTTTAAGTGTCTGCCTTCGGCTCTGGGTGTGATCCCAGCGTTCTGGGATCAAGTCCCACATCGGGCTTCTCTGCCGGGAGCCTGCTTCTTCCTCTCCCACTCCCCCTGCTTGTGTTCCCTCTCTCGCTGGCTGTCTCTGTCAAATAAATAAATAAAATCTTTAAAAAAAAAAGTAAGTTAGTATTAATATGAAGCACATAGTAATAAGTTAAGATAGATTTTATAATCCCTAAAGCAACAGTTAAGAACATGATTTTTTTAAATACAGTAAAATAATTCAACAAAGGAATTTAAATGGTATAATAGAGAAAAAATCTGACACAGAAGAAGAAAGAAGGAAGAGTGAAACAAAAAAGACATGCAACATGTAGAAAAGAAATAAAAGAATGGAAAATATAAATTCATCATGTAAATAATTAGATTAAATGGGAATAGATTACACATTCCAGTAAAAAAGCATAGACTGTTAGGACAGGAAACAAGATTCAGGGGTGCCTGGGTGGCTCAGTTGGTGAAGCATCTGTCTTTGGCTCAGGTCATGATATTGGGGTCCTGGGATTGAGCCCCGCATTGGGCTCCCTGCTCGGGGGGGGGGTCTGCTTCTCCCTGTCCCTCAGTCCCACTCATGTGCTCTCTCTCAGGCTGTCTCTCTCAAATAAATAAAGAAAATCTTAAAAAAAAAAAACCCACGATTCGACTATATGCTGTCTACAAGACACACACTTTATTTTGGGGGACATAGCTACGTTAAAAGTAAAAGCATGAGGAAAGATTACCATACAAACATCAACTATAAAATTGCTGGGGTCGCCATACTAATATCTGACCAAATAGGCGTTAAGACAAAAAATACTAAGAGTCAAAGAGGGTATTTTGTAATGATAAAAGTGTACATTTACCGGGAACATAGAACAATCTGAACCTATATGCATGTGACAATAGAGCCCCAAAATACATGAAGCAAGAGAGGACGGAATTGAAAGGAGAAACGGACAATTTAACAATAATAGTTGGAGCTGTCAACACCTCCTCTCTCAATACCAAATAGAAAAGCCAGACGGAATGTCAGCAAGGATATAGAACACTTGAACAACACTATCAGCACACTTGAACTGACTGACATCTATAAAACAGTCCATCCAACAAGAGTAGAACACACATTCTTTTCATGTGCCAATGGAACATTCTCTAGGATAGACCGTGTGCTCAGCCATAAAAAGCCTCAGTAAATTTAAAAGATCTGAAATCGTACAGAACGTATTCTCTGAACACAGCAGACCTCAATTAGAAACCACAAAGAATGAAATTTGGGAAATTTCCAAATATTTGGAAACTAAATAACACTCTTTTTTTAAAGTAGGCCCTATGCCCACTGGGGGCCTTGAACTCATGACCCCAAGTTCAAGAGTCTCACACTCCACTGACTGAGCCAGCCAGCTGCCCCTACATCACATACTTATTTTAAATAACTCATGACTGAAAGAAAAAATTACAAAAGGAATTTAAAAATATGTTGAAAGAAGATGAAAGTACAACATATCAAAATACATGGGATGCAGATTAGGAAGTGCTCAGAGGAATGTTTTATAGCTTAAATACCTATATGAGAAAAGAAAAAAAGGAATCCCAAATCAACAACCTAAGTTCCTACCTTAAGAAATTAGAAAAAGAAGAGCAAACTAAATCCAAAGTAAACAGAAGGAAGAATATAATAGAGATTTGAGCACAAACGAATGAAATAGGAAAATAACAACAACAAAACTATTAAGAAAATCAATGAAACCAAAAGCTGGTTCTTGGGAAAGGTCCATGCATTCTAATAACCTTTAGTTAGACTTAACAAAAAAAAAAAAGAGAGAGAGAGAGAGGAGGCACAAGTTCCCCATCTGGAATGAAAAAGGAATCATCACTATTGATCTAACAGAAACGTAAAGAACTGTTAGGGAACACCATGATCAACTTTATGCCAACAAATTAGAAAATGTAGATACAATAAAGAAATTGCTAGAAATATGCAAATGACCTAAATAGACTCAAGTAGAACGAGAGAATCTAAATAGACTATAATAAGTAAGGGCGTTGAATTAGTAATTAAAATTCTGCTCGTGAAGAAAAGTCCAGGCTCAGATGGCTTCACCGGTGAGTTCTATGTAATCTATAACAAGAATTAACTTTGACTCCCACAAATTTTTCCAGAAAATGGAGAAGAGAACACTTTCCAACTCATTCTATGAGAATTGTATTGCCCTGATACCAAAGCCAGATAAAGACAGCACAAGAAAAACAAACAAACAAAAAAATACGGACAGATGTCCTTCATGAACATGGGCATAATAATCTTCAACAAGATATTACCAAATCAAATCCAACAACATGTAAAAAAGATCATACGCTGTGACCAAGCAGAATTTATTTCACAAATGCAAGATTGATTTATCATCTCAAAATCAATTTATATAATAAATTGTATTAATGACATAATGGATTAAAAAGCACACTTTCATCTCAAATAGATACAGAAAAAAATATTTGATAAAATCTTACACCCATTCATGATTTTAAAAACCAAAAAACAAAACCTCTCTGCAAACTAGTAATAGGCAGGAACTTCCTCAATTAGATAAATGGCATCTATGAAAAAGCCACAACTAAAATCATACTTAATGATGAAAATTAAATGCTTTCCCTGAATTGAGAACAAAGCAAGAATGTTCTCTCTTGCCACGCCACCTTCCTTCAGTATTTATCTGGATGTTGTAGCCCGTGGGGGAAAGAAAAAAAGGCATCCAGATTGGGAAGGAGGAAGTAAAAATTTTCTTACTTTACAGATGATATGGTTTAAAAATTTTTAAATTCCTAAGGTATACACCTGTATTTAAATTTTTTTAATTTAATTTTATTTTAAAATTTTGAAATTTTATTTTAAAATTCCTAAAGCATCCACAAAATATTACTTGAACTAATAAGCAAGTTGAACAAGATTATAGGACATAAGATCAATACACAAAAGTCAATTATGTTTTTATATACCAGTAATGAACAATCTGCAAAGGAAATTTAAGGAAAGGATTCCATACACAATAGCATCAAAGATATGAAATATTTAGGAGTCAGTGTAACAAAAGAAATGTAAGACTTGTATAAAACATTGTTGAAAAATTAAGGAAGATCTAAGTAAATGGAGAGACATTCCATGTTGATGGATTAGAAAACCAAATACTGTTAGAGAGATCAATAGATTGGTATAGATAGCAAATAGATCTATAGATTTAACTCAATCCTTAGAAAAATCCCAACTGGCTTCCCCTCGCCCAGAAATAAAAAAGCTGATTCCAAAAGGACCCAGACTAACAAAAACATTTTTGAAAAAGAAGAACAAAGTTGAAGGACTTTCACTTCCTGATTTCAAAAAAATAAATAAAAACAACCATAAGGTTACAGTAATCAAGACAGTGTGGTATTGTCATGAGGACAGACAATGGTACAGAATTGACAGTCCATGGGGCGCCTGAGTGGCTCAGTCATTGAGCGTCTGCCTTTGGCTCAGGGCGTGATCCCAGGGTTGTGGGATCGAGCCCCACGTCGGGCTCTTCTGCTGGGAGCCTGCTTCTTTCTCTCCCACTTCCCTTTTTGTGTTCCCTCTCTCGCTGGCTGTCTCTCTCTGTTAAATAAATAAATAAACTCTTTAAAAAAATTGACAGTCCAGAAATAAATCCTTACATTTATGGTTAATTAATTGGGCAAAGATGCCAAGACAACCCAGCGGAGAAAGGAAGATCTTTTCAACAGATGGTCCTGAGACAACAGGTTATCCACATGCAAAAGGATAGATTTGTACCCTTACCTTGCAACATACACCAAAATTCACTCACAGTGGATCACAGGTCTAAACATAAGTGCTAAAGCTATAAAACTTTTAGAGAAACACACGGGAGCATATTGTGGCTTATGGTGGATTAGACAAAAATTTCTTAGGTGTAACACCAAACACAGTACATGAAAGAACACATTAATAAATTGAACTTCATCACAATTATAAAACTTTTGCGCTTCAAAATACACTGTGAAGAAAATGGAAAGACAATCCACAGACCAGAAAAAAATAGTTGCAAATCATATTTCTGGCACAAGATTTGTGTCCAGAATGTACAAAGAACTTTTAAACTCAATAATATGACAAAAAGCTTAATTTAAAAATGGGCGAAAGTTTTGATTACACATTTCACCAAGGAAAATCTACAAATGACCAATAATTGCAGCAAAAGATGCCCTTCACCATCAATATTCAGAGAAACGGAAATAAAAACCACAATGAGACACCCCTTCCTACCCAGAAGAACGTTGATAAAGATGTGGAAAAATTGGAAGCCTCACGTATTGCTGGTGGGAAGGTTAAAACAGGACAACCACTCTGGAAAAAACAGTTTGGCTGTTTCTGAAATAAAGTTATCATAAAACCCAGCAATTCTTGAGGTATCTACTCAAGAGAAATGAAAACATAATATGCAAAGACTTGTATGCCCATGTTCACAGCCATGTTGTTCCTAATAGCCAAAAAGCGAAAAGAATTCAAATGTCCATCAATGTGTTCTATCCACCCAATGGACAATAAAAAGGGATGAAGTACTGATACATGTTAGGACATGGAGGCATCTCAAAAACATTGTGCTGAGAGAAAGAAGCCCGAGGCAAAAGCCTATATACTGTGTGATTCCATTTCTATGAAACGTCCGGAGAAGGCAAATCTATAGGGATAGAAAGCAGTTTAACGGTTGTCTGGGGCTGGGTGGTGGGAGTGGGGATGGCAAACATCATCTAGGATATTTTTGGAGTGATGGAAATGTTCTTTTTTAAAAAAGATTTTATCTATTTATTCGTTTAAGAGAGAGAAAGAGCACGAGCAAGGAGGAGGGGCAGAGGGAGAGGGACAAGCAGACTCCCCGCTGAGCAGGGAGTCTGATCCGGACTCCATCCCAGGACCCCGAGATTATGACCTGAGCCGAAGGCAGACGCTTAACCCACTGAGCCACTCAGGTGCCCCAGAGATGTTCTGAGACTGGGTGATGTTGATGGTTTCTCAACTCTATAAATTAAAAAAAAATCAGTTAATCATACATCCAAAATGTGCCAATTTTGTGGTATATAAATTATTCATCGATAAAGTGGTTTTTAAAAAAAGACAAAGCAGGCTCAGTTCTTACCCACAAGATGCAGGGTGCCTGACATTTAACAGAAGAGACAGACACATCTGCAAATGTAATATTTTGAGCTAATTTCATTTATAGAAGTGTATTCAATGCGCTATGGTTTTCTTTCTAATTATGTTTCACACCTAATCTCAAAATCCAACCTTCTCCTTGAAAAAGGTGGATTTAAATAACAGCATCTTGAAATCTCTCATTATTAAGCCTCTCTCTTTCTCTCTCTCTCATCTGTCAATCCATCCATTATCTATCTACCATTGAAACTGTGTAGAAGACAAAACAGAAAGACTAGATGGAATGCTTGCTTTCCAGTAGTTTATATGTAAGTACACGAATAGCAGCTGTTTCCCAGTCATTCTCTTTCTGTCTCTCCCTATCTTGGTCTCTGTTGTTGTTGTTGTTGTTTCCCTGCTCCAGATAGAAGATGCTGAAATGATTGGTTTGACTAAGTTTTCTGAGTGGAGTCTGGAAACATTTTACAGAAAAGTTGACTTTACGGGTAGAAATTTCCTGGAGTGGAAGGAATTGGTGCGGTGAAAAGCATAAAGTAAACATTCCAGAAAAGGGAAATACATATGGGAGAATAATTTGATTCAGTTGTTGTTGGCCTATGTATGGAGAAGAACAAATGCATTTGCTTGGCTAACCTTATTCTCTAACAGATTTTTAAGGAGTGGGTGGATGATGGAGAGGTTAGTTGAAGAAGACTTAACCAATTTGAAATTCGGTTGAAATTCCTCACAATTCACACAGCTCATAGCTAAGACATTGATCAAAATAGTTTCCAAACTTTGTTTACTGAATTCCTGGACATGAACTGTTGTGGGGTTTTTTTGTTGTTTTTTTGTTTTTACCAGTTTGGACATTGCAGAAATTTAGAGAATTCAGAATGCCAGAACAAGAGGCTTCAATTCAAAAAGGGTAAACCAGAATTTACTACTGGGATTTCTTAAGCTGTCCTGGAGAGATTTAATTTTTTTCCAGTTATTATCATAGGACTTTCCTTGGGACATGGTAAAGGAGAACCCCCCTTCCCCAACATTGTAGCCTTATTCTCCAAAATTGTTAATTTCACATGTCTGATGTTGGTATAGGAAACGTACATTCATGTGATTGCTGAAAGCAAAAGGTGTACTGTGGCCACACTGGGGCAGCAGACGCTTGGCTTTCCTAGCTTTCTCTCCTGGAACTGTAATAAATGGACCGATCACACACAGTACACTCTTTGATTTAAATGTCTTTTCCAGATTGCTAAACTGAGAGAAAGAACTATCCTTCAAATACTAACAACAGAGACCTCACCTGTTAATTAAGAGGTTGGGTAAGACCTTGATTTTTTTTTCCTAAATGGCTAGTTTTTCAGAGGTCACTGAGAGCAAGGGGATGTTTCTTGGGCATTGGATAGCCTCAGGGCAATCATAGTGCGGGCCATCTCCTAAGAGCTCAATAAATTTTGGTTGTCATTTTTTTTTTAGAAGGCAACTGTTCCAACTCACCAAAGCATCCACAGGGACCTGCATCTCTTCAGCTGAGGGTACTCATGCTGTCTAGCAGATCTGCACCTTTTCTACAGTTCCATGGTTGTGATTTCAACATGTTTCCGTTCCCAGCTTCTCAAGGAACCTTTAAAAATATCGGTGATTCTGAGAAAGCATATCTGGCATGGTTACTTTTTGTTTACCTGGTGAAAATTAATAAAAGGAAACCTCATGAAAGCCACTCAGGAAGCTAGAAAGGGGAACTGGTAGAGGAAACTTACCAGGAATGTCAATTACAGGAAAAAACTGTCAATTACAGACCCCTGACAGAAGAATCTGCAGGAGGAAAGAATGATCAATTACAGGCCCCAAGAGGAAAAGATGTACATTGCATCGCCAACAAGAAATCCACTATGCCTGCAACTCAGCCCCTGAGAAACCCCTCATCACCTGAACACTTGCTTCTCTCCAACAGACTTTTATTCAAAGCACTGGCTCCCAACTCTCTCCTTATTTTACCATAACGTTCCTTTCTTTTGTTGGTCGGACCTGCCTATGGCTTTGCCGAACCTTGTTTGTTCCGGATTGCAATTCTCTGCTATTCCTGAATAAACCTATTTTTGCTGGTAAAATAAATAAAAGGCTGTTTTATTATTAAGGTTGAGAACCTACGTGGGGCCAGTACCAGAACTACAATTGGAGGTCTGGGGGTGGAAGTTGAGGGTGGGAGGGCCAAAGTTGCAATCCTGTACCTACTACTCCATCTGTCTTGCTTGTTCCCCTACCAGCCATAAACACCATGGTCTCCTGGATGAGGCGTGGCACTCAGGAGGGCACCACCAGCTGCCTCACTCTTGTGAAGATTAAAAAGGGAAACCTCCCTAAAGTGAACCGCAAAGCTAGAAGGGGGAGCATACCGGGGCGCCTGGGTAGCACAGTCGTTAGGCGTCTGCCTTCTGCTCAGGGCGTGATTCCGGTGTTCCCGGATCGAGTCCTACATCGGGCTCCTCCGCTGGGAGCCTGCTTCTTCCTCTCCCACTCCCCTGCTGTGTTCCCTCCCTCGCTGGCTATCTCTCTGTCACATAAATAAATAAATTAAAAAAAAAAAAGAAGGGGGAGCATACCATTCAATGTCAATTCCAGAAAGAATTGTCAATTACAGACCCTAATAGAAGAGTCCTCAACAGGAAAGAATGATTGATTATAGGCCCCAAGAGGAAAGGATGTAGGTTGCATCTTCTATTAGAAATTGACTACCCCTGCAACTCAACCAAGGAGAAACCATCATCTGGCTGTACCCCTGCTTTTTTTTCCTTCAGTGAACTTTCATTCCAAACAACCTCTCCCAACTTCCTCCTTCTCCAAAAAATTGTGTTCCTCTCCTGCATTTGTGGCACTCACCTGTGGTTTTGCCATTGCTTGCATGTCCCAAATTGTAATTCTCGGCTATTCTGGAATAAATGCCCCCCTCACCCCATTTGTTGTTGTTGTTGTTGTTGTTGTTGTTGTTAAGATGGCTGGCTATTTTCTTTTTAAGGTTAACACTTTTTTTACCTTTCACTGGCTCGACCCCATTTGTTTCACCCATTTGTTGAATGCCTACTTTTTCTTAGGTGTTCCTTACAGATCTCATGTCATATTTCTCTACATTGTAGGGAAGGTGGTTTGCACCTGTTTTGCAGGCGCTGCTCCTTCTGCCTGAAATACCCTTTTCTTCTTCTAGAGCTAATTCCTCTGTGTCTTCACAGTCCAGCCCAAAGGCACGCCCTCCTGCGGTTGAGCCGTGTCCACAATGGACTCTTAGCCCCAGTCTTACCCTCAGCACAGGACCAGATCACAGACTCTTTTCACTTTCCTCTGTTATGAGACCTAAGCTCCCTGAGGCCGAGCCCTGCCTGATTTGGCTTTGCATTCCCAGAGTCTAGCAGCGTTTCTGACACGCTGGAGTGGCTCCATCCATGTTTGTGGGATGAGTAAATGAATCGATCCACTTACCACTGAATGAGATGTTTCATTTCCTTCCCTTCTCCTCCCCAGTTAAAATGCCTTGGTATTAAAAAAAAAAATCCCTCTTAGGAAATTATTTTAGAAAAAGGCAGTCAGCTCCTACCTCCCACACAAGGAACATCGGAGAATACAAATGAGCCGTAATTTACAAGTGGGACTTCCTGAAGGAGGAAATCTATAGCGTGAACCTCTCAATGTCTCAGCCACTGTGGAGTCCTGTGGTGACAGAGGCCTGCAACTCTGGGAGATGCCCCATGTCGGGCTTCCAGAAGCCTCTCAGTGTTCTAAGGATGCTATTCATTGATTTTCCCAGCATCTCTGGATGCTAAACATGAGAAATGGAGAATTTCTTTCCTTCCTGCCCTTCTCTCTTTCTCCATGAACCTTCTTCACAGTTGAGGAGTTAGAAAACAGAAAAAGACCTAAGCAAATTGCCTAACATCACGTAAAGGAGAACAGCCGAGCCAGGACGCACTCTGGCGCTCATTCCACAAATCCATGCTTCCTGTAACTTAAACAGGTCTGTGTTTTAATGAATTCGTGGCATATGGGCTGTAATATTCAAAGTGCCTGGCATTTCCTGCAATTTATGATCAGGCGGGGAATAGATTGTTTTCTCCTTTTGAATGAATTTTCACATGCCTAGCTTTGGAGTTAATAAACTTGACATAAGTGAAAATCGTTTCTAGAAGAGGTAATGCTTTTTTGTTCCTTCTGCTATCTGGACCCACACCTTCTCTTTCTCACCCCAAACCTCATCCCTACGCATGAACTGCCCTCACTGTTTCTTCTCTGGCCTTTTGAGAATGAGCGGCAAGATACTGTTCTCGAAGTCTGCGTCACGGGGCAAGGAAGAGGAGTTTGTTTGCTGTCTTCGCTAGGAACAGAGAAGTTCACAGGACCTCTCCAGTGACCTACAGTTGTTGGACACTGTCCGTAGATAAAGAGCTCTCCTTCTGACTTGACTTTTGTTTTTCTGGTTTCCAAAAGGCCTTGTTGATCCATGTAGCGGTGAAGATCTGTGAATCCAGAAATGGCCCGACCCACACGCTCTGGTTTGGCAGAGTCTTTCGGAGTTGTCTCGAGTGTGAGAACGGTAGCCAGGTCTATTTGGTCCAACTTGCTGAGAAAGTTGCCGTTGCGTATTTGTTGTGGGCATTTAATGCTCAGTATGGCTTCTACCAATTGATGTCAGTGAGCTTAAGCAAATACCTGTGCTACTAATATTGATGTTTGTGTTATGTTCTGGAAGTATATTGAAGTTCCCTGTATGCCTGACCCTCTCTTCTCCGCCAGAGCTCTGGTTAGCACATGCCAGCAGTGATTTTTTTTTTTTTAAGAACCTCAAATTGCGTTTCTCAGGAGTGCCTTCTAAAGGAGATTTTCCCATGCTTTGGGTTTTTTTTTCTAATACCTTATGTGTGCAGTTCTTACCAGCTTGCAAAAACTCTTTAAAATGGAATCCCCGAATATGTCTGTGAAATGCATTCTTTTCTGAGACAGACTGTCATGGGAGCTATTTAGAGCCTACATCATGCTGTTTGAGGGCTGAATGCTGCACTTTTCTGAGCATATTCTTAACTTAAACAGCAAAAGGCTGCAAGGTTGCTGAGTATTTCCAGACCCAGGCAATTCGTCAGTGAACTGTAGATCTTCAGGGTTTTCTCTTGCACTAGGAGCCCTCCAGAAGCACCACTGGAATTTCCAGAACGAGTCCTGAACATGTTGAAGCCCCTGGCAGGACCCTGGGTTCCCTGGCATCCAGGAAAGTCCTTTTCTCAAGGTTCAAATGACTCCTGCCCTACACCTGGGTTAAAATATTTGGAATTCCTATAAGCTAATATAATAATGAGGAAACCTCTAGGTTTCAAAGATCCCAGTTCAAATATAAACATCAGGAAAGCGAGGGAGTCAGTCTCCTGGGTTTGCAATTCATTACAGATGTGCAATTCTTGGGGTCCATGGGGGCATACGAAGTCCTTCTCTCACTGCGGGGAGACACAGGCTGGGGGAGAAAAGAGGAGCGCTTCCCAGGAAACTCAATTCAGCCAGGTAACGCAGTATCTGGGTTGGATCTCTTAGTGCTTGATGCAGCAAGAGGGTTCCCATGGTAATTCCCTGAGGTTAACCAGCTGTGACAGGGGAAAGTGATAGCCATATGATTCATGAATGTGTATAACCAAACTGTCCCAGGCAAGGTTCACAGGGTCACATAGAGACCAGTGTCTGAGGTCGGATTTCAGGCGGCGCGCATGTGCTGTCCTGTAAGCAGGCTGAAAAAGAAGCAGTAAGTGTTGGCTTGAATAATACCCCCCATCCCTGATTCAACACCAGTTAGGAAGGAATTTGCAGGGGCACAAGACGGAGAAGTGGTGTTTCGTTTTTGTTTTGTTTTTTCTTTCCTTTCCTGTCACATGAGAATGGACTAGAAGAAAAATAGAGGGCTCATAATTTTACTTGGATCTCACTGAGTGTAGGCTGGTATCATTTAATTTATTTGGATCTTATGGGACGTCTCAGATTCACAACTGATTTACCTGGCTTGCTCAGTGATTATTTTAAAACTTGAATGATGGATGGTAACATTCCATGGTTCACGGTGGGATGAATTTAGAAGGGGAAACAATGACCCATGGTGTAAGCCAGAGGCACGTCAAAATCAGAATCTGGACTAATTAAAATAACTTCCTCTTGAATCTCAGATTACCTTGGGAAAGTGTATGATTTTCTGTACCAGCATTTCAAAACATTGGAGCTTCCGCGATGCCTTCTTGACTTAATTCCAAATGCATTACCTCCTACAGATAGAACATGAGAGCAGAAATTGACTTTGTAAATAGTATAGATCAAATGAGGCCCCGTGACTTACTCTCCCAGGCTAAAAAGTTGTCCAACCAAGACCCGAATATCAGAAAGCCGGGCTTTGTCGTCGAACAAGTTTCCTTAGTGTTCCCTCCCTCTGGCCACCCAAACTGCTAAATCTGGTGCTGATATATTTATCAAATGGATTCTACTGCGGAGTCATTCAGTCTTATATTTTATTCCTTCTCTTACAAATAGCACAGCCAAGAAATGTCGATATTGCATTGTCCACACTGTTATTTACTTGTCACATCACGTGAAGCACGTACAAAATTGAAGAAGTCACTTTTTATAGTGTTTTTATAGTGCTAGGTCTAGAAATCTTAGTAGACAGGTTTATAAACGCTTGTGATTTTTTTAAGTCTACTTTTAATATAAGAAACTGCAATTCAAGCCAGTTGTCAAAAAACTTGTTTTCCTATAGGCACAGGCTTAGAATAAACTGAAACCAGATTGAGGCAGGTTTATCAGCTAAATTTGAGAGGCGTTGCTGGTCTAATTTTAACATGTTTTTACTCTGACAGTTAAGTTGGTGAATTCTTTGCTCTTAAACAGATTCTATTAAGAGTTATATATTACTTGAGATTGTTTAAGCCAGCATAGGTTTTACCCTGTATTTTCTTAAAGATTTTTTTTTAGGGGCGCCTGGGTGGCACAGCGGTTAAAGCGTCTGCCTTCGGCTCAGGGCGTGATCCTGGCTTTATGGGATCGAGCCCCGCATCGGGCTCCTCCACTGGGAGCCTGCTTCTTCCTCTCCCACTCCCCCTGCTTGTGTTCCCTCTCTTGCTGGCTGTCTCTCTGTGTCAAATAAATAAATAACAATCTTTAAAAAAAAAGATTTTTTTTTTTAAATTTTTAAGTAATCTCTACACCCAACGTGGGGCTCAAACTTACAACCCCGAGATCAAGAGTCACATGCTTTTCCGACCGAGCCAGCCTGGCACCCCCTCCTGTATCTTCAGTTAGTCTCACAATTGGTAGGGAAAGGTCCTGGTTAATAATATGAGACAATCTCTTTTTCTTTTTAATTCATTTCTGGATTTTGTTTTCAAGTCCTGTTCTATTTTTGCTTGTATAGGAATTACGGAATGCTTTTTATCCTTTTTCGGACAATGGAAATTCTACTCACGTTCCCAGACTATTTTCAAATACTACTTCCTTTGTCAGGCATTATTGATTTCTACCCTTCCACAGGTATCAGAAGAAATTCCTTTCTCTTCCATAGTCTTTTTTTTTAAGATTTTATTTTTTTAAATTTTTAAAAAAGATTTTATTTATTTATTTGACAGAGAGAGACACAGCGAGAGAGGGAACACAAGCAGGGGGAGTGGGAGTGGAAGAAGCAGGCTCCTAGCCTGACGTGGGGCTCGATCCCGGAACTCCAGGATCACACCCTGAGCCGAAGGCAGATGCTTAATGACTGCGCCACCCAGGGGCCCCAGATTTTATGTATTTATTTGACAGAGAGACAGCGAGAGAGGGAACACAAGCAGGGGGAGCACCAGGCAGAGGGAGAGGGAGAAGCAGGCTTCCCACTGAGCAGGGAGCCCGATGTGGGGCTCGATGTGGGGCTCGATGTGGGGCTCGATGTGGGGCTCGATCCCAGAACGCCGGGATCACGCCCTGAGCCGAAGGCAGACGCTTAACGACTGAGCCACCCAGGCGCCCCTCTCTTCCGTAGTCTTAAACCTGTTTCATTACACATCTACTCCAGTACTTAATTTAAATCTGCCTTCTGAGTGTTGCGTATTTGTTGAGCACCTACTATACGCTAGACCCTGGTCTAGGCCCAGGTATAGAACACTGAACATAATCTCCAGTCTCGTGGAGATTATATTCTAGTGGGTGCAGGCAGACAATAAATGAATTCGTATTAAGAGAAAGACAAAGCTAGGTAAGGGAGGTAGGGACTGCTGGAGAGAGATGTGTTACCTTTTTTTTTTTTTAATTGGGTGGTTGGGGAATGCTTTGCTGGGAAGGTGACGTTTGAGCAAAAATCTGAAGGAAGGGTGGGAGTGAGCCCTGCAGTTATTTGGGGGAATAGTATTTCAAGCCCAGGGAAGAAGAAGTACAAAGGCCCTAAGGCAGAACTGTGCTCGGCTTGTTTGAGGAACAAACAAGGAAAAACAATGATGTGGAGGGAGTGAGGAGGAAAGAGGGAGGAGATAAGATCAGACTAGGAGCAGGGTTGGATTTTTATTCGGGGTGGAATGCAAAGTCCCTGGAAGGTGTTGAGCTGAGGCGTGACAGAGCTGCAGTGCTGAGAACAGACTGCTGGCAGGCAGAGGGAGAAGAGGAGATAATGGCGGCTCCCACTGGGAAGGAGTGAGAAGAGGTCAAATTCTGGATGTATTTCGAAGCTAGGGAAGAATGGGAGAATTGACGGATTGGACTTGGAGTGTCAGAAATCGAGGACGGCTCCAAAGTTTCTGCCCTGAACAGCTGGAAAAATGGAATTGCCAAATATCAAGATGGGAAAAGAAGGAGCAGGTGAAGAGGGCAAGATGAGGAGGGGTTTGTTGTTGTTGTTGTTGTTAATTATTTTTTTTAAAGATTTTATTTATTTATTTGACAGAGATAGAGACAGCCAGCGAGAGAGGGAATACAAGCAGGGGGAGTGGGAGAGGAAGAAGCAGGCTCATAGCGGAGGAGCCTGATGTGGGGCTCGATCCCAGAACGCCGGGATCACGCCCTGAGCCGCCCTGAGCCGAAGGCAGATGCTTCACCAACTGTGCCACCCAGGCGCCCCTGTTGTTAATTTTTTTTTATCTTAAAAAATAATTTTGAGGGGCGCCTGGGTGGCTCAGTTGGTGAAGCATCTGCCTTCGGCTCAGGTCATGATCTCGGGGTCCTGGGATCGAGCCCCACATTGGGCTCCCTGCTCAGCAGCGAGTCTGCTTCTCCCTCTCCCTCTGCCTCTGTGAGCTTCCTCTTACTCTCTCTTAAATTTATTTATTTGACAGAGATAGAGACAGCCAGCGAGAGAGGGAACACAAGCAGGGGGAGTGGGAGAGGAAGAAGCAGGCTCCCAGCGAAGAAACCTGATGTGGGGCTCGATCCCAGGACCCCAGGATCACACCCTGAGCTGAAGGCAGACGCTTAACAACTGAGGCACCCAGGCGCCCCTAAAAAATATTTTTAATTGAAATATCATATTCTAACAGAAAAATAGTCATTGACTTTTCACAAATTGACTTGCCCTGAAACCTGCATCCAGATCAAGGAATAAAACACGGTCACAGGCACAGAAGTAGTGATTTCAAGTAGGTATTTGGATAGCAGGTCTGTTGTTAGGGGAGATATAAATTTGAGATTTGTCAGCATAGAGATGGTAGTTAAAGCCACGAAACAAGATGAAATCACCTAGGAAGTGGGTGCGGATAGAGAAGAAGTTTGAGGACAAAGAAAGCTGTGGGAACTTATAACATCTAATGATTGGGGAGATGAAGAGGACACAGTAAAGGAGTTTGAGAAGGAGCAGATAGTGAAGAAGGACACACCAAGAGAGAGTGAGGAGAGAGGAAGAACATCTAAGTACATGAATTCTGCTAGATATTGGGGTTAAAGCAGTGAACAAGATCGACCATGTCCCTGCCCTCAAGGAGCTTATGTCAAGTAAGGTATACAGACAGGTAAAAAAAAAAATCATCTATCTATCTATCATCTATCTATCTATCTATCTATCTATCTATCTATCTATCATCTATCTATCTATCTATCTTCTATCTATATATCTATCTATCATCTCATTATAAAGTATAAAACAGGCTCCGAAGAAAAAGCACAGTGACAGGGCGCTTGGGTGGCTCAGTCGGTTAAGCATCTGCCTTCGGCTCAGGTCATGATCCTGGGGTCCTGGGATGGAGTCCCGCATGGGGCTCCCTGCTCAGTAGGGAGCCTGCTTCTCCCTCTGCCTGCCACTCCCCCTGCTTGTGCTCTCTCTTTCTCTGTCGGATAAATAAAATCTTTGAAAAAAAAAAAAGAAAAAGCACAATGAAAATATTTATGGGGGGATCTGATTTAGTTAGGAATGGCTTTTCTGAGGAAGTGATATTTAAGTTGAAGCTTGAGCGGCAGAAAGGGATTATCCAAGATAAAATGTGGGGGATGTATGCATTTGCTAGGGCCGCCATAATGAAATACCATAAACTGGGTGGCTTAAAACTGCAGGATTTTATTCTCTTACAGTTCCGGCAGCTAGAAGTCAGAAATCAAGGTGCAGCAATGTCATGCTCTCACTCTGAAGACTCTAGGGACTCTAGGGAAGCATCCTTTCTGGCTTCTTCCAGCTTTTGGTAGCCCCAGGCACTCACTGGCATGTGGCAACATCCCTCCAATCTCTGATTCTGAGCACACATGAATTTGGGGGGGGGGGGCACTATGCAATCCATTACAGAAGGTGACCAGAAGAAATAATACATTCGAAGCAGTGATGTGCTGGAGCTGGTTCGAACCCACTCTGAAGAGCTGATTGTTAAGTCTTTAGCAATTTTGTTATCTGGTTCACTTGGCGTCAGTAGCTTGAAACTGACCACCATGGGAATATTTACACCGTGGAAACTGCCAAATGCTACAAATGAGGTTTAGTTTGTTTGTTTTGTTTTTTTTTTCTGGAGAGGTGGGTTTTTTTTGTTTTTTTGTTTTTTGTTTTTTGCTTTTTAAGTTTTTATTTTAATTCCAGTTAGTTAACATTCATTATTGTATTAGTTTCAGGTGTACAATATAGTGATTCAACACTTCTGTACGTCACCTGGTGCCCATCACCTATTTCCCCCATCCCTCCACACCTCCCCTCTGGGAACCATCAGTTTGTTCTCTATAGTTAAGTGTCTGTGTCTTGGTTTGTCTGGAGAGGCAATTGGTAAACATTCAACCAGTATACCATGGGTTTGAAGACCTTGAGTCCAAAAGAAAGCTGTGTCTAGTAGGGCTGGACCATAATGAAGTGTGGCACAGACGAAGGTATACAGGGCCTTGAATACCATGGCCAGGTTTCTGGATTTTAACCCAAGTACAGCTGGGGTTTATCTGAGAATTTTAATCAGGAGAGTGGCGGGATCAGATTTATGTTATTGCTCTGGTTGTTTATATGCCCGTCTTTCCTACCAGAGAGCAAATTCCTTGAGAAGGATTTTTTAGTCATTGTTTTTCTGCATCCCTCATGAAATTTTGCGCATCAAAGACATTTGATAAATGCTAGTTCATGTAAACAGGGTTTTATAAATACCACACCGACTGGCAAAAACAATGGTTAGTGAAGCCAGCGAACTCGATCAATCATGAGTATGTCGCGGAGGAACCACGGGACAGTTCTGTCATTACACATGTCATCCATTTAGCAGACATACATTCTGAATTTTCCGTCTACAAGCACGGGGGTGGCGGGGGTTGAGTGGGTGGGGATATGGCAGTAACAAATACACAATCTTACCTGTAACTTGGAATCTTGTAGAAAATGCAACAAAAGCCTGTCAGAGCCCCTTTGTGATTAAATGTGTGACAAGTTGAACATGAGAGGGGATCTTGAATTTGGGGGGTTTGGGGACGTTCCGGCAGTAAGCACAATTGTTAGACAAAGTATTACCAGCTGAAGTGTGTTCTGAGCTCAATATTGCCCCCTTAAAAGGGTGCTAAGCAGACTTAGAGGAAAGAGGAAGCTGAAGGACTTTGTGACTTTGAAATGACCTTGGAGGCCTGTTACACCCTCCGCATGCCCACATCCACTATTTCTGTCACCTTTGTCCCTGTGGGCTGAGATAGGCAGAATTCTAAGATGGCTTCCAATGAACCTCACCTTTGTATAATCTTCTCCCCTTTGAGGGTGGTTGAAACCTGTGAATATGGGATATTAGGCCTCTGCTGATGTTATGTTATATAGCAAAAGGGAGATTATCCTGGGTGGGCCTGACCTAATCAGGTATTCCCTTTAAAAGCAGAGTGTCCTCTGGCTGGTGGCAGAAGAGGAAGGCAGAGATTTGAAACACAAGGATTCAGGGCACTGTTGCTGGCTTGAAGGTGAAGGGGGCAGTGTGAGAAAGAATGTAGGTGAATTTCTAACAGGGGAACGTAGCCCCCAGTTGAGAACAAGCAAGGAAATGAGGACCTCAGTCCTAGAGCTGCAAGGAACTGAATTCTGCCAACAATTAGAATGAGCTTAGAAGTGGATTTGCTCCCGAGTCTCCAGACAGGACTCCAGGCAGGCCAACAGCTGGATTTCAACCATGTCACACCGTAAGCACAGAACCAGCCACCCTATGCCTGACTTCTGACCTACAGAACTGTGAGATACTAAATTTGCATTGTTTTAAGCTGCTGTTCCATTTGTAGTAATTTCTTACCTAACCAGAGAACTCGTACCAGGGCCTCCGCTTTGGAATGCTGGCTCAAGAACAGTGAAGACGGGAGCCTGGGTGGCTCCGTCGGTTAAGCGACTGCCTTCAGCTCAGGTCATGATTCCCTGGGTCCTGGGATCGAGTTCCACATCAGGCTCCCTGCTTGGAGCCTCTCCCTCTGCCTGCTGCTCCCCTGGCTTGTGCTCTGTCTCTCTCACTCTCTCAAATAAATAAATAAAATCTTAAAAAAAAAAAGAATAGCGAAGACAAAATTTCTTTCACTTACCCTGCTGAAGCAAGGTGACAAAAGCTCAGTGCTAGTTTGCAGAGCAGGAGCTGACCACAGAGAAGTGTCTATGAGGCACCAGAGGCTCCTACGGGGGCAGGAATGACATTATTACAAGGTGTTATTCATATGATTACGACTTCGCAACTGTCCCGTGAATTCAAATTGCGTTTATGGTACTCTGTATTCTTATGTGAGGTGCTATTACAAATAGCAAGCATGCCGTGCTGTGGACCTGGTAGGCGTTGGGGCAAATCCTGGCCATGGGAAAAGAAACTGCCCGAAATGCTGCATCATGCTCTTTGACAATCTAAGTTGTTCTCTTAGAATACAGTTTTTCTCTTTTTGCAGGTTAGGCAGGTACTCTGGCGGGTGTGGGGCCTTGAATAGAAGCAGCAGCTTGCACAACGGAAGCCTAGTGAGAAAAAGAGAACGGCAATACTTCCAGAGATTTCCATTCGGTGCACAGGGGCATTCTCTATAAAGAGAATTTCTGACGCAGTGAGACGTGGTTGTGGCTCGTTTTACTGGTAGCTATTGACATAAGTGGCTTTCTGAAGTAGAGCTGGTGACTGATAGGTGCTGTCGGGGCAGGAGACCTTCCTCTGGTCCTTCTAGCTGGACACCTATTAGTTGTTTCATTTCCTTCCGAGTCTCCCTAAAGATACTTTCTGATTCAGATTTCGTGCTTCTTAGCTTCGTTTACTTAAGGTTGGGTCTCTCTAGAAGACATAGAATCTTGTTCGATTCTACGTAAAATCAATGCATGTTGGGGGGGTGGGCGCGCAGATGGCAGGGAATGGCTTACAGGGAACCGGTAAAGGAAACAGAAGCATCTGCCCTTTTCTCCCGTGTGGATGTCCTTGAAAAATAGTATAATAATCTTATAATAATACCTTTCCTTTATATAGTACTTTTGAATCAAAAACATTTATTATCGGGGCGCTTGGGTGGCACAGCAGTTAAGCGTCTGCCTTCGGCTCAGGGCGTGATCTCAACGTTATGGGATCGAGCCCCACATCAGGCTCTTTCACTATGAGCCTGCTTCTTCCTCTCCCACTCCCCCTGCTTGTGTTCCCTTTCTCGCTGGCTGTCTCTATCTCTGTCAAATAAATAAATAGAATCTTTAAAAAAAAAATTTATTATCGCCATTGGACCTATACATGAACAGTGAAAATCAATAACTTCCCATTGCAAAGAAATAGATCTGGGCAAATATCTAAAACAAGATACGTGAATGAGAAGAGAATTAGCACAGCAAAGCACCGATGGTGCAGAGGAGGGAGAAGAGGAGGAGGATTTTAGAAGGCCGGATGGGAGAGAACTTGCTGGATGTGTACCAAGGGTCTTTATTTTCAAATTTGTGTGGTTTGGGGCACCCGAGTGGCTCAGTCAGTTAAGCATCTGCCTTTGGCTCAGGTCATGATCCCCAGGGCCTGGGATCGAGCCCCACATGGGGCTCCCCGCTCAACAAGGAGTTTGCTTCTCCCTCTCCCTCTGCCCCTCCCCCAGCTTGTGAACTCTCTCTCTCTCAAATAAATAAATAAAATCTTTAAAAATAAATAAATAAATAAAATTTGTGTGTGTATTTTTTTTTTTCATTTCAAGTACCTTCCAGAGCAGGCTGAGAAGGAAGGCCGCCTCCCCCTTGATAAATTCTAAGGGGCAAAATGAATTTTATTAATTAAATCTAAAATGTTTTTTGCAGAAAATATTTCACGGTGGTGTAGGGGAGGAAAAACTGTTTCCCCTCCACCCTCCTAGGTCCACTGGCCAAGGCCTGTGAATCAAGTTGATAAAAGAACCGATGAATAGGAGAAAAGAGAGTTTTAATTACATATGTGCGCACAGGGGTTCACAAAGAAAAACGTGGCTCAAGGAGGCAGCCAAATGATTGAGGTTTATATGCCATCTGAGGCAACACAATGGAAAGGGGGCTTGGGGCTTCTGGGCTGGGGAGGTGAGTTATGGGAAGGTAAGGGGAGGAAATACAGGGTAAACAAGGCTTGTCTTGTAAACAAGTAAGCGTCTCTCCAGTGAGGAGTTGTCTCGGGAGGAGTAGCTCTCTTCCTGGTGGGAGACATCTTGACACATGGAAATTTCCTTTATAAATGTAAATTTCCTTTACAAAAGGGAAAATTTGTACTCTATTTTTAGGCAGTGAGGGGGAGGTAAAGAGCTTCTCCTGTGTCTGCCGGTTCTCCATTGCCTTTGGTTGAAAATAATTCTTCTGTCAGAGGCACGTCTTGGGGTAGCATATTTTGATCTCTTCAGTGGGTACATAGCAAGTTTTGTTTAGAAGTGGCTTTTTTGGTGTCACTTATTTTGCAAATTATTTTCACATATTTTTGCCTCTTTAAGTTAGAGATAGAAGGAAAAAACAATCAATTTATAGCAATATTCCTCTGTTCATTACGTGAGGTGAGATGTATCTGAGGGAACACTTGAGCAGGGACAGAACAGATCCAGGTCAGTTCATTCAGCAACTAACAGCTGAGCCCGCAGTACAGATAAGGTCCCCGCCTTCATGGAATTCACAGTCTCAGGGAGAGGAGACAGATTTAAGACATGAAACTTAGATAATTTAAGGTGGTAAAGAGGGTCAGAATACACCACCCCCAAATATGCCACTTTGGCGTAAGGATTATTTTGAGCTGAAGGCAATTGAGAAACAGGAGACACGGGAGGAACTCTCTGCCCTCCCCCTTTCTGCCTAAAAGCAGGGCAAAAATTTCCATCTGTCATGGTGTCTACTTCTTACACACCAGGAAGAAGAGAACAATCCTTCATCACCAGAGTTGACTCTCATCCCTGGAGATGGCACTGACTTGAGTTTGCATAATGAACTGTACAAAACAGCTCTTATCTACCATTAGTTTCCCCCGTATACTTACCTTCCCACAGTTTACTGCCCTTAGGAACCCAAATCCCTTCTCCTTTGTTGGGTCACTTTTTCACAAATTATCATTCCTTTGCTCATAATGGTGTATAAGCCCCTGGGTCTAATCACCACTTTGGAGTTTTCACTTCTTTTCCATATAGCTTCCCCCTCTCTGCCACACACACAGAAAATTAAAAATATCAATTAAATCTGTATTTTTTTTCTCCTGTTAACTGTCTTTTGTCACTTTAATTCACAGGCTTTGAGTACTGAACCTAAAAGGGTAGAGGAAATGCTTTCTCCTCCCCTGCATTGGCGATAACAGTTACAAAGAAAATAAAAGAAAGTAATGAGATAGGGGATTGAGGAAAGTGACTTTAGGGAAGGTAGTGAGGGAAGGCTTGTCTGAGGAGATGACATCTTAGTTGAGACCTGTAAGGTAATTAGGCACAGGTCATATCAAGACCTCAGGAAAAGCATTCCAGGCAGAGGGAATAGTGAGTGAAATATCTCTGGGTTAGATGTCAGTCTGGAGTATTCAACAGGCAGAAAGAGAAGGCCAGGGTGGCTGGAGTGGACTGCGCTAGGGCAAGAGTTGAACTAGATGAGGTCAGAACCGTTGGCAAGGGCCAGATGTGCTGCATCTTGTAGGGCAGTGGTTCCCAAACTTGAGTGAGCCTCGAACTCACCTGGAGGACTTGTTACACTTACTACAGGTTCTTGGGCCTCATCCCCAGAGTTTTTGATTCCGGGTATCTGGGGCGGGTCTCAGAATTGGCATCTTGGAAGGACCTGGACTCTTTTTTTTTTTTTTTAAGATTTTATTTATTTATTCGACAGAGATAGAGACAGCCAGCGAGAGAGGGAACACAAGCAGGGGGAGTGGGAGAGGAAGAAGCAGGCTCATAGTGGAAGAGCCTGATGTGGGGCTCGATCCCACAACACCGGGATCACGCCCTGAGTCGAAGGCAGATGCCCAACCGCTGTGCCACCCAGGCGCCCAGGACCTGAGCTCTTATCCTACTTCACTACACCTTGAGTGAAACCACGGATGTCACCGAGCCTCAATTTCCTACTTGAATATTAAACATCAGAAAAAAAAAAAAAAACTCCGTAGGGTGTTAATCGATCTCATCTACGTGCTAGAACAGGGAAAATTTAAACTCTTAGGATTGGTGACAAAGATTACATTTCTGGGTTGCAGACAAAGGAGATCCCAAACGTAGTTGTGGAATGTGCTAAATGAAAGAAGGACACAGAATAAAGAGGAGCCATGGAGAGTTGCAGGCAGGCATGATTTTTAAAAAATTAAATTTAAGGTAAAAAATATTTGTTAAATGGAGGGCCCAACGTGGGCCAGAGGTTAGATTTTTAGGCCAAACTTGAATGCCTTAATCTTGAATACACTTATTCATAGAGCTGTGTGACTTTGATCTTTGAGGAAATAAAACACTCTGTTAAAGGCTCAAAAGACTTTTGTCAGAGGAGACCAGTAAGCAACTCTTAAAGCCTTTTTGAAGTGGAAATGATTTGAACTACCCAATATTTTACCCGTCAGGGGAGAGGGTTTGGAGAGGCTCACCCTAGGGGCTGTCTTGGACTGTACCCTGAATGCTGATAACAGCTGGGAATTTAACCTAAAGGTTTTTGAGCATAATGTGTGTGTACGGGAAGAGTCAATATTTATTTAATTTTAAGTAACACAATTGAGAAAGACTGGAGGTAGAAAAGAGGTTGTGCATGCAGGCGTGCTCGTGTGTGTGTGTGTGTGTGTGTGTGTGTTCACATGTACCCAGAATATTACTGTTTCTGGTCTGATAGCAGTCAGAAGAAATCTACTCAATCCATGGAGAAGTTGAAGATGAGGGCAGAAGTTAAAGCCTCTTCTTAAATGGCTTGACACCAGTCCTCACACATTTCCAAGGGCGGAGAGACCAACAACCTTATAGTTTTACATTTAAGCCATCCTTCTGTGCCTTGGTTTTGTAACAGCCGAGTAGTAACCCCTGTGTTTTATGTTTGAACTGTTTGAAATGAGAACCTGAGACCGGAGAAACTTTTCTGAAAATTTCCAAGGAAAGAGCAGACTCCTATCTCATAGGAATAGTGTCTGTGTCATGCTTTGTGGGTGTGGGTTAAATCAGAGTTTCTAGATGTATCCACAGTGGTCTGCTAAATCCTCCTTCCCTCATATTCTCAAGAGAAGGGACAGGGTTGGAGAAGGCTTTACTTGGGTAGCCCTTATTGGAATTCAAATCCTGGGAACCTGTCACACTTTCAACTCTGATCAATTAACGGGGATTAATGAGATGGACACCTAGAGTTGGTGAGGTGCAAACCCAGAAGGGAAAGAAAAGAGGCGATGTCAGAAGTGATGAGCTGGTGCCAAAGGGCAGACTTTAGCTTGGAGCCCCGTCCTTCACCCCAGATGCCGCAGGCCCTACATGATGGTGGGGGAGAGTTTGGGTAGGACTCAGGTTACTTAGACTAGAAACTGGGTCCATTGTAGGGTCCTCTTGATGGACCTTTTTAATGTATAGAATAAATACCTACATGTTCTTTTGACATTTCTCTCATGTGTCCAACAGCTACAGAATGGGTTTTTTCCCCTCGGGGAGATTGTCCTGGAGGACTCATTCTTCTCATGCCTTCTCTCATTTCCCTTCCTGCTCTCAGGACACCATGGAGGAGATGGTCTTTCCTGGATAGAAAATGTGCAATTCAGGTACTGCTGACAAACCAGGGAGACAGTAGACAAGGAGCTTGGTCTATGGAATCAGAGTTGGATCAAAAGTTGAGCTCTGTGCTTACAAGGTCTAGAACATTAGGCGCTCTTGTATCAGTTAGGGTTAGGACAACAAAACAGAACTTACTCTTGGTATTTCAATCAAAAAGGGTGACAACACAGAGACTTAGGTGCTTATAGGAAGGTTGGAAGGGTGGCTCTCAGATCCACTGCTAGCTTCAGAGACTCGGGAGGCTGCTTCAGGCGTCTGGGAAAGGAATCGCAGGAGACACCACCCAGAGTCATGGCTGCCGGTAGCATCATGGCGGGTGATTAGCACAGAAACTCATGGAGGCTAATGAAAAAAAAAATCCTATCTTTTGACACATAGAGGTCTACCTGATGAGGGAACGAGGGAACGGAAGGCAAGCTGAAGACAAAGCAGAAGCTGACACCCTGCAAACCCCCCCCAAGGGATGTATGCAACATTCCTCAGACACTCCTGGCTGCCCTAAAGGACAAAGAAATAGTCCTTACTACCTACAGCCCATTGACAAGTCCTTGAAACAGGCATGGTGACATTTCTGTAGGAACTCAGCTGCCTTGATGTTAATACTTTGCTGGGGGCAAAAGGCAGTCTTAGCCTGACCCCCTCCCCTCCACCAAGATCCTGTAAGTCTACTTTAACGTATAAAAATTCCTTTGGAAACTTCCTTTATCTCTAACCCCCCCCAAGTTATATATTGGCAATCATCCCCAAGCATATGACCCACCGATATACATCTGAAGGGTCTCATGACTAAGGTTTTATTAGACGGTAATAAATGACCCTTTCCCAACAGTAGCTAGCCCCCTCAAGGTCCTGGAGACCTTGCTTCCAAAATTCCTTAGAGACTTACGCTATCCCTAACCCCCTCCCAACTTGAGGGTATATAATGGGCCATTCCTCACAACCCCGGTGCAGCAGCTCTTTCTGCCCACGGGTCCTGTCTCCGTGCTTTAATAAACCACCATTTTGCACCAAACACGTCTCAAGAATTCTTTCTCAGTCGTCGGCTCTGGACCCCACCCCGCTGAACCTCAATTATAGTCCCCAACCTCATCAGTCTACCTCCCGGTGCCTTTCCTTCACCTTCCAAATTCTGTGCATCTCCGTTTCATTAGGGGAACCTAAAATGAATCCAGAATCCTGTTGGCAAGGAAGCCTGGGAAATGTGGTTCCCAGACTTCTGACCCCTGAAAACCAAGAGAGGATAGAAGAAGGTGCAAAGAAGTGGTGAGTGCCGGTGTACTCCATGTCTGGCACAGCAAGGCATTATATCCTTGAGCCTATGTCATCATCAGTAAAATAGAGAGCCTACTATCCAGGACTGCAGCTCTCACCAAAAAATGTATGCAGAGCGATCAATACAGAGTTCCAAGACCATTTGTCCCTTTTCCGGAAAATCATCATGTGATTATAGAAAACCAAAACACTTTTTGGAAGGAAAGCAGACAAAAGAACTTTTGTGCTACTTAATTATTATTATTATTTTTAAATATAAGAATAATGAAGGCAGTCAGAGCATGCCACCCCAAAATACAGAAGGCAACTGAGAATGACCAGACACAAGACAAACTCTCTGCCTTCTCTTTCTTTACCAGGAAGGGCAGGAAAATTCTTAATCACTGGAGACAACTCTAGACTCTTATCAGCCCAGAGATGATACCAGAGGCATTACTAACTAGTCCAATTTTCCATTCGTTTCCCCATATATTTGCCTTCCCGCAATTTGCTGCCTCCCAAAACTCGAAGTCCGTATCCTTTGTCACTTCTCTAAAATATTTTGTTCTTTTGTTAAGATGCTGTGTAAGTCCAAGTTCTAATCATCTCTTTGAGTTCTTACTTAATAATACTCATTACTGAGTATTCTTGTGTATATGTACAATGCTCATGTTAATAAACTGTTTTCTCTTGTTAATCTGCCTTTTGTCAATCCAATTCGCAGAGCCCCAGTCCAAGAACCTAAGAGGGTCAAGGAAAAAAGTTAAGTTTTTCCTCTTCTAGGACAATAAATGCTGATTATAAAAATTTTGAACATAGCAAAAAAGACAAAATGCACTGGACAGTAAAGGAGGTGGTATTATTCAGGCCATAGCAAGAGGAAGAATGTTCATTAATTAGAAACATCTCAACGAAGAAAGAGAACACTTGAGGTTTTACAGAGGCAAGTGATCAAGGGTGTCATGGGGCAGGTGGGCAAGGAATCTTCTGGGAGTCATCAGGAGTCATGAGGAAAGGTGGAGGTGGGTCTTATCTCTGAATACCAAGGATAGGGGGGTCCTTTGCATTTGCTCTTTCCTGGAAAAGGAGGGGGGATTTCTTAGCCATTGTTGCTTCCTGGGAGCCCAGGGCTCAGTAAAATTTAATGTGGTCAGTGCCCCCCCCTTTTGTTGAAGGCGAATAGCATGAGTCACTTAACAACTCAGGGGTGATCATAAACCCGAGTGGAGGAAGCAGGGTCTAAGAAATAGTCTTTCCAGGACTCTTGTTGCCATTGTTCCTGTAAACCCAGTTAAACCATCAGTTGAGATTTGCTGGCCAAGGTAATTGTTTTAGGATCCTGGACATCAGGCATTTCAAAAGAGGGTTGCCTGAAGTGAAAAAGAAAAACACCGATATAAAAACAAAAAACAAAAAAACCCACAACTAGATCCCCAAAAATGGGTGGAGGAAAATCTTTAGCTCAGGGGTCAGGAGAATCGTAGATGTTTGACTTATTTCTTGGTTGGCACCTTGAACGTGATTATCAATTGTAAAGGTTACCAACTGTAAAGCTGTCAGAGAAGTTTGGGGGAACAAATGGATAGTAGTTGCTTCCCACTACTACTCATGCACCCTCTCTGGAGGCCAGAATTCTGTGAGCACCAGTCAGGCAGCACAGCTCTCTGACCTTCCGGAAGTTCTTAAGTCAGTATGTTTGTACTCTTGGTCATGTTGTCCAGTCTTGGTTACCACTCCTATCACGATATGCATGACCTGAGCATTTCACTGGACTTCTTTAGTGGTCCAGACAGTGGCCTGGTCTGTTGCAATGGTGAGTCTTTCCAGGTTTATATCAAGTCTTCGTGATTTAGCTTGCAAGGTTTCTTTAGGTCCTGGGGGGGAAAGGCCAGCTGCAAGGGAGTCCAGAGTCTCAACAGTCAGCGTCTTTGGGCAGTCAGGTTTTAGTTCGTGGTGACTCTGAGGCAGGACGGAAAGAGATTGATTGGAAATGTGAGTTTGGAGCGTTGTAGCCAGATGCTGAAGAAAACCGGAAGAATCGACAATTTAGCAAGAATGGATACTTTGGGCAAAGTAACAGGATCCAGTCCAATTTGCAGGTAGGAACTAACATTGTTTTTTCAAAATGGAGAAGAAGTCAACGAAATCTCTGTCAGACAAGATAGACTTTGTAGATCTATCAATTACCTGCAATTTACAAAGAGACGCGAAATAGTTCGTTGAGGACGAATGGGGCCACAGTCTGACAGACTAGAAGTGTGTGCTAGAAACAAGGCGGAGATCTCTACTGAAACAAAATTTGTCTCTGCAGTTGAGAATTATTCCCTTACCGATTCTATGAACATTTGTTATATAGTTGAGACCATAATGAATTTTCAGTCCAGTATTTCAATTTGTTTTTTATGTGCTTTCCCCTCCTCCATTGGAAAGGAATTCTTTGGAAGGGGAAAATGTTAGATATGTATAGAATGACACATCACTCTGAAAACAGAAATCTATTTTCAACGCCAAAAAAATTAGCAAACAAGGTTTAAAGATCAACAGGATATAAATTGGGAAATTTAGAGAGGAAGGAAATGATACCACAAAATGCCAAATATTTATGTAACGGACTCTCGCAAGTGATTTTTCACATATTTATTTTTGCATCCCTCCAGCAGGAACATAGACATCAGCACTGAGGAGCCCTTTATTGAAGTACAGGAATGAGTGTGTTTTGATCCTAATTAGAAACAGAGTTTCGTCTGCCTCAGTGAGAGGAGAAACTAAAGAAACACAGCATTCTTTGTTCCTGCTAATTTGATGTTATGATTCATTGCGAGGTTGGAAAACTGTGCCCCTTGGGCCAAACCCAACTTTGGGGGAGAAAAAAAACCCCAACTTTTTTCTCTACCCTCTTAGGTTCTGTCATTGGAGGCCTGCAAATTAAATCGATGAAAGGTGGATTATCATTGATTCACAGAGGTACTCAGTAGTTCACAGCAAAACGTGATTCAGAGGGAAGTTAGAATTTGGAGCTTATATGTAATCTCAGTGGGGTATGGGGAGGAGCAGAGGCCCTTAGAAGAAGAGGGGGAGATACGGTAGTGTTGTGGCCATGTCTGTTTGGGTGTGGTGTCACCTTCTCCTCTCCTAGAGAAGAGAAGATGAGAGTTGTTCCCAGGAAGGGGATTAAGACAGTTGAGCTCTTAAGATCGGGAGGCTTTGCTTTTAGCCTATAGAAGATTCCAGGAACTCAAATGCCTTTCACTCAAAATAATTCTTATGTCAAAGTGGACTATTTTGGGGTGATATCCTGATCCCTTCTACGATCTGCTTTTATAAATAAAGCTTTATTGGAATACATCCATGCCCATTTAGTTATACATTGTCTATGGCTGCTTTGGCCATAAGAGT
Source organism: Ursus arctos (assembly GCF_023065955.2). Classification (NCBI taxonomy): domain Eukaryota; kingdom Metazoa; phylum Chordata; class Mammalia; order Carnivora; family Ursidae; genus Ursus; species Ursus arctos. The sequence goes on along the minus strand of NC_079873.1, from coordinate 38,861,594 downwards.
AACAGAGATCTTACGGTCCACAAAGCCGAAACATTTACTCTCTGGCTCTTTTCAGAAGAAGTTACTGATCTTTGATTTAATCATATATAGTGTATAAATATATACACTCCACATTTTGTCCCTGAAGATAAAAAAATATCATACAGATAAAAACATTGTAGAGAGAAAGGTATTGTGTGGCCTGGACACTTTAATAAACTTCAGTTTAATGCATGATTTTTGTTTTTTGAGCTTCTACCATGTGCGAAGCCCCACGCTTGGAACACACCCTTTACCTCTGCCCTCCAGGGGCTTTTCTAGCAGATGGAACCAGAGACAGGGGTGCTTGTAATCTGAGGCAGCCAGTGGAAGTGTTAGAACAGAGAAGAGCCAAACATGAGAAGAGCAGAGTCAAGGGACAGACTCTCTGAAGCTCACCACGGAGGGATTGTGGAGGAGGAATGATTTAAATGAAGCATGGAAGGAACTGAGAGTACATAGACAGGTAAGGATGGGAGAAAAGAACATTCCACACGGGGAGAATACCATTCATTCGCTCACTCATTTAACGGATCGTTATAGCGAAGTGTCTGCCTTCACAGAACTTACATGTCAGATAAGTGATTGTTTTGAAGCACAAAATGCTCTGGGAGGAAAACGACAGGTGTTTTAGGGAGCGATTGCATTGTCTTCTGAGATGACAGAGGAGCTCTGCGGCAGGGGAATGGGGCGTTGGGAAACCATCTTGTCTGGAAAAATAAACAGAGATCAGATCCTGGGGGGTCCTGTAATGCCAAACTGAGAACTGTGTTTGACTTTGCATTTTGCTTTCCATTGTTATTCTTGTTTCTGGCTTGGCACTAGGGAACCCCTGGAGGGTTTGAAGATGACCTGTGTGTTTATGTTGATAGACTGATGCGCTTTAGAAATCAACTCTGGCTTAATATAAGGAAGACCTGGGGGCAGAGAAGGAAGCCACTTCAGAGGCCAGAGTGAAGAAGTATCTGAACGAGGATGTGGGCAGTTGCAACAGAAAGGAAGTGGGAAGGAAAAGATTGCAGAGATAGAAGGACAGTGATTAGCAATTGACAGGACATAGACATATTGCTGAGGAGTTAAGATGGAGAGACAAGTTATTGCTATTCAAAAGACTGGAAGGCACCGGAAGGGGACGTTGAGGTGTGGGTTATAATAGGTTGCTTCCCTGCTTCCCTCTGCCAAAGGACAATCCAGAACTTCTCAGTGCCAGGATGTGACCTTCATCTGGGTAAGTCCGCTAAACTCAGTATTGTAAAAGCATGATTCAAACTTGCTCTTTCCCACTCTGGTTTTGAGACTTCCCAGTCTGAAAAAAATAATTTTAAGCACTGTCATGATAACTTTAACAGTTTTAAAACCTGTATTTTCCCCATGCTAATTGAAAACAAAAGTATCAGCTATACAACACTCTTTAGAAATGGGATATATTAGCAAATAAAAAATGTAGCATTCAATCCTTAAGACATGGTAAATTAACGTTGGACTGACTGCGAGTTTTGTTTTTCTTTTTTTTTTTTTTAAGATTTTATTTGTTTATTTGAGAGAGAGCAAGAGAGAAAGAGAGAGAGCACACAAGCAGGGAGGAGGGGCAGAGAGAGAGGGAGAAGCAGACTCCCCGCTGAGCAGGGAGCCCAGTGATGGACTGGACCCGAGGACCCTGGGATCATGACCTGAGCCAAAGGCAGACGCTTAACCAACTGAGCCACCCAAGCACCCTGTTTTTTGTAGTTAGTTTGGCTGTCTCTGGACTAGAGAAAACCTCTGTGATTTTTATAATGGTATTTTCCATGAGTTAACCATGCCATTGTCCTTTGAATGTCTGGAAAGAACAGGCCACGGAAGCCCTGGGAATGAACAGTCAGTCCCTAACACCGGGAGGCAGAGTTCCGTAAAAGGAGGCATCAGAAAGACAAGGACTGCCTGCCCCCTGACTTTGTCGCTTGCTAGTTGTGTTAGCCTCTATACACCTAGTTTGACAAATTAGTTAGCCTCTCAGTGCCCCTGTCTCCTCATTTTAAGATGGAAATAAAAATAAAAATACTGCTGTGAGAATTAAATGTAGGTAGAAAGCAGCTGGTATGGGACCCCGCCTGTTGTCAATGCCAGTTATAGGACATATGGTTATATTTCTTTTCTCTCTTTCTTTTTTTTTTAAAGATTTTATTTATTTATTTGAGAGAGAGTGAGAGAGAGAGAGAGCACAAGTGGGGCAAGAGGCAGAGGGAGAAGCAGGCTCCCCACTGAACAGGGAGCCCGATGGGGGACTCGATCCTTGGACTCTGGGGTCATGAACTGAGCCAAAGGCAGATGCTCGATGGACTGAGCCACCCAGGCGCCCTGCTATGGTTGTATTTCTATTGGGAGCGGTCATCCCTTGGTTCCTGAGCAGGGCTGATGTTGATGCAGGCTGGTACTCTGTGTGCCTCGCTCAGTCGACCCAAAGGATTCCCATGTTTGATTTCTCACCTCATCAATGTAGTGAAGCAGGATCTTGGTGCAAACCCAGGAAATTCCTTTTATAGATGTTACTCTTCATATTCTCATTTTGTCTTTTAAGGATACTGCATTAGCTCTTCTGTCTCTCTTGGGGGAAATTGTTTAGGTATGGGAAAGACTTTGTTTTTCTTGAAAAGTTTGTTTTCACGTCCCACATTCTTCCTTAAGCTCAAGTTTTCAGAAGGTGAGTTTGAGCTTAATGTCAGAATGAGATATCTAATAGACTGACGCTTTGTGAAAGTCTGTGGTGAATTTCAATGTCTTCCCTTCATCTCTTTCTGCTCTTACTTTTTTTTTTTTTAAAGATTTTATTTATTTATTCGACAGAGATAGAGACAGCCAGCAAGAGAGGGAACACAAGCAGGGGGAGTGGGAGAGGAAGAAGCAGGCTCATAGCGGAGGAGCCTGATGTGGGGCTCGATCCCATAACGCCGGGATCACGCCCTGAGCCGAAGGCAGACGCTTAACCGCTGTGCCACCCAGGCGCCCCTAATAAATTTCTTATATGTATGTATGTATGTATCTATCATCTATCTATCTATCTATCTATCTATCTATCTATCTATCTATCATCTATCTATCATCTATATCTATCTATTGTATAGGTTCTGATCTTCATCTGCCAGCTGGAGAATGAGGAAAGCTGGTGATATAATTGTGTTCGGGTCCAAAGGTCTAAGAACGAGGGGCACCCAGTTGTGCCTTGGGGGCGGGGGAGACAGGAATCCTTTAAACTAAGTAGCAAAGAGTCAGTATAGAAAATAAGGCCTTTGCCCATCCCCTCACCAGCACCACCAGCACAAGCAGAGTGGTGGTGAAATATATAAGAAACGGTACCTGTTTTGTTAGGTTGTTTTTAAATGCACTGCCTTCTAGTTTCTTCGGTGCTGTTGGCCTGCTTTCCGTGGGATTTGAGAATTTGTGAGCAAATATGCTGGGGCTATTTGCTATGGGCAGGTATTTGTACTTTTGGCCTTGTGATATGAGCAGTGTGGGAAGGCAGATAAAGGGCTGTGGTCCTGAAATTCCTTCCATTGGAAACTGGATAACTCTGGTCCAAGCCAAAAAAATCAGAAGGAAAAAAAAAGGATGCTGAATGCTGGAATTATGTGTTCAATTAAAATATATCATATTTCCACAATTGGAGAAATAATTGACATGGACCATCATACAGGTGCCGGTTGACTGTCAAAGCAAAGTTGTTACCTGTGTGTTTTCCCCATCACGTTTTCAGAGGACTGGCAAATTCTATCATTTTGGGGAGCATTGGCTTTTTTTGAGTAAAAGATGAAAAGAGTCGTGTCTAGAGCGAGATCTAGAAGGGTTTTCATGGGTCACGCCTACTTTGAATTCAAAGCGCAGTATGTTTGAGGATGGTTAGCTGTGAGGAGGGCGTTGTAAACTTTGCTGCCTGCCCATCTTTTACGTCTGTACTATTTTTTTTTGAAAGATTTTATTTATTTATTTATTTGACAGAGAGAGACAGCCAACGAGAGAGGGAACACAAGCAGGGGGAGTGGGAGAGGAAGAAGCAGGCTCACAGCAGAGGAGCCTGATGTGGGGCTCGATCCCACAATGCCGGGATCACACCCTGAGCCAAAGGCAGATGCCTAACGACTGCGCCACCCAGGCGCCCCACGTCTGTACTATTTTGATCATGGTCTTCACGAGGGGTTCTCGGTACAATTAGGGACAGGAAGTGATGCTGCTCGTTCGCACTTATATTAATTAAGGCACGTTCAGCTTTTATACAGTTCTCATAACTGAGTTTTTAAAAAAGACTTTATCGGGGCGCCTGGGTGGCTCAGTTGTTAAGCGTCTGCCTTCGGCTCAGGGCGTGATCCCGGAGTCCTGGGATCGAGCCCCACATCAGGCTCCTCCGCTATGAGCCTGCTTCTTCCTCTCCCACTCCCCTGCTGTGTTCCCTCTCTCGCTGGCTGTCTCTCTCTCTCTCTGTCAAATGAATAAATAAAATCTTTAAAAAAATAAATAAAAATAAAAAAGACTTTATTAACTTATTTTTAGAGAGAGAGAGAGACTCAGAGGGAGCAGGGGGAGGGGCAGAAGGAGAGGGAGAAGGAGAATCTCTAGCAGACTCCGTGCTCAGCACGGAGCTGAACTCAGGGCTTGATCTCAGGACTGTGAGATCATGACCTGAGCTGAAATCAAGCGTCAACAAAACACTTCCATCCATTTGTTTAACCATATGAAAACAGCTTTTCTCTTTCTTCGTGAGGAAGAATTCTTTTCTCATCTCTTTGATTTAATATCAAACTTTCTTATTAATGTCTTCATCATTATGTAAGGGTGTAATTAATGACCCACGAAAAGTCATTCATGGGAGTGAAAAAACTGACCTTGTCAAAGATGCCTTAACGGGAGGAACACGTGAAATCCTCCCCCCATGTAGTCATGGTTTGGACACATTGGTTTATGTTCCCTGAGACTTAGTTGTCCTCTTTTGTTTTTAAATTTGAGTTCTTATCGTCTGTACTTGCCACCTCGGTGCATGCATGCATAACACATATGCATACACACTCCCACAACACAAACCAGATTACTTGGCTAATGAGATTAAGCAACTGGACTGGTAGGTTTTTCAAAGCGGAGTCAGGGTGTCTGACGCTTAGGGGAAAAGGGGCTCGTATGTGGTCCGTGCGATGGTCACAGCCAGGCATGAGGGAACTGGTTCCCTTAAGTTCACAGCAGCGAGCCCAACTCTTCCTGCCATGTCATAGACTTCAGTAGGAGAAAGCCTTTACTCACGGGCGCTGTGTTTATGCTTCGAGCAACTGTGGAATGGTGGTTCTGGGAACCAGAAATAGATACGCTCTTCTCGTAGTCATTTATTGCTCTCGGAGAAACAATATATCCAATGGTTAATTGAGTACATAAGTCCTTATTTGTAGAAGACATCATGAAGCAAGGTCTCAAAAGAAGCATTCTCAAAAATTAAAAAGGTCGACACTTGTAGTAAAAGGGAACTACGCTAATATCAACTGCACATATTTTTGTAGATATTTGACTTAAATATTGGCATTTTGGATCACTAAATATAAATAGATAACGACCATTGGCAATGTTGCTGATTGAGGTCATATTTATATTTCTTTTTTCTTTTCTTTTTTTTTTTAGAGAGAGAGAGAGAGCAAGCTGGGGGGAAAGGGCAGAGGGAAAGGGAGAGAGAGAATCTCAAGCAAGCTCCACGCCCAGCACAGAGCCCAACGCGGGGCTCGATCCTACCACCCTGAGATCTTGACCTGAGCCGAAATCAAGAGTTGGACACTTAACTGACTGAGCCACACAGGTGCCCCGAGGTCATATTTATATTTCAATTATTAAATTTCAACTACATTTTTAAAGATGAAGTCTTATCTTACTAATACTGCTAATAATAAGCTAATATTTCACATTTGGGGGAAATTCACGCTCTTATACTTCTGTAACATGAAGCTATCTTCTGTCTGTATATCCATTGAGTGGCAGATTATTATGTGGCAAAAATATTATTACCTTTCACAGTTCATTCAATCAATCAATAATACTTCCCGAGCACCTGCCATGGCAAGGCACAGGCCCAGGAGCAGTAAAGAATACAGTTCTGAGTTTTTCCTGTTTGCTGCTCCTCGAACATATCTTGTTCTTTTCTATCTTGATTCTTTTTTTTTTAAGATTTTACTTATTTATTTGACAGAGAGAGAGACAGCCAGCGAGAGAGGGAACACAAGCAGGGGGAGTGGGAGAGGAAGAAGCAGGCTCCCAGCGGAGAAGCCTGATGTGGGGCTCGATCCCAGAACGCTGGGATCACACCCTGAGCCGAAGGCAGACGCTTAACGACTGCGCCACCCAGGCGCCCCTCTACCTTGATTCTTCATTTACTTCTGTCCTGTCCACTATAATGCCCTCTTCTCCATCTTTCTAAATCCTACCCATTTCCCTTAGACCTAGGTCAAGTGTCTTCTTGGCAAATCTTTGCCAAACTACTTCAGGGCTCAGTGATTTCTCCCTTGTCTAACTTCTCATGCAATTCCTTAATTGTTGGCAATGTTTCTTCTACTTTGGTCTATTTTTGTTCTTATTCATTTGCCTTAATAGAAAGGAAAACCCTTGGGCAAGGTGAGCATGAGGTGAGGGAAAGGGACAATGTTTTGCATTTGTGTCCCTCACGGTGACCTGCTGGCCGTGCATTGCCACTGAGAAGTGATTTGGGAATTCAGAGAAGACAGTGATGCCTGGAATAAGGCAAGGAAGGATTCAGAGGTGAAATTTGATCTGTACTTAGAAGGGTAGGTAAGATTTAGGTAAGGGGAGAAGGTGGAGATCATATTTCAAAGGAGAGTTGAGTGAAGGACAAGTATGAGTGAAATTGAGGACTTAACATCAAGCAGAAATGTATACTCTCCAAATTGTTAAAGCCTGCCAAGGAGATGGCTGAGTTATGGAGCATACTGGTGTATTGGCCTCCTGAAGCACACAGTAGAGTATCTAAGCCCAGAAAGTGGGGGAGAACAAAACGTGCCCAATGCAATTATTTCTCATTGGCTGCTTTTCTTATAAGACAAGCTCCGCTATCTTTAACTTTCCTGGTATATATACCTTTTCTCTACCTCTCTTTTTCCACCATGATTTAAAGAATTTTTTTTAATGTGGGCTATTAGGTAAGAGATTCGGAGGTTTCCCATTTCATCATGGGAAAAACTAGGAATGACCCTCTTATAAAGATTAAAAAGTCCTTTGACTGCCAATTCCTAGAAGAGGGGCCAGGCCTTCGTTATGGGCACGCAAACATAGAAACAATCATTGACCAGGAAACAAGCTTTCCCATCCATTCCTACTGGGAAAATAAGGGTCTTCCTGATACTAAAGGAGAGCAAGAGGTTTTACTTTTCTCTTGCCTTGAGCACCACGATGAAGAATGCCTATGGGCTGTTTGGGATAGGACAGTTGACAATCAGGTAACAGGATTAGGAGAAGCTCTGGGATTTGAGAAATGAAGGAGTTAACGAATCAGTAAGTTTCCATTCACTAAATTAAGGAAATTGCTACATAGATATGGCAACATGGGTGGAGCTGTGAATTCCTTCATCCTGGAAAAGTCTGAAAGTAAATAATTATGGTCTTCATCCATGTAGAGTAAAATTTTATTCAATTGGACACTACCAATGAAAATTTTTACGACGGTTGAGAGTGAGCAGTATAAAGGGAATAAAAAGATATCAAAGATTTTCAATTGCTTGTCATTAGGGATGTGCAAATTACAAATGTATATTATCTCATCCTTGAAGCAGAACCCTTAAAGATTTTTCCTACTCAACACTTTGTTAATGTAGTTCGATTACATGGAAGTAATATGTTCTGTCTTTCATGTGTTTATTTATTCATTCATCCAAAAAGTATTTAATGAGCATTTAACTATGTGCCAGGCACAGTTCTAGCAGCTAGGAATATAGTGGTGAATAAGAAAAAGAATATATTCTTATAAGATTACTTCTAATAAAGATAGCCACCAAGTAGAAGAGAAAACAAATAAATATATAACATAAAGTTAGTGTTTTATGTTATTGTCTTATAAAAAAGAATAGAACAGGGGCACCTGGGTGGCTCAGTCAGTTAAGCATCCAACTCTTGGTTTCTGCTCAGGTTATGATCTCAGGGTCATGAGATCGAGCCCGCGTGGGACTCGGCGTTGAGCGTGGAGTGTGCTTGAGATTCTCTCTCTTCCTCTCCCTCTGCCCCTCCTCCCACTCCCTTTCTGTCTCTCTCAAATAAATAAATAGATCTTTAAAAAAAGAATAGGACAAATTGAGGGGGCAGAATATTATAAAACAAGAGGACAAGGATAATTTTTCATAGAGTGCTGAGAGGCAGCCTCCTTGAGGAAGTTGTATTTGAGATGAAAAGATAGAATTATAAGAGTTTTATTGAATATTTCATACTTATGTTGGGGAGAGCCCCATAATTTACAGTATTGAGTCTCAGCATCTCATAATTTCATGTATCCGTTCACTCAATCAGATTATCTTTGATGAGGTTTTATACTTTGTTAAATATAGGTCTTATCCATTTCTTGTTAGAACTGTTCTTAGGTTTGGGCACCTGAGTGGCTCAGTGGATTCAATGTCTGCCTTCAGCTCGGGTTGTGATCCTTGGCTCTTGCGATTGAGCCCTGCTTCTCCTCCCTCTGCCTCTCCCCCTGCTCGTGCTCGTTCTCTCTTGCTTGCTGTCTTTCTCAAATCAAATCTAAGAAAAATTATTGTTAGGTTTAAAATAGGTTTGTTTCCATTGTAAATGGAAGATTTTGTCATTACATTTTCTATCCGATTATAGTTAGCATGGGAAAGCTATTAGCTTTTGGATGTTCATCTTGTATCTTGTATATCTTGCATAAGACGTTACTCAACTTATTAGGTCTGCCTTAGGGGGAAACAATCAAATTACTATTTTTGTGTTGACTGTGTTCTCCAGCACAAAATAGAATGATGATAGACATTATGATCGTCTTTTTTTTAAAGGATTTTATTTATTTATTTGTCGGAGAGAGAGAGAACACAAGCGGGGGAGGCTGCAGGCAGAGGGAGAAGCAGGCTCCCTGCTGAGCAAGGAGTCCGATGCGGGGCTCGATCCCAGGACCCTGGGATCATGACCTGAGCCGAAGGCAGACGCTTAACTGACAGAATCAACCAGGCGCCCCATTATGATCATCTTTTTAAAAAATTCTGACATTAAAAATCCTTACAACATTTATTTCACCAATAAGTGAGATGCTTGCTGTTGCTTTCTTGTATAAATCTTTTTTATCAAGTTCAGGGAGTTTCTTTTTGTTATTTGTTTGCCAAGAGGTTTAGCAGGAATGAGTGTTGAGTTTTATCATATGCTTTTTGGTGACTTTTAATGCTAGTGTATGATTTTTTTTCTCATTTAATCTATTTAAGTGAAGTATTAGGTTTACTTTTTTTTAATGCTGAAACACCCTTACTTTTGTGAGACAAACCCCTTTGGGTCAAAATGGATTAATTCTGGAATGTAATTGGTAATGTTGTCTCCATTATTATGTATATTTGTTAGTGAAATTGGTATATGAATTTTGCATGCATGAGTGTGTGTGAATGAGCTGTGCAACTTTTGGTTCTTTCTGGATTTAGATTGGAACCTTGAAGTAACTGCCCTTGAAGTATTCATAGAACTTTCTCTTAAATCACCATTGTGTGGTGTCTTTATTTTGGGGAGGGTAGCGCTTTGAATAACTTGAAAATTTCCTATAATTTTCAATTGGCCTCATCTTCAGTCAATATTTGTGATTTGAATGGGAGACGAGGGGTGCCTGGGTGGCTCAGTCGTTGAGCGTCTGCCTTCGGCTCAGGGCGTGATCCCGGCGTTCTGGGATCGAGCCCCACGTCAGGCTCCTCTGCTGGGAGCCTGCTGCTTCCTCTCCCACTCCCCCTGCTTGTGTTCCCTCTCTCGCTGGCTGTCTCTCTCTCTCAAATAAATAAATACAATCTTTAAAAAAAATTTTAAAAAATGAATGGGAGAGGAATATTTGTAAGCATATATAAGAGAAAAAAGATTAGTAGCCAGAATATATGAAGAATGCTTCCAGTGGTTATTTTTTTTAAATCTGGTTTTATTAGTTTGTTAACAACCCTTTTTATCTTTATTCAAATATTGATGAAAGGCTGGAATTAATTTTACCAAATTCACAATTACGATTCTTCTCAGCTGGGCGGGGGGAGAAAAAGTGGAGCGGAGATGTGTAACTTAGAGTTTTGACATAATAGCGTCTTTGGTCTTTATTCATAAATATTTCATAATTTCAGTTTTTATTTCTGTTTTGACTTGAGTCATTTAGTAGTTTTTTTTTTTTAAGTTATTTATAGTTTCTTAGTACATAGCTCCTTTCTGGCTATTCTTTTGTTGTTAATGTCAAATTTTGTGTTGTGAAAGAATAGGCTCATGTGATGTTGATCTTTTGAATTTACTGAGATATTCTTTGAGCCGTAATACGTGGTCTCTTTTAGTAACTGCCCCATTAGTTGAAAAGAGTAAGCAGTCTATTTGTTGGATTCTGTGTTTTACATAAATTTGTTAAGCCAAGCCTATTAACTGGGTTCAGATCCTCCATATTCAAGAGTATTTTAAGGCACTCAATCTGTCAAAATATGAGTGAGCACGTAAATTACCTACAAGGATTCACTCATTAGCTCAGCAAGTATTTGTTAAGGACCTGCCGCATCCTGGGCCCTGTTTTACGTGCCGGGGGTGTAGTAGTGAATGAACCCAAGACTGTGCTTTCAAGGGGCTTACCTTCTGGTTGGAGGAGAGACAATAAATAAACAGGCAAGGGTACCTGGGTACCTCAGTTGGTTGTGTGCCTGATTCTTGATTTTGGCTGAGATCATGATCTCAGCACCGTGGGACCGAACCCTGTGTCAGACTTCTCGCTCAGCCGGGAGTCTGCTGGTGATTCTCTCTCTTCCTCTCCCTCTCCCCCTGTCACCCCTCCCCCATGCTCTCTCTAAAATAAATAAATCTTAAAATAAATAAATAAATAAACGGACGAAAATATCCATAATATTTCAGGTGGTAAGTGGGAAGAAGAAAAATAGAGAAGATAAAGGGACAGAGAATGACAAGGATGGTGGAAGTGGAGGATGAATGCTCTTTTAGAGTATAAGAGCAGGTCTCTCTGATGAGGTACCATTTCAGCCGAATGGACGGGGGATAGGGAATCCAGGACTGCCAATAGTTGGGACTCAGGGTTCCAGAGGGAGTCTAGGACCCAATTATGTCAAATACCAACAAGAAAATCCTTGTAAGTTCTTTTACCTCCTCTGTGCAGAGCCTTGAACCTGCTCTCGGGGGCCCTGCACATGAGCAGAAACCTGAATGAAGGGGAGTGGTGGGCAAAGCATGTGGGTGTCTGGAGAAGGATGTCCTAAGCCAAGAAAAGAGTCTGGGCAAAGGCTGAGGTGAGAATGTGTTTGTGAAATAGCAGCGTAAATCAAAGGAGCTGTAGGTACCACGGTCAGGGAGAAGGAGCCCAAGGACTTGAAGGTCAAAGTAAGGTCAGAGTAAAGCTTTGGATTTGTGCTCGTGTCAATTGTTTTTCTATTGGTCAGTTTTTACTTTATATAATTCAGTCCTTGAAAAAAATTTTTTGATCTGTACATACAAACTCAAGACTGATATAGTTTCTTTTTTTTGGAAAGGGAGGAAGAGAGAGAGTGAGAGAGGGAAAAAGAGAGAGAGAGAGAGAATCTTAAGCAGGCTCCACACTTCCAACATGCAGCTCCATCTCATGACCCTGAGATCATGACCTGAGCTGAAATCAAGAGTCAGACGCTTAACCGACTGAGCCACCCAGGTGTCCCCTGATATAGCTTCTTTGTAAGCCATTCTTTTATCAGTACAAAATTCACTTCTTTGTCTATTTAAAAAAAATCCAGTATAATTAACATACACTATTATATTTGTTACTGTTTTTTGACTTGAATTTAATTTCGTCTGATATTATTATTGTTCATATTTTCATAGGAATGTCATGGCATTATCTTTGGCAATTCATTTATTTTCAGTGGGGTTTTTTTTTTTGCCTTTTTGCCTTTAAAAATTTCAAAAAGTCCAGTATTTATTTTTTGTTTTAATAGACAAATTTAAGCTTTTCACTTTTATTAGGATTGCTGATACATTTAGACTTTTTCTGTTATCTTGTATCTATTTACTATAATACCCTGTTTCTTCTTATTTCTTCTTTCCCTTGCCCACCTACATAATGTAATACCATCATAATCTGCTGTCTCGTTGTCTTTCTGGCCCCACCACTAGTAACTCCTGCCTCGGTACCCTTGTCTATAGTATACCAATTTTGCTTGTGTCTCAGGGCCTTTGCACTGGCTAGTGTCTTTGTCTGGCATACTCTTCCTCTAGACATCCATTTGGCTTACTCTTTCTCCTTCTTTAGGTGTTTCCTCATATATCACCTTTCACTGAGGCCTTTTGTGACCCCGATATTTATAATTGCATTGTCAAGACTCTCTCTACCATTTCTTGCTTTATTTCTGTCCATAGCTCTTTTTAGCTCTAACATATGATGAAGGCACAAATGTGCGGTCTGCTTTATTCACTGCTGTGTATATAGGTTTACCATATTGCCCGGCTTGATTTTCCACACTTAGTAAATATTTGATGAATAAATGAATGCTTGACCGACTGAATGAATTTTTTTCAAGAAGCATTTTTTGGATGGCAGCTAGATATTGGCAGTGTTCAGAACTAGGGAAATAGAAATTACTGATGAAGGCACAATTTCTGCCTGAAGGGCCTTATGTTTTAATAAAGGGCACCAACGTGGAAAGATACTGTCACTGTATGAGAGAAATAACTGGATACTGTGGGGGCCAATAGAGCATCAGCCCCAGGGTGCCTGGGTGGCTCAGTCGTTAAATGTCTGCCTTCAGCTCAGGGCGTGATCCCAGGGTCCTGGGATCGAGCCCCGTATCAGGCTCCTCCGCTGGGAGCCTGCTTCTTCCTCTCCCACTCCCCCTGCTTGTGTTCCCTCTCTCGTTGGCTGTCTCTCTCTGTCAAATAAATAAATAAAATCTTTTTAAAAAAATAGAGCATCAGCTCCTAGGGATGGGAGAGAATTCAGGAAGTCTTCTGGAGAAGGTGACATCAACATTGAGCCTTGAAATATGAAAAAAAAATATTAGCCAGATGGAGAAAGGAAAGGCACCACAGGCAAATGAACACTATTGGTGTTTGCTGTGGCGGTGGTTTCAGTGGTAGTTATTAAAAATGAAAGACTCAGGGCACCTGGGTGGTTCAGTCGGTTAAGCATCTGCCTTCACCTCAGGTCATGATCTCAGGGTCCTGGGATCGAGCCCCACGTCGGGCTCCTTGCTCGGTGGGGAGTCTGCTTCTCCCTCTCTCTCTGCCTGCCACTCCCCCTGCTTGTGCTCTCCTCCCCTTTATCAAATAAATAAATAAAATCTTAAAAAAAAATGAAAGACTCATGGGGCGCCCCGGTGGCTCAGTCGGTTAAGCATCTGACTTCGGCTCAGGTCACGATTGTCCTTCTGGCATATCATCACAAGGTCAGTAGTAGCCTAACACTGCACCACAATGCCTATGTCATTCACCTCACTGTATTTCATCACATAGGCATTTTAATCATCTTACATCATCACAAGAAGAAGGGTGTGTACAGTAAAATAAGGTATTTTGAGAGAGACCTCATTCACATAACTTTCATTACGGTCTATTGTCATAATTGTTCTGTTTTATTATTAGTTATTGTTGTTAATCTCCTACCGTACCTCATTTAGAAGTTAAAGTTCATCATAAGTATGCACGTATAGGGAAAAGTAGAGCATATATACAGTTTGCTACTATCTGCGGTTTCAGGCATCCCTGGGGGGTGTTGGAACATACGCCTTTGCAGGCAAGGAGCAACTACGGCACTCATTTGTTCAACACTGATATACACGTAAAGTCTATTTGGAACTGCTAAACCCCTGTGAGAAATTTATCAACTGTAGTATAGTGTTTATGTATGGTCCTTTTTGTATTTAGCCTTAGATTATTCAGACAAAACCCTGTTTTCACAAATGCATCGGAAATGGTCGAATACACTGATAAATGGGGAGAAGAGACAAGTCTTGCTTGCAATAAATTCTAAATAATATAGGTCGATACTCCCTCCTGCAGGAAGTGAACTTAATGCCCCATCTCCTAGGGTGGGCTAGACTTAGTGACTCATATCCTGATTAGAGTAGAGAAAAGGAGAAAGAAAACTTTACAGTGGAAAGACATGGCAAACACTACATTAACCAAGTGGTGAAGGTTAACGTTATCAGTCATAAGTGATGTTGATAACATACACCACCCGATAGGCTAGAAAGGCATTTTATCTTTGTGGTATTCTTCCCCCAAACTCGTAACACCAGTATAATCCTGAGAAAACCATCAAACAAACCCAGAATGAGGGACACTCTACAAGACACAAGGCCAGTATGCCTCAAAAGTGTCAAGGTCATGGAAAACAAGGAAAGACTGAGAAAGTGGTGAGGACTAGAAGAAACTGGGGAGACATAACAAAATGCGACGTGATACACTGGATTGGACCTTGGACCTGAAAAAGAGGATGGTAATGGGAAAACTAGTAATATCCAAATAAACCTGCAGTTTTGTTAATAGCAATGTACTAATGTTGATTTCTTGCTGACAAACGCGCCACGGAAACAATGGGGAAAACTGTGAGAGGTATACGGGAACTCTCTGTACTATGTTTGTAACTGTTCTATAAATCTCAAATTATTCCAAAATAAGTTTATTTGTTTAAAAAAAGTTAATTAGGTCAGCTCCTTTTCCCCTTGCAGTCTTCAGTGAGGTTACATCATACATTTGTAATATACAGACATTCATTTGTCACAGGGTCCATCCTATCCTGGAATGCCCTGACATCTCGGTTGATTTTATTTTTTAAATATTTTATTTAGTTATTTGAGACAGAGAGTGTGTGAGAGAGAGTGCACAAGCCGGGGGAGCTGCAGAGGGAGAGGGAGAAGCAGGCTCTCTGCTGAGTGGGGAGCCCAACGGGGGGGGGGGGATTGATCCCAGAACCCTGGGATCATGACCCAAGCCGAAAGCAGATGCTTAACTGACTGAGCCCCCCAGGCATCCCATTGGTTGATTTTTTAAACATTTGCATACAATAAGGTTTACTCTTTGTGCTGCAAAATTCTATGTTTTTTTTTTTTTTTTTTTTTTTACGAATCATGTATCCACCACTCCAGTACTGGACTGAAGGGTCAGTCCCACCATACAAAAATTCTCCTGTGTAATCCATTTGTAGTTAACTAGTCCTCTACCCCAATCTCTGGCAACTCCTGGTCTGTTTCCCATCCTATAGCTTTGCCTTTTGTAGAAGTCGTATAGATAGGATCCTATAATGTGTAGCCTTGAATCTGGCTTTTTTTCACTTATCAAAATGCATTTATGATTCATCCATGTTGTTGCATGAGTCAAGGGTGTTCCTTGCATTGCTGGATAGAATTCCATTGTATAGATGTAATGTAGTTTTGTTGTTGTTGTTTGCTTATTTGTTTTTTGTAATCATCTTTTTTTTAAAAGATTATTTATTTATTTATTTGACAGAGAGAGAGAGACAGCCAGCAAGAGAGGGAACACAAGCAGGGGGAGTGGGAGAGGAAGAAGCAGGCTCCCAGCAGAGCAGGGAGCCTGATGCGGGGCTTGATCCCAGGACCCTGGGATCACTCCCTGGGCCAAAGGCAGACGCTTAACGACTGAGCCACCCAAGCACCCCTGTAATTATCTGTTGACAGACATCATGGTTGTTCCCAGTTTGGAGTGATTCTGAATAAAGCCTCTTGAAACATTAGCACACAGGTTTTTGTGTGTGAAGATTGTCTTTCCATTCATTTGGGTAAATACCTTGGAGCACGATTGCTGGGTCATATGCTAAACCTATTATGAGGTTCCATTTATAAGAAACTACCAAATTATCTTCCAAATTGGCTATCCCATTTTGCATTTCCACCAGCAATAAATGAGGTTCCTATTACTCTGTATGCTTGATAGTGCCTCTTTAAAAAATCTGTATGCTTGACAGTATTAGGTATTTTGGTCAGGGGGTCCCCCAAGACCACCCTTCAGTTCAACAATTCACTATAAGGACTCACAGAACTCAGAAATGCTGTTAAACTTACGGTTATGGTTTGTTACAGAGAAAGGATACAGATTAACATCAACCAGGGGAAGAGGCCCATAGGAGGGTCTAGGAGAGTTCCAAGCCAGAAGCCTTCAACCGTCCTCTTTCAGCGGAGTCACAGACAGAGCTAAGGCCTTTCAGCAGTGATGCATACAATACACACAGAGGGTGGCCACCCAGGGAAACTCACCTGAGCCTTGGTGTCCAGAGATTTTACTGGGGCTCAGTCACATAGACACAGCTGGCTGCCTGTGTGGCTGCCCCTAGTTTCCAGCTCCTCCAGAGGGGAGCTGATAGCACATGAACCAGAGCCCCCATCACAGATCACATTGTTAGATTATCTGGTGTGGCCCGACGCTCCCCCGTTAAACTAAGACGCTTAGCAGATACGACTCACAAGGACTTAAACGTTACTTCTCAAGAGCCGTGGACGCGAGCCAGACCTCTCTTTGGGGAAGGTTAATTCTACACAAATAAGAACTGAATATTTTCTAATCCGTTATATGAGTTTATGTTCAGAAAACTGAAGCTTTTTCTATGAACAAAAATAGTTAACTTTTCACTAAAACTCCATAGTACTGTGGTGGTGGTGGTGTGGTGGTGTGTGTGTGTATATGAGTGTGTGTGTGTGTGTGTGTGTGTGTGTGTGTGTGTGTGTGTCTAAAAAGAGAGAGGGTAGGGGAAGGGACAGAAGAAGGGGCCGGGAGAGTTTAAGATTATAGTAATAGTATATTTGGGAAAATTTCTAGGACGCCTGGGTGGCTCAGTCAGAGAAGCGTCTGCCTTCGGCTCAGGTCATGATCTTGGGGTCCTGGGATTCAGCCACCAGGATCGAATCCCACGTTGTTGGGCTCCCTGCTCACTGGGGAGTCTGCTTCTTCTGCTCCCTCTGCCCCTCCCCCTTGCTCTCCCTCTCTCATATAAATACATAAAATCTTTTAAAAAGTTTAAAAAATAAGAAGGAAAATTTCCCTGATTGTATTACTGTCATTTATGTATCTGCTTTCCTGCTCCATTTTGGCTGTTACGAGGTATGGGATGAGGCTACAGTCTTCTGTCTATTCTTTCCTCTTTTATAAACTTCTGGTATCCATATCATTTAGAATTCAATTAAGTCGTACATTTGTTTTTCACTTTATTTCATGGCATCATTTATGTGTTATTATTTATTATTTTAAGGTTGATAGGACACAGACATGCTGGGCAAGTTTTTCGAAGGTCATTGTCAGATTTCAAGTAGAAGATGAGACACTGACACTTGCCTGTGCCTTCCCTTTCTTCCAAAATCCTAGTGAAACATCCAAACAGATATTTTCTAAAACATTGTTCTATAAAGGCTCTAAAAATCTAAGGGTACCATCAGGGGCCCAGAAATTTTAAGTGGGTGGAAAAATTTCTAGAATGGGAAAACCAAAGGGGGACAGTTGCTTAGACGGTAACTTCCTCTTCCCCAGAGACCCAAACACACGGCAAACTCTGAGTCCACAAGCACAGAAAGGAAGAGTGGGGACACTATTGTAGCAATCTAGTGAAGATAGAACATATATTTAGTGCTTCCTAGTTCAAAGAGCACCTTTGTACATACAAAGTGATGTCATTTCTAGGCTAGTGATTACGGATGGCACATCTTCCTCCGAGAAAAGAAGCAGAGAATTTTACCCACACCAGGGCCCTGAATTTTGAAAGGGGAACGTGACTGCATTTCAGCCCTACTCACAGCCCCAGCGGGATGCCTCTGTTCAGGGCAAAACCTCCCAACCTTAGTTGGGTTGTTCCATGTGTTTGTTTCTGTTTGTTTGTTTTTTTTTTAAGATTTTATTTATTTATTCGACAGAGATAGAGACAGCCAGCGAGAGAGGGAACACAAGCAGGGGGAGTGGGAGAGGAAGAAGCAGGCTCATAACGGAGGAGCCTGATGTGGGGCTCGATCCCACAATGCCGGGATCACGCCCTGAGCTGAAGGCAGATGCTTAACCGCTGTGCCACCCAGGTGCCCCTGTTTGTTTCTATTGCATCTGCAAGATAGGTACACAGAAGTCCCTCTGTCCTTCCTGGGGAACGTGGTTCTTCAGTGCTGCGTGGGAAGGGTTCCTGTAAAGCAACACAAACACCATTCTGTGTTTTTAATACCCAGGCCCTCCTCGGAGGCTGTCTAGTCTACTATTCCCTTCTGGTTCTCTCCCAAGTGAAGTAACCCCATTCCTTCTAGGTCCTTCCTCTTTTTTTTTTTTTTTTAAAGATGTTATTTATTTATTTGACAGAGATAGAGACAACCAGCGAGAGAGGGAACACAAGCAGGGGGAGTGGGAGAGGAAGAAGCAGGCTCATAGTGGAAGAGCCTGATGTGGGGCTCGATCCCAGATCACCGGGATCACGCCCTGAGCCGAAGGCAGACTCTTAACCGCTGTGCCACCCAGGCACCCCTAGGTCCTTCCTCTTAAACTACAAATACCCTGGAAATACCACACAAACAAGCATAGGGATACTCTGGAAGGTAGAAAGAAGAGGGACTGCTTAGTGACCGCAGGATTGAGGAACCACATGGGAGTGAGTTTCCTTCGCTTTCTCCTGGCCTCCCTTTGTATCCTGGACGAGGGGCTGCAGAAGCGTCCAGGCGGCTGCCAACAGGAACAGACAGAAAAAAAAGCTCCAAGAAAAGCCCGTGTCCCCTAGCCAAAGGCACAGGAAAAGGGTGGCCTTACCCAGCAGCAAATCTTTTTTGATAATACCCACCCTGCTCCAGCCAATCACATCACAATCCCCCAGCGCGGGTCCAGTGGGGCCAAACAAGGAGCTGACTTCCATCGAACTCCTATCCCCCGGCCCAATGGAAGCAGGCAGTGTCGCGCTCGGTCACCTGCTTGGTGGTGTCAGGGGCCTGAGCAGATCACATCATGTAGGACGTGTTCCGTAACCGTAAGGACTTGGATTTTGACTCGGAGAACCCAGTGGAGGGTTTTAAGCAGAGAAGGACGGGATCTGACTTAGATTGAACAGGATCTGGCTGGTGTGTTGAAAATAGAAGGAGAGGGGAGAGGCAGAAGCAAGCTGTGTTTTCTTTGTGAAACCGCAAGACAGACTCGACGAAGTTGCCGGGGCACATTTTATCATGTTGCTTTTGTGGTTAAGACAGCTGAGACTCAGGTAAGAGGCAGCTGCGTCTAGCACCCCGATCGTCAAGCTTCCGTGAAAGGAGTCACTAAATGTGCAGAACTTCAAGAAGATTTTAAAAGAGCTCCTGCTGAAATGTCGCTAAGTGTTTGTGAAAATTGCATCAAACAGTGATAATGGGGGAGAGCAGAGAAAGAACCCGGGAGAAGGGTGCTTAAAATCGGCCTGCGTTGTCTCCGTTCCACCATTAGATGGCGAGTTTCTATTTGTTACCTAAGCAAACGGTGCCGCAGTTTCCTTGGCATTTGACAGAAACGATGGAAGGAAGGACTGACACTAATGAATGAGGGGGGTCAAGGCTTTGTAAAAAGCAAAATCCAATTGATCCAGGACATGTGGGGGGTGGTGGGAAGGAGGATCCGCGGCTCTGAGAGGTAGAATGAACACAAAAAAATTGACAATCGCAGCTGACAGCACAAATTAGAGCATTGATTTTCAAACAGCGGGTCGTAAAAGAGAGTAGTCCTAAAATCAATTCAGTGAGGGGGCAACTAGCAGTCTTTTAATTAAAAAGAACAGAATAAAATAGAAAATAACAATAGAAAATGTCAAAACACGCTGCACACTAGTAGGATCGGGATTTGTACAACCTGTCCGGTTTTATAAAAATATATATGTATGTGTTGAGCTATAATGCAAAATGTGTTTACGATTTTTTTTTTTCATGGGTAGGGTCAAAAAAAAGTTTGAAAGACACTAGAGGAGAGGAAATGGAAACGAATAGAAGGACTGTATCCACTTGAATCACATACGATTTTGTAGAGGTGCTTCTCTGGGTTATGAACTTTCTTTCCCCCTCCCCCCAGTCTCAGGGCCCATTATGGGCTGAATTGTGTGCCCCCCAGATTTCTACAGGGAAGCCCTAATCCCCAGTACCTTAGAATGTGACTGTTTTTGGAGATAGGGCCTTTAAGGAGGTGATTAAGTTAAAATGAGGCTGTTAGGATGGGCCCGAATTCAATCTGACTGGTATCCCAGGAAAATTTGAACACAAAAGAAACACCAGGGATATACACAGACAGAGGAACGAGCATGAGAGGACACAGGGAAGAGAAGGTGGCCGTCTGCAAGACAAGGGAGACAGGCCTCGGGAGAAACCAAACCTATAGACAACTTGATCTTGGGCTTCCGTCCTCCAGATCTGTGAGAAAAGAAGTCTCTGCTGTCAAGCAACCCAGTTGGTGGCATTGGGTTATGGCAGCCCTAGCAACGTAATACAGGGCTAGCGTCTGATATGTATTCCTGGGACCTGGGACAAAGAAAGACCTGGGCCAAATGAATGTCCTGCTGCTTTCTAAATGAGAGTTCCTGGATTCAATTCAGTTCTTCACAGAGGAAAGCGCATGAGCTCTTAGGCCAAATGTACCTGCATTCTTAGAGACACTCCATCATTTTAATAGACATGATTTTGGCTTAGTTAACCTCCCCAAGATTAAATTTCCTCATTTATAAAGTCGGACTAATCATACCTTTCCTGCAATGCTGATGTAAAGATTAAATGAGTCAATTATTTAGAAGTCCTAGCAGTCAATAAATCATTGTCATTTTTTCCTGTTGTCATCGCAGCTGATGTTTATTAGAGTTAAGCGTTCATTTCGTGCCTGCGGCAATTTCTGTCTTTCCTTCGGAGGTATACTGTCTTCTGGGAACATCTGCTGAAATGGTTAAAGGGTAGAGCGGGACTAGAAGAAGCCGAAAAGACCAAAATGATTTGATCCAGTGTGGAAAGGGTTTGCAGTGGGTGGGGGGGGAGGGGAGGGGAAAAGGAGTGCTTGTCCCATGGTTGTGTGATGTGACAACCAGTTCAGGTCATTAAGAGGTTAATTAGTAAATGGATCCAAGATCTAAATAATGATAAAAACATAAAATTATACAAATAATAGAGGAACACATGAATGAAGTTCTTTTTTTTTAAATTTTGAGATCATTGTGGATTCATATGCAGTTTTAAGAAATAATACAGAGAGATCCTGTGTACCCTTTACCTAGTTTCCCCTGCTGATAGCATCTTGCAAAACTATAGCACAAATAGGCGAATTCATAGAGACAGAAAGTAGAATAGAGGTTACCAGGGCTTGGGGGAGAAGGGGAATGGGGATTAATTACTTACGGTTGTAGAGTTTTTGTTTCGAGTGATGAAAAAGTCTTGGAAATAGTGGTGATCATTACACCACATTGTGACTATGTTTAATGCCACTAAATTGTTCCCTTAAAAGTAGTCTAAATGGTAAACTTCATGCTACGGACGTTTTATCACAATAATAAAAAAATTCCCTGTAATGAACTGAATGTCTGTGCTTCCCTCTCCAGTTCCTATGTTGAAGCCCTGCCCTCCGGTGTGATAGTATTTGGAGGCGGGGCTTCTGCAAGGTAATTAGTTTTAGGTGAGGTCTTGAGAGTAGGGGCCCCGTGATGGGATTAGTGTCCTTAGAAGGACAGGGAGAGACACCAGAGCTCTGTCTCTCGGCCATGTGAGCATATGGCAAGAAGGCAGCCATCTGCAAGCCCGGAAGAGGGCCCTCACAGGGAACTGTATCTGTGGCACTTGATCTTGGACTTCCAGCCTCCAGCACTGTGAGCAGTCAATGTTTGTTGCTTAAGCCACCCGGTCTATGGTGTTTTGTTATGGAGGCCGGAGCAGACTAACACACCAATAGGACAATATCACAACCAGGATATTGACACGGATGCAGTCAAGGTGCAGAACAGTTACATCACCAACAGGATCCTTCATGTTGCCTTCTGTAGCCACACCCTCCACCCTTATCTCTGATTTATGGCAACCACTAATCTGTTCGCCATTTCTATGCTTCTGTCATGTCAGAATGCTGTATAGCTGGAATCATAGAGCACATGACCTTTTGAGGTTGAATTTTTTCTTCTCAGCCTAATTCCCTTGAGATCCACCCAAATGGTTGCTGTATCAATAGTTTGTTCCTTTTGATTGCTGAGTGATACTTTATTGGTATGGATATGCCACGGTTTGTTTGACCGTTCACCCACTGAAGGACATTTGTGTTATTTCCAGTTTTAGGCTATTAGTAAGAAAACATATGTGAACATCTGTGTACAGGTGTTTGTATGAGCATAAGTGTTCATTTCTTGGGGATATACCCCAAAGAGTGCAATTGCTGAGTTGTATGGTAAGCTATGTTTAGTCTTCTGGGGACGTGCTATGCTCTTTATCAGAGTGGGTGCACCATTTTCCATTCCCGCCAGTAATGTACCAGTGATCCCATTTCTTCACATCTTTGAAAGCATTAGGCATTTTCACTATTTTTTATTTATAGCTCTTTTTTTTTAAGATGTTGTTTATTTATTTGACAGAGAGAGAGAGACAGCCAGCAAGAGAGGGAACACAAGCAGGGGGAGTGGGAGAGGAAGAAGCAGGCTCCCAGTGGAGCAGGGAGCCCGATGTGGGGCTCAATCCCAGGACCCTGGGATCATGCCCTGGGCCAAAGGCAGACGCTTAACGACTGAGCCAACCAGGCGCCCCTATTTATAGCTCTTCTGACAAGTGTGTACTGATATCTCATTGTGGTTTAAATTTGTATTTTCCTGATGGCTAATGATGTCGAACATATTTCTATGTGTTTATTTGCCATTCGTATATTTTCTTTTGTGAAATGTCTGTTCAGGTCGTTTGTCTGTTTTCTCATGTATTGTTTTCTTTACTATTGGGTTTTGAGAGTTCCTTTTTTTTTTTTTTTTAAAGTAGGCTCCACACCTAGTGCGGAGCCCAGTGAGGGGCCTGAATTCACGATCCTGAGATCAAGACCTGAGCTGAGATCAAGTGTCAGACAGTTAACCGACTGAGCCACTCAGGCGTCCCTAGAGTTCTTTGTAATTCTGGATACTAATCCTTTGCCAGGTATGTAGTTTGCAAAGATTTTCTCTCATCTGTTGCTTGTCTTTTTTACTTTCTTAAGAGGGCCTTTCACAGAACAATAGTTCTTGACTTTGATGAAGTAGGATTTATCAGTTTCCGTTTTAGAGATTATGCTTTTAAGCCCAGTCCTAGTCATGATGTTTGCTTAGTCCTACATCAAGATGATTTTCTCCCATCATTTTTTTTAAAGTTTTATAATTTTACATTAATCTTTATTTTTTATTTTTAGTTTTTTTTTTTAAAGATTTTTATTTATTTGACAGAGAGAGAGACAGGAAGAGAGGGAACCCAAACAGAGGGAGTGGGAGAGGGAGAAGCAGGCTTCCCGCTGAGCAGGAAGCCCGATGCGGGGCTCGATCCCAGGACCCTGGGATCATGACCTGAGCCGAAGGCAGACACTTAATAACTGAGCCACCCAGGCACCCCTACATTTATCTTTATGTAGGTGACCCATTTTTAGGTAATTTTTTTGTATAAGGTATGAGGTTTAGGTAAAGGTGGTTTTTTCTACCTCTAGATGTTCAGTTGTCCCAGCAGTATTTGTTGTAAACACTATTCTTCCTCCACTGGATTGTGTTTCATCTTTGTCAAAAAGCAATTGAGCATATTTATGTGGGTCTATTTTTGGCTTCTCCATTCTGTTCCATTCATTGATGTGTCTATTCCGCCACCAATACCACATTGTCTTGACTGCTGTAGCTATATGGTAGGCCTTAATATTGGGGAAAGTGATTCCTACCAGTTTATTCTACTTTTTTGATACTGTTTTAGTTATTCTAGGGCCTGTCCCTTTCCAAATAGATTTTAGAATAAGCTTGTCTATGCCTACAAATAACCTTGTTGGTATTTTCGCAGGAATTGCGATAAACCTATAGATTAATTTGGGGGGGGTGGAGAATTGGCATCTTCCCTATGTTGAGTATTTCGATCAATGAAACACTATATTTCTCCATTAATTTGGTTTTCATTCTTTCTTCAGCATGTAATTTTCAGCATACAGGTCTTATACATGCTTTCTTAAATGTATACTTAAGGATTTTGTTTTCTTAGGAGAGACTGTAAATGGTATCGTATTTGGAATATTGGCTTCTACGTGTTTGTTAGTATACAGAAATGCAATTGATTTTGTGCATTGATCTATCCTACAACCTTGCCGAACTCACTTACTATTTCTAGGAGTTTTTTGTAGATTCTTTAGGATTTTCTAGCTACGTGATCATGACACCTGTAAATAGGTAGTTTCATTTCTTCCTGTGCAATCCATATGCCTTTTATTTCTTCTTATTACGGTGGTTAGAACTTCCAGCACTATGTTGAGTAAGAGTGTTAAGAGTGCATATTATTGCCTGTTCCCAATCTGAGGAAGAAAACATTCAGTCTTTCACCACTAAAGTAAGATGTCAGCTGTAGGGTTTTTTTGTTTTTTTTTTTTTTAGGTTTTATTTTTAAGTAATTTCTATACCCAACATGGGGCTTGAACTCACAACCCTGAGATCAAGAGTTGTGCTCTGACTGAGCCCACCAGGCACCCCAGCTTAGGTTTTTTGTAGATGTTCCTTAACAAGTTGAGATGGTTCCCCTTTATCCCTGTTTGGCTGAAAGTTTTTATCATGACTGGGTACCAGATTTTGTCTGAAGCCTTTTCATGTCAATTGATATGATCGTACAATTTGCCTTCTTTAGCTTGCTAGATTACAACGGTTTATTTTCGAACGTTCAAACGGCCTTTCATACTTGAAGTAAATCCCACAAGGTCATGCTGCATAATCCTTTTTAGACATTGCTGGATTAGATTTGCTAATATTTTATGGAGGTGTTTTGTGTTATTAAAGCTCACAAACGATATGGTTCTGTAGGTTTTTTTTTTTTTTTCTGTACTGTTTCTGTTCGGTGTTGGTATCTGGGTCATATTAGTATCGTAAAGTGGGTTGGAAAGTGTTCCTGTCTGTGCTATGTTCTGGAACCAATTGTGTGAAATCAGTGTTAATTCTTCTGTAAATGTTTGGTAGAATTCTCAGTGAGACCATTCAGGAGCTTTTTAATTACAAATTCACTTTTTGTCAGCGGTTACAGAACTATTCAGGTTACCTATTATTTCTTTATGGTGGTTTGTGGATTTGGAGGAATTGGTTCACTTCTAAGAGTTCAAATTTATGAGCATACAGTTATTTATAGTATTCCTTTATGACCCTTCTAATGCTTTCGGGATCTGTAGCGATAGCTTATGTTTTATTTCTTATATCGGTGATTTGTATTTTCTAGCTTTTTGATCTTTGTCAGTATTGCTAGACGTTTATCGGTTTGATTGATTTCTTAAAAATAACTTTCTTTTGTGTCATCAGTTTTTTCCGTATTGTTGTCCTGTTCTTCATTTCATTGGTTTCTGCTCTTATCTTTATCATTTCCCTTCTTCTGCTTCATCCGGGTTTATTTTGCTCTTCTAGTTCTCATTTCTTGTTTTTACCCATCCCTATGTTCTTTCCTTTCTAAAGTTCCAGGCATCTGTTATCATTTATTTTCTATTTAAAGAATCTCCTTTAGCCATTGTGAAAGGGTAGGTTTGCTAGTAACAATTCTCTTAGTTTCCTTTGACTAAGAACTTCCTCTTTATGCCTGAATGATATTTTTGCTTGAGAGAAAATTCACAATTGACAGGCCTTTTCTTCCAGCACTTGAAAAATGTGCTATTTCCTGCTGGCCTTCATGGTTTCACATGAGAAATACCTTGTGATTCAAACTGGTGTTCCATTATAAGTAATGCATTATTTGTCTCTGGCTGCTTTCATAATTTTTTTTGTCTCTTTAGTTTTCAGAACTTTTCAGAAGTTTGTGTCTGGGCACGGATTTCTTTAGATTTATCCTGCTTGGGGTTCACTCAGGTTTTTTTTTTTTTTGTTATTGTTGTTGTTTTTTTGTTTGTTTGTTTTGTTTTTTTAAGAGAGAAAGAGATCAAGAGAGAGTGGGGGGAGGGGCAGAAGGAGAGAGACAGAGAATCTCAAGCAGGCTCCACACTCAGCATGGAGGTTGACGTGAGGCTTGATCTCACAACCCCGAGATCATGACCTGAGCCAAAACCAAGAGTTGGATGTTTAACCCACTGAGCCACCCAGGTGCCCTGAAAGTTCAGCTTTTTGAGTCCTTTTGAATTCACCACATTCGGAAAGTTTTTAGCCATTATTTTTTCAAATACTTTCTCAGCCCCTTTTTCTCTCTCTCCTTTTTGATATCCCATGATACGAATGTTAGTTCTTTTGTTATTGTCCCATCAGTCCTTGAGACTCTGCCCATTTTTTTCGCTTGTTGTTCAGATTGGGAAAATTCTATTGATGTGTTCTCAAATTCACAGATTTTATCTCCTGTCATCTCTACTCTCTTGAGTATTGTATTTTTCGGTTTGATAATCTGTTTGGTTCTCTCATACAACTTCTATTTCTTTGCTGAGATTTTCTATATTTTTTCATTTATTTGAAGAGAATTTACAATTGCCTGTTGAAGCATTTTACGATGATTGCTTTAAAATCCTTATCAGATTTCATCTTCATTCTGTTGATCATCTTTTCTCATTCATGTTGTGATTTTCCTGGTTCTTGCTGTGATGAGTGACTTTTGATTGTATCCTGAATGTTTTGGATATTATATTTGTAGACTCTGGATCTTATGATTCCATTTTTTTAAATAAGCAGTTCCTGGTTGAGGTTTAGCAGGAGGGCTGAGTGAGTATATAGGTTCAGCGTTTTCTCGTCTCCCAGCTCTGTCCTTGGCTCCATTAACACATTTCCAGTGAAAATGAGGCACTGACTCATGACGCCTCTCTGCCTCCTGGTGTGGATATAAACTCAGCTCCTCGCCAGTCCCCACCGACATGCGTGAGAAGGAAGGCCAAGGTCTGACTCAATGCTCTTTCACTACAGGATAGGTGTAGTACCTCAGCTTTGAGTTGGGCCCCTCAGACACAGAGGGAAAGAAAGAGGAAAGTGGATGGCCACCAAACCCCACCTATCACCACCTCCTTTTGCCCTGTTGATGCCCAGTGAAGATGGAGGTTCATTTTCTGACTGGATCCTACTAATACTTGGGTAGAGGGGAAGCAAAGTTTGGATTAACTCACCTCATACCACTTCGTTCTGCCTCTTTAATGTTGAGTGGTGCAGGAGGCCCACCTCTCCACTGGGCTAGGCTGATGGGGACGGGGTGAGGGGGCAAGGTATGGGGCTCCTTGCCTTGTTTCATCCCACCTTGTTCAATCTTGTCGTAACTGGGTTGGCATGGAGGAGATTCAGCTTCCTACTGGGCCCTGCTGACACCAGGGGCAGGGGAAGAGTGGATAGTGAAGCACTGACTAGACCCTATTGGCACCACCTTGTTCAGGATGGTTGATGCCAGACAGGGATGGATACTTAGCTCCCCACTGTTGGGGTCCTGCTAACACTTGGCGTGAGGGGAGATTAGAGTACTGAGCATCAGTACCCCTGCAGGGGAATCCAAGCACCACCTGCTTCTGCCAGTGGGGGTTGGAAGATCCCATGGGGTCGGGGAGGGGGTGCAGATTTTCTGTTGGTTGATTGGGGTAGTGGTGATAATACCAAAAACTTTTCTGTTTTTATATCATCCCTTTCCTGGTCCTTTGGCTACGGATATCAAGCTTTTCTTGGTGCTTGTTTTTTCATCTGTGCCTATTGGCAGTTCCGAGTTGGAGGTTTCTGCAGGGCCCTGTCTGGGATATATGAGGGAGGCAATAAAGAAACCCAGAGAGTTCCCTTGTTGCTGTCAAGTTTGCCATCTCTTGGAAATCGGTTATCTTCTTTCCACCTTTCAGTCTTCTTATGCTTGGTTGTTGCGTGTGCCCAGGGTTTCTTAGTAGTAAAGGGAAGGCCTTAGGAGGAATGTATTTCCTTTTAGCCTGGGAGTAAAGAAGGCTTTTCGAACCATGACTCAACGTTAAGAATCAATAAATTGAAGATGAATAAATTCTATTTACATTAAAGACACATAATCAAATGTAAAAGGACAAATCTGGAGAAAATATTGAACGTCTATGTGACCGACAAAAGATTAATCTCTAACTCAATAAAGAGATCTTAACAATCAAGAAGGAAAAGACTCAAATTTTCATAGAAAACATTGGCAAATGGCAGAGCTCACAGAGAAATGCAAATGACATTTGAAAAGATGTTTACTTTCACTCACAATAATAGAAATGCCAATTAAAACTACGCTGTTACCATTTTACCCAAATCACATTGGCCCAAGTCCCAAAGTTTGACAAAGCACGCTGTCGACAGGCCTGTGGAGAAACAAGCATTCTCATGCGTTGCTGGTGGGAGTGTAACAGGGTACAATTCCCAAGGAGGGAAATTTGGCAGTATCTCTCAAAATTACATTTACCCCTTGACCTAGCAATCCCACATCTGGGAATTTACCCTGTAAGTATGCCTGTAGAATTATGAAATAATAAATGCACAAGGTTATTTATTGTGGCATTTTTTATTGAAGTACAGTTAACACACAATGTGACATTTGTTCCAGCTGTACAACATAGTGATTCGACAATTCTATACATTACTCAGGGCTCGCCACGATGAGTGTAGTCACCGTCTGTCACCATACACTATTGCAGTGTTATTGACTGTATTCCCCATACTGTGCTTTTCATCTCCGTGGCATTCTTTTTAATAGTGAGGACTGGAACTATCTGAAGTGTCCACCAGTAGGGGATCTGTTGAATATACGAAGGTATAACCTCATAATGAAGTATTATACGGGCGTATAAAAAGAACGAGAGGATGTCGATATACTGATATGGAGGCTATTTTGCTAAAAAAATGTGCAAAACATGTATATAGTGTTTTATCTTTTGTATATGAAAGGGAGGAAATAAGAATAGGTCTAAGGATTTGTTTTTTGTTTTTTGTTTTTTTTTTCAAAAAATACTGGAGGGGCATCTTGGTGGCTCAGCTGGCTAAGCGACCAACTCTTGATCTCGGCTCAGGTCTTCATCTTAGGATGGTGAGTTTGAGCCGTATATTGGGCTCCATGCTGGGCATGGAGCCTACGTCATAAAAAAAAAAAACTGGAAGAAAAACCAGACACTAATAGAAATGGTGACCTAGAGAGGGCCTACAGAGGGGCTGAGGAGGAAAGAAGAGGACTTGGAGAGAGAGTTCTCTGAGGATGCCTTTTTACATAGAATTCACTTTTGAAATATATAAATGTTTAGCTGCCAAAGAGTGCAGTGAAATGAAAAAGAAGACAAAGCAAAGCCTAAAATTGGAAACAAACAAAGAACTTAATGGCATATTAGGGGTGACAGAATCACGGAGAGACAAGAATTATTTCAAATAACTTATTAACATAGTACTTAGACTGTACGGAAGTAAAAAAGAAGTGAAAAGAAATCTTAAACGTTACTTGGTAGTTTTATTGTTAGTAGCAACCTTGGTATTGAAAATCTGAAACTATGTAGGTGTATGTATGCATTACAGGTAGAGCAAATAACTAATTATGTTAATTATACTTGGAACCGAAATTTCCAGTGTAATAGAAAATATGTGTGTGTATAAAATAAATGTTTGGGAAATCCTATGATGTTAAATTTGAATGAAAAATATCAACACAATCTCCTGATTAATATATGTGCATCTTAATGTCATATGATTTCATGATTAATACATAAAAGTGTATAATATATTGTAAATATAATTACCTATTACACATATATGTGGTTTTTTCCCAAAACCAGTGACGTAATTCTTGACCCAGTGTAAAATGAAAACGCAGGGTGTCTTGTTCAAAAAAGCAGGACTGGGGGGACTCAGCCAGTTAAGCATCTGCCTTCGGCTCAGGTCATGATCCCAGGGTCCTGGGATCGAGCCCCGCGTTGGGCTCCCTGCTCAGCAGGAAGCCTGCTTCTCCCTCTCCCTCTGCCTCTCCTCCTGCTCGTGCTCTCTCTCTCTCAAATAAATAAAATCTTAAAAAAAGCAGGACTAAAGTGCCTTAAAATACTAAAATATAAAGTTTTTTCCTTTCTTTCTTACTCAACTTGTCATAGTGTTTTTTATTTGCTATTTTATGTTGTTCTAAGTAAAGAAACATTAAAATCTTAAATTATTAGCCTGAATTTTACCCTTCATCTTTATATTGTGCAATGTCAGTTTTAAAAGCAAATGTAAGAGCATTTAATTCCCATGTGGAATAACTGAAATTTCACAATTTTTATTTTGTGACTTGTCCTGGAGACTGCCTTGAGCTGGCCAGGAGAGACTAACACAAACCAGATTCTGGAAGTGAGAAGGAAGAAGAAAGGGCGTCCCCAGGCCCAGGGTACTCCCTTTGTACGGGATACTCATGGCAAGTGGAGATGCTCACAGGGCCTCCACATGGGGCCTCTAACCTGATGGTTGTGGGATTCCTCCTCCCACCAGCCTCTAGACTAACGCTGGGGGTTTGGGAAGCTAAGCCAGGCCTCTCTTCTTCCTGTGGGGCCTGCTGCCCCAACCCGACAGCTAATGGGAGACCTCCAAGTATATTGCAGCCTCGGTGCTGGGATGCACTAGTGACCGGGATTGGTAATGGGTGAGAGGCTACCCTTGCTTAGTCACCTGCTGAATGTGATGTGGCATAGCCAGCCTCAGGTAGGGATGCCACCACCGCACCTTGTCTCGAGATGCTGTGGGGTAAACATACTCAACCCTAACCTTTCTTGAGCTCACACCTAGGTTTTCACTGGGGACAAAGGACAACAATGGTTGCTGGTAAGGGTTGGAGATGGAGAGGCTGGGCAGGGCGCAGAGCACCAGAACATGGGGGAACCAAGCACCGGTCTCGGGGAGCTATACATGAGCCCAGGCTCCAGCTCTCTGGTGGATGCTCCATTATCACTGGGCCTCACTTACCAAACACAAATCGGTAAAATTGCCAAGAATCTCAAGACAGTGACTAGAGAGCGTTAAACACCAAACACGAGGCTCTCCCGCGCAGGAGTGTCTGTGTGACTATACGGGTAGCTCACCCATGAAGCTGGCTCTTCTACTCTGCAGTGCTGTTCACTGCCCTGGCCTGGAAGCAGTGACATCCCAGTAGCAATAAACTTATATTGAAACCAGATCTGGATTTCTAAATACCATTCTCTTATAAAAGGAAACAGTGCTTCTTGGAGAAATGGTCTGTTCTTGGCTTGGTCAAGGCAAAGTATAAGCTGAGGCTGGAGTTTCTTATGTCCGAAATCAAGAAAGCACTAAAAGACCAAGGGGGTTGTGTCAAAGGGACACAGGGGCCAGCTTAAAGGGGCTCTCACTGGCCAAATGTGAGACAGTCGAGCATAAAGAAGAATAATGACGGTACTTGCTTATCATGATTGACTGAATTAGAACCGTGAGTCCATCACGATACTCAAATGAGAGAGAAAACTCATTAGCGATTGGTGATGACTATCATACCAACACTTTGTTCTGAAAATCGGTAACTAAAGGAAAGAGTTAAGCATTTACCCTGACTTTGTAGGAAAGACTTTAGTTCATCCCTATTTGATTCTTTATAGGTGAAGGCCAGCTACCAATTGCAAATGAATTTTTTACAATAGCATCATTCCGCCATCTTGCAAGAATATAAGCCACTCAGGCAAGATCACCAAGGAACGCTACCACAGTTGGGTGATGGACGAATGGATGGAAGCAGCATACTCGTGTGGTGCCGACGCACCCCCCCCCCTGCCGCCAGTTTACTTTCTAATTGCAAAGGGAAAAATGCAGCTTGGGAGTCGTGACCTTAACCCAGTGATCATGCTTCACATCAGTTTTAGTGAGACAGCCTGACGCTCCATGACGTGATATGAAGTGCGCAACATCACTTGTGTCATATTTTTGCTAAAAATGTTCAACCTGAATGTAATCTCTAGGTGTAACATCCGGTTCAGTGGGGGTGTGTGTTTGCCCGGGCTGCCATAACAAAGCACCTCACGCCAAGTGGCTCAAACAACAGAAATGTATCATCTCACGGTGCTGGCATGTGAGATGAAAGTGTCAGCAGGGTTGGCTCCTTCTCAGGGTTGTGAGGGAGAATCTGTTACAGAACTTTCTCCTCGCTTCTGGTGGTCTACTGGCAGCCTTTCATGCTCCTCGATGTGTAGAAACATCACCCATCCTTGCCTTCATGTTCATACGGCATTCTCCCTGTGTGCATCCCTTTTTTGAGGACACCAGTCATTTCGATTAGGGACCCACTTTACTCCAGTACGGCCTCCTCTTAACTCATTACACTTGACCCTTGAACAGCACAGGTTTGAACCATGTGGGTCCACTTATACGTGGATTGTTTTTGACAAATACAATACAGTACTATAAATGTATTTTCTCTCTCTCTTTTTTAAAGATTTTATTTATTTATTTGACAGAGATTGAGAGAGCACAAGCAGGGGGAGGGGCAGAGCGAGAAGGAGAAGCAGGCTCCCTGCTGAGCAGGGAGCAGGACAGACGTGGGGCTCGATCCCAGGGCCCAGGGATCATGACCTGAGCCGAAGGCAGACGCTTCACCCACTGAGCCACCCAGGCGCCCCAGTATTTTCTCTTACTTAAAATTTTCCTAGTCACATTTTCTTTTCTCTAGCTTTGTTTTATTTTAAGAGTGCAGTATAGAATACATAGAACATACGAAATAGGTTCATCGACTTTATGTTATCGGTAAGGCTCTGGTCAACAGTAGGCTCCTAGCAGTTAAGTTTGGGGGGAGTCAAAAGTTATACATGGACTTTCAACTGTGTGGGAGGTCAGTGCCCCTAACCCTTGTGCTGTTCAAGGGTCAACTGTACCTCAGTTACAACCTTATTTCCAAGGAAGGTCACATCTGAAGTACTGGGGTTTAGGGCTTTAACAGACGATTTCGGGAGACAGATATAACATCGCCACGGGAAGTCTAGAGGTAGAAGAACAAGTCAAATACCACCACAAAGGAATAATCAAAGACAAATCCAGAACGTGAGACTTTCTACAGTGTCTTCAAAAAGAGAATGCCATTTCTTTTTTTTTTTTTTTAAGATTTTATTTATTTATTTGACAGAGAGAGAGACAGCCAGCGAGAGAGGGAACACAAGCAGGGGGAGTGGGAGAGGAAGAAGCAGGCTCCCAGCGGAGGAGCCTGATGTGGGGCTCGATCCCAGAACGCCGGGATCAAGCCCTGAGCCAAAGGCAGACGCTTAACCACTGTGCCACCCAGGCGCCCCCCAAGAGAATGCCATTTGTAAGAAAGAAGTAGGGAGACTATTTTAAAAAGACTAAAGAAACCAAATGCATGAGCTGTGGTTGGATCCTGGTTGAAAAAAGAAGTTGCTATAAGACATCACGGTGGTAATTGGGGAGATTTGAGTATGGACCGGGTATTCTGAGAGTTAAATGATACTAGGGAATTCCTGTTAATTTTCTTAGGGGTGTTAATACTAGGAGAGTTATAAGAGAATGAACTTATAGGGGCTTCTGGGTGGCGCAGTTGGGTAAGCATCTGACTCTTGGTTTCAGCTCATGTCCTGATCTCAGGGTCTTGAGATCAAGCCCCATGGTGGTCAGTGTGGAGTCCACTTGGGACTCTCTCTCCCTCTGTCCCTCCTGCTTATGCACATGTGCTCGCTCGCTCTCACTATAAAATAAGTAAATAAATCTTTAAAAAAATAGAAAAAAAGAGAATGAACTTCTATTAGGATACGCAGCTGGAAGTATTTGGAGTGAAGTGTCACAAAGTCTCGAATTTACTTTTAAATAGCTCAGCAAAAAAAATTAGTATATATATATATGTATATATATATATATATACATATATATATATATAAAATATGAAGCAAACCTGTATATATTGCACATAAAGATAAAGCAAATATACCGAAAGGTTAACATCTGTTGTATTTAGATGGTGGGGTTGTGGGATGTTCATTGTATTAACGTAGGTTTGAAGTTTTCCATAATAAAAAGTTAACAGCAAACGAAAAAACGGTGGGGTTTTTTTGTTGTTTGTTTTTTAAAGAGAAGCTTCTGCCCACCTTTCTATTGAAAATGGAGCATGAGGGGGAAAAAAATCCAACAGGCTTAAGGTATAGAAGATGAAAATTCAATCAGTGAGAAAGAGAAATTCGCTGTCAGGGTCGTTCGGCAGTTGGGCTGGTTTCTAAGGGATTCCCCCTCAAAGTCTTTATTACTGAGAGCTGGAGGCTGGAGCACAGGCTGTCAATCAAGAATGATTTGAAGGCCCCCCAAAGACCGGCTGACCTCTAAATATCTCCCCCACCGGCTTCCCATGTGGCCTGAAATCCCGGTAACCTGGGTCAGTTCTTAGGAATCAAGTCTTTTTCTCACTCTTCTGGAGCTCCCTTTTAAAATGCAAAGCTGGGAGGGTGCTAGGGCCTATTAAATGGGGACAATTGTCTGAGGAGCCAGCACCCGCCCACAGGCCCTCAATTCTAATGGCTCCTTCCCAAACCCTTACCACCGCTGAGATGGGACAATGCCTGCCCCAGGAAACTGCGATTGGACAATGTGGACTCTAAGAAACGTCTTAGGTGAAGATACCATTTCAAGAAAGCTTATTTTCCGTGAATAAAATGGGGTGCATGAGGTCATTGCTGTTTTTACTTTGTAAACTGGGTGGCATCTGAAAGCTCCTTAAAACACTTCAAAGAAGCTTCCCGAACTCTTCGGGCCTCCCACCCCTTCCCTTTGTAACCGAATTCTTAGTGACCCCAAAGCTTTTCACTGAATGAAGAGTTTCCAAGGGGTCTACAAAATACCTGAGACAATTAGGGAAATGAAAACCAGGGGGTCAAGATGAACTGACCCTTGGTGGAAGATTTACATAAATAGGTCCTAACCTCTGGCTGCGAATAAAAGATAAATGCCCCATTAGGGTCAGAACCACAGTTCAAGGGCATCTGCGGGGCCAAGCCTGGCTTCTCTGCTATGTCAGGAATGTCAGGAATGCCACTGATCATTGTGCGTTGGCAGAGCGCAAGGGGTTGCAGCCAGGCTAACAGAAACTCAGCCCTGCCCACTGGGCGAAACCGTAGCTCTCCCACACAGCCAGCTGCCTGTCCAGAGCGTGGGAAACCTACCAGCAGAGCGAGCCTCCAGAAGGAATGCCTGTCACCACGGGAAGGATGCCCATCTCCCGAAAGGTGACCAGATCCGCCTTTGAGATGGCCGTGTTAACCTGGGGGGCTGGAGGCAGGCAGGGACTCTTCCCCCCAGCGAAGAGCCAATTTGCTCCCTCGGTGGGGGTGCAGCTCTGGGAGACTCCTCTGCCCCTTCCCTGTAGATCGGATGACCCGGGACTGGCCTTCCTCCCAGGGCCCGAAGGCCTCTGCCGCGTCCCCCTCGGCTGCGACCTGAGAAAAGGCGGTGCACCAGGACGTTTCGAGAGGATGTGTAGGAATAAGGTTAACATGGTCTCCCTGATCCAGACACAAAAATGACCATGTGTCGGAGATTATATTGTACTCCCCAGAGAGAAGGGAACGAGGCACATTTTATAACCGACTTTAAAAAAGGAGCAGCCCGGATTTATAGGGAGTAAAGAATGTTGAAATGAATTGCAAATGGAGGCAAACTGAGTTTTTGTCCCCACTCCCCCCATCCACCCACCCACCCACACACACCCAGGGGAGAGAGAAGCCGATTGTACCAGACAGGACAGAATTTGCATCTCTATCCCTTACCTACCACTTAACGGAGTTCTAGAAGAGCTCCCGCAGGAAGCAAGTGCTGTAGGCAACAGGGAGCCTTCCGCTAAAGTATGAATTTTCTCTACAGGGGCGAGAAATTTTGCTTTTGAAATAATGCCTCAGAGCGTCCCCTCCATCTGCTTACCTCTCACTCCTGCCCGGCTCCCCCCCAGAACCCAAACGCATACATACTTTTTAAAAAGATTTGTTTGACAGAGAGAGACAGAGAGCACCTGCTGGGGGAGTGGCAGGTGGAGGGAGAGGGAGAAGCAGGCTCTCTGCTGAGCAGGGAGCCCGACGATGGAGGGGCTCGATCGCAGGACCCCGGGATCCTGACCTGAGCCCAAGGCAGATGCTTAACCGACTGAGCCACCCAGGGCCTCTCCCCCCCCATACTTTTTAAACCGGAGAGTGAAGTGGCCTCGAGAGACTCCTCGGCCAAACTTCATTTTCAACCTCCACCCTTTTCTACCTTACTTTATTTCCCCATCACAGAAAAATACACACAATCCTGGTTGGGTTGTTCCCACTAGGAGGCCGAGGACTTGGGACAGAGAATCTGCTTGCTCTGCAGGTGTTTGGCCCGGCAAATGCCCTCCTCTTGATGGCCATCCTGGGCTCATTTTGCTGAGAGTCTCCAAAGTGACCCACTGCATTGCGGAAACAAAGAGCAAGGACCTCCTGAATTTTACCGCACGGAGAGTATATTTTTCTTTCCTGTTACATCAAAGAGGTTTGTCACGCTTTCTCCAAGTACTAACTCTGACTCGATATCTAAAGTAACAGATGGAAATCTGGGCTCTTAAGATGGAGCTCTTTCCCCTATACCTTCATCGAAGGGAAGAGAGGCGGAGACGCAAAGCAAAATCCTGTTGGGGAATTACTTCTCGCTCCTGGATTTAATTTCTTATTTTTATATTGTTGCATAAGAAATCCACTGCAAAAAGCATCTGCTTTCAAATCCGGGAACTCTTGTTCTAGGCTCATTTATTTAAAGACAAACAAATAATACCAGCAAACTCGCTAGCCCGGGCTTTGGCTGGCCACCCCTCCCCCCACTCTCCCCCCATTTTCCTCTGGAGCGGTGATTACGGAGCCCCCGCATGAGTTTTATTCTATTACCGAATGAACAAAGCCAGGGCCGGTGATGTTGAGAAAGCATGAGAGAGAGAGAGAAAAAAAAAAGATACCATGATGACAGCACACTTCTGCAGACTTCCATCCAAAAGCAAATAAATGACCTACTTATGGTTCTGTAAAGAACAGGGCAGATTCTCACATGGAAAAACTGCCCTCCGAAGTGCGAGTGAGACCCTGGTATGTGGAAAGGAATTTATGCAGGGCGTTCTTCACATTGGCAAGCAGGTATGAGAGTGTGGGTTAGTAGACATTCCTTTCTGACTCATTACCCATTTGGCCCCTGCGCACCCCCTCCTTAGTGCTTGAGGTACTTTTTTCCGGCTTTCCCTGGGCTGGGATAGAGATTGATGGTATCTCGGTGCTCTCCAAGGAGAAGCTGACTATGGCCCTTTGCACTTCCCTTTTTGCGGCGAGATGTTAAGTTTTGCTGCCAAGCTTTATCAAATCAGCATGGCACAGCTGTCTCTGTGCTGAGAGCTCTTACCTGTCACAGGCTCTGGTATATGTAGATTGTTCTGGCAGTCTGGCAGTCAACACATATTTATCAGAGACAGACAGTGAGACAGACACACAGACAGTAATGTAGGGGAAGAAACGCTTTCACACTACCCTCTTATGTTCGGTGCCTGGGGCCCGCGAATTAAAGTGACAAACACTAGATTAACAGGAGAAATTGATAGTATTTTTCACATTCACGGGGACTTCACAGAAAAGAAGGGAAAACCCAAGAAGTTTATATATATATCATTTGGACAAAGTGTGATAAATTGTGGAGAAGTGACTAGATAAAGGCTTGGGCTTTCAGGTGCGAAGGTGACTAAGAAACATATGGGAGAAATTAGTGGCAGATAAGGGTGATTTAATAAGGTTTGTTTAGGCAGACTCATCTTGGTGCCTTCTCTGTCTCCAGTGATAAGTGTTGTTTCTCTCTTCCTAGTGTGGGAGAGGGGGACTCCCCCTCAAAGGAAAATTTTGCCTTGCTTTTAGGCAAAGAACTTCCTGTGTTTGTTTTTTCTCGATTGCCTTTGGTTCAAAAGAATCCTTATGCCAACGTGGCGTAATTTGGGGTGTCATGTTCTGATCCCTTTCAGTGAGAAGGCATCAAAATGGCCTGCAGGGCTTTCGAATACTTGTGAAAAAGGAAGTGAAAGTCTGGGGCACCTGGGTGGCTCAGTCGTTAAGAGTCTGCCTTTGGCTCAGGTCATGATCCCAGGGTCCTGGGATTGAGCCCTGCATCGGGCTCCCTACTCAGCGGGAAGCCTGCTTCTTCCTCTCCCACTCCCCCTGCTTGTGTTCCCTCTCTCGCTGTTTCTCTCTCTGTCAAATAAATAAATAAAATCTTTAAAAAAAAAAGTGAAAGTCTAGCATGGCCTAGAGATCCAGAAGCCAGGGTAGATGAAGTCAACTTCCCCCATCTGAGTAGAGGGCTCAGAGGCCTGGGGGGGGGGGACCAAAAGCAGGGATGGGGGCCAAGGCTGAGAAGGAGTTCTAGGAATGGCCTGAGAAAGAGGGTCTTTGATCAAGAGTCACTCCTGGGTCCCAGCTGCCCTTACTGCCCCAAAGCTACATCTTGGAGGTGGGATGAAGAAAGAGTTGATGTTTAGCATCTCATGTCCTGAAAAGAGGCCGAGGGAGAGAAAAAGATGGAGAAAGGAGTCACATGCTATGAGATCTGCTCCTGTGCCTCAAGTTCCTGGAAGTTTCCTGTTGGTTCCTGTGTCCTGTTGTTCTGTACCCTCTGCAGAGGAAAGATGAGATCTATTACCTTGTAGGTGCAGACATAATCAGCAATGAAGGGGATCAAGGTATACCACCCCAAAATATGCCGCTTTGGCATAAAGGTTATTTGGAGCAGAAGGCAATTGGAAAGCGGCAGTCACAAGAACTCTCCCTTTCTGCCTAAAAGCAGGGAGAAAATTTCCCTTTGTAAAAGTGGTATACATTTCCATTTATAAAGACATCCCCTTCTCCCATACCAGGAAGAGGACAAGACCCTTTTCAGAGAACACCTGTGCCTGCATGGCAAACCCACTAAACCATCCTTACCTACCATGCATTTCCTAGTCACCTTCCCCGAGCTGACTGGCCCTAGGAGCCCAAGCCTGTTTTCCTTTGCATGGTCACTTCTTCACAGTTTATCACCCTTGGTTAAAAGACCGTACAGCCTTTGGGTTTCATGTCTGTTCTGTGAAGCCCCGTGCGCATAAAAATAGTAACATCAATAAAGAAACATAGGTCTTTGTCCTGTTAGTCTATCTTTTGTCAGTTTAATTCACAGGCCTCAGGAGCAGAACGTAAGAGGTTAGAGGACGTTTCTCCTCCACTCGCTTGGTTGGACTTCATTTGATTGCTCAGGAAAAGAGATGCTGGATTTTTTTCCCCCCACTGTTTCTATTAAACGCATGGTTTAACACCAACTAGAGGTCTTTGTAGAAGCTCCTCTACCACGTTGCTTATTCTGGGAGGACAGTAAGGAAGACCCTCATGCCCATGGTTCAAGCTGCCCTGAGGGCTGCTGCTCTGTACCTTTGCAGGGCTGCTCTCCTGAGTCACGGCAGTCCAGGAAATCTCCCCGGCTTCAGACAATCCTATTATTCTGGAAAATTCATTCTTCCTTTCCCCCACATGGGCCTGCTTAGACAGAGTGACCATAGATCACAGACTATAAAGTCGTGGTCAATTAAAGAAGATGACGCCTCCATTCTGTGTCTTTGGGGCTAATCGCAGAGGCCCAGAGACTTCCGAGCTGTCAGACCGAGGCCCTAGGCTAGTTTCCCAGTGAAACTGGGCAGAGGAAAGCAAAGAGAGGAATCATCAGGGGAGCCATAATTATTGTTTGAATTTCATGTTTGCAATTTAATTCTACGAATCAAAAAAGGGACGTTCACCCTGGTTCGGTAGAACACGTGATAATGCCGCAGCACGGCTATCAACAGCTTTTGGCTCTCTTCGTGACCAGTGGCCTCTTCGTAGAAGTGTGTATTCTGAGTGTCGCAATACCTGACCCATAAATTGTAAAGAAGAGGAGTTTTCCCCAGGCTGAAGAGATATGAGAAAAGCAGTAAAACCTTCTATCTGGAACATTTCTGAAGGGTGTATGTTTGGAGGACTGTCCGGTTATTCTATGACTAACTTCATTCCTACGGTTTTCTCAAGAAAAAAGTCGTGAAGTTATCCAGTTAAAAACACCAACTGCTTCCCGTGAACGATCCATGATGCCTACACTGATTTCCCCTGAATATTTATACAGCCGGGATGTTGGAGAGCTCGGGTGTCATCTTCTCTGACATAAACAATTCTCTGTGAAACCTCTGCACGTTAACTTGTGGTACCTGTTTCTCAAACCTGATATAAATTTAATGCATTCCCTTTTCCCACAAAATGTCTTTGATGCTCACTGTTTTGCTATTATTCTCAAAATATACACTGTATTCCCCTAACCCTGGGCCCCAAATCCCACAGAATGACGATAAACTACAGAGTCACAGAGAGAAAACACCTCTCTGTTCTGTGGATACTGTTTTGTGTTGGGGAAATGGTAGCATTCACAATTTAGTCTTCTGGATTTAATTTGTAACTACTTCAGTTGGTGCCTTTTTAAAAAAAAAAAAAAACCTCAAAAAAGCCAAATGGCAAGGCCTAAATGCCTGTTTTTCTACCCCTTTGGCCCAAGGGGTTACCCAAGGCTCAGGGCACGTACCTCATTACCAGAATACCGCCTTGCGTGTATTTTGGAGAGATGGGGATGAGTTTGTAATGTTTTACAGGCCTGGTGTGGAGATCTACGTTGCTTTTCTTTTTGGCAGTCAATCCGTCCTACATGTGACAGAAACATGTTGTTGTGTGTACGTTAAGTAAGTTCAGAAGCAGAAACCAGCAAAAAAAAAAAAAAAAAAAGAAGAAGAAGATTCCAAGAACCCGGGAGAACCCACTAGATTCCGACCATCTGACAATCTCATCTCTCCACCTCCAGTCTCCAGTGATCATAAAGGTGACTGGAAGCGTTGGGCTGCTGATTTTATCCCAGGCTCATTTTTTTCTGTGGGCGCCTTGGATCTGGAGATAGAGAAACATGCCGTCAGATAAAGCCGCGTGGAAGGCTGAAAGTTGGCTGGAATGACGCTGGGGCCCTGTTTATGCTGCTGGGGCACTTCCTGGATGCCCTTTGAAACCTCTGAACTCAGCTCTTCAAAGTGAGAGCTAACTCATTCTGTCTTGCCCCTGAACAAATACATTGGCTGCTTATCATCTTTTTTTTTTTTTTTTTGCCACCCCCACCCTAATTGACTTAGCTAACATTGATTTATCA
Source organism: Ursus arctos (assembly GCF_023065955.2). NCBI lineage: Eukaryota > Metazoa > Chordata > Mammalia > Carnivora > Ursidae > Ursus > Ursus arctos. The sequence continues at coordinate 38,820,151 of NC_079873.1, read as the reverse complement.
AAGCAAAAGCATGGTTCCGACTGAGTCACAAGTTACACTTTTACCTGACATTATCTGGGCCTTTAGAAACTGAAGGCATAAAAATAATGGAGGTTTTGTGCACAGCCGTAGGCTCACGCACACGCGTCTGTGTCCCTCTGTTTGCTTCATTCATCGTCCTTTGTCCCCCCACCCATGTCTCGCTCGCAGGAGTGTCTGAGAGAGGTAGGTTTTCTCACGAGCCAGGGGGTCGTTTTTCAAGTGGAACCCTATTAACATCCATTAGCCATGCTTGTTTTCCAGCAGTTCTTCTTTGCAAAACTTTGTTTGGGGGTCAGAAAGTTTGTCTCTCTCTCGAGAGCCGAGAGCCGGTGTGGCAAGAGGAAACTGAAGCTGGTCTCTGGGTGTGTGTTTGTGCTAATTTGCTGTACAATCAAATACGGATATAGGTCAATAAAAGCTGTTCTTTGATCTATTGCTACAAAGGATTCATTGTAAATACATTAGTGGATAAGAGGGTTACAACTGCGTAACTGCCCCTTGTGAACGGTGCCCTGTGCCACCCTTGAGCTCGTGCAAGAAGTGAGAGATCTGGCTTCGGCCTGCCTGGGTTTTCTTCCCTCCCCCCACTGTGGTAAAAAACACATAACATCAAATTTACCGTCTCAACCATTTTGAAGTATAGAGTTCAGTAGTCTTAATTAGGGCCTCCCTGAGTTCTACTTTGCCGAATTAATTTTTTTTTTTTTTTTTTTAGAGAGGGAGAGAGGGGGCCAGGGAGGGGCAGACGGAGAGGGAGAGAGAGAGAATCTTAAGCAGGCTCCACGCCCAGCGTGCAGCCCGATGCGGGGCTTGATCTCACGACCCTGAGATCATAACCTGAGCCCGAAACCAAGAGTCGGGATGCTTCACTGACTGAGCCAGCCAGCCAGGCGCCCCCCAAATTAATTTTTAGTAGGTGGCCACAGTATCCTTTCCTTTGGGGATATCCCCATAACAGGATAGTGTTCAGGCAGAGAAATAGCTTTGAAAGAACAGCAGGAGTAACAGCAACCAAAAATTTGGCAAGCAAGGCCAATATTTCTATAGGTAATGATTTTGAGTTAATACCTGTTATTATTAGGTGTCTAGCGCTGGCCAAGGCCTTGTAAAGAATGCAACGAGACGTGATCAATGACCTCAAGCTGTTTACACTCCTGTTATGGGATGAAGGGGTCAGACCCAATCACATGCACTAAAATGAGAGTCGAGACTTCCATCTTACCTGCCTCACTCAGTGTTTGTATGTAGAGGCACGTTTCCTTTTACCCATAAACGTGCAGTGTGTGTAATTAAGTACCAGAGCAGAGCAGCCAGTCGAAAAGGTCATTGTTGGAAGTCACGGGACCTATATAGGTGTGACAAACAACCCTGGGTGGCAGGGGATTTGGAACCAACTTCTGCTGAGTGCTGGTGCTGGTGTGGGGCTAGTGGGGCCCATGAGAGTTTCAGTGGGCGAACAGGGGAAAGGCCTTGGCTCCGGAGAAAAGGTGATATGAACTTGACCATGTATTTCAGGTTTCCATGGTCAGCATCTAAGCCTTCCTCCTCTTACCTGCCTTGTAAGGCTGGAGGGCGAACTGGAATTCCAAAGGTGTAACCCTGCCCCCCAGATTGCTTGATCATCAAGACAAATAAAAGGAAAACATTCCCTTTCCTCCATTCCTTCCTTCTTTCCTTCCTCTCTTCCTTCCTTCCTCTCACCCTCTCTCCCATACCTCCTGTCCTTCTTCCCTCTTTTCCCTCTTCTCACCCTTCCCTTCTTCCCTTCTTTCCTTCCTTCCTTCCTCCCTCCCTCCCTCCCTCCCTCCCTCCTTCCTTCCTTCCTTCCTTCCTTCCTTCCTTCCTTCCTTCTTCCCTCCCTCTCTTCCCTTCTTCCTCCCACCCTCTCTCTCATACCTCCTGTCCTTCCTCCCTCCTTCTTCCCTTCCTTCCTTCCTTCCTTCCTTCCTTCCTTCCTTCCTTCCTTCCTCCCCTCTCTCCGTCCCTCCCTCCATTCCTCTTTCCCTTTCTTCCTTCCCTCCATTCCCCCCTCCCTCCCTCCTTCCTTCCTTCCTTTTTGGAGGTGTGTCTGGGTGTGGGATGAGCTGTTGGGAAGATGTGAATCATGAAATCCCTGACACAAAGCTGGCCTGTATTCTATGGATAAAGACTCCGCGTCTCCGATCCCATCTAGATCACTGCCCTGCAGAATTTACCCTGCTTGCTGTCAGTCAGCCTTCAGCTACAGGCCATTAACTTGAGCCAAATTGATCGTCTAACAAGTGATAAGACATCTAAAAACATGTATAATCTCTAAAGTGCCAAGCAAATAGGAATGATGTGATTTCAGTGTTTATATTATTAAAATCAACCTTTCCAAAGTAACTTCTCCACCATTTCCTATAAAGGCAGCGTCTTCCGCCCGAGGTGCTGGGGCCCAACATGGAGGAAAGGAACGGACTGTTTCTGGTTCATGCTGGAAACAGAACCGGGCTCGCCTCTCCTCCAGTCTCAGTCAGGGACTCATTTGTTTTTATTTTTTATTGTTTGCCTTGACCTGTGGGGCAAGCAGCATGCACACGTGTGCAACGCCCCCCCTCCCAGCAAACGCGCTCCACAAAGCCTATAAGACTTCATCCTCGCTCTAGTGATAACCTTGGATCTGCTCTAATCTGTGAGAGAGCCCATCATTCAGAACCTTCTCTACTTTATCATTATTAACAAATTACTTATGAGTCACCTCATAAATGACCCCAACAACACCCGTGCTCATGACTAAACGTTTCCAGCCTCAGTCTGGCGCTCCGGCAACCGAACCGTTCCGCCCTCCCTCGCATTGACTCCAGTTCTGGGAGGCTTGCAGATCCTTGCGGTTCAGTGATTTCTATTCCGTTCCACAGACACGGAGCCCCTGCTATGCTCAGGCACTCAGATGGACTCAAGGAATGCAGATGTGAAGGAAACCTGGCTCCCCCCTTCCCGACGCTCCCAGTCCCGATGCCCAAGCTGCTTCGGCAACACTCTCCCTAGCTGCCTTAGTCCCAGGTCTCTCCCTCCTCCCTGCAACCGAGGTCGCAGCAAGGTGCACAGGAGACTTTTCAGGGGTGTCTGAGATGCCTCTTTGCCCTTCTAGACCTCTGCATTTACATTTACCGACGTGCATTTATCGCATCTCGGCCTACATTGCAGGTGCTGTGTGCTTAACGTTATTTGATCCTCGCCACCCTATGAAGTGGGTGCAGATAAGGAAATGAAAACTAAGTAAGCCAGGGGTCCTGTCCAAGGTCACATAAGCAGAAGCAGCAGAGCTCTGGCCCGGACGAGGGGGCACTCTGCTTCCATAATCGTGCTAGTCTAAGAGTTAAGTGAAATGAAACTTGGTGCCCGTGATCTCTAACCATCAAGTGTGAGGCACTGAAGCAAATATTGATTACTTGCACACCCATTTCCATATATTCCTGATTCATGCCACTGGGTCCGAAGATGATTTCATGATGGCTATGTCCACTGAAATCTTAATATGTTGATGACAGGGAGGGAAAAAAGTACAAATAACTCTTAAAAGACCCAGTATGTATCAGCCTCCCCAGCAAGGTGTACCGGGATTCTAGCCTAATCGGCAAGCACCTTTTCCACGAGGCTCGGCAACCTGTTGATGACATAGGGCCCCGTGCCAGAGCCCACAGTGGCATCGAACACGGGGTAGAGCCCTGGAATCCGAGGAAAAGCTTCTGTAGAAACACAGCCTCCACTGTCTACTTGAAGAAGCTTGGCTTTTTGTTTTGTTTCTGTTATGAGTAACGGCTGGAGACCTGCCTGATACACCAAGTAAGATAGAATCGACGAGAAGGACATTTCTTGAATGGAGATACCATTATTAGCTGTGTGGTTAATCCCCAGCACCTACCACCTTGTGACCCTTCCTGAAGCTTTGATCCTGTAAATACAAATGGATTTCTCAACCCACTTTGCATTTAAAATCTGCCCGGCTCTGGAAGAAATTGGTGGTTACCATGGTAGCCAGCCTACATAACAGAAAGTTTCCTACTGTATTATTTTCTCTGCATGGGCTTCAATTAATAACTCGTGGGGAGTTTCTATAGACCCAGCGTATGCTGAGATCCGCAGTCTAAGAACTGAGTATGCTTCTCTCCCACCTATGGAAGGTTCAGGCCAAGGATTAGACCGGCCATGCGGGGAACCTGGAAGGTTCCTGGACCTCCACACATTTCTTCGGCGGGTGGTGTTCAAAGGCAATGAGAGCTGGCAAAAAACCCTAAAGGAATATAAACTTGCTCTCCGCTCAAGAATACTCAGGCACACTCCAAAGAGAGGTCCTGTGTTGGAAGGCCCCTTCCTGTTAAGCCCAGTGCTAAAGCGGGATGCCTTGCCCCAGGGCAGGGAAGATTGTATTGTTTTATCCTACTCTGCACAGAGCCAAACAGATGAAGAAATGGGGCTAGGCACTCCTCCTACGCGTCCCCCCCCCCCCACCATCCTCTCTATTGTGATTGCCTATTGACCTGTTTGCCAAATTCAACTGCTAATTTCACACGGGCCGGGGCTGTGCCTGTCTCATTCATCCCATAGCAAAGGCTCAAGAAATATTTGCTGCTGACGAAATGAATGCAGCTTTAGCAATGCTAATTTGATGAAGAAATGCTCACAGACAACAATCTCTGGGTGATGCAGTGATGTGATCAGAGCCAGAACGGAGAGAAAGGGAAGCTGTGGAAAGAAATTGAGGCTCGGGGACCACGTCCGTTTACTCAAAGGTAGAAGGACTGTGGTGAGCGGGGGAGAGGCACGTCTCGGGCCGACCAGAGGCAGAAGGGTGAGAAAGGCAGGATGGGGTTTAGATGCCCCCCCCCGAAAGAAGAGCGCTCGATGAGGGGGATTGGGTAATTTGGGGAGCAGAGAAGCACAGTGGGAAGGAGTGTGGGGATACACCCAGACTGAACTGAAGTCCTACAGAATCAGAAAACATTCCCCCCCCCGCCCCGCGGGGAGCGAGGGGGCCCGGCCTGCCATCAGAGGAGGGCCAGCGACAGAGGAAATGGGCCAGCGACAAGAATTGTAGATACACTGAGCAGCGTTCAGCTGCTTCCACGAGCAGTCAGGTATTGCTTACGCCTGGCTCTTCAGCGGTGAGGGTCTGGGGAGGCTGCCTACCTCCGAAGGCTGTAGACCCAGGGTAGGCAAACCCCGGCCCAAATCCAGCTGGCCACCTGTCTCTGTAAATAAAGTTTTATTGGAACACAGCCACTCCCATTTGTTGACACACTGTCCTGTGGCTGCTTTCCTGCTACAGTGGCCTCAGAGTCATTGCTCTAGAGACCAGATGGTCCACAAGCCCTCAACTCTTTACTATTTGGCTCTTTACAGAAAAAGTTTGCTGACCCTGGTGTAGCGAGCCAGCCTGGGGGGGAGGGGCTCTCTGTGTCCTCCACTGCAATGAGCAGGGAGTGCACTGAACACAGCGTGTGGCATGGAAGTGGCTTTCTTGTCCCCGGCTCCGGTCTTGCTTCATTGCAGACAAGTCCCCTAACTTCCCTGAAGCCTGCGTTGCCTGTCGTGATGGGGCCGGTAATTCCCACCCTTTCTACTTCGCAGGGGCCTGTGAGAAGTAAAGGAGAAACGCTGTGGGAACATACCCCACGGAGGCCCCCCGTGAGTTGGCCCCCAAGGCGGCCAGCCCAGGCATTGAGGAGTGGGTTGGCCGCATGGGACCAGCATAGAATTTTTGTGTTACCTTCTCTTAAGAAATCTGTGCCAACACTTCTATCCCATGATTTTTTTTCCCAATTTTTTTCTATCGTGGTATATACAACATAAAACGTACCATCCTAACCATTTTTAAATGTACCGTTGAGTGGAGTTAAATACATTCAGAATGTTGTGCCACCATCACCACCATCCATTTCTAGAACTCTCTTGTCAAACGGGACGTCTGTACTCATTAAACGCTGATATTAACTCCCCCCTTCTCCCCACCCCCTGCCCTGACACCCACCATTCTACGTACTGTGTCTATGATCTTTTAAAAAAGATTTTGTTTATTTATTTATCTGAGAGAGAGAAAGAGAGCAAGCAGGGGGAGGGGCAGAGGGAGAGGGAGAGAATCTCAAACAGACTCTGTACTGAGAGCAGAGCCCGACATGGGGCTCGATCCCTCAACCCTGAGATCATGACCTCAGCAGAAATCAAGAGTCAGATGCTTAACCAACCTCAGGCGCCCTCATCTCTGTGATTTTGACTACTCTAAGTACCTCATATGTGTGGAATCATACAGTATTTGTCCTTTTCTGTCTGGTGTATCTCACCTAGCATGAGGTCCTCAGGGTTGACCCACGTTGTAGCATGTGTCAGAATTTCCTTCCTTTTTAAGGCTGATATAATTCCATTGTATGGATGGACCACATTTCGCTTATCCATTCATCTACCGATGGACACCTGGGTTGCTTCCTTGTTTTGGCTATTGTGAATAATGCTGCAATGACCAGGGACGTACGAATGTCTCGAGACACTGCATTCACTTCTTTGAGGTATATATTGAATTTCTTGATTGAACCTCATCACTGAAAATTGGGAGTGTTTCGTAAACTCTGGGAAGTTTTCAGCCATTATTTAAGTATTCTTTCTCCCCCCTCCTTCTTTCCAGCATGCCCGCTGTGCATACATTGGTGTGTCGAGCAGTGTCTCAACTGTCTCTGAGACTCTGCTCATTTTCTTCATTCTCCTCTTCAGATTACATAATCCCTTTTGATTTATCTTCAACTTTCCCAATTTTTTCTTCTGCCAGCTCAAATCTGTGGAGTTCCCCAGTGACTTTTTCATTTCAGTTATTGTACCTTTCAACGCTCTCCTTTCTCTTTGGTTCGTTTGTTCATTATTCATTCGTTTATTTCTTTAAACTTTTATTTATTTTTGGAAGTATAATTGACACACAAGGTTACATTTGCTTCAGGGGTACAACGAAGCAATTGGACATCTTTGTACATTGTGCTGTGCTCACCACAACTCTGGTTCTTTTAAAAAATGTGTCTCCCTGGATGGATATTTTTTCTTTCATAAGCCATGTCATCATACCTCTCTGTATTTCTTTACACGTGCTTTCCTTTCGTTTTTGAACATATTTATGATAACTGCTTTGCAGTCTTTTTCTACTTAGTCTAACGTCTTGGCCCCCTCAATGGCAGATTCTCTTGCCTGGTTCACCCTGCTCATGGATCACTGCTTCCTCTTGCTTTGACTATCTTACCTTTTTTTTTTTTGAAAATTGGACACTTTATAGAATATGTTTTACTAACTCTGGATTCTGATTACCCTGTTCGACTTCCACCCTGCCCCCCTCTTACCAGGCTTCTAGTTGTTGCTGTTGATTTAATGATGTTTGTTTGTTTGCTTACGTGTTGAGTGGACGAGCCCGGGTTAATTCTGTGAAGTCTGTTTCTCTTACAGTGTGCAACTTGTGACTGCTCAGCTTTTTTCTTTATTCTCATTTGAAGCCTGGCATCTTCAAGGTCGTCCCCGGTCACCTGAGCTTATTGGTCAGCCGATGATTGGCCAGAGGTTGTGTTTATGCTCCCTCAACCAGGAAGCCTTCCACCCTTCACTGTTGGATCTGTGTGTGGCTTGGGGACTGTTTTCAAAGTTCAGAGACTTGCAAGTATGTTCCACATCTGGTCAGGGACCGGAAGCTCACGAGTACCTTCTCTGGATGCTTCTAAGAGGGCACAGTCTTGCACATGCATACACCTTTCTGGAGCACTGGGGATGAGTCTGATCTTAGCAGGGCCCTCTTCAATGATCTGTATTCCTGGATCCCCATGTTACATTTCCGGCTGGTCTGCCATTTTGTTTGCCTGTGTAGTATCATGGAACTGTTGGCCTTCTCTTATTGCTAGCCTGGATGATCTCTATTTGTTTTCAACAATACTTCCAGGCCTGGATTTCTCTACACTCTGTTCCAAATAAATTCATCCGTCTTAGGCAAGGACTCAGTTCTGCCAGTCTTCACAGTTTCTCGTGCCTTCTCCACTACCCCAACCCCAGGGAGCCTTGGAGAGTCAACCCTCTGCGCTACAGACCTGGAGCTGTAGGGGGCATGCAGATGGCGTGGGGGGAGCCATCAGCTTCCATGTGCGGCCCCATGTAGAGTGGAACCTCCACACTCTGGAACCGGAGCTGAAGGGGGATGGGAACTGCTGGTCCTGGGCCGCCCTACCCACCCAGAGTGGATCTTCCACAATACAGAGCTGGGGAAGATGGGAGTAGCACGTCCAGCCCGCCCCCTGCCCCGCCCGGCTCCCAAATGTCACAGGCTCCCATTGTTCTTATTGAGATTCAGTCAATTTTCTTGACTAAATGCTTCTGAATTTATTTTTGTCTCTGACAGTTTTCCCAAGTTTTCTCATTGTTTTTCTGAGGAGGGGATTTGCCAAACTCTTTCTACAGTGACTCGGGAAGGCCCACTTCCTATCCCATGATGTGTTGGATGGGTTGACAGCAACAGCGGGATGTTTCCTGTCCTGTGAAAGCATCAGATTCACGGAATTTGGGGGGGGGTCCTCGAAGTTCATATGGATGCTCGCGGGTTATTTCCCTCTGGTGTGGCACGTTGTTCGTACCCTTTATTGAAGTGGGTGGTTGTGGCCACAGCCGGTGGGGCCCCGACAGACCCTCTTACAAGTGTTCGGCAGGGTGGGGGGAATCTGTGACTCTCCAGCTCAGCGAAGATTGACAACTTGATAACAAAAGACTGTTCAAATCCTCGTATGGGGCCCCGGGGAGGCTCTCCTGACCTCTGCACACATGGCCCCCCAGGTTCAGTGAGCATCCACCCAGGGTCATCTGTGGCCCAATCCCCGCATGTCTTGCTCTCCCACTCGCCTAGATGAATCGGCCCAGACACCTTTGGTCCTGCACACATCACACAATACATATTGCTGTTCATTGCTGTTCATTGCCAGACTTGCAGCCCCTGGGAGGCCGAGAATCTCATCTCATCCAGGAGAGTACCTAATACGTCCCGGAGGGTGTAGTATTTATAATAGTAATAACTAAATAGTAAAACAATAATGATACGTAAAATGAAGCGCTAACCGTCGCCTGCAACTATTCTAAACACATTTAGTAACTCATCGGAGCCCCGCCACAACCCTTGGAGCGATGTATTATTATTATTATTATTATTATTATTATTATCATCTTCACTTTGCAAATGAGGAAACTGAGGCTCAGAGCTTGTACGGAATCTTTCAGTCAACCTTGGCTACACGGTACCTGCTAAGAGAATAATAATTTGAAGGGGGGAAAAAAAAGTCCACAGCAGGAAAGATGGCCAAGCCTCCTCGAGTCTGATAGAATAAAGCCCAGGGATGCGAGGGAGACAATGGTGTTTGCTGATCACGCCCTGATGCTGGGGAAACAATGGTTCTCAGGCCCTCGGGCTTTGAAGCAATACCATCTCTCACTCGTGTCGGTCTGTGGCTCCTTTATCCAGAGGCTCTGGGTGCGGGGCTTTGGGGCTCTCCCGTGCTGCCCCCTTCCAGAATTTCCAGGGCAACCTCCTGAGGGTGGGCTGCTCCCCATCCTGAACTGACTTCTCACAAAGGGGGCACGTGTGCTCTCAAGCCTGAAATCTTTTGTCATTTAAACGTCCTTCTTGGTGGTGGAGCAGTCCTGTTATTTTTGAGACTGTGGCCAGAAACAGCTAGAAACCTGTGACTGCCCTGGGGCCCTTTCCTTTATAATTTCTGGCCTTTTGAAAAAAAAAAAAAGATAGGAAGAGTGGAGCCTCAGTCAGACAGACCAGCCCCAGACGCCTGGAGCGATGCAGGGGCGGACACCCCCACCACTGTAATCATTGTGTATCCTGGGTCAGAGCCCTGACATGACGACGACTTTTTATAGTTCGCTTTAGCCATTATTGTACATTACCTTTGCCATGGTAACCCCGCAGCTTTCCCAGAGATAATGTGCCAGAGCCTGCAGGAAAACGCTGTGCTTTCCTCCCAGCTGTGACCATTTTATTGACGAATTTCCAGGCTCAGAGGACACGCGGCACCCAGACCTTCCCCCTGCCTTTCTTCCGAGAGGCCAGAGACCAAAGTGCTGGCGACAGCTTAAGAATTTTCCGAGCGGTGAGCTGGTACTGCTCAGTCCGCCCAGAGAAAGAAAAACAGGCAGGGATTTTACCCTTTGGGGGTCACAGCTACCTTTCGGACCAGGGGCAATTGCAAAAGTGAAATGTCAGTGTGGGGGGACTTTTCTGGCTTGAAGATAAAAATACTGTGGGCCAGTGTAATTGGTGCCCCAGAGCCTCCCCTTCCACCCCAACCCCCCCAAAGCCCTCCTTTTTAAAAAAATTATTTTATTTAAATTCAATTAATTAACATAGAGTGTATTATTCGGCTCAGAGGTAGAGTTCAGTGATTCCTCAGCTGCGTCTCACACCCAGTGCTCATCCCATCATGGGCCCTGCTTAATGCGCATCACCCCCATTACCCCATCCTCCCACCCACCTCCCCTCCAGCAGCCCTCAGTGTTTCCTAGAGTTAAGAGTCTCTGCTGGTTTGTCTCCCCCTCTGATTCCGTCTTATTTTATTTTTCCTTCCCCAAAGCCCTCCAATGGAAATCTCTGCCCCGTATTTTCCACTCGCTCCTCTCAAAAGCCCCTTTCCTTATAGAACGGACGTCAGATTGTTCCCTCTCATGAGGTTGAACCATATAAAATGGCTGATATTGGATCAGGTTTTACCCCCCAAATGGCTCAGGCTAATGTAGTTAGAGGTTTCCTTTAAAGCAGGAGAGAGAGAAACATTACCGTGAATGAGAACAGGGGCAGCACTACTTCCTGGGGGAGGAGCAGGGGGGCTGGGGGGGGGGGGGCGCAGCCGGTGCAACTCTGCCTCGACCCCAGCCTCTAGGGCTGAGCAGCAGATGCTGGTTGGAATGGGAGGACAAATATTAGGCTCCAAGAACATCAGCTTCGCTGATGAGTCATTCAACCCTACAAAGTCGAAGCAGGTTGTTCTGGTTGAAAAATGCAAAACAACCCTGTCCTCATCAGAGTTACAAAACATTGGCCATATGCACACGCAAAGAAGCACTTTCAAGCCGCTGTATTTCTCTTGCTGGGCAAATGCTGAGCTTTGATCCCCGCCCCCCCCCCCCATGTTCTTTATGGTGGTTGCTTTCCTAGATTAGAAAGGTTTGCAGTTCCTCACATCTGTGGCTCAGGCTGAGCATGGCTATTACATTACTTGAATCAAAGAAATAATGAAACCAAACCTCAATAGCTCGGATAGAACATGTTGAAACTAGCTAGTTGGGGAATGAATGTAACCTTTTAATCTACTAAGGAATGGGTTCTCAGGTGACTCATGCCAACGAATAACCAGGAAAAAGAAGATCACAGTGTGAAATGGGGGACCTTTGCTTTTCGTCCTCAGCATCACGTTAAAAAGTGTGATTTGTGTTCGTGTGGGTTGGGGCACGGGACACACAGGCTTTTGTCGGAATTTGTTTCTCTAGAGCAACCGACGGACAGAATTCTTCGGATTTGGTATCTTTCAGCAACCAGCATGTTAAAAAGGGTAGACTCTCTTCTCTTTGTGTCCTCATGAAATTCGCACCAAATAGCAAGAAAAACCAGAGAAGGCCTTCAATTCTTGAGCAGGGGTCCCATCAACCGCCGTGCCCAAGGCCTGTCTGTAGTGCCTCAGAAGACTGACCTCTCTCTAGTTCTGGCTCTTTTTTAATACAAACCACAAATCAGCCAGTGCCACGTTAGTGATCCCCATCCCGATCCTGGTTCTGCTTTAGAAAACGTTATGTTACTTGAACCCAGTCTCCCAGAGCCCTCCTGGACATAGTTTACTAGACTGGGTAACCCAATGGTCTCTCCTCATCTCTTGTAAAGATTCTTGTCGCCTGAGTAGCAGTGGTGGTGTTTGTTGTAGTTCAGCTAATCTCTCAATTATGGTAGTCCCCCCCTTATCCACGGTTTCGCTTTCTGCGGCTTCAGTTACTCGCGGTCAATGGCCCTCCAGAAACAGATGATCCCTCCTTCTGTGTCTATAGGGTTCAGTACTAGCTGAGGTTGCAGGCATCCACTGGGGGTCTTGCAACATATCCCCCCACGGAGAAGGGGAGACTGCTGTAATTAATTAGCTAGTTTCCTCTTGTGCCAGACTGCTGTAATGATACTACCTTACAAAGTTGTTGCCATGAGAATTAAGATTCGTTAGATAAAGAGCCTGAAACAGGGGCTAACCGATAACAGGTGCTCAAGAAATATTTATTCTAGTCCACTAAAAAAAAAAAAAAAAAAAAAAAAAAAAAAGCAACCCGCCAATTTAAAGCATTTGCTTCATGATAACACATGGAAACTGACATCCAGAGAAATTCCGCTTCACTTCACTTTGCTGCTGGTTCACTAACCATCCCAGGACCCGGACACCCCACGTCCGCCCCTCGGGGCCCCAGGCTTCAGCTCACAACCTCGAATTCCCCTAGCTGGGGCCCTCCTATAGAGCAGTTGTTCTAAAAAGCTTGTGGCTGGGACCAGCAGTCTGCAGCACCTAGAAGCTTATTAGAAACGCAAATTCTTGGGTCCCCTCCAGACGAACTGAGTCAGACACGCTGGGGTTGGGACGCGGTGGGTTTTGACGAGCTCTGCAGAAGGCTCTGATACCCAGAGTGTGAGAACCCCGCTGCTTTAAGGTATGGGCCATGCACGGAGGTGAGGGCGGGGGGCACGTCTTGGCTTCTTTCTTCAGAGCGTCCTCTCTCTCTCCTTATCTCACGGGGGGAAAAAAAGAGGAAAATGTTTTCCGTCTCTTCTGGGGACCTTGAGTGGCGGCTCCAGTGGTCCCTTTGCTGTGTGCTCTGGACAGCAGCGGCAGGCCCCTGGATGTGGGGCTTGGGGCAAGGACAACTTTTCCTCTCAGCTCCCTTCACTTCCTATGATCAGATTCAGGAGTCGTTCCTCTGAGGCTTAACTTCCCTGCCCTCTCCACCTGCCTAGCCCTGTCCTTCTGCTCCTTGGTGCTTGGAGTCCTAGCCCCAAGGAGGAAGGGGAAATGGGGTGACCTGGAAGGGCGGAGGGGATGCCTAGCCAAATGGGCCCACCTTGGTCTTTGGTGGTAAGTGGCAGATGTAGCAATTTTCCGTCCAGTTTCTTTTACTGTAATTACTTTATGTGAGCAGAGGCGACACACAATGTGACAGCAGTTTCGGGTGCACAACGTAGTGGTTTGGCAACTCTGTACGTCACACTGTGCTCCCCACAAGGGTAGCTACCATCTGTCACTAAGCAACACTATTTTTTTAAAGATATTATTTATTTATTTGAGAGAGAGAGAGAGAAAGAATGAGAGAATGAATGAGGGAGAGGGAGAGGGAGAGGGAGAGGGAGAGGGAGAGGGAGAGGGAGAGGGAGAGGGAGAGGGAGAAGCAGGCTCCCCACCGAGCAGGGAGACCGAGGCGGGGCTCGATTCCAAGACCCTGGGATCATGACCTGAGCTGAAGGCAGACGCTTAACGGCTGAGCCCCCCCAGGTGCCCCACCATGCAAAACTATTAAAATATCATTGACCCTATTCCCTATGCTGTACCTTTCATCCCTCAGTACAATTTCTTTCCTGGATTTTCTTCTTCTTCTTTTTTTTTTGAAATATTTTATTTATTTATTTGACAGAGAGACAGCAAGAGAGAGAACACAAGCAGGGGGAGTGGGAGAGGGAGAAGCAGGCTTCCCGCTGAGCAGGGAACCCGATGCAGGGCTCGATCCCAGGACCCCGGGATCGTGACCTGAGCCGCAGGCAGACGCTTAACCTACTGAGCCACTCAGGTGCCCCTCAAAGTCTCTTTAGTAGTCTGTGGCAAGAAGATTACATACGGAAAATACAAAGCACAGCTGAAAATATTAGGCGTTCTCTAGGAGGGGAGTGAAAAAGGCCCAGTATGCTTTTCCGCCCCCGGAGTGGAGTTTTCATTCTGATGAAAACAAACAAAAACCAAAACAAAACCAAAAAACCCACAAAACAAATATTAAACCAAAAATGAAAAAAGCTTGGCGTCTTGCGTGTCGCCTCTTGCTCCAAAGTCGTAGCAACTGTCTACGTTCCTGAGAAGTGATTGCATTTAAATGTTAGCCCTGTGAATGCGCATGAGGAATGGAAACTGGCTGTGTAAAAGATTGTATAGAATATGCATTTTTTTTAGTATTTATTTTTAAGAACTCTTCCTTATGGAGAATTTCAAACATATAAAAAAAGCAGACGCAATAATATAATGGAAGCCGCTGTATCATCACCTCGCTTCAACAACTATCAATTCATGGCCAATCTTGTTTCCTTTATGCCCCCATCCCCTTCCTCCTTCCTACATTTTTTGGGACAAATCTCAAATGTCATATTATGCTATCCATCACTATTTCAGAAGGTAAGGCCTTTAAAAAAATACAGCCATGATACCGCTATCATATCTTAAAAAGGTAACAAAAATTCCTAATGTCATCAAGTGTCCATGAAGTGTTCAAATGTATAACTTTTCAGAAGTAGCATAAATTATTTGTTTTAATCAGAATCCAAATAAGGTCCACACATTGTGATTGGTTATTCAGCTTTCAGGCTCCTTAAATCGATACATCTCTCTCTTCTTCCAATTGATTTGTCATTTGACGTGTTCTCCTGCCCTCTATACTTCCTGTAAAATGTTACTTGAACTAGACTCGATCATATTCATGCTCGATTCCTTTTTTTTTGCAAGAATGTGTCCTATGTGTATATATTTCACAAACAAATATTAAGGATTATAAGCTTATCAGCTGTTTTGCATTCTATGAATCACCGTTTTATCTCCATCTTAGAAGATTCTCGAGAATCTGTAGTTATCTCCCAATAGATTTTAAATCAATTTTAATTCTTCAGAAATGTGTGAATTTTTTTTCCCCTTCTGGAAGGATTCTCTGTGTCTGGCTGTGCGGGGTGGGAACACGTTAAGCTCTAAACCAGACCAAAGGCCCTTTCAGTAAACAACTAAGGCCTTCATTCTTTGATTTATTTTTTTTTATTTGCAAATGTCTCTGGAAAAGTTTTCCAGAGGTAAAATCTAGCGTAAGTCAAACAAACAAAGTAATGTGATTTTTATCGGGGTCGTCATTCTCAGTGTCCAAAGGTATTCGCAACAGCGATATGACTTCAGTGAATTCATTTATGAGTTTTAGTAGTTTTTCGTGGAGTCTTTTGGGTTTTCTCATGTCATCTGCCAATAGTGAAAGTTTGACTTCTTCCTTGCCGCTTTGGATGCCTTTTATTTCTTTTTGTTTGATTGCTGTGACGAGGACTTTCAATATTGTAGAATAGAAGTGGGGAGAGTGGACATCCTTGTCTTATTCCTGATCATAGAAGAAAAGCTCTCCATTTTCACCATTGAGTAAAATGTTAACTATGGGCTTTTCACAGATGGCCTTTATGATGTTGAAGTATGTTCCCTCTAAACCTACTTCGTTGAGGGTTTTTATCACGAATGGATGTTGTGTTTTGTCAAATGCTTTTTCTGCATCTATTGAAAGGAGCATATGGTTCTTAACCTTTCTTTTATTAATGTGATCTATCACAATGATTGATTTGTGACTATCGAACCACCCTTGCAGCCCAGGAATAAATCCCACTTGATCGTGGTGAATGATTCTCTTAATGTATTGTTGGATTTGGTTTGCTAGTGTTTTATTGAGAATTTTAAAAAGGTATATTTATTTGAGAAGGAGAGAGAGAGAGCACACGTGAGCACAGGGGGAGGGGCAAGGGGAGGGGGACATGAGCCCGATCCCATGACCCCAAGACCACAATCCGAGCCAAAACCAAGAGTTGGATGCCCAACTGACTGAGCCACCCAGGCGCCCCTTTATTGACAATTTTTGCACTTTTGTACATCAGGGATATTGGCCTGTATTTCTCTTTATTAGTGGAATCTTTATCTGGTTTTGGTCAGGGTAATTCTGGCCTCATAGAATGAATTTGGGTTTTCTTTCCTTTTCTAGTTTTTGGAATAGTTTGAGAAGAATAGGTATTAACTCTTCTTTAAATGTTTGGTAGAATTTGCCTCTGAAGCCATCTGGCCCTGGAGTTTCATCTGTTGGGAGTTTTTTGATGACTGATTCAGTAAAGTTGCAGGTTACAAAATCAATGTGCTAAAATCTGTTGCATTTATACACACCAATAATAAAGCCACAGAAAGAAAAATTAAGGAATCTGTCCCATTTATAATTGCACCAAAACCCTTAAGATACCTAAGAATAAACTTAACCAAAGAGGCTTGAAAGACCTGTACTCTGAAAACTATTAAAACACTGATGAAAGAAATTGAAGATGACAGAAAGAAATGGAAAGACATTCCATGCTCATGGATTGGAAAGACAAATACTGTTAAAAATGTCTATACTACTGGGGCACCGGGCTGGCTCAGTTG
The DNA here is from genome assembly GCF_023065955.2 of Ursus arctos. NCBI lineage: Eukaryota > Metazoa > Chordata > Mammalia > Carnivora > Ursidae > Ursus > Ursus arctos. Next base: position 38,803,673 of record NC_079873.1, on the reverse strand, counting down.
AGTCTTGATTTTGGCTCAGGTCATGGTCTCTGGGTCATGAGGTTGAGCCCCACCTCAGGCTCTGCACTCAGCGTAGGGTCTGCTTGTCCCTCTCCCTCCCCCTCTGCCCTTGTCCCCGCTTGCAAGCATGCTCTCTTTCTCTCTCTATTATTGGTTTCTCTTGTAATTTTGTTATGATTGGAGAATATACTTGTAGGAGTTCTATTCTTTTTGATTTGTTAATGTTCATTATATGTCCCAGAACATGGTCTATCTTGGTCAATGTTCCATGTGCACTTGGGAAGAATGTGTACTTTGCTCTCGTTGCGTGGAGTGTTCTAGAAGTTGTCAATTTGGTCAGATTGTTTGATAGCGCCGTCCAAGTCATCTACATCCTTACTGATTTTCTGTCTACCTGTTCTATCAATTATTGAAAGAGGGTCGAAGCCTCCAACTGTAATCGTGGATTTGTTTGTTGTTTCTTTCAGCCATATTGGTTTTTGACACTCTGTGGTTAAGATGTTTAGGAAGTCTTTTTCATTTATATGGACAATTTGATTCTTATTTGAATGAGCTAAGGCACGATGAACCAAAACCAGGGGGAAAACAATCTCTTGAACTAAACTAGAAACACAGCGTCTTGAACTTGTAGTTCTTTAGTCATTTTGGCGAACCATCTTATTGTTTTCCTAAGTCTCTCTAGTACTAAGAGGAATCCAGAAATGGCCTGTCTCATAGAGGTGCCACATGCACAGCTGGCCTTCGAGGTCATCATGTAGCCAAAGCTAAATTTAGGACTAGTAGAGCCAGTTCGGCGGTACAGATTTGACACACCGAGACTCTTAAATAGTTCAAGCTTCTAGCGACTGGTTAATGTCCCAGAAAGGGGACACAGAGAAGGTAGCTTCCCTGGGGTCAGGAACATTGGAGAGGCGACAGTTTTCCTGTGGCTGTGTGGGATGTAGGTATGTATGTATGATTCTTCTGCTGACTGCAATCGACAGGCACAGCCCTCACCATCTCTCCTCCAGCTCGTCACAGGGACCGTATGCCTCTTACAAGTAAGGCGTCGCTATGTGGTTTGCCTTTGGCCTCAACTCTCCTTCTGTTCTGAGACCCAGAACAGGACCCAGAGTATAAGCTACCCTTTCCTCCAGCTGTGTTGTTTTAGGGGTTCACAGCGAGTTTTCAGGGCAGTGTCACTGGAGTTTGGAGAAGGAACCTCCAGTCTCTTTGAAGGAAATATGTCTGCTGTTCCATGCTTTTAAATGTTGCTCTCAATTCTTTTCCACTTCGCTCATCAAGAAGTGGAGTTGTTGTACCCTCCTCTTGATGCTGGCCAAGTCTGTGACTTGCTTTGACCAGTAAAATACAGGATAAGTGACACCGTGCAACTTCCAAGGCTGGACCTTAAGAGATCTATAGCTTCAGTTTTTGTATACTTAGAATGCTCCCTCTTATAACCCAGCTGCCATATTACGAGAAGGCCAAGTCACATGGAGAGGCCATGTATAAGATGTTTTAGTTAACGGTCTCAGCTGAGCTCTCAGCCAGTAGCCAGCACCCACCGCCACCATGTGAGTGAGCCATTTTGGATATTTGCATGTAGTCGAGTCTCCACATGTCTGCAGCCCCAGCAGACATTATGTGGCTATGCAACAAAGGATTAACCTTACCCAAAGAAAGGTTTGATCCTTGCCCTTCATTGAAGACATAGCCTCTAGGGCCTTCAAATGTCCTGTCTGATAAAAGTGTCTTTGTTTACCTGGGGGCCATGGGCCACACCAGATAGTTTTTGCTGATAATATGATTTTGGGGGGGGGGTTCTTAGGCCACATTAGCTTGATCTCTGAAGAGTCCGGAGACTAAAGTCAGCCGTGTGGGAGGTCAGCCATACACACATGACTGAGCCCCAATAACACCTCTGGACACCAAGGCTCAGGTTAGCTTCCCTGGTTGGCAATATTCTGTGCACATTTCTAGAAGTAAGTCCTGTCTGCACAATTCCACTGGGAGAGGACAACTGGCAGCTCGTGCCCGCTCTCTCCTGGACCCTGCCTTGTGTGTCTCTTCCCTTGGCTGATTTTAAGCTGTATCCTTTCACTGTTGTAAACTGTTAACTCTGAATGTAATGGCTTTTCTGACTTCTGTGAGTCCTTGTCACTGAACCTGAGGGTGGTCTTGGGGAGCCCCAAACGGCAGTGGAGGAGAAGCACTGCCCAGCCGAGCCTGGCCAACCCACAGAATCATGGGCAATAGTAAATGGTGGTTGTTTTCTTAAACCATTCCATTTTGGGGTGGCTTGCTATGCAGCCATAGATAACCGAAACACCTGTCTTCTCTACTAGATGGGTGCGATTTTTGAGAGCCAAGGTAGTTCCGTAATTTCTGCTTCTGTTAACATAGCACGTTATGCACTCCACGTATGTACTAAACATTGGTTAAATTGTTAAATTGGAGTAGAGGCATCTTCATGGACTAGCTGAGATGGGGGACTTGCAGAACGACATTGTTTCATCCGGATGTACAAGAAAGGAATCCCTACCCTTTTTGTATGAAATCTAAAGATAATTGCAGTTTTTCAAGATCGCTGTGCTAGCAATGATTTGTTCTTCTTTTAGGATAATTGTGCCATGGCGTAAAGAGCCCATATCCTAAGACTATGACAGTTCAAGTCCAAGTTCTGCCTTTGCTCACTACTTTTATGGACTTGGGCAAGTCTCCACTTAACAAATGTCATCTGGAAGTGGAGATAATAAAGGCAATCCTACAAGGTTGTCTTGAGGGTTTTTTTTTTTTAATTGAAGTATAGTTGACACACGATGTTATATTACTTTCGGGTATACAACATAGTGATTGGACAAGTCTCTACGTGATTCTCCCCACAAATGTAGCTACCATCTGTCACCGCACAGCACTATTATGATGCCATTGACTAGATTCTTTATGCTGTACTTTTATTCTCGTGACTTATTCATTCCATACCTCTAAGTCTGTACTTCCCACTCCCTCTCCCGAGCTTTTAACGCACGCAAAAGTGCTGCGAGAGATGTAAATTGCTGTGTGGGTATAAAGGATCACTGTGGGCAGACTTTCGATCAGTGATGCTTGCTAAGTTTTTATCATTTTTAGCCCTTTCTAGCCCATTATCTGTTATAAATACTTTTGAATACAACTGGCATCTCAATAGCATCGGGAATATGAAAATGTATAAAATAACAACAAAAACAACTTTTATTTTTAAATTTAATTTTATTAGTTTTTAGAGAGAGAGAGTGTGTGGGTGATTTGGGGGGTAAAGGGCAGAAGGAGAGGGGGAGAGGGAGAATCCCAAGCAGGCTCTACACTCATTACGGAGCTGGACACAGGGCTCCATCTCACGACCCTGAGATCATGACCTGAGCCGAAATCAAGTCGGATGCTTAACCGACTGAGCCACCCAGACACCCCAAAAAACAACTTTTAAATAGTAGTTTTCCCTCTATTTTTCTTACGTCACCTCTTTACCCCCACAAACCACGCCACTTCAGTTTTCGCAGAAATGAAATGGAAAAAAAAAAACAGTCAGAAGAGGTGGGCTGGAAGCAGGGTTCCCTTTCTCCAATGTCACGTGTGCGTGAGCAAGTCAGATGTCCCTACCTCACATTTCACCCCTCTTACCACTGTGCCTTTTGGTTCAGTAAAGAGCAACTGCCAGGTATTGACAAGATACTATGTGCTATGCCCCGACAGGCTTTGTGAACTCGGGCCCTTCTTACCGAATCAGGTTCGATAGCATCAGGTGGTGATGCTCCCAGCACTTTGGAACTGGTCCACAGACCTATGAGAGCCACTTCTGGGTTCTTCAGGTTCATACCTGCAGCTCAGAGGAGAGGATCCAAAAGTCTTGCCATGAACCTCCTTAAGGATGCTGCAATGCCTCGGGGTCTTTCCCGGTATGTTGCTTTGATGCCATTTGGAAAACATCCGTCGTCTTCCTGGGTCTCATAAGGTGCTAGCTGGCTCCCGCACTTACATGCACTTTATCAAGCTCAGTGATTTTGAATATTTGCCAGTTTCTAACAGAGTAGCATGAAAGACCAGAGTTGGAAGGAGCCTCAGAGATTGGAGCCCTGGCGCAGAAATTCGTTGTCCTTGACTCGACAAGAGTTAACAGGAAGGAGTAATGGCCTATAATGGGGATATGTGAGCGGGTTCTAAGAGTCCAGCAAGGAAGGCTTTAAACCAGAGCCTGGAGACAGAGTGTTAAGTTCCAGGGATGCGGAACATGGGAATGAGAATCAGCCCAAGCAAGTTGATATGCTCGATGAGAAATCAGGATTGAAAGATATTTTGACGGCCTGGAAAAATTAGCTGAAACAAAAAGTGAGGCAGTTTCCAGAAGTCAATAAAAAACATTTCCCATGGATCCAAAATCAGCCACATAGGCATATAGGGGAAATCAGGTTTAAGAGAAATTCAGTAAAACACTTAGGTTTCAGCTGTCAAAAAGGCCAGAATGAGTCAATCACAGGACACCCTTCTCTATAATGCAAATGTAGTCTTAGGATGCACGAATTAAGGCCAGAACAGAAGAGGTGATGGTCCCACTGTCCTCTGCCTGACTTATGTGTAAATTGCATTCTGTTCTCAGTGCCATATGTTAAATCGTATGGATAAGCGAGACTGTATTGAGACAAAGAATGTAATATGGTGGGAGGTGTAGAAATCACTTCACCTGAGGAATGGGAGGCTGAACTGGACTAGTCGCCAGGTAAGAGAAGATAGCTGGGGGAAAACATCAGGTGTTGTGCGAAAGCAGGATCAGGCCTATTTATGTGGGTCTCGAAGATAGGATTTTGGTAACTGGATGAAAGCCAGAATGGGCAAAAGAGAGCCAAGCGAAGGTGAGAACTGTGTAGTGAAAGTTGTGCATACAAGAGGAGGGATACGGTGTGAAAGGGCCACACTACTCACTGGAGAAGGTGCTCAAGGAGGGGCTGAATGCCCACCGCCCGGGAAGACTGGGAAGTGGGTTCCTACAAGGAGGGGAGGCTGAACCGAATGGTCTTCAGGATCCCTAGACTCAAGTTTCACGACCTCATGATCCCCTGTACGAAGACACATAGACATTCCGAGATTTCTATTGGCAGCCTGGCACTCTAGTTGGCCACACGATTATGCAGCGGGCTGGCCAGCAAAATGGCCAGGAGGTCCAGTGTCGGTGTAGAATGGCCACACAACCCAGGCCTAAGGTCCTGAACTTAACTGGACTGTAAACTTCATGAAGACAGAGATAACATCTAATCTGCTTGTGTGGCAGTGCCTGGTACATTCTAAGAGATGCTTGTCAACTGTTAGCAGAATGAATGAATGGACAAATGAATGTTGGCCCTTATATGGGTCGACTACATCAAATTGCTACATATTCGGTGGCTGAAACCAACAGAAATTTGTTCTCTCACAATTCTGGAGGCCAGAAGTCTGAAATCAAAGTGTCAGCAGGGCTGTACTCTTTCAGGAGGCTCTGGGCAAGAATCTGTTCTTGGTTCTTCCAGCTTCTGGTGGCTCCAAGCCTTCCCTGGCCTGTGGCTACATGACTATGATCTCGGCTTCTGTGGTCACAATGCCCTCCCCTCTTCTGTGTGTCCCTTATAAAGATACTTGTTATTGGATTTAGAGTCCAGTTGGATAATCTAGAATGATCTCCTCATCTCAAGATCCTTAACTTAATTACATCTGCAAAGATTCTTTTTCTAATAAGGTCCCATTCACAGGTCCTGGGGATTAGAACACGGACATATCATTTTGGGGGCCACCATTCAACCCACTACACTCATTTTCAATGGCCATTAAACTGTCACCATTATCCAACCAATAATTCTTGGCCTGTGACAGTACTTTCCAGGTGCAAAACAGCAGTATTGAGAAATCCACGGAGTAGTGCTTAGCAAGCTAACCCTTGGAGTCGGACAGGTCTGAATCTGATACCAGTTTTGCTACTTCCTAGCAGTATGTCTTTGGCCAAGGTGTTGAACTCGTGTATTTCATATTCGCCATCTCTAAAATGAGACTAGCAGTATTTACCACATAGGTAAATACAAATGTCCAATGGAATAACGCTTGAAAATTACTTAACATAGGACCGCATAGCTGACACACTACAAGGCAGTTTCCAGGAGTCAGTAACAAATATGAGCCATTCCTTTTCCCTGGTTTCAGGCTGCCCGGGGTGTCAGGCTTTCAGTCTTCCCTGGAAATTTAGTTGAAACCAACATATGTTTCCTGAGGATTTACTCTGTGCCATTCACAGATAAATGATAAATAAGACCCAATCCTTGCCTTCACAGGCCTTACAGTGTGATGGCATCAATGGTTACTAAAACATGGGATTATAATAAGCATTGCCATTATGACAATTAGGGAAAATTTCGGAAATGGAGAGGAGTATATAGAATGGGGACGGGGAGTATATAGAACGGGGATAGAGGCAGAAGATCGTATATGGGAGGATACTTACATTTACAGCAGGGGCCGGTTTGGACTCAGGCCACACCCAGGGAACTGGTGGACTCTAAAACTGGTGGTTCCCCAGGAATCAGTTTTGCCTGGGGGATGTGGGCCTATGAGGAGATGTGTCTGGAGAGCAAGACTGGGAGGTGAGGAGGCCTCTTAGTTTAGGTTCCCCGGGAAGTAGACGCTAAGACCAAGATTGGAGGGCAAGTAGGCTCTTCTTGGAGATAGTTTTCAAAAAACACTATTAAGGCAGTGGGGAAGCAACACCATCATTGTAGCAGGGAACTCTCGAAGCCACTGTAGAACACGGAATCAGACTCATCTACACCTGCTCCTGTTGGTTGAGTACCGTGCCCAGGGAGCTGGGCCACAAGCAGGGCAGGCAGGCTACTCACGAAGCCCCCAGGCAAAGCCATGCACCTGTTGGGCCATTGGTAAGGCCACGGTCAGCATGTGGTACAGAAGGAGAACATGGTCTGCACCCCAGCTTCTTGCCAGGGATGCGGTCTGAGGCCCATGAACAGAAGGGCTTCTAGCAAGAACTAAAGAAGTTTTTCTCATGAGGTTCCACGCGATACTCGGAAACAAATCCTGCTTCTTTAGGGCCAGGTGACAACATGCAGCACAGAACTGGGAGGACGGGCTTTTGCCCTATGAATGCCTAGAACACAGAGTGGCCCATCAGCATGAGGACTTAGAATTGTTCGTTCTGTTCAACCCCCTCATGAGCCATAGCTGTGAGGTAAAGCAAAAGCTGCTTCCCTGGCATGGAAAATTAGGGCAGACCTGTTTTTGGCTTCTCGAGACTGGGGACCCCAAAAACCAAGGCCAAAGGAGGAAGAAGAGAACACATACACAGTTCTTCCAGAAATTCTCAGAAAGAAGTGGGGAGGCTTTGGGAGAAAGGTGTCCTGGTACAGATGAAGCGAATAGACCGGTGGGGTTTGAGTTTCTACTGTTGACACCCCCAGACGTGAGCAGCCTGCGGAAATTTAGTTGACACGTGACTCCTGCCTATACCTTCCCCCTAAGAGGCTGCTGCTATGTATGGACCACCTGTTACTGTGTCAAGCACTCTATATGTCTTCAAAAAAAATTTTTTAAACATCTTTTTAAAAAAGATTTAATTTACTTATTTGAGAGAGAGCAAGAGTGCAAGCACAGAAGGAGAGGGAGAAGCAGACTCCCCCGCTGAGCAGGGAGCCCAATGCGGGGCTCGATCCCAGGACCCTGGGATGTCATGGACCTGAGCCGAAGGCAGACGCTTCACCGACTGAGCCCCCCAGGCGCCCTGCATTCTATATATCTTATCTCATTTATTCGAAGTGACAAACCCAATGTATCGGTGAGGGAACTGAGTTTTTCAACAAAGGTAAATAGTTCGCTTATTGTACACAGCTAGTCAGTGGCAGACCTGGTATTTGAACCCTAACTTGTCTGACTTGGGAACCCATGCGTCTTTACAGCACCTCCTTATGCTAGCTGGTGATGTAAATAACTACGCCCGCACGTGTGGGCGTGCACGTATAGACAGTTTGAACCTGGGAATGGATTTCCAGTTGTTAGTAATCTCAAGCAGCTGAAACCACAACCATTTACTGAGTTATAGGAGATGCTTAAGTTATGCAAGAGATTTTTTTTTTTTTTGGAACAACCCCAGCAGAATTTAAAACAGAAGGATGGAGGACTGAAGATGAAGGGAGTAAATGCCATTATTATTCACTGACATGAAAAAACATGAGAAAGGAAAAAAATGGCACACCTTCGTCTCTTCTCTTAAAGTGAATAATAGCTATTTGCTTGACAATGGCTTATTTCTGTCCCAGAGTCATGGGTGAAATCTGGGTCCGCGTTCTCAAGGCTAAAAATTCCCTAAAATGGCTACCCCAGCCATTCAGAGAACCAACCGAGACCAAGCACTAATATTGGAATCTCGTTCTGGGGCTAGAAGTTCTAGCAGTGTCTCCCTGACTGCTGTTAGACGAAGGAGAAAAGTTGATTTTATTTTTTGGGGCTGAGCCCATATGTTAGTCCACGATGCCCTTCAGAAGAAGGGGAAAGGAAAGAGAAATAGGGTTTAAGGTGTGAGAGTGAAGAAACTGACACTTCCAAGGATCTGGAGGAAGCACAATCCAAGTGTACCCAAGTAAGACATTTAAAGAAAGTGTTGGGATCCTTACATTCTCCTTGGTGTTGGCAAGAAAGATGTCGAAGATGTAAAGAAATGGCTGAAGAAATACGCGGAGAAAATGCAAACCCAAGCCTCCTTTCATAGTGTTAGTGTATCCTCAAGGAATGGAAACTAATTTTAATAGGAACCATAGTTCATAAAATTACAGATAACATTTACTAAGCACTCACTACCCGTCAGGCAGTATGCTTTGTCATGTATAATCTCGGTGATCCCAAGGGCATCCCAAAGCAGGCTTTATTTTTAGATGAGGAAATGCGAGCTAGAGAGAGAATTGACACTGCCCACTCGCTTGCGACTTCTGCATGAGAGAGCAGGAATTTGGAACTCAAATAGTCAGACTTTAGAACTTGCTTTCCAAGATGACTATGTTACACTGCTTCCCCGTGTGCCAGAAGACGAACATGGTCCGGTCATAAAAATTTTCCTTGAAGTGTAGGGTGGCATGAATTAGTTTTGGACTATCTATGCCTTCTTAGCATACATCACCCTTGTGAGTAAATGTCTGAAATATTGACTCGAATCGTGCCTTCCTGCTGGGCTTTAAGCATGGTGTATGCAGGAGCGTGTCTGTTTCGTCCGTCTCCGTGTGCCCAGTACCAGCACGGTAGTTCCCTGGCAGTGGAGGCACTGAGGAATTTGTTGATTGAATAAACTACCCATTCCTCTATTTCTGTCTGTTAAAGGGGGAGAAAACTCCCAAGAGTTGCTGAGGAATGCGATACATTAGTAATTCACTGGTTTCTAAAATAATGGTGCCCTGTCCCGATAGCCCCTGATGCTTATAATGTCTGATTACTCAGGAGGTAACATTTGTTAACTGCCTCGTTTTAGGCAGAATATCAACTCTTAGATGTGAATTATATTTCCATATTCATAGGGTCCAGAAATGTACCTTTTGAAGCACTCATGGGGGTGGTGTTTTAAATGTACTTTTAAAAAGCTGCCCTCAAAGGAACTGATTTGGGTGTTTTTTTTTTGTTTTTTTTGTTTTTTGTTTTTTGTTTTTTGTTTTTTTTTTTGGCTGGCAAGCTTTTCCTAGGTGTGGCTCAGACTCTAAAAATCTACTCTCCTAGTAGCGTATCCATATCGTAAGGTGTTGTACAAAGAGATGTCTTTGTGGGCTCCTTCCCTTCCCTTGGAACTTTAGGAAAGGAGCCTGCATTTGAACTTTCCACAATTGGCAGTTGTGTGCCCCGTAAAATGTTTAGTTGTCCTTCATCCATAGTATGCAAGATGAGTTTTATATAGCGCCTACGACGGTGCCTGGTACATAGTGAGCCCTCGGGAAATGCTAGTCGGCTGGCTGGTGGAATGAACGAATGCATGGAGGTATGGTTTGAATCAAGTTGGTATGATGTGAAGAGACAGAAGTGCTCCCCCTCTGCCTACAAATGACTGAAACTCTCACATGCATCCATATTCGGTCTAAAGTTTTGGAACGCACTTAGAATGCAAATATATGAAATGAGTTCCTAACCCACTACCTGGAATTAGTATCAGATTTAGAGTTTTCCAAGCTCTAGCTAGAAAGGAAGATTCAAGAAGATGGGACGCAGGACTGGGACTCCTCCATTTCAATGAGGAGTGGGGAATGTGGTGAGGGGTAGAGAAGCTATGTGCGGGATAGGAAATCAACAGGAGGGAAGATGCCACTGTGAGATTGCAGATAAATGCTGTAAGGGGTGTGCGGAGGCACCAAAAGTCATATTCTGATTTCCCATTTGCCACCTGGGTCCCCTGGGATCGCCATGTGTAGCCAGCAGAGTAGGACTGCAGCCTAGGGACAGGCTGCTATCCATGACTTCGGAGCAAGTGTTTCTGACTTGGTGAGAGTGTCACGTGTATGCCTGTCATAAATGTGGAACTGAATGCTGGACAACTCCAGCTTTCCCAACCTTCGCAGAATGAGTGGGACACTTGCTGGATTATCCAGCCTCCAAGATGGACCATGATGATCCTTGCCTCTTGGTGTTCACTTCCTTGTGTAGATTCCTCCTACACTGAAGAGGACATTGCAAAATGATGGCGTGTGACCTCCGAGGTTAAATATAAAAGACAACACAGCTGCCACTTTGGTCTCTTGGACAGTTTGTTCTGGAGGCAGTGAGCAACCATGTCATGAGGATATGCACACAGTCTTATAGAGAGGAACTAAGGCCTCCCACCCACAGCCAGCAGCAGCCTTCCAGGCGTGTGAGGGAGCCCCCTTGGAAGCAGATGCTCTAGCCTTAGTTAAGCCTTGAGACGACTGTAGCTCTGCGGACGTCTTGAGTACAGCCTCCTGAGAAACCCACACTAGAACCACCTAGCCAAGCCATCCCCACATTCTCGACCTCCCGAAACTGCAAGATGATACATGCTTATTATTGTTTTTTACATCACCAGGCCTGGAGTAATTTTTTGTACTGCCTTAGAGACTAATACATTTCCTTTTTCTTAAAGTCTGTGATCACAACTGCTATGACACTTACTGCTTTGTCAGATGGGTAGCAAAGTCTTCCGGATCTCTTTAAAGGTGGTGATTTGTCCTTTTTTTTTTTTTTTTTTTTAATTTTGAGAGAGAGATCGAGAGAGAGCAAGAGCGTGCATGGACCGGGAGAGGAACAGAAGGAGAGAGAGAAACTCAAGCAGACTCCCCGTTAAGCATAGAGCTGGACATGGGGCTCAATCTCACGACCCTGAGATCACGACCTGAGCCGAAATCAAGAGTTGGATGCTTAACCAACTGAGCCACCCAGGCACCCCAATTTGTCCTTTTTTCAAGCTTCGTGTAAAGACCTAAGAATATGGAAGGACTCTCAATCCAGGCAGACATGAATCTGAGCACTGGTTTGGTCTCCTGTGTGACTTGGATCGAGTTACTTAATCTAACTCATAAATGTATTATGAGCATTAAAGGAGGAAATGCACTTGAAGTGCTTAGGATAGCTCATGGCTTAGGGTAAGAACTCAGTAAATGCTATAGCTATTGTAGTTTTTCCCTTCGTATAAAAAGATGCCTCTAAGGGCCTTACCTTATGGGCAACAAACACTAGCCAATACTCCCAAGGAGCTGCACTGCGTCTTGTACCCTAAGTGGGGAATTTGGTTTCCATTAGAATTGTTAAATAAATTTATTGAGGCATAATTTGTACACCATAAATTCACCCATTTTAAATGAACCATTTCTGAGTTTTAGTAAATTTACCAAGCTGTGCAACTATGACCATCGTCCAGTTTCAGAATAATTTTCGTCACCCCAAAAAGAAATCTTGTGCCCATTGGCAATCACTTCCCATTCTCACCTCCAGCTCTAGGCAACCACGAATCTATTTTCTGTCTCTATAAATTTGCCTTTTCTGGACATTTCCTATATGTAGGACCATATAATATGTGGTCTCCTGTCTGGATTCTTCCTCATAGCCTGTTTCTGAGGTCCTTCCATGTCGTAGCATATTATCACTACTTCATTTCTTTTTATTGTTGAATAAAATTCCATTGTTTGGCTGTATCATCTTTCGTTTATCCATTCATCCATTGGTGAACACTTGGGTTGCTTCCACGTTTTGGTTTTTAGAGATAATGTTGCTACGAACATTGGTATACAAATTTTTGTGTAGGCATATGTTTTCATTTAGCGTGGGTAGACACCAAAGAGTGGGACTGCTGGGTAATATAGTAAAGGTGTGCTTAACTTCTTAAGAAATTCCCACTTTTCCAAAGTGGCTGCATCATTTGCATTTTCCTCAGCAATATCTGAGTTCTCATTTAGCCATATCTTTATCAACATTTCTTGTTATATGACTTTTTGATAATAGCCATTCTAGTGGATGTGAAATAGTATTGCCTTGAGGTTTTAATTTGCATTTTCCTAATGACTTACGATGGTGAGCATCTTTTCATGTGCTTATTGACTATTTATATATTTTCTTTGGGGAAATATCTCTTCAAATCACTTGCTACTTTTGAATTGTTTGTCTTATTACTGAGTTGTAAGAGTTCTCGCTATAATCTTTTTTTAAAGATTTTGTTTTTAAGTAATCTCTACACCCAACTTGGGGCTCAAACTCACAACCCCAAGATCAAGAGTCGCATGCTCTATTGACTGAGCCCACCAGGCACCCCTGCATTCTTTCTATACTCTGGACACAAGCCTTTTGTTGCATGTCTGACTTGCAAATATTTTCTCCCACACTGCTGCCTGTCCATTTATTTTCTTCATGGTATCTTTTGAAGCACAACAGTTTAAAATGTCGATGAAGTCCAATCTATCACATTTTTTTTTCTTTTATGGATCATTCTTTTTAGGGCTGTATCTAAGACATCTTTGTGGAATCCAAGAGCTTGAAAGTTTTCTTTTAAATATTTTTATAGTTTTAGCTCTAACATTAAGGTCTACGGTTCATTTTTTGGCTTGTGATGTCCACGCATACCAGCACCATTTGTTGAAAAGACTATCCTTTCCCAGTGAATTGCTTTGGAAACTTTGTTGAAAAATCAATTGACCACAAATATGAAAGTGTAGTTCTGAACTCTCAGTTCTGTTCTATTGATCTGTATGTCTACCCTTAATGTCCTACCATTCTGTCTTGATTGCTGTATCTTTATAGTAAGCTTTAAAATTTTTTACATAAATGTCTGCCACATTTCTTTTTTAAAATCTGTTTTAGGGGCTCCTGGGTAGCACAGTTGTTAAGTGTCTGCCTTCGGCTCAGGGCATGATCCCGGCGTTCTGGGATCGAGCCCCACATCAGGCTCCTCCCCTGGGAGCCTGTTTCTTCCTCTCCCACTCCCCCTGTTTGTGTTCCCTCTCTCGCTGGCTGTCTCCCTGTCAAATAAATAAATAAAATCTTTAAAAAAAATAATATAAAATCTGTTTTAGCTATTCTGGGTCTTTTGATTTTTCATATAAATTTTATGATAATCTTATTGATTGAGAGAGCACGAGAGAGAGAAAGCCTGATGAAAATTTGATGGGGATTGCACTGAATCTACTGATCAATTTTGGAAGAATTATTATTTTCACAATATGGAAACTTCCAAAATCCAAGGACATGGAATGTCTATTTATTTAAATTGTCTTTAATTTCCCTTAGCAATGTTTGCAATTTTTAGGGTACTTGCCTTGCAATTCTTTTGTTAAATCTATTGCTAAACTTGTATTCTTTTTGATGAAGTTATGAATAGAATTGTTTTCCTAATTTCACTTTTGGATTATGCATTCCCCATATATACAGAAAGACAATTGATTTTCATATATTGGTATCATGTCCTTCAACTTTGCTGAACTCGTTTATCCATTCTATAGTGTTTTGAGAATTCCATAGGATTTTCTATACACAGGATTATATCATCTGTGAAGTTTTACTTTTTCTTTTCCAACCTGAATATTTTCTCTTTCTTTTCCTTGCATAATTGCATTGGTCAAACCTCAAGTGCAATGCTGAATAGTTGTGAGATGGACAGCCTTTCCTTAGTCCTGATCTTAGGGGGAAAGCATTCAGTCTTTCACCATGAAATATGGTAGCTGTATAGTTTTCATAGATGCCCTTCTTCAGTTTGAGGAAGTTCCCTTCTATGTCAAGTTTGTTGAGAGTTTTTATTATGAATGGGTATTGGATTTTGTGAAATACCTGTCCTGTATCTGTTGAGCTGATCATGCAGTATTTGCCCTTTATTCTTTTAATACGGTTTGTTATGTTAGTAGGTTTTCAGTTTTATTTTTATTTATTTTTATTTTTTTTAATTTATTTTTTTTAAAGATTTTATTTATTTGACAGAGAGAGACAGCCAGTGAGAGAGGGAACACAAGCAGGGGGAGTGGGAGAGGGAGAAGCAGACTCCTAGTGGAGAAGCCTGATGTGGGGCTTGATCCCATAACGCCAGGATCACGCCCTGAGCCGAAGGCAGATGCTTAACGACTGCACCACCCAGGCGCCCCTCAGCTTTATTTTTTAAATTTTATTTATTTATTTAAAGATTTTATTTATTTATTTATTTATTTATTTATTTGAGAGTGAGAGAGAGCGCATGCACGCACGAGCGAGGGGAGGGGCAGAAGGGGAGGGAGAGGGACAAGCAGACCCTGTGCTGAGTGTGGAGCCCAATGTGAGGCTTGATCCCAGGACCCCGAGATCATGACCCAAGCCAAAACCAAGGGCTGGATGTTTAACTGACTGAGCCACCCAGGTGCCCCTGGTTTTCAGCTTTAAACCAACTTTGCATTCCTAGGATAAATCCCATTTGGTTGTGATATGTAATCCTTTTTAGATCTAACTAGATTTGGTTTGCTAAATTTTTTGGGAATTATAGTATCTGTATTCATGAGAGATGTTGGTCTGCAATTTTATTTTTTTGTGATGTCTTTGTCTGACTTTGATATCACGGTTATTCTGCCTCATAGAATGAATTGAGAATTGTTCCCTCCTCTATTTTCAGGAAGAGTTTGTGTAGGACTGGCATTATTTCATCTTTACATCTTCAATAGAATCTACCTTTGAATCCATCTGGTCCTGGGTTTTGCTTCATGGGGGAGATTTTAGATTATTAAATCTATTTCTTTACTTGTTATAGGCCTATTGTGATTTTCTATTATTTATTTATTTATATTCATTTATTTATTTATTTAAGATTTTATTTATTTATTCGACAGAGAGAGACAGCCAGCGAGAGAGGGAACACAAGCAGGGGGAGTGGGAGAGGAAGAAGCAGGCTCCCAGCAGAGGAGCCTGATGTGGGGCTCGATCCTGCAACGCCAGGATCACGCCCTGAGCTGAAGGCAGACGCTTAACAACTGCGCCACCTAGGTGCCCCTGATTTTCTATTTTTTAGTCAGTTTTGCTAATTTATGTCTTTCTAGGCATTTATACATTTCATCTAAACTGTCTGATTTGTTGTCATAAAGTAGTTCGTGGTGTTCCCTTATATTCTTCTGTGTTTTGTAAGATTAGTAGTAATGTCCCCTGTTTTTTATCCTGATTTTGGTGGTCTGTGTCTTCTCTCTTTTTTTCTTGGTCAGTCTAGCTAAAGTTTTATCAGTTTTATTGATCTTTTAGAAGAATTAGGTTTATTGATCTTTCTTTAATGATTTCCTGTTTTGTATTTCATTGATTTACATTCTAATCTTTTATCTTCTTTCTGCTTGCCTTGTGTTTAACTCTTTTTTGGGATTCATAAGATGAAAGCTTACTGTATTGATTTGAGACTTTTCTTCTTTTCTAACATAACTATTTGGGATACAAATTTCCCTCTTAATATTGCTTTGGCTGCATCTCATACATTTTTATATGGTGTAATTTCATTTTCATTCAGCTAAAAAATACTTCCCTTGTTAATTTCTTCTTTGATCCACAGATGGAAAAGTGGTATTCAGGTACCAAATATTTGTGGATTTGACAATTTTTAAAAAAAGATTTTATTTATTTATTTGACAGAGAGAGAGACAGCCAGCGAGAGAGGGAACACAAGCAGGGGGAGTGGGAGAGGAAGAAGCAGGCTCCCAGAAGAGCATGGAGCCTGATGCGGGGCTCGATCCCAGAATGCCAGGATCACGCCCTGAGCTGAAGGCAGAGGCTTAACGACTGAGCCACCTAGGCGCCCCTGGATTTGACAATTTTAAAAAAAGATTTTATTTATTTATTTATTTATCTGACAGAGATTGAGAGAGCAGAAGCAGGAGAACCAGCAGGGCAGAGGGAGAAGGAGAAGCAGGCTCTCCACTGAGTAGAGAGCCGGATGTGGGGTTCGATCCCAGACCCTGGAATTATGACCCGAACCGGAGGCAGACCCTCAACTGAGCCACCCAGGTGCCTCAATTCTTTTTTTAAATTTCTAAATTAATTCCATTGTGTTTCAGAGAATATACTTTAAATTATTTCCATCTTTTTAAATTTATTGGTGCTAGTTTTATTGCTTAGAATATGGTTTATCCTGCAGAAAGTTCTGTGTGCAGTTGAAAGAATGTGTAGTATACTGTTGTTGAGTGGAGTGTTCTCTAGATGTCAATTAGGTCAAGTTGTTTGATAGCATTGTGCCTATAAAGGCACAGCGAGTCTTATATGTCCTTGCTGATTTTCTGTCTAGTTATTTAATCAATTTTGGGGAGTTGAATATTGAGATCTCCCATTTTATTGTTAAATTGTATATTTACTCATTTTTGTATCATGTATCGGTAGGCATAATTATGGCCCCCCAATATATCTACGTCATAATCCCTAGAATCCATGAGTACACATTACACAGCAGAGGAGAATTAAGGTTGCAGATGGAATTAAGATTGCTAATCAGCTGACCTTTACAATATCTGAAGTATCTCTTAGTCTAAAGTGAATCATCATTCCTTCCTGCCCACAAAACCACACAGCCAACACCAAATTAGAAAACCATGTGCTGTCTTTAGAGAGTAAGGGAACAAAATCCAGTGTCCCATTCATTATGTCAAGCAGGAGCACATTGGGATTCTTCTTTAGCTCCTGGTGTGACTTTGAGCAAACTCCTTGATCTCACCAAGCTTCAGTTTTGTATCTTTAAAATGTTTCATGCCTATTACAGGATAATATATACTTCAAACAGATGTCAAGATGTAGAGAGAAAATGATCTAAAACTCGTTTTATGTGGCGAGAGAAGTGATGTGTTGGAAAACATTCACTGCCTGGGCACTGGGAGGCAGCAACCCTTTTTCACAAAAATGCCAAGGGTAAAACATGGAGAAAAGCTTGAGATTGCTTTGTATCACACAACAAACGACATTCATGGCCAATTAGGATTTTCCCTCACAATCTGGACGGTTAGCTTTGAGGGAGAACTGTCTCGCTCAGGCTTCTGAAAAATTTTTGCTGCCATGGTGAAGCTGAAACTCCTCCCACCCCGCCCCGGCCCCTATCTCTTCATCATTTGACTTGGAAAATATGAGATGATAATATCTCAGCATTTTTTCTGTGACTTAAATACTGAGAGTGAGCCCCTCAGAGAGTCCAACTACCACCATCTTTTCTGAAACCCCTCTGCGTGCTCTTAATTTGGACTTGCCACTGTCAGCTCGCTCTCCAGCACCTTCCCCACCTCACCCCACCCCTGCTAACACACACCCACTCACACAATTTACACCCACACAATGACTCCAACATAAAGTGTGGGCTTATGAAGCAGCAGACTTTTTGAAAATCACAAATTTAGTTATCAAGGCAGTCTCCAGTTACATAAATTGCAGGGCCCAGTGCAAAAGGAAAACGTGGGGCCATTTGTTCAAAAAGCAGGAACAGAGTGCCATTAAAGTGCCATTACTAAAATAGCTTTGTCCTATCTCCCATGGTTTCTCTCTCTCTCTCTCTCTCTCTCGACTTGTCATGATGTATTTTATGTGCTATTTAATGTGGTTCTAAACAAAGAAAAATTAAAAATTTGAATTACGAGCATGAAGTTTACCATTCATTTTTGTATTACCCAATGCTGCTTTTAACCTGTACCCAGAATTGCCCAAATCACACAATCAGTATCTTGTAGCTCATACGCGCATACGTATTTTGTTCTAACCAGAACAGTGGGAATCCTCCAGAAGATGAAGCCAAATACTGTTATTTCACTTCTTGATGTGCTCACATTCTACCAAGAGTCCGCCTTTAGCTTACTGATGAGTAAGAAAAAAACTGAAAGGAAAGGAAGTATAGCTTTGCTCTATCTTTCCCTTTCCTTCTGTGTCATCGCTTTCAGAGTAAGTGGTTAGCTAATGCAATGCAGTAAGGGGAGTAAGAAAGGATATAATAGGGTCCCTGGGTTGCTTGTGTTTCTTGGAACACCACCGCCATCTTAGCAAGTTCTAGTTTATGTGGTAAATGCGCCTTCTGGGGGCCGTCAGTGGCCCTGCATATGGAGTCATAGACATCACTTGTACTCATTTCTGGTGTTGCTGAACTCTTGATGCATGAATGCTCTATGTGGGTGGGTTGACAACAAACAGCGGACATGCATGTCGTCCACATCTCTTCTGCTTACGTTCACGCTCCATTGTTCCATCAGATTTCCCTTACAAAACACAAGTTCGGAGATAAAATTATTAAGAATTTCAAGGCAGCAGGGCACCTGGGTGGCTCAGTTGGGTAAACATCTGCCCTTGGCTTAGGTCATGATCCTGGGGTCCTGGGATCCAGCCTGCATCAGGCTCCCTGCTCAGCGGGGAGCCTGTTTCTCCCTCTCCCTCTGCCCTTCCCTCCCCCCCCTCCGCTCATGCTCTCTCCCTCTCTCTCTGAAATAAATAAAATCTTTAGAAAATTATTTTAAAAAAGAATTTCAAGGCAGCAGCAGGACAGCATTAAACCAAGCACAAGACCCTTCTGAATGTGGGGCCTGGTCCGGTTGCACAGGTCACACACCCATGAAGCTGGCTCTGAAGCAATCTTTTCTCCTTTAGCGGGCATGTCAGCTTTGCTGCTTACTTCCTCTCTAAACCATTTTTGAAGCAGTTTATAAATACACGTTTGTACCCACTGCTGTCGGTTGGCCTGCCAAGGGACAGGTGCTCAAGCAGAATTGTTCTTTCTCTTCATTTGCCCCCACAAACTGCTCCCAAACGGGATGTTTCAGGAAGCTTTCTGAAGAGAATACTCCAGTCTTTTGCAATCCCCTATTGTACCATGAAGTTTCATTGATGGATTCAAAAGGTGCTGAAAGTAGCTTGAGTGCTTTGCCTTGATGTTACCCAGGAGGCCATGTGACTTCCGTATACCGAGATTGTAGCTGGTAGATTCCTGCCCCATCCATTTTTTTAATATATTTTCTTACTTATTATATTTTAATAACAATTTTATTGAGAGATAAGTCAGATGCCATAAAATTCATCCTTTATCGTATACGATTCAATAGTTTTCAGTATATTCACAAAGTTGTACAAACATTGCTACTATGTAATTGCAGAACATTGTTTCAACACTCCCCAACAAAACCCCATATCTCTCAGTAGCCATTTCCCATTTTCTCCTGCCCCAGCCCCTGGAAAACTACTAATCTCTTAGCTGTTTCAATGGATATGACTATTCCGGGCATTTACTATAAATGGAATCGTATAATATGTGGCCTTTTATGCCTGACTCCTTTAACTTAGCATAATGTTTTCAAGATTTATTCACATTATAGCATGTATCAGAGCTTTATTACTTTTTATGGCTGAATAATAATCACATTTTGTTTATCCATTCATCATTTAAGTTGTTTCCACTTGTTGGTTATTGTGAAAAATGGTGCCATAAACATTCATGTACAGGTTTTTGTGTGTGGATATAATTCTCTTGGGTATCTGACTAGAAGGGGAATTACTGGGTCATACGGTACTCTGTGTCTAACTTTGTGAAGAACTGACAGACTGTTTTTCCGTGTGGCTGTACCATTTTACATTCCCACCAGGCGTGGATGAGGGTTCCAATTTCTCCTCATTCTTATCAGCACTTGCTATCGTCCGTCCTTTTGATGATAGCCATCCTGGTGAGTGGTATCTCCTTGTGGTTTTGACTTTTATTTTTCCAATGACTAATATTGAGCATATTTTCATGTGTTCATGCATTGGCCATTTGTAGATCTTCTTTGGCTAAATGCTTACTCAAACCTTTGCCCAACTTTTGATTGAGCCATTTTTAATTTTTTGTTGTAGAATTTATTTATTTTATGTTGTAACCTCCTTTGTTAAATGTATCCTTTTTATTCCTATTTCTTTTAGAACTGTTCTCTTAATTTCATTTTCAGATCGTTCATTGCTGGCATGTAGAAATACAAACGATTTTGTATATTGATCTTGTATCTTGCAACCTTGCTGAATTTGCTTCTTAGTTCTAATAATCTTGGTGTCAGTTCCTTTTGATCTTCCACATGTAGGACCATGTCATCTGTGACTAGCTTTACCTCTTCCTTTATAATCTGTATGTCGTTCATTTCTTTTTCTTGCCTCATCGCCCTAGGTATAACCTCCATTACAATAGTGAGTAGAAGGTGTGAGAATCCTTGTAGAAGGACATCCTTGTCTTGTTCCCGATCTTAGGAGAAAGTAGTCTTTCACCATTAAGCATGATGTTAGCTGTGGGGTTTTTGTAAATGTCCTTTCTTAGGTTGAGTAAGATCTCTGCTATTCCTAGTTTCTTGAGTGTTTTTATTATGAAGGGGTGCTAGATACTGTTAAATGCTTTTCTTCATCCATTGATATGATCACGTGGTTTCTGTTCTCCATTCTATTAATACGGTGTACTACACTGATTTTTGTGTGCTAAACTAACTTTGCATTCTTGTGATAAATGCCACTTAGCCATGGTGTATAATTTTTTAGATGTTGCCGAATTCAGTTCGCTAATTTTTAAAAAGGATTTTGCATCTACATTCATAAGAGATATTGATCTGTAGTATGTGTAGTGACTTTCCTGGCCTCATTTTATAAATCTAAATTAGTTTGTTGTGTGTGGCCACTGAAGTCTCTGCATGGTTAGCATAATAGCTATCCATGGAGCAGGGATTTTTTAAAATGCTTTGAGCCAATAAGTCTCCCAGCATTTGCTGAGGGGCTCAGTACATGTTTGGGGCATGTTCTGCTTCGAATGCTCCAACAGGCTGTTTTATCCTTTGGGCTAGCCTTCACTTCCTGCTTGTGATGAGCCTCAATATTGGCCAGAGGTAAGCGTTTAGGGCCTTCTGAGGTCTTTTTTGGGCATGGGCACAGCCCAACACATTCATGTGGCCTTTTTTAAAAACATTTTATTTATTTATTTATTTATTTTATTTATTTCTTTGCATGTGTGAGCAGGGAGCCCAACGTGGGGCTCGATCCCAGGACTCCAGGATCATGACCTGAGCTGAAGGCAGACACTTAACTGACTGAGCCACCCAGGTGTCCCTCACGTGGCCTTCTCGATTCCTGACAATAGGTCAGAGCTTTTCAAAGCACCCTACAGAAATCTTATTCCCCAGTTTTTTCTTTTAAAGTTTTGGTCAGGGGCACCTGCTTTTGGCTCAGGTCATGATCCCAGGGTCCTGGGATCGAGACCCACGTCGGGCTCCCTGCTCAGTGGGGAGCCTGCTTCTCCCACTCCTGCTCCCCCTGCTTGTGTTCTCTCTCTCTCTGTGTCAAATAAATAAATAAATAAATAAATAAATAAATAAAATCTTTAAAAAAATAAAGCTTTTGGTCAGCCTCTTGTTAACCCTAGCTTGTAATGCCATCTCAGGCAGCTGTGATTTTAAATAATTGCCCATGATTGCTTTTACGAATGCCCTGCAGGTAGAGTTGTTTGCACAGAGAAAATTCTGAGTCAGGTCAAATAAAGATGATGTCTCAGAATGGAGCTTTTTATGAACTGCCGGACAGGTTGAATAGTGACAATTCTCTGGGGTTGGGTTTTTTAGGGACTTTTCAAGGCTGTTCTATTCTCCCTCCAGTCAATGCTAAACTGTCAGGTTTCCCAGCTCCCATAATTGTGATTTCATGGGTTTTCAAGGCCACTGTGGAAATGGGAGAAGGGGTGGGATTAGGGCAAGTTAAAATGCCACAGTATTTGCGGTTCTTACCAAGATTAAGCCACCTTTCTTGAATAAACATTCCCAATATTGTTGTAAACCTTTGATTAATTTCCAGAGTCCTGAAAATATTGATTATGATCGTTTTATCCAGTGTTCTCCTTGCTTTTATGAGGAGTGGATTTTTGGAGGTCCTTATTACATCATTCTACAAGTTGAGTTTGAGCCGCCTCACCTATCTTAAAAAAAAAAAAAAACAAGAAAGAAAAAAGGAGGAAGGAAGGAAGGAAGAAAGAAAAGGAAAAATTCTCCTAAAGTTATTAAAAAAGGAAATACTTCTAATTTTAATTTGTCTCCTTATGCTCAAACCTGGTGCTTATCAAAAACAAAGGGTATTCTCAGGCATTTTTCTACCAACTAATGCTCTTTAAGCCTGGGACTGGACTGGGAGTAGAGAGATCATAAGGTGTGGTACTGTTCTCCAGGGTCCCATCCTCTATGGAGCTGCAATCTTTTCTAGTGTTATGGTCAATCAATCAGCTACCTGTTTACAATAATCCTTTGTTCTACTGTAACACAAACGACATATACCATATTCCCACGGATGTACTCAGGGCAATGGATATCTACTTTACAGTCCACTGGCTCTCCTATCCAGCAAACTATGTCAGAAACAAAAAGTTAGTAGGTGTCTTAGTTGGGTTTACCCCAGAACTAGACCCTAAGACAAGGATTAGAGTGCTAACTGTTAATTTGGGAGGGAATCCCAGAAAGTGCTGTTTGCGGATTGGGGATAGAAGACAGGGAAAGGAAAGAAGCCAACAAAAGGTGTGTCTTTTTGTTGGAAAATGGGAAAGCAATCCCAGTGTGGAACTCTACTCTAGCCAGTGTAGAAGATACACCTCAGAGTTACCTCAACCAAGGGGCTAGCAAGCTGGGGTATTCAACTACTAACTCCTATCCCTCCTTGGTCGAGAACTACCTGGGGGACATAAATTTTTCAGCACTTTCCTTTTGCCATGCACAGGGTCCTGAATGCTCTGGTAGCTAGCAAAACCCTCAGGCAGAAAGTCACAGATATTCACAGTAGACAGCCTTCAGTGTGTAGAGATGAAGGCCAAGGGGCTTTGGATAGGGAACTAACAGTGTCTGCTCCAGTACTAGTAACATTATTATTGGATAACTTTGAATATTTGAATATAATAAGTAAATAATGTATTTTAGTATTTAACTCTCACTAGTAACAGGTGATGTATGATTATCTCACAGCAGATGATAAGGCTTACTGCTTTTTAAAAAATATTTATTTATTTATTTGAGAGAGAGAGGGAGAGCCCACACAAGCGGGGGGAGGGGCAGAAGGAGAGGAAGAGGGACGGGAAGAAGGACAAACAGACTCCCTGATGAGCAGGGAGCGCCAGCAGGGCTCCATCCCAGGACTCTGGGATCAAGACCTGAATCAAAGGCAGACACTTAACTGACTGAGCCACCTAGGGAACCAGAGGCTTACTGCTTTATAACAAACATTTTCAAAAAATGGACCAGGTACGTCTGGCCCAGCCGCTGCTAGGGGTGTGAGATGACGGGCTCCATGTGCTCCACAGCAACATAGACAGGTCCCCTCCCCCTGGAAGGTTCACGAAGAAAGCCATCACCACCCGGTCTGGGGGTTGCCATGGCGACCAGAGCACATGCCATGATGCTGCTGGACTTCCCAAGTATGAAGTGGAAGAGGAGCCACTGGAAACAAGATACAATGAAACAGAAGATGGCGAATCCAGGAATGCCTACAGTTTTCTCATCTGGACTTACTCGGGAACAAGAAAGAGCTTATTTAGTGCAATTGCAGATAGAAGACCTGACTCATAAACTGTGCACAGGAGACCTGAACATCCCCCCACAACCCTGAGGACAGGTCCCCTTCCACTGAGCCCATCTACAATAGCAAGGGGAAGAGGCTTAACACTCACCAAGTTCCGCACCGGCAAAATGCCCGAAGAGGAGCAGCCCAACCTCATCACGGGGATGGTTGCCTTCAGCCCTGATTTTAAGCCTCCTGCAGATTACAAACCTCCAACAACCTGTGTAGCAATAAAATAATGATTCCACAAGTGCATATCCAGAAATCAACTTCGTGGGGCTGCTGATTGGGCCCCAAGGGGACACCTTGAAGAACATAGAGAAGGAGTGTAATACCAAGATTATAATCTGGGGAAAAGGGTCTGCCAAAGAAGGGAAAGCTGGGCGCAAAGATGGCCAGATGTTGCCTGGAGAAGGTGAGCCATTTCATGCCCTAGTTACCGCCAACACCATGGAGAATGTGAAGAAAGCCATGGAACAGATAAGAAACCTCATGAAACAGGGTATTGAGACCCCTGAGGGCCAGAATGATCTATGGAAGATGCAGCTTCTATAGTTGGCTTGCTTGAATGGGACCCTTCAGGAAGACGATAACAGGATCATAGGACCCTGGCAGAGCTCAGAGACCTGCAGCATTACCGATACCACAGTGTGTACCGAGGATGCCCACAGTGCTTCTGATTGCAAATTCCCAAGGCTTGCTGACCCCCAGTCAGCTCAGGATAAAGCACGGATGGATGAAGAATATTTGTCCCTCATGGCTGAACCAGGTGAAGAGCCCATGGGCTCCATCTCTGGCCCACCACCACGCCCTTGGCCAGCGCCCCTGGGCCTGCTGCTCCTGCCAACAGCCCACCTCCACTGTCTCTCATGTCCACCACCCAGAGCTGCCCACCCTGAATGATGAATTCTGGCGCTTCGGAGATTTGGCCCTACCATGGCATGCACAGAGGTGGTCCTGGTGGGCCTGGAGGTAGCCCCCACAGTCTCCCACAGCCATTACCCAGCCTGACAGGTGGGCGTGCTGGACGTCCCATGCAGCATAACCCTAATGGACCCCCACTCCCTTGGAGGCAGCCACGACCACCACAGATGAACCAGGGCTCCCACCCACCTGGGCTCCATGGCTTTCCTCCAGTGGACCAGTACCTGGGAAGTATGCCTGTGGGCTCTGGGGTCTATTGTCCACATCAAAGAAAAGTTATGATGCCACCCACCACCTATGGGCATGATGCAGCCCCTGTCTCCCAGTGGACAGCCCCCGCCCCCTCCCTCTTCTCCCATGGCAGCAGCAGCAGCAGCCTCCACCACACCCCTTCTGCTCAGCAGCAGTATGTCTTCCAGTACCCCCTTGCCATGGCAGCAAAGATCCTTCCCCGAGGAGGCAATGGCCTGAACCATCAGAGTGAGGACTTCTGGAACCCATTGGTGACCTTCCCAGGCAGACAGCCTCCGCAGCGCCCCTGGTGGACAGGCTGGTTTGGCAAAGCAGCCTAAGTTTGTGGAGAGAATGGAAACATGGGGGCTCCATATCATGAAATTTGTATTATTTCTTTTTCTTTTTCTTTTGTTATTTCCTTACCTCTTCCTCCATTCAGACTCCATCCAAGGAGACGCTCTTCCTTGATCTTCTGCTGCAATTAGATTCCTTTCCATTTTGTCCATTCCTTGCTCTTCTCTTCCCAAGGAGAAGAGGGAACAAGTGGTTTCAGGCATAGCTTCAGCCATTAATGTCAGGCCAGTTGTTGGGGAGGGAGGTCCTTTGGCTCTAAGATTTTCAAGGATGCCATGAGATTTTTTTTTTATAGTGTGAGATTTTTGTCTCTGCCACCTTTGTAGAATGGTGGGTTAATTTCCAGGTCTGGGGTTGACATTCATCTTGGCACTCCTGCCGGGGGTAGGTGGGCCCACTCAAGCCACCTTTGGCTTGTCTGCCACCTTGGAGAGTCCTTTCTACGCTTCCTGAGCACCTAAGCTGCCTCAGATTCCATCTGTTCCCCTCCTTCCTGGAAGGTTTCCTTTTAAATTTTATTTTAATCCCAAACATCTGAATGTTTTGCAGTGTCTAGGGGTTTGAGACCCTTGTTTTTCATTCTACTTTCTTTTTTCCCCCTTCCCTCTTCATGGAGTGATTATGTTGACAATAATGTATAATATGCATTCTCTTCACTGGTTTATCTGCAGAAATTTCTCTGGGTTTTTTTTTTTTTTTTTGGTTTATAATTCAACACTGGGTTAAAGGGGAATATTCCATTGAATACAAGAGCAATGTAGTTAAAAAATTAAAAAAATAAGCCGCACTGAGCTAGTAATTATAACAATTATAGCAAGGATGTAGTTGGTCAGCAGACTTGTACTCTCATAATGAGTTTACAACATTCATTATAACAAGTGAATGATAATTGTATTCATTTGTGTCTTTCCACTAACTAGTTCAATGTCTGTAACCTTCTCTAGAGATTTTTACAGGCCTTCTGGATGGAAACGCCCATTGACATCTCTCTTGCTGCTCACACATAGCATGGTCGGTCCGATCATTTCCTGAGCTCTTCCGTGGGTCATTGCCTCTATCTCAGCTCCAGCTTCCCACTATAGGTAACTGTTCTCAGCTCCTGAAGCCGTTGTGTAGTCTGAGAACGCCTTCACGGGGCAGGACCAGCAAATTCCCAGAACCGCAGTATTCCAGGAGCAGGCAGGGGGACTGCTGGTCTTCACACACATGAAAGTCTCCCCAGGGCTCAAGTATCTCAGCTCCTTCATGTGTAACCATGTCTGATGCTGAGATAAGCCCACTAAACCTCTCGCCTCTTCCAAGCCTTTTCCCAGGGAACTTGAACCACCCAGCATTGCTAATCCCCAGTCTAGGCTCAGGGTCTGTGGGACTGAGACATTTGCTGGACTCAAAATGCGAATGCGTCTATAGCTCACTTGGGATCTCTGTAGACTTACCTCACGAAGTGAAAACTTGCCCACCTGCTTTTAGTAACCTGCTATGGCTTTCTTCCATATGCTTCCTTTTTCCAATAGGTTCTTGCATAAAATGTATCGTTACTTCTTTACTGTTTCTGCTGACGCTCTTGTTAGATCTTTCTCCATTCCTTCAAGCTTCACATAAACTTTTACTCCGAATTTCCCCCAGTTACTTCTGGTAACACTTTCAGTTATATTTCAAGAGCTTAAAGGATGTGAAAAATTTCAGACTATTTCACTTTTGATTCACACATCCTCTCCCTTCCCTCCATCCTTATCATCTTTGTTGTTTCTAGTGGGAATCTAGCAATATGGGCCTATGGAAGGGGGTTTAGGAGAAACCCATTTGGCCTTGGTGGTTGGCTGTAAAGGACATCAAGGTGGCCTGCTGCTGGTTCAGAAGTCAATCTCTGCGGCATCTAATCTAGCTGGTGGGGCACAGCCCTGAGATATTTCATGTGCAATTCTTGTGAGTAGAAACTCCATGGTTATAGATAACCAACCCATCCTTGATCCTAAGCAAGGTAACACTTAGGCACGATATGAGGCTCTTAGCCAAGAGGACTAGTTCCAGGAGATGATGGGTAAGAGTATGGATTTGGACATCAATAGATCCAGGTTTGAATGCTAGGTCCAGCCTGTAGTAGTCCTGATACCTCAGGGAGTTGCTACACCTCAGTTTCTACATCTATAAAATGGTAATAACAATGGGGCACCTGACTCACTTAGTCAGTAGAGCACGTGACTCTTGATCTCAGGGTCGTGAGTTCAGGCCCCATGGTGGGTATAGAGCTTCCTTAATTAAAAAATGGAATAACAGTAGTATTTACTATTATTATGGGCTTTTTGGACAAGTTACATGGGACCTAACACATATCATATGCTCAAAAATGTCTAATGGATGGTGGATAAGACTCCTATCTCAGCTGAGGAATAGGAAGACCAGTCAGGAACACAGAGGTGGGGGCCATGGCATTTGAACTGTCACCACACCAGAGACATTGGTGTGGGAGAAACATGGGCATCTGGGTTCCACCAGGCAATGGATCTGGGCATTGAATTCACCCACTACAGTAAGCAAGACGGCTCAGCACGTTGATAGATCTGGGGCTGTTTCTGGAAGAAAAACATGACTAATTGCTTCTGCTGGAAGGACAAGGACTATACAGAAAGACTCTTCATTCTTGCTTCTTTTTGAATGACTATCTACCAATTTTTCACAAGCTTTTCCTGAACAGGGCAACTGGGTCCCGCACGATCTTGAGTTCGTCTAATCATAGAATTACAGAATTTTAGACTGGAAGGGACCCAGGGCTCCGTGCCCTCTGCATCAACCTGGATACTTACTGCCTTGAAGGTAGTCTGTTTTATTTATGGGCAGCTTATAAAAATTTTCCTTCAATTTAGCACATCTATTTTATGTGTGTAATAGGATAATGGTAATACTGACTTCATAAAATGGAGTGCAGATTACAAGAAAAATTCCATGACACAGAATAAGTCTTCAACAATATTATTTAGATGCACTACCTGTCATCAAGTGCTCATTAGTGCTTTTTCAAATGAGATATATGCCCCCTTCTAACATTCCCCGTCTCCCCTATGTTGCCATTTGGGAATGATTCTCATGCTCTCTTTCTCACATGGAATAGTCCCAATTCTCTCCTTTGTTTCCGGTGTGATTTGGCAAGGAACAGTCCTTCCTTGAAGGGAGATACCTGTCTTGTTCCAGGTGTGGTTCTTCCACTACAAATGACCATAATGCTGGCTCATCTCATGTCTTGGACAGAAAAACATTGGTATCCTCTAAGATTGCATTGAACTTGCACTCAAAATGCCTTCATCTTTTTAAAAAAAATTTATTATAGAGCAATTTTAGATTGGCAGCAAAGTTGAGCGGAAGGTGGAGATTTTCTATACAACCTACGCCCCTATACATGCAGAGCCTCCCACATTATCAACATCCCCCATCAGAATAGTGCGTTTGTTGTAACTGATGGACCCACGATGATACATCATTATCAGCCAGAGCCCATGGTTTACATTAGGGTTTGCTCTTCGTGTGTATTCTATAGATTTGAACAAATGTATGACACCATCCACCAGTATAGAATAGTATAGAATAGTATTGTAGTGTAGTGTAGTATTACAGGGTAGTTTCGCTGCCCTGAAAATCCTCTGTGCTCTGCTTATTCACCTTTTCCTCCCTCCAGCCCCTGGCAACCACTGATCTTTTTACTGTCTCCATAGTTTTGCTTTACCCAGAATGTCACAGTGTTGGAATCATACGTGTCGCCTCTTCAGATTGGCTTCTTTCACTTAGTATATGCATTTAAGTTTCCTCGTGTCTTTTCATGGCTTGGTAGCTCGTTTTAGTGTTGAATAATATTCCATGGCCTGGATGTACCACAGTTTATTTATCTACTTACCTACCGAAGGACATCTATGTTGCTTCCAAGTTTTGGCAATTATGCGTAAAGCTGCTGTAAAATCCACGTGCAGGGTTTTGTGTGTTTTCAACTCCTTTGGGTAAATACCCAGGAGCGTGGTTGCTAGATCATATGGTGAAAGTATGTTTAACTTTGTAAGAAACCACCAAGCTGTCTTCCAAAGTGGTTGTACTGTTCACATTCTCACTCGCGGTGAATGAGAATTCTTGTTGCCCCACATCCTTGCCAGCCTTGGGTATGGGCAGTGTTCTAGAGCTTGGCCCTTCTAATAGCTGTGTACTGATATCTCGTTTTAGCTTTTTTTTTTTTTTTTTAAAGATTTTATTTATTTATTTGACAGAGATAGAGACAGCCAGCGAGAGAGGGAACACAAGCAGGGGGAGTGGGAGAGGAAGAAGCAGGCTCATAGCAGAAGAGCCTGACGTGGGGCTTGATCCCGTAATGCCAGGATCACGCCCTGAGCCGAAGACAGACGCTTAACCGCTGTGCCACCCAGGCGCCCCTCGTTTTAGCTTTTATTTCCCTGATGACATAGGACATGAAACATCTTTTCATCTGCTTAATTGCCATCTGTATATCTTCTTTGTTAAGCTGTCTGTTAAGATCTTTAGCCCGGTTTTTAATTGGGTTGTTTGTGTTCTTACTGTTCAATTTTCAGAGTTCTTTGCATATTTTGGATAGCAGTCCTTTATCTGGTATGACTTTTACAAATATCCTTTCCTGGTCTGTGGCTTGTCTTTTCATTCTCTTGACAGTCTTTTTCTCAGAGCAGAAATGTTATTTTTAATGAAGTCTAGCTTATTAATTATTGCTTTTATGGATCGTGCCTTTGGTGTTGCATCTAATGAGTTATTGCCAAAATCAAGGTCATCTAGATTTTTTCCTGTGTTATTTTCTAGGAATTTATCTTGCCAGTCTACTGTATTGCATTTTACGTTTAGGTCTATGATCCATTTTGTGTTAATTTTTGGGAAGAGTACGGTCTGTGCCTAGATTCACTTTTTTCGTGTGAATATACAGTTGTTTCAGCACCATTTGTTGAAAAGACTGTCTTTGCTCCATTGACTCGCCTTTGCTCCTTTGTCAAAGATCCGTTGATTATATTTATGAAGGTCTGTTTCTGGGCTCTCTATTTTGTTCCTTTGATCTATTTATCTGTTCTTTTTTTTTTTTTTTAAAGATTTTATTTATTTATTCGACAGAGATAGAGACAGCCAGCGAGAGAGGGAACACAAGCAGGGGGAGTGGGAGAGGAAGAAGCAGGCTCATAGCGGAGGAGCCTGATGTGGGGCTCGATCCCGTAACGCCGGGATCATGCCCTGAGCCAAAGGCAGACGCTTAACCGCTGTGCCACCCAGGCGCCCCTATTTATCTGTTCTTTTGCTAATAACACACTGTCTTGAGTAGTGTAGCTTTGTAGTAAGTCTTGAATTTGAGTAGTGTCGGTCTTGCAACTTTGTTGTCTCCTTCAATACTGTGTTAGCTTTCCTGGGTCTTTTGCCTCTTCATACAAACTTTAGAATTAGTTTGTTGACAACCACAAAATAACTTTCTGGGACTTCGATTGTGATTGCATTGAATCAATAGATCAAATTGGGAAGAACTGGCATCTTGACAATATTGAATCTTCCTACCCATGAATATAGAATGTTTCTCCGTTTACTTAGAATATTATTGCATTTACTTCTTCTTTGATTTCATTTATCTGAGTTTTGTAGTTTTCTTCAAATATATCTTGTACATATTTTGTTAGATTTATAACTAAGTACTTTATTTTTCTGGAGTATGAATGGAAATGGTATTGTGTTTTTAATTTCAAGTTCCACTTGTTAATTGCTGATCTACAGGAAAGCTGGTTATTTATTAGTTCCAGAAGTTTTTTGTTGATTCTTTCAGATTTTCTACATAGATGATCATGTTCTCTGTGAACAAAGACAGTTCTGGGGCGCCTGGGTGGCGCAGTCTTTAAGCGTCTGCCTTCGGCTCAGGGCGTGATCCTGGTGTTCCGGGATTGAGTCCCACATCGGGCTCCTCCGCTGGGAGCCTGCTTCTTCCTCTCCCACTCCCCTGCTTGTGTTCCCTCTCTTGCTGGCTGTCTCTCTGTCACATAAATAAATAAAATCTAAAAAAAAAAAAAACAAAAAACAAAGACAGTTTTATTTCTTTCTTCCCAATCTGTAAACCTTTTATTTCCTTTTGTCTTACTGCATTAGCTAGGATTTCCAGTATGATGTTGAGGCTCCCCTGGTCTTCTAAAATATAAACTGCTACCCACTCTAGGCTAACCCATTCTTTGAATTAAATGTGGGACTTTGCACTCCGGTTAACTCTGATCCTGTCAGTGAGGTCCGTCATTAAACTTTGCCAGACAATTTTTGACTCTTGATGCCCTCATCTTTTATGTTAACTATTCCTCCCATCTTTGAGTCATTTGTAAATGCTTAACTCATATATTTTGTGTCTTTATCCAAATCATTTAAAACATTTTTGAACGAATCAGAAAGATCGAGTACTGCATCCTGAAGTATGCTAGTAGAGAGTGATTATCAGATACAGTTTTGCAATGGACTTTCCAAATTGATTTGCTATCCTTCCAGCATTTTCCATTAAGATCCATACAGAGAATGGAAGAGTACTTCTTTTTTTTTTTTTTTTAAGATTTTATTTATTTATTTGACAGAGAGAGAGAGACAACCAGTGAGAGAGGGAACACAAGCAGGGGGAGCGGGAGAGGAAGAAGCAGGCTCCCAGCGGAAGAGCCCGACGTGGGGCTCGATCCCATAACGCCGGGATCACCCCCTGAGCCGAAGGCAGATGCTTAACCACTGAGCCACCCAGGCGCCCCGGAAGAGTACTTCTGAAACATCTTGCAGAAATCCAGATACACTAGTTCTATGTCATTCTGCCCTGATGCCTCTGGATTGAGTTCAGACCCATTTCTGTGCTCTCTTGTGCGATGAGTCTGAATACTCTTGCATTTACGACACTGTGTTATAATTTTCCATGTTTGTCATCTTCTATCTTTGTATTATGAACTTCTTGAGGCCAGGGACTACATTTTATTTATATCTGTATATCTAGTACCCGGCAACTATAACCCACCAGGTGTACCAGGAATTCTATACATGTATATTAGGGGTCCTAAACACCCTTTAAATGTGCTGAATTCCACTTACAGATCAGTCTAGTTGTCTCTTCCTTTAAAAAAGAAATGAAATTAACTTGGCTCGACTTGTTATTAATGAATGGATATTGAGTCATGCAAAAACATTTTCTTTACTGATAAAACTTTTTAAAAATAGAACTATAGAAGCATAATATTCTCTCATATGCTTGTACCATAATTAATTTAACTAATCTGTATTGTTCAACATTGAGGTTGCTTTAAATTTGTCATGGTTTTAAATATAACTGTGCTGAACATCCTTTATATAAATCCTTGACTGAATCTCTGACCGTTTCTTTGCACTGCTAAAGGATGATTCGTTGTGCTAATGAGAATTAAAGCTTTAAGGACAGAAAGATTGCACCAATTTACATTCTCATCAGCAGAGAATGAGAATGTTCATTAAAATGTACCTTTAGTAATCACTAGTGTGACATTTTGCTGATTAAAAAATAAACTATTTTATTTTATTATTTTAATCAGTACTTTTTGTTTCTATTGAGGTTGGAGATTAGCCAAATATATTCTCTATGAATTGTCTGTTTATGTCTTTTGACCATTTTCTACTTGAAGTGTTGGTGTTTTTCAATTTTATACATATTTACAGATATAAATTAATATGCATAGGGAAATCTGGAATATTTAGAATGTGATTAAGATGGCATTTCATACTGTGGAAAATAATAGACTGTACAATAAATGCTGTTGTGAAAGATGGTTCTTTCTTTAGAAAAAAGTTAGTTATCTACCTTATACCACCCACAAAAATAATTCCCTAACTAGAATAAAGAGCTAACCATAAAAACAAAACTATAAATTTAGATAAAAGAATATTTTCCACATTTAAAATGGAGAAGGATTTTTTAAGACACAAGATTAATTCTCTGAATTCACTAAAGTAAAAGACCACGTATCTACATGAAACTTCAGACCTTCTGTATGGCAAAGACACGTAAGCAAGCATAAAAAATTAGTGAGACACTAAGAGAAAATATTTGCAACATTGGAAGGTAGGCAAATTATTAAGATCCAGATTATATAAAGCCTTACCAATTCATAAGAAAAAAATAGGCAACCCAGTAGGAATTGAAGTGGCCAACCCATATAAAAAGATGGTCAACCATATAATAGCCTAGATTAAGGGACCCCAGCTCTACTGCCCCCCCCCATTGCCCCCATGAAAAGTTCAAATTTCCTATTTCCTTCCTTGACTGGACGCCTCTCTTCCTTCTGGCCTCATCTTGGCCCCTCTGTCCCCACCCCTAAACTTCATATTTCAGTCATGAGGACCTCTTTGGGAATCCCAGCACCAACTTTGCTGTTTTCTGATATACCTGCCCTGGTCCTGTCTGGCTTGTCACCTGTTTGCCTGCTAAACACTCGCTCATACTCCAAGACAATGATCTCATCTACAGGAGCTGTCCAGCCCCTCCACCAATAGTCTTTGTGAATCTCTTGGCAGACTCTTCATCATCTTTATACCTCTAATGCCTAGTATTGTATATCTGGTACAGTCAATGTTTATTAAATTGAATCTAGCAATATCCCCTCTTCTTGAGTCAGTGAAATGTACAGAATTTATCCTGTTAGCTAGATAGAATTAGGGTTAGTTTAAAACTCATTTTCTGGGGCACCTGGGTGGCTCAGTCAGTTAAGCATCTGCCCTCGGCTCAGGTCAGGATCCCGGGGTCCTGGGATGGAGCCCTGCATGGGGCTCCCTGCTCAGTGGGGAGCCTGCTTCTCCCTCTGCCTGCTGCTCCGCCTGCCTGTGCTCTCTCTCTATCAAATAAATGAGTAAAATCTTTTTAAAAATCCATTTTCTCTGGAATCCTAGACTTTTTAACTTTGTGATTAACCTTATTTAACTTAAATTACTTTATTTTAAAGATTAAATTTTCAGTATAAAACCTTGTATTTATTTTTAAAGAGCATAGAAAGTAAGTATTTTAAAGCATAATCAACGGACCTCTCATTCGGGTATCTAGGAGGAGAACCAGAGGAGTACCTGTCTTCTAAGAAAGGACAGTTTTAGGATATAAGCAGCAGACAACTACATCAACTGCAACCCAAATTCAGTACAAGTGAGGACAAAAATGGTGCTTTTTATTTTGGCAATGAGAAAGTAGCGGATGACTTTTTCCAGGGTAGTTTCAGTGGAATGATGGAGGACAACGCAGTAGGATAGAGATGATGAGGGGAAAGAAGTGGAAACAATAAAATGGGAACTGTTCTTTAGAACCACACAGCTTGTTTTGTGATTCTCAAACCACTGGAACCAAGCTCCGGGCCTGCTGTTCTGGGTTTTGCAAAGCTCCGCTGGAGGAATTTAAGTGAAGGCAGAGACATTTCTGTCTTGTTCATACTAATTGAACACTACCAACCTAGCACAGTACCTGGCACATAGTATGTGCTCAAAAAATATTTGTTGAGTACTGAAATCTTATAATAGGCAGAGACGAGGGAGAAGAAACCAAGGCTCCAGAGGTTAGTAGCTCCAGGTTACTGTATTGACATAATTTGGGGAGATTCTGGGTCACAGTGATTCCCCAGTGGCCAGATCTGGGCTTTCCTTAACACATTTCTTGTGTGAGACCCTGTGTATCAACCTGGCCATGGAGAGGCGAAGGAGGGTCAATCATCCATCGATGGGCTCATGATCCAATTTTCTTCCCCTGATCTTCTTTCCTCCCCCAAGCTAGAGAAAATCCTCTTTCCTTTCCAGGGCTAAGGTCACTCATAGTTGAGTCCAGAACTGCCAGAGGCCATGTTCCCTGGTGCAGAAATCAAGTCTACTGAGGGGAGCCCGAGTGGCTGAGTTGGTTAAGCGTGTGACTCTTGATTTCGGCTCAGGTCATGATCTCAGGGTCGAGGGATCGAGCCCTGTGTTGGACTCCCTGCTCAGTGGGTAGTCCGCTTAGGATTCCCTCTCTCCCTCTGTACTCCCCCCCACGCCCTCTCTCTCAAATAAATAAATAAGTCTTCAAAAAAGAAAAAGAAATCAAGTCTACTGATTGTAGAAGAGACCAAAGCCAAAATGTTGGATAAGTAGAAGGCAGGTCCTAAAGAGTTTGAGGTCTTAGAACTGTCATTCCTGAGGCCAACCCACTCATGGTTGGCTTATGTGAGTCACTAAGTACTCCTTCCCCCTACTCTATTTTCCTTGAGCTCATTTCAATTGGGTTTTTGTCACTGATATGTGAAAGAGCCAAACCCGGGGAGAGACAGGGCTGTGGTGAGAAGCCCAGTCTTTTCCACCACATCCACATCCGCCTCTCATACCCAATGCTAGTGGCAGACCAAGATGGCTGCTTGTTTCCAAAAGGACAGGTGGAAGACACAGTAGCCTGTTTTTGTAAATAAAATTTTGTGGTAACACAATCTTGTCCATTCATTTACATTTTGTCTGTGGCTACTGTTGTGCTACCACGATAGAGCTGAGTGGTTGTGACAGGGACCATATGGCAAAAGCTTCGACTATTTACAATTTGGCCCTTTCTGGAAAGTTTGCTGACTCCCGATTTCGAAGATAGTGATGGAGGGAGTGGTCGTGGAGACTGCCAATGCCTCACCCAGATTCTTTTTTCCTGCCCTTACACTCATATTCCAGATGCTGCAACTGTTAGCTGATAACTTACAGATGCCTTCTTCTCTAGATGGCCTGGCAATCTCCATGCCCCTTTGCCTACAGCAGACCTTGGCCAATAACATACAAGGGTGTGATTGGCGTGCCAGAGCTGCCCTGTGGGATCAGGCTAAAGCTAGGCTCCTGCTGAGATCACAGTCCTGTTAGCCACCCCGCCTCCCCTGCTTAGAGCCCTTCTTCAATACATCACTTCAACAGAAATTCCTGTGTCAGCTCCTGCTTCTAGGAACCCCGTCAGAGGCAGGGGGTAAAGAATCGTTGGCAGGTATAGCCTAGTCTTGGAAGCACACCTCATGGACACTGGTTATGAGCTCTGTAATGTTCCTGGATTGGTGAGCTGGACCAGGGAAATGACCCCACACATCTGTTCTAATGCACTCTTTGTTTTGCACTTGTAATCCCCCATGTGTCAAAGCCCCTTCTTGACCCAAGATACCACAAGATTAAATATAAAAAGAAAAAAAAACACTTACCCTTCTAGTATTGGAACCAGAACAAGGATAAAGAGAAGAAGGTGTGGGGTTGGGGTTGCATCCGTGGCATTTAGGAAAAGACCTGATATTTTGACCGAAGTCATCGATCAGCTAGAAAGTTGAATGTCTCAGGTTCTATCCTTCCTCCTTACCTTACCATCCTTACACA
The DNA here is from genome assembly GCF_023065955.2 of Ursus arctos. Taxonomy (NCBI): domain Eukaryota; kingdom Metazoa; phylum Chordata; class Mammalia; order Carnivora; family Ursidae; genus Ursus; species Ursus arctos. Next base: position 38,766,809 of record NC_079873.1, on the reverse strand, counting down.
AAGCTTCAAGACTTTGAACTTCTTAATGATCTGATGTTCAGATCCTGTGAATGGTGGATTCTGCCAATTCTGGGAGAGCTCATTGCTGAGCAAAGAAATGTATGAGGAAAGCTAAATTTGTCAAGTGTTTATTCATAGTTTGGTGTTATTCGCTTTTGTACTCACTGAGGCTGGCCCAGAGTGGCTGCTTAATGCTTGCTTGCCAATGAGTCAGCCTGTGTCCTGCTGCTGGGCAGGGAAATGCAAGACCGTGTGAGCCTCTCGTGTTTGTAGCCTCTGGGAAGAGGGAAGAGATCAGACCCACTCATTTCCTCATAGACACAGGTGTTCCTCAGCTCTGAACTTGGCCGCTGGCTTGTGTGTGAATTCCATGTTCAGGAGTGGCCAGGGCCTCAGGGTGGGGCAAGGGTGTGGCTGGGCAGAGTTCAGGAATGCATTGTTCCAGAAAATTAGTCCAAACAGTTTTTCTGCCTCCCTTTCCCAGGCTGGCTTCAGTTTCAGTAATAGAAAACCTGCCCATTGGGGGTTTGCTTTAGCTGCTACTGCAGTGGCCAAAGGACTCTTGCTCTATTTGGGAGGGTTATTGTCAAGGGCTTACTAGACGCAAAACACAGGCTCAAACCCAATTGTCACCCAATGGTTAAAGGAGAAATGTCTTGCTTGGGTCGTGCCCTTAAATGAACCCAGGTTATTACTTCTATGGTAAAAAATTAAAACAGACCCCAGTTTTTTGTGCTTTGACTTTTGCCTCGGTTCCTTCTACCCCACCCCGACCCCTTCTCTGTTGGCCTTTTCTTCTTTCCTACGTCCTGCTCCCATGAACCTTCACTGGTGTTAGACAGCCAACAGACAGCCATCCAGGCCTGCAGAGAGCTCTCCAAAGAGCCCTGTCAGCTGCCAAAATGAAATTGCACCAGGGACCTGAGAAAGAGGCACGGAGATCATTCCATCCCAACCTTTCCAACAGCAAGCTTTGCAGCAATTTTAGATAAAGAAAACTGTAACCTGGGACGAGACCAAAGTCACGTACCTCTCTCTTCTTGTCCTATGACAACTTCAATCCTACTTCAGTTGAGAGTGTTACCTAATTTTGAGGTGCTCCCTGAGGCATATCAGCTGAACAAAGCCTTCAACCTCCATTTGGATCATTTAACTATTTTTTTTTCTTGGCAGTTGGATGCCATGACTTATATAGAGTCTAGATGAGCCCTGAATCCTGCTGAAGTTTCAGAGATGGAAAGAAGGTGCCGAGGAACCCTTGCTTCCTCCCTTCTTGGTGACATCTGTTGGGTCCTCCTCGGATCTTGTGCTCCAGTTTTTCCTTGTGCATGAAAGTTCCAGGCTTGGATTTCTTTGAAAGGTTAACCTATTGTCTGATAAGTCACTGCATCTATTTACCTTCGTCTTTTGGGATTCTTTGGGCAAGTAGAGAATTAGATGATAGTCCTAAGGTGGGACAAGGCCCTTCTCCCTTCTTCCATCTAGGATCTCTTTTACTATGGAAAACACAGACCCAACCTTTCTTCACCCCCCCCTCCGCCAGACACCCCCAGGGGTCATATGTTCTGCCACTATGATCCTGTTAAGTTCCTCTTTAAGTGATTGGACTTCAGGAAAGACTATATCGAACTCCAGTGGGGAGCTCCAAAGGGAGGGCTCTTGGGACAAGTCAAAACTTGTATATTTGCACGGGACCTTGGAACCAAAGAGAAGTAGCTAACATAAAATGGGGGGTTTTCTTTAATATGTAAGAAGAAGCCACTGAAAAAAGGAGCAATTCAGATACACTTCTATCTAGAGGGGTCTCTTCTAAACAACTTCAGCTTTCTTCCTACACAGAAACTGACTCCCTTCGTCTAACTCTTTCTGCCTCTTTCAACCCCAATTCTTTCTGGCCTCCTTCCTTTCCTGATCCCTGCCCTCCCTTCCTCCTCCTGCCCTTCCTCAGCTCCTTCTCCCCTTTAGACCCAGACCTTCACCTGCTCCCTTCTAAGAAGGTCGTGACCCAAATCCAACACCCTCAACCACAACCTAGCTTTGGGCTGACTTCCACACCATTGTCAAAGATTCCCCAAATCCTTGAAAGAATAGAGAGAAATGTATTGAGTAATTCAGGGTAATTTGGGGGGTTTTATGCTCCTGAGCTCCCCGATCTATATCAGTTAGCACACCTTTTAGTGGGACCAAGGGGTGATAGAACGTGGGCTGACAAGGCCAAAAGGCCACCATAAAGGAGGATATGGCTAACTCTTATAGAAAGAACACACCTCTTCCAGATATGCTAAAGCCCTAGAGACAGGAGAATCTTTATTTATTTTTTAAATTTATTTATTTGAGAGATAGAAACAGTGAGAGAGCCCAAGCAGCAGAGAGAGGACGAAGCAGGCTCCCTGCAGAGCCAGGAACATGGGGCTCAATCCCAGCACCCTGGAATCATGACCCGAGCCAAAGGCAGACGCTTAACCGACTGAGCCCCCCAGGGGCCCCAAGATAAGAGAATCTTCTAAAGGTGATTCTTCTAGGTACCCCCCCCGCCCCGCCATTGACTGAGGAATAATCTAGTCCTGTCAACAAGGATGTGATGTGTCTGTCTCTAACTTTAGGGACTGATTAAGACCACCCCTCATCTGTGATCACCACCTTTTTTTAAAGGTCCTAAGCCTGAAATATCAGATCCTGTTCCAAAGCATAAAATAGGCGGACAGACCACACCTACCCACAAGTTACAACACTTAGCCCAGCGTTTTGCAGATAATATGATAAAAAAGAGAGAGAGACAAGCTCATACCATGGATTTATGACAGTTTAAACAGCTTGAGGGAAACAAAGGGCCTTCCACAAATACAGCAGTTTCCGGTCTCCTTGGGACACTTAACTTGTCAACATGCTTTTTTCCTCAGTCTTTCCATCCTCCCCTGTCCCCCAACCTATTAGGAGTGGGACCTTTTGCCTCAATGAGAAGCCAATATTAAGGGCTCGCTGGAAGGACTTTCTCTTGACCTCCCCGTCTGGGATGACCCAGTATGCCCTCATATGGTGGCTTCCCTTGATCACCCTACACTCTTACTTCCCCACCTCTCTTCTTTCTTCCAATCACCTCATTTTTTCTGATTTACTTTTCTTAGTCTCTGATGTCCTCTGGATTTCATCATCTACAAATGGGGGAGAAAGAAAGAGTCTAGTGCCTGATGACATCCCATAATGCCTCTTCCGAAATTGCCCCAGTATCTCTCTTTTTTTTTTTAAGATTTTATTTATTTATTTGACACAGAGAGAGACAGCCAGTGAGAGAGGGAACACAAGCAGGGGGAGTGGGAGAGGAAGAAGCAGGCTCACAGCAGAAGAACCTGATGTGGGGCTCGATCCCATCACGCCGGGATCACGCCCTGAGCCGAAGGCAGACGCTTAACCGCTGTGCCACCCAGGCGCCCCTGCCCCAGTATCTCTTAAGCTCAAAGCACCAGACGGGCTATAACTCACTGCTGCAGATTTACTCATTTCTTGTACCTGTCCCTGTAGCACTCTTGTCCTTTGCTTCATACGAGACTTGAGGGCTATGAATCTTAGGAAACCACGTTTCCCTGGATTTATACCTCCAAATTCAATGCACTACATAGTAATAGATCTCAGTTCAATCTTCTCCCTTAACTGGAGCCTTAGACGGAGAGTTTCCCGAAACTCTTCTGAAGCAGGTGATGACACAAAGGAGACAAATTTCCCAAGAAACTTGGTATAAGCAGATGATCTTGGATAGTGGACAGCTTCTGTGCAAGATGACAGAACAGTCCTGTCCCAATTCAATCATCTAGCTTTTCGTGCTGGCCTTGTTTCTCAGTCTTTATTCCTAACTTCTGAATACATAGAATAATCTCCAACTGTTATCCTTGCTCTGCTCTTTTTCCTTCTCTCTATCTTTCCTTTTCCTTCCCCTTTCTCTCGCCTCTTCCTTCCTCCCGCAATATCCCCAGTCTTTGGCATTTTCTTGGTCAGCCTTATACTTTTGAAGCTAATGTCACCTATGAGTGTGCATTGCCATTTTAGAAGTAGCTATTTCCTACACAGAGGGAAATCTGTCTGTCGTTACCATTGGCATTTGGGACAAGGTCCCACCCAACCTGGGTCTCCAACAAATCTCCAAGGTTAGCACACCCTACCTAGAATGCTCCCTGAAGAGGGGGAACCTATTTCTCTTGAAAGAAAACATTTGTTCCTAATCCTCAATTCATGGGCCCTGAGCTATTGTAACAAAACCTGCCGGGCTCAATTTAAAGGTATGAATGTCATTGGGCCAGCTTTACCCAAGAAAGAACCCCAAGGGATTCATACTTTTTGTGTGTTTGTGTGTGTGTGTGTGTGTGTGTCCACTGCTTATTTGTTTTTGCCAATAAGCAACTGGACAGAACCCTGTTCTCTCATCTTTTTGAGTTTATCACCTCTTTTGCTCAGCAAAATACATACATATTTCTCCCAAACCAGAAGAATAATCGTGATTGAGGACAAGCACCCCTTATTGCAAAGCATCCATTTGCAGCAAGTGACAAAAAGGAACTGTGTGAAGAAGCTAAAAGACTCAGAAACAATCTAGATGTGTTCACCACCACCTGGGTCAGGTCTTAACGCTGACGTTGTCACTGAAGGAGCAACCCTCTGGGCTTCAGAAGATTTTGATGCAATGCCAGAGTTTTTCATGCTGTCGTTTGTGACCTAACCCATGCCACCAACAATGTCACCAAAATTTTAAAACACTTGCTCAAGAAATGCCGGAATTCCAGAAGCTGTGGTCCATCATCGACTGGCATTTGACATCATCTTGGCATCTAAGGGATGTACTCATACAGCTGTCAATGATTTTTTTGGGAAGACTCTGTTTATTTATTTGACAGAGAGAGAGACAGCCAGCGAGAGAGGGAACACACACAGGGGAAGTGGGAGAGGAAGAAGCAGGCTCCCAGCGGAGCAGGGAGCCCGATGTGGGACTCGATCCCAGGACTCTGGGATCACACCCTGAGCTGAAGGCAGACGCTTAACGACTGAGCCACCCAGGCACCCCTCAATGATGATTTTTGTGCACACATGCACACACACACACCTCCAAAAATTTCTGATGTCTTTTCATTGAATAAACACATCTGGGAAGCCAATCAAAACTTCTGCCGAGTGAATGAGGTAGTCCTGTCCTCATTGTCTGGTGACCGGGGAAGGGACTTTTCCCCTGGGTATTCACAACAGAGATACAATCCTTGGGATACACTTCTCCCCAGGGGCTAGTGATCATTTCTTTTTTCTTCTGAAAAGAGTACCCCTCCTCAAGTGCGTCCAATCACATCTAATCAAGACCGGCAGCAATGTCCTGTCCAAACCGATGATCCAAGCTATGATTAAAGACAGAAGACCAAAGAACAAACTGTCCTCCAACCCACTACGAGAGGCTTCTTGACTCAATTCCTGAACCTTATGCATCTCTGTAATTTTGTTTTCTCTCCCAAAAGAGTTGACTGGAGATGAAAGTTATTTATCTTGGCCAAGAGGAAGAACTATAAAAGAATTAGAGCAGACCCCAGTTTTCTTTGCTTAGACCTTTGCCTCTTTTCCTTTTTCCTCTCTTTTCCATTATTTTTCCTTTTCTATCTTCCACTCCCCTGAAACGTAACTGACATTAGGCAGCTTACAGACAACTGTCAAGGCTTAAAAAGACAGCTCTGCGAAGAACTGTTCCACCAGCGGCCAAAAGGAGATGAACCAGCGATTCCAAGACAAAGACATGAAAACCAACCTCTCCCAGCCATTCCAACCACAAGCTTGCATTTGTTACAGATAAAGAAAATTGTAACCAGGAACAATACCAAAGTCCTATATCCCTCTCTTCTCCAATCCTGCTTCAGCTCAGGGAGTTACCTAACTTTGAGGTGCTCTCTGATGTGCATAGTCTAAATAAAACCTGTAACCTCTATTGGGTCACCTTAACTATTTTTTTCCTTGTCTTTAAAATCCTTTCCCAAGACTCATACCATCATCAAGGTGTATAAAGACATTTGAGCTGCCTGTGCTAGGCCCAGTCAGTGCATCTAAACCCCTTCCCTATTTACATGTTTTGATATACGTTAAGTGTTTAAAATGTTTTTAAACTTGGAGAAAGGAGAGTGAGAGAGAGAGAGGCATGGAGGCGAAGAGTGGAAGGGTGGGAGAGCATCTGTTCCTGGTTTGGTCTACAACTGATTACCTTCCATGTGCTCCTTCAGATTCACTCTCCACCCTCTCTATCCTGCTCTGTTCTTTAGGACACTGACATCTACAGAATGTATCAATAGGCTTCCCACCCTTGGCTTTGTGTTGGGTTCAGTCAATGGGAGGCACTAGAAGGATGTCAGAGGGTGGACGTAGTGAAGTCAAGGTACGCGTTCTCTGGGTCCTTTCCTGCCTGATCACCATGGATTGACTGAATCCTTGACCCAAAGCTCCACGCAAGGCTTCTGTTAGTCATACTTTCCCTTGTTCCTGTAACTTCTTTTTCTTATCTCTTCAGGCCTGAGGGATAACAGCTTCCTTCTGTTGCTAACCTCAGAGAATTGCATCATGCCCTGACCATTTCTGAAATCTCTGCCTATACCTTTGGAAAAAGCCCTTTATGAAATTGTCCTCGATTGACTATTTTTACTTCCATTTGTTTCCTGATAGAATTCTAACTGATATAGGACCCTTGACCTGGATCTGAGCCTCCGTGATTAAAAGAGAGAGATACTGGCAAAACTATAAATATTTTTTTTAGATTGAATAATAGTCTGGAAACAAGCAGAGTTTTTTTGAGACTCAGGTAGCAAATTGGTTCCCATTATTTGCTAGGTGATCAATTCTGTTTGGACAGAGCTGAGGTCAATCTTGTTCACCGCTAAGTCCTCTATTATCGCAACGCCCATTCTTGAGTGCTTACCATATGCCACATACATACTATTCTTAGAAAATTGCACATATTCATTCATTTAATCCTCACCAAGGTTTTGTAAGGCGACCATTGTTTTTTTGTCTCCACTTTTTACAGTTGGGAAAACAGACACGCATCAGCTACGACATTCTCCTGAGGTCAGAGGGCTAGTAAAATAATGGAGCCAGGATTCACATCCAGGCTATCTGGCTCCAGAGTCCATGTTCTTAAACACTCCGCTGTTCTGCCTTCCTAGTGCTTAGCACAGTGCTTAACAGGTAGTAGGTACTCCATAAATATTTGAAGAAAGAAATCAATAAAAGGATAAGTCAATGAAGAGTTGGAAAAGAGACCATTCACTCCCATTCACTCTGTCACTGCATGGGAATCAACCACGCTTGGGAGCACTGAGGGCGGGAAGCTTTGCCATCATCAGAGCTGGCATCCTTGGCATGAATATAGGCATTCTCTCGGGAGGTAGGAGCAGCAGAGAGGTTTCCCCACAAAGCTAGTGGACAGTGGATATGAACGAGAGGGAGCTGCAGTGGAAAGGAAGAACGGAATGTTTGCTGTAGGGAGACGGTCACTGCCGGACTATGTTGTGAATTCATGGGCGCCGCCCTTTTGGGGATCTCAGAAATAACGAGGGGAAAGATGCAGGACAATATTTAGTAATTAAAATTAAGTTAATCTTTACATAATTTAAATATTTTGGAATTGAAATTTTTTAAAGTATTTAAAATATTTAATAATAAAATAAGTAATTTCCGGAAATAGTCTAGTGTGGTACCGCAATATTATTTGTTTCCTAATAGGATGCCACCTTTATATAGTAATCACAGCCTGATTATGGGTCAAGGACACCCAAGTGATGGATGAGATAGGGCCTGATTGAGCTCCTCACTGCAACAGAGAGCACAAAGAGGGGTGCAGAGACCCACGTTCTATCCCTAGTTATGCCCCAAAACAGCAGTATGACTCGAAGCAAGTCACTGACCTGCTCTGAATTTTAGATTCTTTGTATCTGTAAAATGAGAGGGTTGGAGAAGGTGATCACTGAAGTCCTGCGAGCTCTAACCCGCATCCTTTGATAAATGCTTGCTGAGTGAGTAAATGAAGTCCTTATTAAATAAATCAAATCTGGAAGGAAGTGCTTAAATTTGCTAAGCTGTATTATCAGCCTATGAAAGTAGGACCAGGGGAAAATAAAGGGAACAGACAGTCCGGTGGCTGCGACCCCTGACCTTCTCTTCGGCAAAAGGGACGTGCTCAACACTCCGTGGTCCTGGAGTCACCCACAAGATGCAGGAAACCACTGGTACTCTCCAGTCGAACATGTGGTTTACCTTGTGTCCCGTTTTTGAGTCACTTTGAAAGCCAGTGAGATACAGTAGCTTGGGAGCAATAGAAGCCCAGCGAGGAAATCTGGACAACTTTGAGACTCAGCCTTTCCAGAAGGCTTTGTGGTTCCCTCCTTCTCTTTGTGTGATCATTTTATGGGTGAAATCCTGAGAATTCTCAAATATCTCCAGGTCCATCTTTGGAGAATGTTCAAGATCTCTCTGCCCTGCTTCTGGTGGACTGGGCAGCTTTACAGTCACAGGGTGGGTGAGAATGGCAGGGAGTGGGGTTGGGAGGTGGGAGGAGTCCCTGGAATTTCAGTCACCACTTTGTGCCCAGAAGAGAACTGGGTGAGCCACTGGACTCCAAAACTTACCAGGGAAGAGACTATGTCGTATCAAAGCATTCTTTGTGCTGTATTTTAGACAGAAAGCACATTTGAGGGGCACCTGGGTGGCTCAGTCATTAAGCATCTGCCTTCGGCTCAGGGCATGATCCTGGCGTTCTGGGATCGAGCCCCACATCAGGCTCCTCTGCTGGGAGCCTGCATCTTCCTCTCCCATTCCCCCTGCTTGTGTTCCCTCGCTCTGCCTGTCTCTCTCTCTGTCAAATAAATAAATAAAAATTTTAAAAAAGCACATTTGAGGTCCTTGTCTCACACCCACTTCCTCTACTCAGTGCCCACTCCAGGATGGCAACATTCAGGACTACGTCTCCCCTCTTCTCCTGCCCAAACCCTCTGCTCCAGCCTGCTTGTTCTTTTCACTATTTTCCAAACATGCCCTGCTCTTTCCTGCTTATGCACTTTCGCTCATGCTGTTCCTCCTTCCTGAAATACACTCCCTTCCCTTACCTGCCCCCCCAATCCTCTAAGGCCAATACTGAGTTCTATGTGCTTCTTATGGACTCTATAGTCCTTGCCAACTCGTAGAAACATCCTCACTAAATTTCTCTAGTGCTTACTTTCTGAACGCCTCCCTTGGGAACTTAACCCTTTATCTGTATGACTCCACTGAAACTCCTCACACCAGGCTTACCAGTCACATACCTGTGGCCAAAGCCAGTGGCCTCGCCCTTTTTTTGTCTTTTCTCTTTTCCAGGTTTATTAAGATATAATTGGCACAGAACACTGTGTTAAGTTTAAGAAGTCCACCATGATGATCTGATACACATACGTATTGTAAAATGATCACTGCAATAAGGTTATTTAAAACCTCTATCACTTCACGTAATTACCTTGCTTTGTGGTATGTGGAATGTTTGAGATCTACTCTCTTCACAACTTCCAAGTCTATGATACAATATTGTTAATTAGAGTCACCAGGCTCTGCATTAGATCACCAGAAATTACTCATCTTACGGCTAGGAGTTGGTACCTTTCGACCATCTCCCTATTTTCCGCACCCTCCCCAGTCCCTGGCAACCTCCATTTGACTCTCTATTTCTATGAGTTCAGCTTTGAAAGATTCTGCGTAATAGTGAGAACATACAATATTTGTCTTTCTCTGTCGGACTCATTTCACTTAGCATAAAGCCCTTAAGGTCCATCCACATTTTTGTAAAAGGCAAGATGTCCTTCTTTTTATGGCTGAATAATATTCCATTGTGTATATACCACATCTTCACCCATTCAGCCACTGACAGACACGTAGGTGGTTTTCCTGTATTGGCAAGTGTGAAAAATACTGCAATGAACATGGGGATTCAGATACCTTTTTGAGATAGAGATGTCGTTTCCTTCTTATAGGTACCCAGAATTTATTCATCTTATAGCGGGAAGTTTGTACTATTGACCAACAGCTCTCCTTTCCCCCCGCTCCTGGCCCTTGGTAACCACCATTCTACTATTTGTTTCTGTAAGTTCATTTTCCTTAGATTCCACACGTAAGTGAGATCCTACAGTGTGTGTCTTTCTCGGCCTGACTTATTTCACTGAGCATAAAGCTCTCAAGTTTCATCCATGTTGGTGCAAATGGCAGGATTTTCTTCCTTTTAATGGCTGAATGATATTCCATTGCATATATGGAATATACGCATATAAAATCACATTTTCTTTACCCATTCATCCTCCAGTCAACACTTAGGTTGTTTTCATGTCACGGTTAATGTGAATAATTCTGCAATAAACATGGGAGTGCAGACATCTCTTTGAGATAGTGATTTCATTTCCTTTGGATATATATCCAGAATTGCTACCATATGGCAGTTCTATTTTTAATTTTTTGAGGAACCCCTATAGTGGAGGTCTTCCCTACTAGCTGTACCAATTTATGTTCCCACCAACAGTGCACAGTGGTTCTCTTTCCTCCACATCCTTGCCAACATCTGTTATTTCTTGTCATTTTGAGATTAGCTCTTCCAACAGGTATGAGGTGGTATCTCATTATAGTTTTGATTTGCATTTCTTTGATGGTTATTGATGTTAGGGCAATGGGAGCAGGTCTAATGCTGGGGTTGGCCAGGAACCTGGGTTTGTGGGTGCCGGTCTGGAGTCTAGGTCTGTCTTTGTGGACTGGCTTGGTGCTGGGGAGGGCAGGGGGGGCCTCAGGCGAGAGGAGCTGCCTGGCACTGGGGTGGGCCAAGGGTCTGGGTTCACAGGATCCCCCCTGGAACCCGGGTTTGCAGGAGTCGGCCAGGAGCCTGGGGTCCCAGGAGCCATGCAGGGCCACGGGAACCACGTGGGGCCCCAGAGTCTACCTGATGATGGTGTGGGCCTGTTTCTGGGGTCCATGAAGAAGTTGGGTGCTCATTTCACCTTTTCCCCCACAGGGGGGGTGGCTGTCTTCATGCTGGGCTGCTCGTGCTTGAGGGAGAGAAGATGAGAGTAATGTGAAACTGCCTTTCCTCCTGTCTTCAATGTGTTTTCTTATTTCTATGCTCTACCCAGTTGCTGTAATCCCTGATGGAGACTCCTTAGCCCTTGTGAAGGTATTTCCAAGTGGGGGTAGTTGTAGATGCTTCGGGGGGGGGAGACAAGTACTAGAAATTCCTATACCGCTATCTTCTGATCTCACTCTTCAGATACCCCTCACATTTTATCTTACTCCTTTTCCCAAAGTTAGTCCTTGTTTAAGACACTTTTTTTTAAAGAGGACTTTTTAAAAAAGATTTATTTTTTTATTTTAGAAAAAGAGGGAGAGAGAGAGAGTGCATGTGCTTGAGCCAGGGGAGGGGCAAAGGGAGAGGGAGAGAGAATCCTCAAACCGACTCCCCAGTGAGCGCATAGCCTGATGAGGGGCTCAGTTCCAGAACCCTGAGATCATGACCTGAGCTGATATCAAGAGTCGGGCGCTTAACCGACTGAGCTACCCGGGTGCCCTGAGACACTTTTTTTTTCTTTTTACTTGACCTTCAGGATGCTTCTTGGCTTTCCTCCTACCTCACTGGTTGCTTCACTTTCACTTCCTTTTCTGGATCTTCCTTTTCTTGTAAAGATAGGGTAATCTGGGGGTTCTCAGATCTCTTCTGTTCTCTATCCACTCTTACATCATCGGTTTGTGGTTCCCAAACTAGGGTGTCTTGGGTATGCTGTGCAAAATTCCAGGGACACTAGGGGATATTTAAAATTTTGGAAGGAAACATGATGATTCTTGACATATGGCAGGCTCTATACAAACAACTAGTATGAGGTAGTTCATAGCTCTAATCTTTTGTAAAAGTTGGGTTTTGGGGGGTGGTTGTGATAGAAAGCAAATAGTGTATGAAAATCAGTGTGAAGAAGAAAATGAGGGCAGCAGTCTTCAATCCAATTCCAAGGTTCAAGAAGTTGTACAGTGCCCAACATGGGCAAGCTTCCCGTTACCAAGTATTTGTGGTTATTTAGGAATGAAAGGAAAATACAATTTTGTCTTTTAGTTATGTGTATTACTTTTTCAAATGGCTACTAAGTTGTTAGGACACAAATACTGACTCAGATGACTAAACTACTTGGTAAACAGAATTGTTGGGTGTTTTCTTTTGGTGTAGAAGTTCTGTGAAAAAAATTACTGAGACCCCAGTGAACCAAGAAAGTTTCTGTGAACAAGAAAGTTTGGGAACCTCTGCTCTAAGTAATTATATATGACTCCATGAATGTAAGTTCCTCCAATGTGTTGATTACTCCCACGTTTTTATCTCCAGCTCTGATTTCTCCATTTAATGCCAGACTCTGCTTATAATTGTCTACACTACATCTTTGATTGTGTATTGAATAATCATCTGAAATGTGCCTTGTGGGAAAATCAAGCTTTGTTTCCTCCAGGCCAAAGTGCCCTTCCTATAGGTCTCATCATCCTAGCATATGGTGCTGTCATTCACACAGCCAAAAACATCTGAGCCGTTCTTGATTGTTCCTGTTCAGGGACCAGCAAAATTATCTGCAAAGGACCAGAGTCCTTTTATTTTAGGCTTTGCAAGCCATAAGGTCTCTGTCACAAGTATTCAGCTCTGCTATCGTAGCAGGAAAGCAGCCATAGACAATAGTAAAGAAGTGGGCATGGCTGTGTTCCATAAAAAGTTTATTTACAAAAGCAGATGGTGGGGTAGATTCGGCCTGTGGGCTGGAGTTTGCCGACTCTGCTCTATTTTGCCCCCGCCCTTGCATTCGATGCATTGCAAACTCTGCTGACCCTTCCTTCAAAATATCCTTTGACTATGAGCACTTCTCATTACTTTTGTCATCTCTTGCCCCAACTACCGAAAATATCTTCCAAACATCTACCCTTGCCCCCAGCAGCCAATTCTCCATAGTGCAGTCAGGGTAATCTTTCTAAAACATAAGCCTTAGGACGTCACTGTCCTATTCAAATCTTTCCATGGATGTCCATCCTAATAAGAATAAAACTTGAGGTCCTACAGAACCACACATGATTTGCCCCCTTCGTATCTCTCCAGCGTCATTTACTGCAAACTCACCTTGCTCACTGTGCTTAGCCATAACTGGCTTTATTGTTACACACCTTAGGGTCTTGCTAGTCCTCCTGTCTGGAATAATCTTTCCTCTAAATAAGCTACATGACTTATGTCCTGAATTTATTTAGCTCTCTGCTGAAATCTCACACTCTTAGGGGTCTTCCCTGATGCTCCTATCTTTCTATCTTCCATACTAGAATGCATGCTCTAGCAGCGTGTGGAATAAATTGTATTTACCTCTGAATTACCACCTCCCAGCATAGTTCCTGGTCTATAGGAGATCCTCAACAAATGCTTGTAAAATAAATAAATGAATGGATAAGCTGCTGTATTAGCCAGGATCCTGGCAAGAAACAATCCAGCTTAGACCGTTTTAAAGACTTTAATGAAAGGACTACTCAAGGAAGCACAGGCTGGGTTAGGGCAACCAAGTAGGAATGTTGAGGTCCTTAGAGACCAGCAGCAGCAGGAGACCCTTACCACCCCAACACCTTATGGGACAAGGGGAGGGAACAGTGTCACTGGAGCCAGTGTGAGCTGGAACCCCGAAAGAAGGCCCGCACAGTAGGAGCTGTAGACACAGAAGGATGTAGCCATTGCCAAGAAAGTGGCCCAAAGCAGAGGGGAAGGCAGGGAAAACATCTCTTGACCTCTGTATCCTCCTACCTCCCAATCTACTGCCAGTGCCTCACATTGGCCAATCTCAGCTGGAAGCCAGAAGCCAAAGGAGCCCAGGCAATAGTCTCTCGTACAGCATGGATCAGGTGAGAAAAGTTGGAGGGGGATGTGGATGGGTAGGCAGGGAATGATCATTATGGCCTCGCACGTTTAAGTGCGGATGCCTCACTCCTCTGTGGTGTGTATGCCAGCTTTTCAAGCACAAGAATCTTACCTTTTAACAATCTCACATATCCCCTACAGATGGAACCTGACTTGGATATATATGTTTACTGCTTCTTGACTTGAATCATCCTCATTGCTTTAAACTCCAAAGACTGCAATGATCTGGCATGTTCATTCTGCCATATTGCCCCCAGTCAAGGCAGCATGATGGCCTCTCTTTTGCACCTAAGAGCCTGTTGACTGAATAACAATCTTTCACCTGGCTGCTTTACACTGACCAGAAGCTGCTTGCCTCTCTTGATTTCTGTAAATGTCAACATTCCTGCCCTTCACAGTAGACCTCTGTGCCATCCTGAAAGCTTCCTTTCTAGAGGATTTATGTATGGACAACGCCTCCGTTTTCTGTATATCACATACTTTCATTGCTCTCTTGCCCATTGGCTGTCTGTTATGGAGTCAGTCACCATGGTACTTAGGTGCTTTTGAAAAGGTGAAGTGAGGAAGGGATGCTTTTAATCATGGGGTAGCCGAGCTGGGATGAGCCTGGCTTTCTTCAAATTCCATTGTACCAAGAAACTCCGTAGTTAGAGTGCCCTAATCTTGACGTACAGGGCAGCACGGACTGGGGAAACTATGTGAGGAAAAAACCTGTTTATGAGAGCAGATAAAATCTGCCTGCAGCCTGCTAAACACCCAGTCTTTCCTGGAGTCAGGAGAGGTCTGTCTCCAGTCATTGCCTCACCCCATCAGCCTTGGGTCTGACCCCGTGTATGAGTTATCTATCGTGGGGGAACAAATTACCCCGAAACTTAGAAGGTTAGAACAATAAACACTCTGTGACTATCTCACAGAGTTTCTGAGAGTTTGAAATTTGGGAGAGACTTAGCTGGGTGGTTCTAGCTCAAGGGAACCTCAGGAGGTCGCAGTCAAGTTGTCAGCTAGGACTGTAGCCATCTTGAAGCGACTAGCGAATTCCCTTTGAAGCTCACTCACATGACTGTCGGCGGAAAGAATGAAACAGGCTGTGTGGGCGGCTCTGTAGGATCGCTCACAACATGGCTTTCCTCAGAGGGTGATCTGACAGAGTACATCCGACACCGAAGCTGCAGTCTTTGATAACCTAACCTTGAAAGTGACATACCATCACTTCTGCTGTACGATGTGGGAGGAGACTACACAAATGATCACTGGGGGCCATATTGGAGGCTGCCTACTACACCCAGATCTTGGCAAAATGATATCAAATGAGGCTCCTCATGATGGAGTGTTGGCTGGAGGGGGTCAAAGCCCAGGAGCTCTGATCAGCAGTGAATAGTCAGACGCAAAAGGCTCTAAGGAACTTAAACAGGAATAGGCCTTCTGGACACTAATGTAACTCTGGTTGGGCTCACGCACCATCTAAGGAATCAAGAACTGAGGATCCAGACTGCCTCCCCAACTTCCCTGCTTCCAAAGACAACCCGTCTGTGTCAGAATCACCTGGAGAACTTGTTAAAAACATTGATTCTTTGCCCAAGAAATACTATATCAGGATCTCTGGTACGGGCTCAGAATCGTGAGGTGTACCCAGGTTTGGAAACCACCATAAGATAACGCGGGTTTTGAGGGAAGAACACTGAGCCTGTAACTAAAGTGAGGGTCTGGCTTTGACTGCTGAATGCATTAAGTGAGTGTAGGCTGGGTCTACAGCTGTAGTTGTTTGGAGGAAGGCACGGTGGTTAAACACACCCAAGCAGCTCTTGTTTACTTATTGCTATAAATTATTGAAGAGATGCATCTTTATTTTCTGTGGGATTAAAAGGAAAAACGGACAGAACTCCAAATGCAATGGATTAAATAACATACCCAAACACAGTGTGAATTTACAGTTAAATCAAATTCTGACCTTCTTGATATTGAACGGTTGGTCATGGAAAGACCTAGAGACACAGGGAAGTGTCTGCAGGCTTAAGGGCTAGACGAGAGAATGCTATTAAGCTTTTCCCAAAATATAAATGTTCAATATCATCTTCCCTTTTTTGTCTTTTGTTTCCTAGCAGACTGATCTGAACAATCACGTGTATGCCGTGCCATTGGAGCTGCAACTCTATGGCCTTTGGAAGAGTAACCTCAGTGCTCTGAAGATAGTTAAAAATTGCTTTTGAACAGCTCCCTAAGGGACTTCTGATTTCAATACAGGGATCTAGAAAGCTAGAGAGGGTCATTCCCACCTTTACAGCGAAAAGGCCAGACAAATTGCATGTCCGTAACTCTTCATGAGAGCTGAGTAGCAGGAGAGCCAACTAGTCTGAAATCAGAGACAGGCATCCTGCAGACAGGATGTAAGCACTTGTTTACCTAGGGCATAAGTTCCCGGACACTGGTATGAAAAATTCACCTACAATCAGTGGAGGCTGAGTGTGGACTGGTGGTAGAATATGGAGACCCTGGGAGCCACAGATGTAAGGCAAGTTTTTCTCCATGGACCCTACTTGCCGAGAGTTCTGGGAAAGCATCCCTCATGGTAAAGGCCTCAGGGAGAGGAGTAGCAGCCGTCGTGGAAAAGGGGAGGAAACTGTGCCCAAGACCTTTCTCCCTTGTATCCTCTATGGAACAAAAGCTTTAACCTATGCAGGGCAACAAACACTGCTGTCCATAGAGTGTTGTTGAAAATCTGTTGCAGCTGAAGGAAGGGACCAGAAAAAAATAAATCTATACCTCCGAGGGAAGGGCAGCAATGGGCACGGGGCCCTGAATTATATATGAGGTAGGGTCTGGAGCACTCAGAAGGGACATAGGCCCTGCCTAAAACTGAGGTTTAATCAGAACAACAAATATACCACTCCCATGCCTTCTTACAACCATCTACCAAGTGTCAAGTAACAAGTAATAATGGAATACTGGCAGAAGAGTTGCAAGACCGTGGAGACCATCACGGTTTAGGAGGAAAATCTAAAGCTGGTGTGACATTGAAAGCAATCTCTCTTGCAAACCAGCATCCAACCTCCATACAAGGCGTCACTAGAGGAATATGGCGTCTGTGGTATATTGAGGGTACGCTAAAGCAGTAACAAAGTTAAGCAGCAACAAAACTCAAACCCAGCTCAACTTCTGCCTAGATAAACTCCAACTTCCATGCTAAAGACTTGGCAAAAGAAAAGGCACGTCCATTTCCAGGTATAAAAATGATTTACTTTGGCCTTTACCGCACAAGAGGTCTGAGTTTCAACTAAACATTATGAAGCATACAAAAGGAAAGGAAAAAACCCCACAAGAGACAAAGAAATCAACAGAATGAGACCCATGGACAACATAGGCACTGGGACTACCTGACATAGTGTTTAAATAGCCATGAATAATATGCGAAAGGCCCCAGTGGAAAAGAGGGACAACGTGCATACTCCGGTGGGACATTTCTTTCTTTTTTTTTTTAAAGATTTTATTTATTTATTCGACAGAGAGAGAGACAGCCAGCGAGAGAGGGAACACAAGCAGGGGGAGTGGGAGAGGAAGAAGCAGGCTCCTAGCGGAGGAGCCTGATACGGGGCTCGATCCCAGAACACCGGGATCACGCCCTGAGCCGAAGGCAGTCGCTTAACCACTGAGCCACCCAGGTGCGCCAGGTGGGACATTTCTACAGAGATATCAAAACTATAAGAACGAGTCAAATGGAAAACACAGTAACAGAGATGATGAATATCTTTGGCTGGCTCATTAGCAGACCTGACACAGCAGAGGAAAGAAGCAGTGAATTTGAAGCAAGGTCAATAAAAATGATCAAAACTAAAACGCAAAGAGAAACATAAGTGAAAATAAAGAAAACAGAACAGAGAATCCAAGAACCATGGAACGACTCCAGAAAGTCTAACAGACACACAATTAGAATCCCAGAAGGAAAAGAGAAAGAGAATAGACAGAAGAAATAGTTGAAGAAATAATTGCTGGGCATTTTCAAGAGGTAACGACAAACACTACACAACGGAGAGAAGAAGCCAAGAACAACAAGAAAGAGGAACACCAAGAAACAAAATCCAAAGCCTCTCAAAACCCCCACCTAAGCACAAAATCGTCAGACTGCTGAAAACAAAATACAGAGAAAATCTTGAGGCATCCAGAGGGAAAAAAAGACACATTGCACACAGAGGAAGAAGGGTAAGGATTGTTGTAGACTTCTTGTTAGAAAGCACGCAAAGCAGAAGACATAGCGTGACAACTTTAAAGAGCTGAAAGAAAAGCAAATCTTTTAACCCAGGATTTCTAAAGCCCACAAAAATACTTTTCAAAAATGAAAGAGAAGTAAACACTTCCCCAGACAAACAAAAACTGAGAACTACTCTACCAGAAAAGTTAAAAGAAGTTCTTCAGGCAGAAGGAATATGATTACCAGGGGAAAACTTTAGATAGACCCAAAGAGATGAAGAGCGCTTGAAATGGAATTAATTAAAGTAAAATATAATGTGCTTTTTTTTCTTATTTAAAATTGCTATAACGAAACGAACTGGTGAAAACAAAATGGTGTTCATGGCATGTGTAAAAGTAAAAGGTATGACGATACAGAACAAAGAATGGGAGAGAGGAATTGGGAGTATACTATTTAAGGTCTGGATGCTACACGTGACGTGGTATGTTATTTGAAGGTGATGTATATTATAAGCCCTAGAGTAAGACAAAATGTTTTAGAAAGTATCAATAATAACTTAATAGTGGGGACAAAATGGAAGAACAAAGAGCTCAATTAAAAATATATAATAAACACAAGGGAAGGCAGAAAAATAAGAAAAAAAAGAAGCAAAGAACAAATGGAACGAATAGAAAACTAGCTAGCAAGAGGGTAGATTTGAACCCAACCACATCAATAATCACATTAAATGTACCAAATGGAAGAGAGAGTGCCATATTGGATTTTTAAAAAAGCAAGACCCAACTACACGCTGCTATAATAAATCTAATTAAAATAGAAAGATACAGAGAAGTTAAAATAAAAGGATGGGAAAAGATGTATAAAGAAAACATGATAAAGAAAGAAGCTGGGCAACTATATCACTATCGGACAAAGGAAACTTTAGAGCAGGGAATATCATCAGAAATAAAGAGGGATATCACATAATAATAAAGGGGTAAATTCTTTAAGAAGCAATTTTATACGTACATGTACCTAACGACAAAGGGTTTCAAAATACATGAAGCAAAAACTGAGAGAACTTAAAGGAGAAATAAACAAAAACTACAATTATGGTGGGACACTTTAATATTAGTCAGTAATTGATAGAACAAATACACAGAAAGTCAGTGAGAACTGAACCAAACTATCAAACAACTTGACTTAAATAACCATTTAGAAAGAATGCAAACCGATAAGAACAGAAGACACATTCTTTTCAAGGACAAGTAGAATATTCCCAAAGATAGACCATATCTTGCGTCAAAAATCGAAAAGTATACTTGATATTAAAGAAATCATGTATGTTCTCTGATGATAATGGAATTAAACTAGAAATCCATCACAGAAAGAGTTCTCAAATCCTCTCAGATATCAAAATTAAACATCACTACTATGACCATTTGAGTATGGGCTTTTATGTGGATGTAAGTTTTCATTTCTCTTGAGCATATAACCAGAAGAGGAATTGCTGGGTCATATGGTAACTGTATGGTTAGCCTTTTGAGAAACTATAAGACTGTTTTCCAAAGACTATTTTCCCCCCATTGACTTGTCTTGGCACCCTTGTTCAAAATCAATTGACTATAAATGTGGGGATTTATTTCCAGACTCTCAGCTGCACCATTTTACACTCCTATCAGCAGTGAACGAGGATTTCAATTCTTCCACATTCTCATCAACATTTGTTATTATCTGTCTTTTTGATTATGGTCATTCAAGTGGGTGTGAAGTGGTATCTCATCGTGGTTTTGATTTGCATTTCCTGATGACTAATGATGTTGAACATCTTTTCTTGTGCTTGTTACCCATTCGTATATCTTTTCTGGAGAAATGTCTATTCAGATCCTTTGCCAGTCTTTAAATTGTGCTGTTTTTTTATATTGAGTTCTAAGAGTTATTTATATATTCTAGACACAAATCCCTTAATAGATATATGATTTGCAAATATTTTCTCCCATTTTGTCAGTTATATTTTCACTTTCTTGATGGTATCCTTTGTAACGTAAAAGGTTTTAATTTTGATGAAGTTCAATTTACCTGTTTTTCCTTTGGTTGCTTTTGTGTTTAGTGTCATATCTAAGAATTCTTTTTTTTAATGATTTTTTTATTATGTTATGTTAGTCACCATACAGTACATCCCCGGGTTCCGATGTAAGTCTCCATGATTCATTAGTTGCGTATAACACCCAGTGCACCATGCGATACGTGCCCTCCTTACTACCCATCACCAGCCTATCCCATTCCCTCACCCCTCCCCTCTGAGGCCCTCAGTTTGTTTCTCATAGTCCATAGTCTCTCATGCTTCATTCCCCCTTCTGATTACCCCCCCTTTCTTTATCCCTTTCTTCCCCTACTGATCATCCTAGTTCTTATGTTCCATAGATGAGAGAAATCATATGATATTTGTCTTTCTCTGCTTGACTTATTTCACTTAGCATTATCTCCTATATCTAAGAATTCTTTGCTTACTTCAAGGTAATGAAGACTTACGCTTTTCCTCTTTTCCTCTATGAATTTTATAGTTTTAGCTCTCACATTCAGGTCTTTAATCCATTTTGAGTGGATTTTGTATATGGTATGAGGTAGGGGTCCAACTTTATTCTTTTGCATGTAGATATCTGGTTGTCCTAGTACCATTTGTTGGAAAGACTATTCTCTTCTTCATTGACTTGTTTTGGCTCCCTTGTTGAAAATCAATTAACCATAAATGTGAAGATATATTTCCAGGTTCTTAATTCTATTTTATTGATCTATATGTTTATCCTTATGCTAGTATCACACTGTCTTAATTACTGTAGTTTTCAGAGTTTGAAATCAGGCAGTGTGAGTCTTCAAACTATGTTCTTCAAGGTTGTTTTAGCTATTCTGAGTTTCTTAAATTTCCATATGAATTTTGGCATCAGCTTGTCAATTTATGGAAAGAAGTAATCTGGAATTTTGTTTGAAACTATATTGAATGTGTAGATAAATTTGGTGAGTATTGACATCTTAACGATATTTAGTCTTCTTTTTTTTTTAAGATTTTATTTATTTATTTGACAGAGAGAGAGAGAGAGACAGCCAGCGAGAGAGGGAACACAAGCAGGGGGAGTGGGAGAGGGAGAAGCAGGCTTCCCGCTGAGCAGGGAGCCTGATGCGGAACTCCATCCCAGAACGCTGGGATCACGCCCTAAGCCGGAGGCAGACGCTTAACGACTGAGCCACCCAGGCGCCCCAAGTCTTCTGATCCATGAACATGGAATGGGTTTCCATTTATTTATGGCTTCTTTAATTTCTTTCAGCAATGTTTTTAGTTTTCAAAGTGTACATTTTGCACTTCTTTTGTCAATTTTGTCACTAAGGATTTTATACTTTTTGGTGCTATTTTAAATAGAATTTTTTCTCAATTTCATTTTTGGATGATTTTTTTCAAGTATATAGAAATACAACTTATTTTTGGTTTTTGATCTTTTATCTTGCAACCTTGCTGAACTAATTAGGTTTTTTTGTTTGTTTGTTTTTGCTTTTGTACTTGACAGGGTGTGTGAGCAGAGTGGGGGGTGGGGAGAGAGGGAGAAGCAGTGAGAGAATCCCAAGCAGGCTCCACGCCTAGTGTGTAGCCCGATGCAGGGCTCGATCTCACCACCCTGAGATCACAACCTGAGCTGAAATCAAGAGTTAGACACAACCATCTGAGCCACCCAGGCACCCCTGAACGACTTAGTTTTAATAGGGTTTTTTTTTAAAGGAGATTTCTTAAGATTTTCTATATATAAGTTCATGTTATCTAAGAAAAGAAATGGCTTTGCTGCTTTCTTTCCAAACTGGATGCCTGTTATTTCATTTTCTTGCCTCCATTATAGTGTTGAATAGAAGTAAGGAGGACATACATCATTGTCTTGTTTCTGATTTTAGGGTAAAATCATTCAGGCTTTTGCCATTAAGTATGATATTAGCTGCGGGTTTTTAAGAGATGCCTTCTATCACCTTGAGGACGTTTTTCTTTTATTTCCAGTTTATCGAGTGATGTTTTTTATCATCAAAGGGTGTTGGATTTTGTCAAATGACTTTTCTACATTTATTGAAGTGATTGTGTGGTTTTTATCCTTTCTTCTGTTCTGTTGTATTACATTAACTGACTTTTGTGTTAAACCAACTTCACATTTTTAGATTAAATCTCACTTAGTTACGGTGTATAGTCTTTTCAATATATTGCTGGATTTGGTTTGCTAGCATTTGTTGAGGATTTTTGTGTCCATGTGCATAAGAGATATTGGTCTTTTCTTCTTGTGATATCTTCATCTGTCTTTAGTAGGGCAGTAATGATTTCATGGAATGAGTTTGCAAGTCCCATCCTCTTTTGTATTTTATTTTATTTTATTATTTTTTTTAAGATTTTATTTATTTATTCGACAGAGACAGAGACAGCCAGCGAGAGAGGGAACACAAGCAGGGGGAGTGGGAGAGGAAGAAGCAGGCTCGTAGCGGAAGAGCCTGATGTGGGGCTCGATCCCAGAACACCGGGATCACGCCCTGAGCCGAAGGCAGACGCTTAACCGCTGTGCCACCCAGGCGCCCCACCTCTTTTGTATTTTAAACAAGTTTGTTCACCAGTGCTATAAACTAAATATTTGTGTCTTCCCCAAACTCATATGTTAAAATCCTTACCCCCAAATTGATAGTATTAGCAGCCAGGGTTTGGAGGAGGTGATTAGGTCATGATACTGGAGCCCTCATGAATGAAATTAGTACCCTTATAAAAGAGATCCTAGAGAGAGCTTTTGTCCCTTTCACTATGTGAGGTTACAGAGAGAAAATGGCTGTCTGTGAGGAAATGGGCTCTCATCAGACTCCAGATCTGCTGGTCCCTTGATCTTGAACTTCCCAACCTTCAGAATTGAGAAATGAATCTTTGCTGTTTATGACATATGCAGTTTATGGTATTTTGTTATAATAGCCTGAATGGACCAAGATAACTATATGAGCTTGCAATCCCATTCCTAGGTATTCACCCTAGAGAAATGCAAACTTCTTTTTGCATCAAAACCTCTGCACCAATGACTGTGGCAACTCTATTTATGATTGCCTCAAACTGAAAACAACCCAGATGTCCTTCAGCTGACAGATATATAAACAAACCTTCGTATTTCAATCCCGCGTAATATTCCCAGTAATAAAAAGGAACAAACTATTGACTCACACAACAATGTAGATGCGTTTTCAATGCATTTGCTTAGGGAAAGAAGCAGGCTATAGGATACATAACATACGATTCTATTTATATAACAAAATGAAAACCTATAGGGAAGGGAAAGAGATGAGTGTTTTCCAGGGCTTGGGGGGTGAGGAAGGATGGATGACAAAGGGGTGACAACGAGGGAGTTTTTATTGTGATGAAACTGTTCTGTATCATACATAGAGCCTCAATGGGATGACTCTATATACTTTTTATATTCCATGCAGAGCGAATTTTATTGTAAGTAATTTAAAAAATCAACTAGGATTGGAGGAACCCAAAGCAATACCAGCAGACGGAGCTGAACCTAATTACATTGCAAACGAATAACACGACCATCCTGAAGGGCCCGGGGACTAGCCTAAGTAACTTGGGAAAACCGTGTTTTTACTGGACATTGTCAACCCAGGGACAAACAGAATTACACACAGGTACTGCACCCTAGTTAGCAAATCTGACTCTGATGGAAAATGGGTTCGCAATTGTGAAGTTACTTTATGTGCATTTTAAGAGCTGAACAAGTAAGTACAGATTTGTAGATAAAGAGAGTGAGGTTTCGCTGTTGGAGAGATATGGTGATACGAATGAGGGAAGGGGGAGGGCTAGAATGAATTCTGCCATGCTGGACCAGGGTCGTAGCTATCTGTGGGAACTCGTGGGTTTTAAATATATATACAGACAAAGAGACACAGAAATAAAGAACTGCAGGGGCTCCTGGGTGGCACAGCAGTTAAGCGTCTGCCTTCAGCTCAGGGCGTGATCCCGGCGTTATGGGATCGAGCCCCACATCAGGCTCTTCTGCTATGAGCCTGCTTCTTCCTCTCCCACTCTCCCTGCTTGTGTTCCCTCTCTCGCTGGCTGTCTCTATCTCTGTCAAATAAATAAATAAAATCTTTGAAAAAAAAAAGAAAGAAAGAAAGAACTGCATGTATGCATGTGTTGATATACATACATACATTTCTTAGTTCTGTCCAGTGAGAGGGCCTAGAAGCAGGGAGCCACCTTAGCACCCACATCTTGGTTTCTAAGACATCATTTTCCAACAAGAGGAGCCAGGGCTTCCTGAAGAAGTTGTTGATTCCAGGGCTGGGAAAAGGAAAACACAAGATGAGCTTGGAGCAACTTGTGCGTCCGAAAATAAGGAAGTTCTCGAAAAAGTATGGGACTCGTCAAAAGGGCGTAGGGACCAACCTGAAAAAGCTCCCAATGGCCAAAGCTGGAGCAATTTGGGCTATACAATGAGTCAAAGTAGTGTTGAATCATAAACCACAGGATAAAAGAAATATATCCGGAAGTCTAGATGGATGTAAATAAATGATCGAATAAATAAATGAACAGGCAGAAGAGAGAGCTTTTCCTTACAGAAGAATTACCATTAATACATGTAGAAGGAAAGAGGGAAATGAAAACTCAGTATTAGAACATTAGAGTAATAATCGTTGCAGGCAAGAGATCCACTTACAAATGCCAAAATTAGCCAACAACAGTGTGAAGAGTAACAGGATATTTCCGTTTCTTAATAGGAGCTCTTTGAAGAGATTTATTAACGACCAACGAGAAAAACAATAATTGTAGAGCAGAGGAACTCAGCAGACACTGAGTGACCAAGTGATTCATGTGATCAAGGTTAATGTCACCAGTCATAAGACACTCAGCTATGATGTACCCTCCGGAATGATGTACTGAGAAGGGCACAGCCATCACTCCCGGGGCATTCTTGCCAAAAATGCGTATTCTCAATATAATTGTGAGAAAGCATCAAAGAAACCCAAACTGTGGGACATTTCTACACAATAACTGCCTGGTACTTTTCAAAAGTATCAAGGGAAGACAAGGAAAGAGTGAAGAAATGTCATCGACTGGAGGAGACTAAATGAAATTTGGGACCCTTATTTGTACCCTGGAATTGAAAATGTTTGTTAGGGGAAGAACTGGCAAAATAAAAACTGAGTGTGTAATTTAGTTAATATTATTTTTTTAAGATTCTGTTTATTTCAGAGAGAGAGAGAGAAAGAGAGAGGGCAGGGGGTGGAGGAGCAGCGGGAGAAGGACAAGCAGACCCCATGCTGAGCGCAGAGCCGACGCTGGGCTCGATCCCACCACCCTGAGATCATGACGTGAGCTGAAATCAAGAGTCAGACGCTTAACAGCCTGGGCCACTCAGGCGCTAACCCCCCTCCTTTTTAAAGATTTTATTTATTTATTTATTTATTTATTTATTTATTTATTTATTTAAAAGAGACGGGGGGGGGGGCAGAGGGAGAAGGGTTAATATTTTATTGCGCCAACATCAGTACCTTGGTTTCAGTGATTGTGCTATTGTGATGTAAGATGTTAACGTTAGTGGAAGTCGGGTGAAGAGCATATGGGGATTCTTTTTACTATTTTTGCAACATTTCTCTTTAATCTAAAATGATTTCTCTGTATCTAAATTTAAAATAAAAAGTTGAAAAATGTTTCTCTGAAAGAGTCCAGAGGCGGCAGAGATACAAGAAAGAAAGAAAAAATAATAACCACGAAACAAAAAAGTTGTTTTGGGGGGTGGGGAGCAAAGGGTGCTAGAGAAGGAGGGCTTCTGGAATTCCTGAGTGGCTGCCTTCCACACCTGAGGTTACTTTCGGTCGAAGGACTTGGCTCTTGGCACAGCGAGGATAAATCAACATTGCGCCATGTAAATGTCCTTGAACAGGTCGGTACAGTTTGGGGCAAGCAGTTTATCCTGCCCCTGGCTAGAGCTGATCAGCAAAAATTATTGGTGGAATATATTTTAATAAGCTCTTCTAGAAGGATAAAAGTGGAAGTTCCTTGTGTTAATTGCAGCAATTTAATTAGGACTCCTTCCAGGGAATCTGGGAGGCTGCGGAAAACCAACGTCAAAAACCAGCAACAAGTATCCATTTGCGGTACAGCCAAATGGAGGAGAGTTCAGTGAACTCCACGCTCACTGTGTGATGGGGAAGGGAAGCACAAAGAAAAAAGGAAGTCGGTAATTTATTTCCCAATTAAAATCAATATTTATGTGAAGAGCAAATATTTAGAAAATGTCCACTGTGTGCCTGACACCAAATAAATGAATGTGGGTCGCACTTTACCAGCCACCGAGCTCTGGCGTAAATCACCGCATCTGACCGTCACAGAAACCGGGCAAAGTGCACAAGGCATTGACGGGTTTTCACAAGTGAGAAACAGTCTCACAGAAGTCCAGCGGCTTTGCCAAGGTCACACAATGAACGGTCGGGCTGGGACTTGAGCGCTGGCCTTCCACTTCCTAGCTCCTTTTGAGAATTGTATTTTTAAAACAAAAATAACTTTCCATCTGCATGTCTCGATGAAGACCGAGCAAGTATACCCGAGATCTGGATTCATCTAAAATTTGAAAATTTGTTTTAAATGTTCTGCACTGGACATAATCCAGAATGTTTCCAAAGACACATTTTCCCCTTAAATGTTTAAATGCATGTCCTTAAGGATAAATTAAATCCATATGCTCCTGATCAATTTGCATTTACTGTAATTCATTAAAATGCTGCTTTGGAAGTTACTGAGTGCTCGAGCACATTTTGCGTCTTGCTCTGAGTATCTGCAAAAACTTCTATTGATGGTCTTAAAATCAGTGTAAAGTGTTTTAAGTGCAGACTCAGTCCATTCATTTTCAGGAAGGTGACCCTTGGGCTACAGTAGCAGATTGGGACTCCATCCTGTTTCCCTCCAGCCTTCTCAGTCTTAAAGTAGAGGGAGGCGTACCCCACATGGGAGTGGGAAAGCCATTCACCCTCTGAAAGTTCGAAGTTCCGTTGAAAGAAAGTGAATACCTTACACATCTCTAGCCCGTCTAAGTGCCCAAAATCCAACCATATTTTGTCCGTCCATCCGTCCATCCATCCATCCATCCATCCATCCATCCATCCATCCATCTATCCATTCAAGTATTCAGTCATTCAAATAACATTTACTGGAGTCTTACTATGACGCAGGCATTGTAGAAGGTTCTGAGGGAAAAAAAAATAAGTAACATCATTTCCCTGTCGCCTTTTATAGAGAATACGATATTATCCTAAAAACAACTTTATAGTGTATGTAGATAATTCTATTCATTCTTCATAGAAATGGACAAAGGGGCTGAGAAAGAGCCAGCAACTTGTCTGTGATTCCAGGTGACTCCTAACACATAGTAGATACTATGTGAGTGTTTGTGGAATTGAAATGAGTCAGCCAGAGGTGTGGTGGTGTCTTTGGATCTTCTCTGGTAAGGACATCAGAGTATAAGAATAGAGTAGTGGTAAGAACATGGGCTTCAGAGCCAGACTGGGTCTGGGTTTCAATCCCGCTTCCATTACTCAATAACCGTGCGTATCTGTCAGGGACCCAGCAGGAAACAGATGGCACGTGCAAATTAGGATAATTTCAGGAAGGCTTGAAAAAGGAACCATTTACGAAGATGGGGAAGGGCAAAGGGGAACCACATGCGGTAGTGTACTAATGGTGTGGCTGTTACCAGTCCTGGGTCCTAATGAGAAAGGAAAGGAAGTGGTTATGGTGACCCAGAGAGGTGCATCTGATGGGAAGCGGGACCTTCAGTGGAGGGCTGCAGCCAGCCTGAAATGACCCCGAAGGAGGAAAGCCAAGGAATAACTACCCTGATCTCAATCTCCTCCTGCCCTCCCATCTCCTGCCAGGGCACCCATTGGCTGAACCCATTTGGGCAAGGCAACCTTTTGAGGTCATAGAGGTCAGCTTTTGGGACACAGAGCAATTGGGGAGTGGATCCCGAGGGGCAAATGGAAAATATCTGACTGACGCTGCATGTGATGTTGGGAAATCGTTTCACTTCTTTTGCCTTATGACTCTCCTCTTTTAAATGGATGTAAAGAAACCTACCTTGAGGGGTGATTGGAGAGGATTGAATGGCCTCGTGTGTTTACACCATTGAGCACAGTACCTTGCACCAGAGCTCAGTTGCGTTTCTTCTTTCCTAGACTTTGGTGCCCAAACCTGGTGGTCCCAGCAGCTCAGAACAACCCAACACCCAGTCAATCTTCCTCTCTGAGATGTGTTGTCCTTAGTTCCGTAGACTTGTGCTTGCCATGTCTTGGGGACATGGAACTGACAGTGAGGAGCTGGGCCTTAGAGACAGCTGGGGGAGAACTCATATAAGACGAGACTGTGCCTTGGGAGCTGACAGCAACAGAGGGAGCCAGCAGAGAGGGACCAGCAGGTGTCTGCATGAGCAGCGGTGGGGGAAGACAGCAGGACCAGGCACATCTATCACGTTCCAGCAAGGAACAGGCCTTCACTCAAGAGCATCGGTCTCCACACTTTCGAGTGCAGCTGATTCAATTGCATTGTTGTGGGTCTGAGTGGCGCCCAAGAATGTGTGTGATTTGGGGGCCCCACTCAGATGCCCTCACCCCGCACCCAGATGGCCCTACCATGGAATTCCTAAAACAAGCACCCTTTCAGAAACACTGACATGATGTCTAGGGGGTTAGATGTTGAAGTCAGATTGACCTAATTTGAATCTTAGTTTTGTCTTTTCTAGCTATGTGCCCTTAGGCAAATCACTCAAACTCTCTCTGCCCCACTGCTCAGCTGAAACATTGCTCAACTTATCAAGTTACATGAGGTTGAAATGAGGTAATCTATATAAAGACTTTAATAAATATTGAGGCTAAGTCTGTGAACAGATGGCAAAACCCCAAGCACTTCATCAGGGTTCCGGGATGGGCCTTTGACACTGGTGTGAAGAAAGAAAGATCTGGAAGGCCACAACAAAGTAGAACCCCTCAGGCCCTGGATGCAGCCCTTCCTGAATCCCATTCAGTGCAGTTGGTCAGCTTTCCCTCAGAGCTACATCAAAGTGTGATTCCAATTTTGGCATAAGTGGATCAGTCTAACACAGAAGCTTCCTGAAATCACATGGAACAACTTCAACGTCCACATGTCCACAATACCCGCTGTTAGACCTAATTTGGAGACAAGGTAAGAATGAGGCCCAAAGTCAAGTGGTTTCTCCCAGAGTCATGCTACTAATTTAGATTTGAGGCAATATTTGATGATATTTTTCTAACTAGAGAATTTCTCATGGTTTCAGCCAGTCAGTTCGTATCCTCTGAACACGTTAAGGGGAAATGGAGCAGAAGTGGCTCTTTCCTCCAGTACCAGAGTAGTAGTGTGAGATGGGTATTGGAGCGGAACAAAGCTGGGTTGGAATCCTTATTCTGATATATATTTGTCGTGCGAACCGGAAGATGTCACATGACCTTCTTTTGAAACTTTTTATTATTTATTTATTAATTTTTTAAAAAGTAGGCTCCACGCCCAGCATGGAGCCCAATGCAGGGCTTGAACTCATGGCCCTGAGATCAAGACCTGAGCTGAGATGGAGAGGCAGACGCCTAACCAACTGAGCCACCTAGGTGTCCCAGTCACGTGACTTTCTGTACCTCGTGTCTTCTGCAAATAAGGATACTGTCAAATATTTTACCCGATTATTATGAGGATTAATTAAGAGCATGTATGTGACTTCCTGGCATTTAGTGACATTCAAAAAATTACCATTACTATTGTTTCCAGCTTCATAAGGTGGTCTTCTTATCATTTGAAATTTCTACCACATATGTGTGCATTTTTTTAAGTGAACTCAAAGAACTTTATTTTTTGTGTTCAATCTCTCTTGGGTGAGGAGAATTTAATATGCTATCAATTCCCATTGCTAATCACACACTTTATCATTTTGGAGATAAAACTTTTGATCTTCCAACTTAAGAAGTGCTGAGGTAAAATTCCCTTGGTATATTATTTTCAAAGATCTTCTATCTTTTCTTGTCTTTGACCAAAAAATTAACATGAAGCCAAGATGCTGGAATTCCTGCATGCCAATAACTGACCATGGGATAGCACGGATAAAGTGCATACCAAACAGGTAGATATATTCTGGGGTTTAGGATAGTTCTGTGGTAAAGGACTCAGAGAAGGACATGAAGGTTGGTTCAGGCTTAATCATAGATTTATCTCCGTGAGCCAATTAGAACATTGTCAGAAATTGTCGCTGTTCCCTTAGGAAATAGAGGGCGATGCCTTCAAGAGTCTTCCATGGAAATACAAGGCAGATACAGCCAAACCATCTCTTCTGGCAAATTGTATCCAGACTCCAGGAGGTAAGCTGTGCACTTCTGCCATCTCCCTGGTCCCTGTCTCGTCTGCCTCTGAAACTCATCCGTCCGGCCTTTGTTTATGGTGTGATCCTATTGGTAATCCTCCCCCAGCTCTTCAGTGACTCACCCACACTGACCTTTTTCTGGCTTGGTTTCCCCAACTGTAAATCGGGAATGACAAAAGCAATCCTCAGAGTTTTCATCGTCATTAAATACGGTAACACGAGGGGGGCCTGGGTGGCTCCGTCCGTGAAGTGTCCAACTCTTGATCTTGGCTCAGGTGTTGATCTCAGGGTCATGAGTTTAAGCCCCATGTTGGGCAACATGCTAGGCACAGAGCCTACTTACAAAAAATTAAAAATTGAAATTCTCATATGGAAAAATCTAAGCTGAATTCAAGGAATGTATGTATAATGAGAAAGGAAGAAAGGAACAAATAAACATGGAAAACCTAGATACGTTAACATGAGGAGAGAGCCTAAAACAGGGCCTGGTCCTCAACCAGCATTAACTCCTATGCTCATTGTGTGACTATCCTAGACTTTATAATCTAGCCTATCGAAACAGAGCTTGATTTTGCCCTCTGGTACAACCGAGTGAACCAGAGGAAATTAGTATTCCCGAGCCTCTGTT
The DNA here is from genome assembly GCF_023065955.2 of Ursus arctos. Classification (NCBI taxonomy): domain Eukaryota; kingdom Metazoa; phylum Chordata; class Mammalia; order Carnivora; family Ursidae; genus Ursus; species Ursus arctos. The sequence goes on along the minus strand of NC_079873.1, from coordinate 38,735,673 downwards.
TTCTCGTCTGAAAAATGAAGACAATAATAATTTTAGAGGGATATTGTGAGGAGAGCACTTCTCACCAGTGGGAGACAGAGGTCTGCCTGAGTTTGATCTGGCCCAATTGCAAAGATTTGGCTGGTCCTTTAGGAAGGTACCTTCAGATCTTCCCTTCCTAACTAATTACATGGTGAAGACAGAGCTCCAGATGATTAAGGAACAAAATGAGACACACTAGTAAACCTCAGTTGTGTATCAGGCAGGCAGGGCGTGCTTTCCCACGTAGGGTTCATCGTATTAGATTTATAGGCATGCACTACCTCTGAGGATTCCGCTTTCAATAAGGAAAATATTTGTGATATTTGACATAAATTACATGGGTACAAATCAAGGTTGTACGTAGAGTTCACATTTTTCCTCTTTTGGTGGCTGTAAGTGTTGCAAAATTTCCCTTCCTTGCAAGAAATTACAGATATTTATCTTCTTTGTCTATGAGTAATTGACATACAGTGAACTGCACGTAAGTGTGCAATTTCATAAATTTTGATATACATACCGGACTCTGGGAAACGAACTGCGGGCTTCAGAGGGGAGGGGGGTGGGGGAATGGGATAGACCGGTGATGGGTAGTAAGGAGGGCACGTATTGCATGGTGCACTGGGTGTTGTACGCAACTAATGAATCATCGAGCCTTACATCGGAAACCGGGGATGTACTGTATGGTGACTAACATAATACAATAAAAAATTACTATTATTTAAAAAAAAAAGAATAATCATTTTGAGATTCCTTCATGTTGTTGCTTGAATTAGTGGTTATTTATTTATTTATTTATTTGACAGAGAGAGAGAGAGAGAGCACAAGCAGGGGGAGCGGACAGAGGGAGAGGAAGAAGCAGGTTCCCCGTGGAGCAGGGAGCCCGATGATGTGGGGCTCAATCCCAGGACCCTGGGATGATGACCTGAGCCAGAGGCAGACGCTTCACTGACTGAGCCCCCCAGGCTCCCAGGAGTTCATTCCTACGCACAGTTTGTCCATCCACTGGTTGATGGAGACGTGGGTTGTCTTTTGGTTATTATAAATAAAGCTGCTTTGAACACTCATTTGCAAATCTTCATATGGATATATTCCTTCATTTCTCTTGGGTAAATACCTAAAAATGGAATGGCTGAATCATATGGTACGTATATGCTTAACTTTTGAAGAAACTGCCAAATGGCTTTCCCGAGTGTTTGTACAATTTCACATGCTGACCACCAGTGTACGAGAGTTCCAGTTACTCAACACTTAATATGGTCAATCTTTTTTATTTTAGCTATTCTAATAAGTGTTTAGTGATATCTCATTATGGTTTTTTTTTTTTAAGATTTTATTTATTTATTCGACAGAGATAGAGACAGCCAGCGAGAGAGGGAACACAAGCAGGGGGAGTGGGAGAGGAAGAAGCAGGCTCCCAGCCGAGGAGCCTGATGCGGGGCTCGATCCCAGAACTCTGGGATCACACCCTGAGCCACAGGCAGAAGCTTAACGACTGCGCCACCCAAGCGCCCCTCATTGTGGTTTTAATTTGTATTTTTCTAATGACTTTTTCTTTCGTTGCTTTTCTTTCCATATATCTTCTTTGGTCTGTTTAAATCCTTTGCTCAAATGTGTTAGGATTTGTTTCCCCCTATAATTAGGTTTGAGAGCTCTTTAAGTACTCTGATGGGAGGAATTAACTTGATGGGAGGAATCTTCACAATGTATATCAAATCATCACTTTGTATACTTTGAATATCTTACAATTTTATGGTGAATTGTACCTCAAAAAGCTGAAATTCTTTTTCCTGGTTAGTCTGGCTAGAGGTTCATTAATTTTATGGACCTTCTCACATAACTAACTTTTGTTTTTGTTGATTTGTTTCCTCTCTTCTACTTACTTTGAGCTTAATTTCTTCTTTTTCTAGTTTCTTAAGGTGGAAGCTGAGGTCATTGATTTGAGACCATTCTTCTTTCTCAAATACAAGACTTAATGCTGCAGAATTTTCCTAAAGTATCGCTTAAGCAGCATCTCACAAATTTTGATATGTTGTGTCTTCATTTTAATGTACTTCAAAATATTTTCTAATTTCACTTGTAATTTCATCTTTGACTCATGGATTATTTAAAAGTGTATTATTCGGTTTCCAAATATTTGGCCAATTTTCCGGATATTCTGTTATCAAGTTCTGATTTAATTCCATTGTGATCAGAGAACGTACTTTGTGTGACTTTATTCCTTTTGTTCATTATGGCGTATTTTTCTGCGAATACAGCTTATTTTCGTAAATATTTTATGTGCAGTTGGAACGAATGTGTATTTTTATATCTTTGGATGGAATGGTCTATAAATGTCAATCACGTCAAGTTTGTTGATAGTGTTGATGAACTTATACTATCGTCTTCTTGATTTTCTATTTATTACTACTATCAATTATGGAAAGGGGAATATTGAAATATTAGACTGTAATTGTTGATTTAGTTCCTTTGTGGCTCTGTCAATTTTTTTCTTCATGTATTTTAAAGCTCTGTTATTAGGTGCATATTTGGAACTGTTATTTCTTCTTGCTGAGTTGACCATTTTATCGTTTCAAAACGACACTTTTAATCTTTGGTAATATGTTTTTTTTTTTTTTAAAGATTTTATTTATTTATTTGACAGAGATGGAGACAGCCCGCGAGAGAGGGAACACAAGCAGGGGGAGTGGGAGAGGAAGAAGCAGGCTCCTAGCGGAGGAGCCTGATGTGGGGCTCGATCCCAGAACGCCGGGATCACGCCCTGAGCCGAAGGCAGACGCTTAACGACTGCGCCACCCAGGCGCCCCCTTTGGTAATATGTTTTGCTCTGAAATCTACCTTGACATTCATATAGCCATTCTAGCTTTCTTTTGGTTATTATTATGATAACATATTTTTTTGGTTCTTTTACTATTTGTGCCTTTTTATTTAAAGTTCATTTCTTTTAGGTAGCATATAATTGGGTCTTCCCTTTTTATTCAGTCTGTTTTTTATTCTGTTTTTAAATTTATTTTTATTCTCTGTTTTTTAATTGGGGTGTTTCCAACTTTTAACATTCAACATAATTATTGATGTAGTCTGGTTTAATGCTACCAACGTGCTTTTCCCCCTCTATTTGTTTCATCTTCTCTTTGCTCCCTTTTCCTTATTTTCTACCTTCTTTTGGGGTATTTGAGCTTTTTTATCGTTTTATTTTTTTCCTTTGATAGCTTAGTAGGTATAACCCTTTTTGTTATAGATTAGTGGTTGCGTTAGGGTCATAGCACGCATTTTTAGTTTATCACACCCTGCCTTCCAGTGATATTGTACCAGTTCTCCTAGAGTATAAGAACCTGGCATCAAAAACTAACGACGGACCGTATGGTGACTAACCTAACATAAAAAAAAAAAAAGAACCTTACAACATTATGCTTCTGTTTCCCCCCTCCCAACTTTGGTGGGATTGTTGTCATGTAGTTATCTTTTATCTATGTTGCAAATCACATCTCCATTTTTATTATTCATGTATAAATAGTCAGCTATATTCTAAAGAGATTTAAATAAGAAAACATTGTATATGTTTACCCGTGTATTTACCAATCCTTTGTGTAGATTCATATTTGCATCTGATACAATTTTCCTTCTGTCCGAAGGATATTCTTTAACATTTCTTATAGGATAGGTTTGCTGGTGATGAATTGTTTTACCTTTTGTATGTCTGAAAAGTCTATTTTTCCTCTGTTTTTGAAAGACATTTTCCCTGGGTCTAGATGTCTAAGTTAACAGGCTTCTTTTCTATTAATACTTAAAAATATTGCTTCACTGCCTTCTCACTGGCATTGCTTTTGATGAGAAATTTGCTGTCATCCTTATCATTGTTCTTCTGCACAGAATGTGTCTTTTTTTCTTTTGCTTCTTTTAAGATTTTATCTTTATTGCTATTTCTCAGAAATTTGTTTATGATGTGCCTTGTGTTGTTTTATTTATGTTTCTTGTGATTGGGTTAGTTAAGCTTCTTGAACCTGGAAATTTGGAAAAATTTTAGCCGTCATTTCTTCCACCATGTTTCCCTTCCCAACCAACTTCCCATTTCAGGGACTCCAATTACACATACATTAGGCTGCATAGAGTCACAACAATGTCTCACTGTGTTCTTTGTTTCGTTCCTTCTTTTCTTTTTTTTTGCATTTTTCTCTCTGTGTTGCCTTTTGAATAATTTTATTGCTATGTTTTCAAGTTCACTAATTTTTTCTTCTGCAACGTCTATCTGACATTAATCCCACCCAGTGTGTATATTCATCTCACACATTGTAATTTTCATTGCTAGAAGTTTTATTTGGGCTTTTAAAATATCCTTCCCGTGCCCACTTTTCTTTTTGGGCATATGGAATACGGTTACAAACTGTTCTAATATACTTTTCTACTATTTTGACATCTGTATCTGTTCTGTGTCAGTTTTGCTAGAGTAAGCTTTCTCCTCATTTGGGGTCATATTTTCCTGATCATTTGTGGCAGTTTAATATTTGATGTCAGATATTGTGAATTTTACCTCTTTGTGTGCCCGATATTTTTGTACCCTAAAATTATTCTTGAGCTTTGTTCAGGTATGCAGTAAAGTTGCTTGGAAACTATTTGATTGTGTTGGCTCCTGCTTTTAAGATTTGACAGTCAGAACCAAAAATGTGCTTCTTTGAGGGCTAATCACCCACCACTGCTGAGGCAAGGCCCTTTTCCAGACTTAAGCCAACACTCCACAAATCTTGAGGCTTGGTGAGAACCAGCTCTGTGTGAGGGCCTGGCACTCTTATCCCTAATCCTTTTGGGTGGTTCTTTCCCTGACTTCGGGTAATTTCCTCACACATACACACTGATCATTCCTCAGCTGAGCATTTCAGGGAGACCATCTGCAGATCTCCAGAATTCTCTGTGTATAGCTCTTTTCTCTCCAGGACTCTTTCCTGAGAACCCTAGCTGCTCTAGTCTCCCAGACTCTCAGATTTGTCTCTTTCATTCAGGAAATCACTGAACTCTGCCTGCATTTCCCCTTTTTGAAGCATGGCCTGTAAAAATCCCTCAAAGCAGTGAGCTAGGAAAATTATAGGGCTCATCTCCTTTGTTTCTCTTCTCTCGCATCTCTGTCCGTTGTTTTCTGATGTATGATGTCTTACAAACTGTTATTTCATACAACTTATCTGTTTTTTAATTGTTGCAGTGCACAGGCGACATGCTGGCCCTATTAGACCATCTTGGCCTGAAACTGAAGTCTTCAGAGAGTTCCTTTCATGATCTATAGTCTTCTTTTTTTTTTCTTTTTAGTGACTATACATTTCCATTTTCTTCCTGAAATTCTAACGGTTCTGTTACTGGCTACCATTAGCATTGAAATTTATTTATCACTTTGGTTGCTATTCTCTCTTGTTGCTATTAAATCCTAGAACTAAAGTGACAGATGGAAGATAATGTTTCAAATGTTATTTGCCAAAAGGAAAACAAAACAATGAACTCCTCTGTATTAGTAATCTATTGCTGCATAACAATTTACCACAAATTTAGCAGTTTAAAACGATGCGTATTTATTATCTCACAACTTCTATGGGTCAGGAATCTGGGCGTAACTTAGCTAGGTTCTCTGTTTTAGACTCTTTCACAGGGTTGCCATCATGGCGTCAGCTCATCTGGAGGTTTGACTGGAGAAGTGTATGCTTCCAAGCTCACGTGCTTGTTGACAGTATTTATTTCCTCAAAGACTGATGGACTGAGGGCTCTCATTCTTTGCTGGCTATTTGTCAGAGGCTGTCTTAAAGTTTTCTGCCACTTAGTGCTCTCTACTCGGTAGCTCCAAATATGGCAGTTTGTTTTATCAAATTGAGCAAGTCAGAGTCAGCAAGACAGAAATTACAGTCTTACATAACAAAATCACAGAAGTGATATCCCATCACCTTTGCTGTGCGCTATTGGTTAGAAGTAGATTCCATCTGTACTCAAGGACAGGGGATTATACAAAGGCATAAATAATAAGAGGCTGGGATTATTGGTGGTTATCTTAGAGTCTGCTCCTCACACTCCTTTTCTAGAAAGGGACCAAGTGCAGGCTTCTTTAAAAACATATACAGCTTTTATATATATATAGGTTCTTAAGCCTATCATGTCCTAACAGCAGAAAACAGAATTAAAAACAGAAGTGCTAGAGGGGTGCCTGGCTGGCTAAGCTGGTAGAGCACGAAACTTGTGATCCTGGGGTTGGGAGTTTGAGCCCCACGTTGGGTGTAGAGATGACTTAAAAAAATCTTTAAAAAAATAAAACACACAAAAGGTGGGGCGCCTGGGTGGCTCAGTGGTTGGGCGTCTGCCTTTGGCTCAGGGCGTGATCTCGGTGGTCTGGGATCAAGCCCCACATGGGGCTCCTCGGCTGGGAGCCTGCTTCTTCCTCTCCCACTCCCCCTGCTTGTGTTCCCTCTCTCGCTGGCTGTCTCTCTCTGTCAAATAAATAAATAAAATCTTTAAAAAAAACCCACAAAAGGTAGAGAGATACAGCATTAAGAAATGTTGGTGGGAATGAAGGCTTATGGTCTAATTGCCCCGATCCTCTACCCTAGAGGAAACAGTTCTTCTTCAACCCTTACCTATAGTCACGTTCCCTTCTCTCCAGAATGGTGGTTCTTTACCTTTAGAAACTAATCTTGCCATCAGAAAATATTTAAATTTGTTTGAACTGTTTTAATCCTTATTGTATTCAACAAGCATTTACCAAGTATCTACTCTATGGCAGGCTTTATGGTAGATATAAAAGACAAAGTAGTAAGAGTCTGAGTCTCCCAGTGTAATAGAAAATTAGCCATTCAATCAATGTGGCCAGTGCTACCAAAGGAGATCCCCAAGGTGCCTTGGTGGCAGATAAGCAGGACAACCTATCACCTAGGGGTTGAGGAGCCCCAGGAAACACCTGGAATTTTATAGCAGACAGATGTTGCTTCATTAGCCCTTTCCCTTGGGGTCAATACTGCATGGATCACAGAAGTTATCTCTATATTTCTAGAATCTCGGACAATACAGGGCACATAGTCGCCCTTTAATAAATGTTTGCTGAATTGAATTGTAGAAACCAGAAGTTTGAGGATTCAATATGATGTATTCAGCAATGACTGTAAGAATACTGAGTAGAAACTGAGGGCTGGAAGGTAGGCAGGATGCCCCTGACAACCTTCCACGACCAGGAAAATTCGAGACTCTGAGTATGTGAAACTCACATGTCTGCATTTGACTTTCTCCAAGTGTTTTCCTGCAGAAGTTCTTTGTGAGTTGATGTAAATCAGTAGTTTCCATGGAAGCAAAATGAACCTGAAGAGATGTGGAAAACACTAAGATGTTCTCGTACTGCTGAGGGTGTGTTGTTTTTAGCTATGGAAGCCTACTTATTCAGTGGCAATCCACAAGTGAGTTATTCTTTCACCTTCTTTCACCAGTCTCTTCAGAAAGGCACCAGTCTCTTCTAAAACCCACACTGTGACCTTCCTACCTCATCTCAAAGGAACTGACATAGGGGTTTAAACCTTCCTCTAAATTTTAGCCTCAGTGTTACCTTTCTCAGGTCATTTGCATTTTAGGTGATATCTTATTTTGGAATAAATTATCATTTATTCATGAGTCAAACATAACTGAACACCTATTGTGTAGCAGGTATTGTGCTGGGAACTAGGGATACCAAACAAACAAGCATAACACTTTCATGAACAGGCCCACTGTTTTGGTTAGGGCCACCATGTCCAGCTATGCAGGGTCTTTACCGTACAATGGCGTTTGATTGTGGTGACTGCCCCTTGTAATACTCGCCAAAGGTGTTGGACAGGCTTCATCCCCATTATTAGCAAGAGCTCTCAAACTGGAGTTTATGGCTTTTGGAGCCCATGACCTCCTAGAAATGTTATCGATCATGGTGTGTCTATTTTTCCATTTTTCTGGGACAGCGTTTATCTGATCTGCATTGATGTCTGAACCCCAAAATGTTGAAAATCATCGTGCTGAAAGATTTTGCTAAGTCACTTCGAGTCTTCTGAATGAAGCAGGCCAGAAATCATTCATGAAAACAACCTATGAAATAAGTAGAAGAAACTGCAGGCACAAGAAGTTGCTTCAGTTTATGTGATTTTTTTCATCACCTTTTGTCACACCAAGTAGATAAATGACAATTCTATTAATTATTTAAATCTATTTATTGTCCAAGATTTAGCTAGTGACTGTAGCTATGTCTTGGGGAGAAATGTAACTGGTGGTGCCTAGTTCTGTATCATAGTGTATGGAAAGAAATGGCTTTGGAGTCAAATATTTCAGGGTTCAAATCCCAGATCCTGGACCTAATCATTGTGACCTCTTAGGCAAAGAATTTAATTTAGAATCTCAGGTTCCTTACCTATAAAATGAAATAATACTACTATTGATTGCCTGGGTCTAGGGATAGGATGGAGAGTCACTTTCTAATGGGTGCGAGGAATCTTTTTGGGGTGATGGGAAAATTCTGAAGCTCGATTGTAGTGATAGTTGTACAACTCTTGAAATATACTAAATATCATTAACTTGTACACTGAAAACTGGTGAATTTTTTTAAGAAAGATTTTATTTATTTATTTGACAGAGAGAGAGACAGCCTGCGAGAGAGGGAACACAAGCAGGGGGAGTGGGAGAGAAAGAAGCAGGCTCCCAGCGGAGGAGCCCGACGCGGGGCTCGATCCCGGAACACCGGGATCACGCCCCGAGCCGAAGGCAGATGCCCAACGACTGAGCCACCCAGGCGCCCCGCTGAAAACTAGTGAATTTTATAATATGTAATCATACTTCAAAAAAGCTATTATTTTTAAAAATAGGAAAAAAGCTGAAGTTTTTTTACTCTCCACTTAAAAGGGGGTATTTTCTTGGAGGAGAACTTCATAGGTTCTGTTCTAATATCAGCACTTTTCCTGGGAAGATAAAATTGGAGATAGATCTTCAAGAATACAGGAGGGGAAACGTTTTGCAATAATGTAGGCTGAAATTCACATTTTCAGTCACTCATCATGTTAGCATGGAGTTCCTGTCTGTGGTTAATTTTATAACTCTGACAGCGATTTTTAAATAGTACAAACAGTTTTATATACAACATCAGGTGTAATGATAAACCTGGCTAAGTGTTGAATGACAATCACGCAAGCAAATTTCAGCTGTTATTAAAAAATCTTTATTGCCAAAGTTACATATGGACCCATTTTTAGCTGTACTTCTGGTGAGATCTCACAGGGCAATAATGTTGCTAAGAGGCATATGCTTCTGGCTTGCTGGGGAGAAAAAAAAGAGAAATATATTCTGAATAAAGATGAACTTTGTGAGTTTTATTTCTCTCCCAGCAATTTGTTGAAGAATACATTTTCTGATTCATATTCATTTGTATTAGTATTCTCCCCAAGAGCATATTTGCAAATTTTTCCTTTGAACACTCTATTTCATTCCCCTATTTTCCCAACAGTATTCTTTTTCTCCCCCTGGCCCGATAGCAAGTATGTATTAACTTTTGACTCCTTCTCCTTTACAATGCCTCCAATTGTATAGGTTTATTTTGGACACAAAGTAGGTGTGACTACCTCTTGAATGGAAGTGGGTGGTTCCATGACCTTGGTAAAATTTATACCTTCTGGGGGTTATCTCGATGTGGCTACACTTTTATAGTTTCCTTTGAAATGCATCTATTCTTTCTCTAGCTCCCCTCCCTTTGCTCTGAGCACTAGGGTAAGGAATGGGGAGAGTCAAGTTCTGAAAAGGCTTTTACCTCTTTCATCATTGACTTTTTACGTAATTTCCTTCCACCCCGCAGGTGCAGGAATGCAGGTAACTGAGAGCTCTGCAAGGGTGTGGTCACAGGGTTAATGTGAAACATTGTTGAATTAAACTATTCTGGGAGTAATTGTGAACAATAGAGTTTCTTGAATTACAGTTTACCACATTTGAACTACCATCCGTTCATTGGTAGATCATTCGACTAATAGGTATTGGTTTTTTTTTTTTAGAGATGGCAATTTTTATGCGTTTTTCAAAGTCTATTTCTGAAATAGACCTGTACTTTTAGAAGTTAACTCAAGACAGGAACTCTAAAAAAATTGTGGCATCCATGAAAAATTGGAGCTGGTTTATTGTTTATACATTCTTTGAATTGCTTTATAGCACTTAACCGTAAAGAATTTTAGTAGAACTTGAACTCTTTGGGGTAATCTCACAGGGCGTTTCTAAGCGCTGTTGGGAAAAAAAGTGCCCACCTATTTGGTTGCTGCCTCAGACTTTATAATCACCTGATTAGTGCTTTATGCTGAATTCTACCCTATCTAGGCACACGCCTAATGCTCCACAGGAGACGAAATGTGGTTAATGCTCGCAGTGGATTTTATAAAACACACTATAGAAAACTTTTTACACCTGTAATTGAGCGTAATTACTAGTGGTGAAGTTGAAGCTTTTAAAAAGAGCTGCCTCTACTAATAATATTATTGAGCACTCAGGATTAGTTCATTCAGCCTGGTGTAATAATTAGCGTGGATAAGTATGTTGTAGTGGTGCTGGTGGTGGTGTTGAGGGCGGTCCTTCACAGATCCACTGTTATTTAAAACCCTTGTCAAACATTTGGGAGTACAGGGGCACCTGGGTGGCTCAGATGGTTGAGCATCTGCCCGCAGCTTACGTCATGATCTCCAGGTCCTGGGATCGAGCCCTGCGTCCTGGGATCGAGCCCCGCGTTGGGCTCCCAGCTCAGCAGGGAGCCTGCTTCTCCCTCTGCCTCTCCTCCTGCTTGTGCTCTGTCTCTGTCTCTCTCAAATGAATAAATAAAATCTTTAAAAAAAACCAAAAACTGATGGGCTTTTATGGGTGATCAAGAGAACACTGATCCATTTATGCTATTTTAAGAAAATATTTTTTGTTACTTGATGCCCTGGATCACTTTAAAAACTTCCCTTACTAAGTCACAGTTTATCCAAAAAAAAAAAAAATGAGAGTAAATCCCGAAGTGTCTGAGGTTTCTTTATACTTCCCAGTGATGGATTTGAGTAGGCTTTTAGCATGGTACAATTATCACTGGCTTCGGCACAACCATATCACTAAGTAACAAGTTTTGGGGCTGCAAGGGTCTTTGTTCTAAAGAGGCATAAAATGAGAATATGATCTAATAAGGTATTACTTCTTTACCACTTCCTGCTCATCATTTCCAGCTTAGCACTTAAGGCCTGCATGTGTCCAATTTCAATTCCAACTCCTGCAGAAGAAGCTTACTATAAAAAGAATTAAGAGTTAGCCAGCACCGATCTGATGCTATAGACAAATGAATCAAATTAACGCAGCAATAAAGCCGGGTCTGTAATATGCTCCTGCATTTTAGTAGGTTGAATGGAGGTGAGAATCTGGTGAAAAGCAGCTAAGGGGAGAGAAGATCAAGAAGGGATGGAGCTTGCAGAACTCTCACTTCCTTAGTGGAAGACTAGCTGGATTTTATGCAGTCTCCTGTCTCCCTTTTATGGCCCTTCCTATTGGCCTCACGTTCCCTTAATTCTTCTCCCCTCTCTTCCCATTTCCTCACCTTGAGCTGCTCATTTCAGTTCTTCTTTTCAAGCACTGCGCTGGGGGCCCTGCATGGGTTGGTCCATCATTCTCTCCAGGTATCCATTCATTCATTCGCAAGCATTCACCAAGTACCTCTTCTGTTCTTGGCTCTGTGCAAGGCCCTAGGGATCTACCTTGAGTAGGACAGTTTCTGCCTGGAGAGACTAACGGCAGGACCCCACAGTTCTGATGATCAAATGGTTTCCAAGCTGCAAAGACTGCATGATGTAGTATGCACACCGGATTTGGTTGGATGGTCAAAGACGTACGGATATCTCTATTATTCCTTCTTAAATGTCTATCCTTGGAGGAGAACAGCAGCTTGAAGAGCAGAGACCTCTGGTCTCTTCATCTGGGTATTCATAAGAAAGTAGAACCTGGGAGCCTGGAAGAAATCTGAATTTTTTTGCTAAGGTATGGTGGTATGGCTGGTTCCCCATTGGAAAATGTCAGTCGTTCTACTCCCATGTTTGCCAAACTACTCTCACAATATCAACTTCCACTTTTGTAGAGATATCCCTTGATCACTGATGGGCAAGGCAGATTTTGCCAGAGGAAGGTTCTGAAATGGGTTAGAATTATACAGTAGCTTGGGACACCTGGGTGGTTCAGTTAGTTAAGCATCTGCCTTCAGCTTGGGTCATGATCCCAAGGTCCTGGGATTGAGCTCCACGTCAGGATCCCTATTCAGTGGGGAGTCTGCTTCTCCCTCTCCCTCTGCAGCTCCCCCTGCTTGTGCTCTCTCTTTCTCTCTCTCTCTCCATCAAATAAATAAATAAGATCCCCCTCCCTTTTTTTAAGAATTATATATTAGATTTACTCCAAGTTTGCTTTATGGCTGAAAATCCAGTCCCTGTTTTATTTCCCACCTCAGGTTAGGTCCAGCCACATTGTCCTACCCAGCCTATTAGAGTATCTACAATGAGGTTAAATGACATCATAAAGATACCAAAAACAAAATGCAAAAAAATATATAGGGATATTCCATATTTGAATATAAACTTCCTCCTGCTATGAATTACCCATGGAGAAATTCATGTTTCCTATGTGTCCCACTTTTAAAGAGTCCAAAAGTATAACTTCAAGTTTAAATCCAGAGATTAAGGGCTTTGCCAATTTCTTGTTCTGCCCACTGTCAGCCAGAAAGGTTCACAATGTCTGGGTAGAGTTACAAATATGTTCAGCACTGTGGCCTGGGATGCCTTTCCTGAGAATCGGTGTCATTCTTTTTGGGGCCTAGAAGTTAAATTAGTCTCTATTACGTCTCTCTTTTAAAAGAGTCCACGTTGTCAGGACGCCTGGGTGGCTTGGTTGGTTGAGCGTCCAACTCTTGATCTCAGCTGAGGTCTTGATCTCAGGGTTGTGAGTTCAAGCCCCAAGTTGGGCTCCACGTTGGGTGTGGTGCCTCCTTAAAAAAATGAATAAAACACAGGAGTCTAAATTGTCAACAGGAATCACAAGATTTGGGCAACATTGACTAGCATCAATAACATTTAGCAATTTACAGCGCTCGAGCAGTTTTCCCAAACAAAATGAAATCCCGTAATCTAATGCTGGTGCCACCTAGACATAATAGAGACTCGGTGGCATCTGGAGGAAGAAGGAGGCAAAGACATTCTTCTGGGTTTCAGCTTCTCTAAAACACCAGGCTATTTATACCAGTTGTCCAGTGCCTGTGACCGTGGACCTACACTCCTCTGGGGAAATCGCCCACTCAGAGGTGAACGTTACCACGAGTATTTATTGTAACTTTAGAGCGAAAGCCCTGGGTCACCTTCTGAGATTGCCATTCTGGACATTGATGCCTTCTTGCAAAGTATGGGAGTTTGAAATGATGCCAGTTACAGACTCCAGATCTTATATGAATTGCTCTTTTTTTCCCCCAAACAGTATATTTGGAATCTCATCATTTCCCTCTCCCCCGGCCTTGTATGTCTGGCACCCTGTGCTGCGTGCAAGTGCTGTCTTCCTGGTGATAAGCTTCACCTCCTCATGAGTGGGCATTTTTAATCATGTGTCACCGTGGCTGTGGTCACTAACTCTTGCAGTGGGATTACAGAAGCCTAGGAAACCTGCCTCTGAGGGAAGGTGTCTCCTTCATAACCACATTTGTTTCAGCTGGAGACTTGCCCTCAGCAGATTCTGAGCTGAAGCTGTGGTTGATATTTCTGGAACCTTTGCCCCGATGGACTTCATGAGGTCCAGGACCTCCTAAAGACCCAGGCATGTGGATGGTGGAAACCTAGATCCCTGGTCTGAACTTTGTGATGATATAATCCAGAACAAAATGGAAACCGTGGGGTTGGCAGGACACTGGAGCTCGTGGCCTGCCCACAGTTGCTCCTTAGCTCCGAATCTATAGAATGGGTTTTAGGCAGCAGCTCTGGTGTGGCCTACCTAAGCCTGGCACTAACACACTAAAGCCCAAACCATAAGGGTCTTAACACGCTCACGACACATCTGCCTTGAAGCTTGAAAGCAGTAAATACTTCTCTGTCTTATCCCACAGTGATAATGAATAAAGGGCTATTCCCCTGGTCTTATAAGAAATGTCAGTAGTCAGCGCTCAAATGTTTGCCCCTTTAGGGATTGCCTCAGCTGAAGACAGTTGCTTTGCTCAAGGTCACACCCCTTCCCAGGGTGACCCACACCCAAAGACAGATTGCTGTCTTTAGGTCCAACCCTCCTTACCCCAATTTAGGACAGCTGGAAAACATCCTCTCTTCAGAATTTCCTCCAGGATTGGCTGAGGTTTGGGATCAAATCTCAGCATGATTTCTCTCTTCCCAGTCCTTTATTTTTCCCTCCTTCTCCCTCCCACAGAAGTTAATCCCAGGAGCACTCCCTCAGAGAACTCCCGCAGGCTGATCTTCATCTCACAATCCGATTCCCAGGGAACAAACCCTCGCAACTGTTCAAATGTTTTGGCTGCTTGCCTTACTTCCTGGCTAGAGCAACTCAGTGACGGCTCACATCGTTCCTGTTGTCTGTGTGAAAGCTGCCTCACGTTTGCCTCATCTCCTAAGACACATGAACTTCACTACCTGAAGTGAAAATAATGATCATTTCTCTAATACTCTTGAATTATTGTCTGCCCTGTCACTTTGCCTAATTTCAGGCTCTTAACATGTGTCTATCTAACATGGAGGCAATTTATCAGCCAAAGTGACGTTACCAAACTCCACTATTAAAATGGCTGCTCTTCTATGGAACATAAGAACTAGGAAGATCGGTAAGGGAAGAAAGGGATAAAGAAAGGGGGGGTCATCAGAAGGGGGAATGAAGTATGAGAGACTATGGACTCTGAGAAACAAACTGAGGGCTTCAGAGGGGAGGGGGATGGGGGGATGAGATAGACTGGTGATGGGTAGTAAGGAGGGCACGTATTGCATGGTGCACTGGGTGTTACATGCAACTAATGAATCATCGAACTTTATATCAGAAACCAGGGATGTACTGTATGGTGACTAACGTAATATAATAAAAAAATTAAAATAAAAAAATAAAATAAAATGGCTGCTCTTGGTAATAATATTCAGAGACTAAAAATATTGGTAGGGTATTGCATTAGGGGCAAAGCATATGTTTTCTGTCCGGGTTGAGGGTAATAGCCAGTGAAGCAATAAGATAATAAGAGGAAAATCCTTCAGAATAAAAAAAAAAGTAAAAGGCAGAACAAAGATATTTGAATCCATCTTTTGAAGTGGCTTCTGAGCATGAGGGCATCACTCCAAGATCAACAGAAGGAAGTGGTTGAGAAATGTGACTAACACAGTGAATAGATAGGAGCACAAGAACTCAACCATTAGACCCTTTCTTGCTGGTCAGTACCGCCCTCCATGGGTGGGCAACCTCACATGTCAGAGACAAAGGAATTTCTGGATTTCTGGGGACCTTTAGGCTCTGGGAGAACGGTCACTTCTTTCTCAGTGAAGGTGAGTTTTCACCTGTCTTTTTGAGCTGTCCCCTGGTTCTGGTCTTCAGGTAGTCTCTGCCCATGTCTGCTTTCACTCAACCTGTGCGAGCTTGTCATGTTCGATTAGACTAATCTCATTTAGGTTTGTCTTTCAGTAGATCAGATATCAGAAATACAGTGGTATTTCTGTAACTTAAGGAGGTTTCATGCCCCTACCTTTGCCTTTCTCTTATTTCCAGAAGGGAGGCATTCACCGTTCGAGTGGGGCTCATGTCATATTTGATTACTGTGTACATCTCTGGTGACTCTGGTGACATTTCTCTCTCTCTCTCCCTCCACTGCCGACGCACACAAGGCCTTATTTTTAGCTTTTCATTTCGAAATAATTTTAGACTTACAGGCTAGTTGCAAAAATAGTACAAAAAGTTCAGGTGTATGTTTCAGCCCAACTTCCTCTAATGTTAATATCTTCTATAAGCGCAGTACAATTATCTAGACTATGACATTAACACCGGTACAATACGATTAATTAAGCTGCAGAGCTCATGGGAGCTCTTTTTGCCGCTTTTCCTTCAGATGTCCTTTTTCTGTTCCAGGTGCCCTGTTGCATTTTGGTGTGTCTCTGTCTCCTCAAATCTGTGACAGTTCCTCAGTCTTCCCTTGCCTTCTGTGACCGTGAAACTTTTGAAGGGCACTGGTCCTTTATTTCGTAGAACCCTCAATGTGGCTTTTTTTTCCCCTGATGTTTTCTTATGATTAGTTTGAGGCTATAGATTTTTTTTTAAAAGATTTTATTTATTTATTCGACAGAGATAGAGACAGCCAGGGAGAGAGGGAACACAAGCAGGGGGAGTGGGAGAGGAAGAAGCAGGCTCATAGTGGAAGAGCCTGATGTGGGGCTCGATCCCATAACGCCGGGATCACGCCCTGAGCTGAAGGCAGATGCTTAACCGCTGTGCCACCCAGGTGCCCCAGGACTTTCTTTAGCTTGGCCCTTGTGTCCTTCTAATGTACCCCCATCCTTTTCTGAGTACTCCCTTATTTTCTGGCACAACAAAATGTTCCAGTCTCATCTTATAGTTTTCTTGCCCCTGCCCTGGAATCGACCACTTCTCCAAGGAGCCCTGGTTCCTTTCATTGGCGAATGGGGTTTAAGAAACCAAGATCTGGACGCTAACTGTGCTCCTTGCCATCGGAGTGTCACTGCTTCTAGAATCTCTCAGCAGACAGAACTAGGAAATATATGTGTGCACACTAACCCATGTCTGTCTGTCTATCTATCTATCTATCTATCTATCTATCTATCATCATCTATCTAATCATCTATCTATATTAAAAATCATAAGTTCTGGGCGCCCGGATGGCTCAGTCGTTAGGTGTCTACCTTCAGCTCAGGTCATGATCCTGGGGTCTTGGGATCGAGTCCCGTGTTGGGCTCCCTGCTCAGCGGAGAGCCTGCTTCTCCCTCTCCCTCTGCCTGCTATTCCCCCTGCTTGTGCTCTCTCTCTCTCTGTCAAATAAATAAATAAAATCTATAAAAAAATCATCAGTTCCTTCTGATACCATCAATCCCAATACAACTCCACAAGGTTCATTGTAACACTTCCCTTATTTGGAACTTTGAGACTGAGAAAACTGATTCTCATCATCTAAAATATATTTACTTATTTATGCAACTCTAGATTTCATAAAATCATTCCCGAATTGCTAAGCCACACGTGTGAAAAACCAGATGTACTAACTAGAGTACGGTATCGGTGTGCGGTTCTTTTTGTCTTTGGCCTTACAACAGCCCGTCAAAATACTCTTTCCCAAGGATACTTCAGGACTTTTCTTCCCAATCTCCTTCAGTGGGGTTATGTTATTCACTAGGTCGCACACGTAGGTTTATTTATGATCGTTTGTATTCCATTTTGGGTTGCCCTCACAGCTTGGTTTAGTTCAGTTATTTATTGGGGAGGATACGTTGAACATGATATTTCTTTTTTTTTTTTTTTTGCATTTCAATAACTTTATTGAGAGGTACATCCCTTAGTACCAAAACATAATGGGAGTTGGTTAGGCTACCTCTGCCCACTCAGAATTAACACGGATGTAGTCTAATTAGCGAAATACAGCAGCCTTTTGGGAAAACTGAAGTTCCCCACAAAGCACAGTTTACAAAAGTATAAGGTATACCGTGGTTCTTTGGTTTATTTTCCAGGGCTCGTTTATCCATAACATGATGTCAAAATTGAGTACAGTCTTTCTGGAGGGACTCGGGCTGCTCGCTGCGCTGAGTAACTGTTTACAACACTTTAATGCGGTAGATCTCCTTATATTCGCTCACTGTAAACATTGTATTTCTAAGAGTCGAAGCTACCCAAAAAAGGATCATCAGAGAAGTGTACCTCCATCTTCATCCTTATTTTTTTTTTAAAGATTTTATTTATTTATGTGACAGAGAGACAGCCAGCGAGAGAGGGAACACAGCAGGGGGAGTGGGAGAGGAAGAAGCAGGCTCCCAGCGGAGGAGCCCGATGTGGGACTCGTTCCCGGTACGCCGGGATCACGCCCTGAGCTGAAGGCAGACGCTTAACGACTGCGCTACCCAGGCGCCCCTCCATCTTCATCCTTATTAACCCATTCCCATTCTTCCTTTCTTTCCTGTCTTTTGCTGACCATTCCCTGTAGAGGACAAACGTTTGGTTTCTGGTTTATCCTTTTTATATTTCTCTTGCACGAAGGAGCAGATATGCCTGTATTTTCTTATATCCTCTTTCTTGCAAGAAGTAGAGCATATTATAGATACTCTTTTGCACTTTGATATTCTCGCTCTAAATCAACTCATAGAGATCTTCCTCATTTCTTTTCTGCTTTGAAACAACTGCATAGGACGCCTTTGTGAGGATATACCATAGTTCATTCAACCCTCTCCTATGCATGGGCATTTAGGTTGTTTCCAGTATTTTGCAATTAAAAACAATTCTGAAATGAATAGCCTCGTGCATATATATTTTTCTATTGCTGGAGGTAGATTCCAATTCCTAGTATTGGAATTGCTGAGTCAAAAGGTAAACGCACAAGTCGTTTTGTTAAATATTGTCAGATTTCCTT
Source organism: Ursus arctos (assembly GCF_023065955.2). NCBI lineage: Eukaryota > Metazoa > Chordata > Mammalia > Carnivora > Ursidae > Ursus > Ursus arctos. The sequence continues at coordinate 38,717,054 of NC_079873.1, read as the reverse complement.
CCAGAAGGATTATACTAATTCGCATTCCCACCAGCAACGTATGCGAGTGCCTGCTTTCCCATAGCCTCGCGAACAAAATGTGTTGCCGTACTTTTTAAGTTTTGCCTGTCGGATAGATGAGAAATGGTATCCCAGTGCTGTTTTAATTTGCATTTCTCTAATTTTGAGTGTGTTTGAGGGTTTGTTATATTTGAGGCATATAAATACATAATCTATTCATGTCTTGTTTTGCATCTTACTATCGGTTATTTAGTTTTTTTGTCCCTCAATTTAAAAAGTTTTTTATTAAAAACCTTGAGGGCATTATGCTAAATGAGATAAGTCAGACAAAGACAGATACTATATGATTTCACTTATATGTAGAATCTGAAAATATGTAGAGGGGGTGCCTGGGTGGCTCAGTTGGTTAAGCGCCTGCCTTTCGGCTCAGGTCGTGATCCCAACCTGGGATGGAACGCATTGTCCGGCTCCCTGCTCAGTGGGGGGGAGCCTGCTTCTCCCTCTCCCTCTGCCTGCTATTCCCCCTGCTTGTGCTCTCTTGCTCTCTCTCTCTCTCTCAAATAAATAAATAAAATCTCTAAAAAAAATAAAAAGTAAAAATAAAAAATACGTAGAATATAAACAAGCTGAACTCCTAGCTCAGGGGTGGGGGAACTGGGGAGAAGTCGGTCGAAGGGTACAAATTTGCATTTAGAAGAGAAATAAATTCTGGAGAGCTAACACATAGCACAGTGATTATAGTCAACAATACTGTATTATATACTTCAAATTGCTAAGAGACTAGATCTTAAATCTTTTTACCACAAAGAAACAAATGATCACTGTGTGATAGAATGGACGTGTCGGCTAATGTTATGGTGGTGAGATCATATTGCAATATATAAATATAGCAAATAAACAGATTGTACACTTTAAACATATATAATGTTACGTGTCGATTATATCTCAATTTAAAAAGGATAGTAGGGAAAAAGAAAACAAGACATAACCAGAGAGGGAGATAAACCATAAGAGACTCTTAACCATAGGAAACAAACCGAGGGTTGTTGCAGGGGAGGGGGCCGGGGGGCTGGGGTACCTAGGTGATGGGCATTAAGGAGGTTACATGATGTGATGAGCACTGGGTGTTATATACAACTGATGAATTGCTGAACTCTACCTCTGAAACTAATAATACACTATATGTTAATTAACTGAATTTCAATAAATTAACTAGCTAAATAAATAAATAAATAAATAAGGATAGTAGTCTTTGCAGCATATGTTGTGACAGATGTGACTCTGACTCTCCCGCCTCCCTCTTACAAGGACTCTTGTGCTTCCATGAAACCCACCTAGATAATCCAGGTAATCTCCCCATAATTATGCTTCACATAATCACATCTGCAAAGTCCCTTCTGTCATTGGGACATAGCATATTCACAGGTGCTGGGGATTAGGTCATGGACATCTTCGGAGGGTCATTATTTAGCCCACCACACCCTGTCTGAAGATTTCTACTTTGTCTGGTGGGAATAAAAACTATTCTTTGTCCTGGGTGACTTTTGCAGATTGCTTCTTCCAATCCTTTAAGTGGTTCTTTCTCCAGCCTTGGGTGGTCTCCTCACAGGCATGTTTTGATCAGTACTCACCTCAATACTTGAGGGGAACCCTCTGCATATCTCTGGAGCTCTGTCTGTGTTCAATTTTCTCTTGACTATTACTCTGTCCTGTGACTTCTAGCAGCCTTGGGCCTCCCTAGATCTTTTGTTCTTTCTCCACGCAGTAAGCTGTGGTAATCACATCTTAGGAATCATTCTTCTCCTCATGTCTAATATCTTGAGACCCACTGTTTCATATAGTTTTTCAATTTTTCAGTTGTTTCAGGATGGAAAGTAAATCTGGTCCCTCTTAGTCCAACTTGACCAGAAGTGAAAGTAGAGGTACTATTCTAAAAATACCCTTGATATATATAACTATGACGGTCGCAGAAGTTTATGAAACAGGGATCTATACAAGAGGACCAACACTTCATAATTCGACACTTACTGAGCAACTTTTAAGTACAAGGCAGTGAGCTAGACATTGTCAAGAACACAAACACGCTCCCTGGTCATGAGGGGAAGGAACATGTGAGTCAATGCGGGGTTTTTTGGGAGGCATCAAGACGGAAAGGAAGAAGAAATATATATCACTGTATGTTGGAAAGTTTCTTCCAGAACCGCTCTTAGAATGGGGCCTAGGCTAGAACCACTTGGGTTGGCTGGTTTAATTTGTTTCCCTCAGCCAAGAACATCCCTGAGAAGGTAGCTTCTTTTGGAAGGAGCTGCCGTGATGCTGCCTTGATAAACCCCAGGACCAATCATTTCTTTTTCCCTCACATGCCTGTTTTGGTTCACTATGCAGATTGCCCCTGACAAACAGCTCTGAACCTTGCAGGCGACATATAAAGGAAAGCAGGTCACATTCAGTAAATACTCTGCTGTCACGTGGATAGTCAGTTTTGTATGCATATCGTCCAAGAGGAACCAGACTTCTCTTACCTAGGTCTCCCAACTAGCCAATGGCAGAGTTGGTGTAGGGATCCAGGTCTGACTCTAGAGCCCATGGCCTTATTTTCTGCCTCCAGCATGGCTGCCTCAGTTTCAAGAGTACAAAAGTCTCCATTACTCACGTCCTCCATTTGCTGACTGTATTTCTGACATAGAGAATTTCCTGACCTCTTGCTTTCTGGTTAACTTCCTTACGTTAGAAAATACAATTCTCTTGTTATTTGCTTGGGTGTGACTCCTGGTGCTTGCTCTCCAGTATTTGTGTATTTCTAGACTCTCACGTTCTTCCTCACACCTGGTTCTTAGTCACTGCTTTCATCTGACTTTTTTTTTTTTTTTTTTTTTTACCTTTTATGTGGTCTTGTTTCCAAATTCCTCAGCTCATTCCCTGGCATTGCTACTATAAGACGGACAGCTTGCTATCCTAAGCTTCTAAATTAGATGTGTTTCTTTTTTCCAGGTCTGATTCTAGCCCAGTTCTTCAAAGCCTCCCCTTGGCTGACTTTCAGACGTAATTGAATGCCCATCTGCACATGAATATTCAATATTCATTCATTAATTTTTTTTTTGTTCACAAACATAGTTTCATTGAGCACCTATTGTGTGACAAACTCTAGAGCTATAGTAATGCACTAAAATGGGGGGAACATCTGGCCCAGGGAGCACGGGCTTCTATTATCAAGGACTGACAAGCATCTGGGCAGAGCCAATCCTTCTGTACATACCTTTGGCAGAAAGAGGCGACTAGTATAACCCAAGAGAGGCAAAAGAAAAGAAAGTGGTTAAAAGAAAAATCACCAGCATATCCCTTCTGCATAGCATATGGGGGTGTGCAGGATGTGGTATTTATAATTACTTGCTGCCCAAAGCTCCCTGTATTAGTTTTCCAGGGCACAGTAACAAAGCACCCCAAACTGGGTGGCTTACGATATTAGAAGTGTGTGGTCTCACCGTTCTGGAGGCTGGAAGTCCAAGATCAAGGTGTCGGCAGGGTTGCTTCCTTCTAAGGCTGTGAAGGAGAATCTGTTCCAAGCCTCTCCGCTAGCTTCTGGTGGTTTGCTGGTAGTCTGGGTTTCCTCGGCTTGTCCATGCATCACCCTAATCCTTCATGTTCACATAGTGTTTTTCGTGTATTTCTTTACATTGTCTTCTCTCTGTGGGTGTCTGTCTCTGTGTCCAATTCTCCCCTTTTTGTAAAGACACGAGTCATATTGGATGAGGGCCCACCCTCATGACCTCACTTTAACTTCATTACTTCTGTAAAGATTCCATTTCTAAGTAAAGTCACATTCCGAGGTACTAGGGGCTAGGACTTCAACAAATCTTTTTTGGTGGATACCATTCAACCCATAACACCCCCCCCCCCTTAAGGAAGATCTTGTTGCCTTAGCTGCTGGGAATGCTGCCTGCAAATAGCCTCCAGCTGTCAGTCCCCACAGGGCTGCCTCCACTGCAGGGAACCAGCTGTCCCCAAGGCCGTGCTCTTGATGGGGTGGCCCATGCCCAGTAACTAACAGAGGCAGTGGTCTACAGGTCTGGCTTTCTTGTCTCAGCTTGGAACAATCTGAAGGACCGTTCTATCTTCAGATTGCCCCCTAGGGTTGCCTGAGGCCTCTGCTGGGCTGGCACAGCCGCCTGGATTTCTCCCTCTGCCCATGCCTGCTTGAGCCCTCAACCCCCCCACCTCCCACAGATGTTGATCCCTCATAACCATCCTGCCTGCTAAGCCCTGCTCAGGGTTTATTTGCAGGAGAACCTAACCTGCAAAAGGAGGGCAGAAGAAACGAACGTCCTTAGGGTGTAAAGGTTCTGATAGGCAAGAGGGCGAATGGAAGGAGATTCAACCAGAGAGGTAAGCAAAGTTTGGATTTTATCCTAGATGCAGTAGATGGGAATCCGTAGGGTAATTGTGAGTAGGGAATGAGGATCGGTTTGCATTTTGACAAGTTGAGCCAGGCTGCTGTCAGAGCCTCCTGGCCTCTGAGCCTATTAACCGCCTTGTGAAACGTGGTGCTTCCCTTGAGGCAGCTGTTGGGCTCAGAGGGGCCCTCCGCTAAGACCACAGGGAGAGGCATCAGCTTTGGCTGAACTTGAGCCTAGAAGTGCCTCGCTCCTGTTGGCTCTTCCTCTTCACCCTCTCAGGCTGCCTTGGGCTGAATAGAACTACATCTGTGACCACCTTGATTAGAAGGTGTTCTACTGGCCAAAGAGTTTTATTGGCATGGAATTCTGAATTGCCTTTTCCTCTTAGAGGAGACTTCTCAATTCTTTCAAAACCAAGTTCATTTTTTTTTTTTCATTTAGAAAATTTGAGAATCAAATCTTTCAAAAAAGAAATCAAAAGTTACCTGGTAATAGCCGCTGTTTGGGCATCTACATATCACACAGCATGGGTTACAAACTTGAATACCTGCTTTTGAAGCAGGTATATAACACAACCAAAGGTACTGATCGAGGTGAATATTATAGTGATCTGGGGAGCTCATGCTTTATCTGAAGGCTTAGCTTCTTTCAACCCTAGCCTGCTGAGTTTGCATAAGCTCATTCCAGCAGATGGTCCCTCTGTCCAAAGGGTGCTCACTAGTGTACCCTGCCTACATCCATATCCTTTTATTTTTTCTTCACTCTCCTTCTTGTTTACTCCACTTTAAATATACTGGCTTCCTTAGTGTTTCTCAGGGCCTTTTCCCTTGTTCTTGCCTCTGCTGGAAGGTTCTACCTGTAAATATCCAAATGGCAGGGCACCGGGGTGGCCCTGTTGGTTAAGCATCTGCCTTCGGCTCAGGTCATGATCTCAGGGTCCTGGGATCCCCATGTGGGGCCCCCTGCTCAGTGGGGACTCTGTTTCTCCCTCAGCCTCTCCCCCTGCTTGTGCTCTCTCTCTCTCTCTCGCTCGATCACTCTCTCAAATAAATAAATAAAATCCTTAAAAATAAATAAAGCAGTGAGTAAATAAGTAAATAAATAAATATCCAAATGGCTTACTTCCTCAGATTCGTCCTGATCTTTGCTTGAAAATTACCTCTACGGAGAGAATTTTCTTTACCAGGTACATAAAATCACATTGCTGTTCTTCTTCTGACCCTGATTTATTTTCCGTCATCTCAGTAATTGTCATATCACCTGTTTATTTTCCTTTGGCAGGACTTCCCAACATTTTCTCCATTATGACACGCTGAGAAAATGACAGTATTTGAACAGCAGGCTAGGGAAAGTGGAGAAGGCCAATTGTGTTTGGTGTCAGTAAAGTTGAAGCAGGAGAGAAGTTCCAGCCTCCGTGGAACCTCAATAGATGAGACACATTTGTCATCGTTTGACACCTGTTGACATCTGCCCCTCCACCAGAATGTAAGCCCCACAATGGCCCTTTTTGTATTTTTTTTTTAGAGATTTCATTTATTTATTTGATAGAGAGTGAAAGCAAGAGAGATCACAGAGGGAGAGGGAAAAGCAGACTTGCAGCTGAGTGGATAGCCCAACATAGGGCTCGATCCCAGGACCCCGAGATCATGACCTGAGCCAAAGGCAGCCACCCAACTGACTGAGCCACCCAGGTGCCCCAGCCCCACAATGGTCCTTAATGCAGAGCCTAGTATACAGTACGTGGTAAATAAGTTGTGCTAAATGAGTAAGTTATATCATGAATGTTTCTCCGTGTCATTGAAAAACTCATGGACACTTTAAAAGACTTTCGATTGTCATATTGGGGCTCTATATTTTGTTTAATTGATCCTCTTACTTATTTGTGGGGTTTTTTTTATTTGTTTTGTTTTGTTTTGTTTTGTTTTGGTACTTGATTTAAAATCTGCCTTCTGGCATCCTTAATAGTTAATTGTTAAAGTCTCGGAAAGAATCCTGTGCATGTCACCATGCCCAGCATCTGAGTAACACCCTCTTCCCGGGGAAGACATCAGACTTGAGAAGGCACACACCATTTTAACCTGGATGCACAAATATACATCATGTCCTAACGAATCCTGGTATGTATGCTCCTGGAACAATCTGAAACATCTCTGGGCATGTTTAGTGCATCACTCAAAAGGAATGAGACTCAGTACATGTCAAATTCTCTGTAAATCTCACGTCCAACTTGAACCACATAAGAATTCCACCAATAAATTTTTTCCTTGATAATCACTTCTAAAACAGAAACTTGGATTCGAATCCAAGGAAGAGATATGAAGGATAGTGAATGTCTGAGGAACAGGCAGGAAAGAGGGAGATGCTGCTGGTGAAACTGGGCTCCCCCCCCTCTGGATGATAGGGGAAACCATGCAGACTAGTGTGCTTAATGAATGTCATAGGCATTTTTCTCATTCCTGTTGGGCGAGGTGGAAGGTTAGAGTCTTTTAAATTGTACCTGTGTGCTAGGCCAATTAATCAAAGTGTCTTTACAGGACAAACACCCAGACACATTTTATAAAACTCAACCCAACCCTGGCTGCGTGAATGTCAGTGACCTGTGTGGATTTATGTGTTTATGCACGTTTTCTTAAAAGAATTGTTATTATTTGAAAAGTAATGGAAACATCATGATTTTTTTTTCTTCTTACATACAAAAAAAAAAAAAAAGATAACCTGTCAAGGGTATGAGTCAAGAACTTCTGGACTCAAATCCTAGTTCTACCATTTACAAATGTATGACCTTCAACAAGTTACTTGACTTCTCAGTGTCTGTGTTCAAAGGATAATAAATATTTCCCACAATATTAGGAAATGAGATACAGACTCTAAGAGCTTCACCAGTAACGCAACCTCCAACAGGATGAAGAAATAGATTTTCTCTCCCTCTTTTTAAAATTTCTCAGTCTATACTTAAAAGCCATATTTCCCAAAGTGTGTTCCAGAGAACATCTGTTCCAAGATACTCAGTAAATAGGGACTGCTACGTACTAGCTTCCCTCTTAGAGATCCATCGTGCATATTCCCATGCTGAAACCTCAGGAATTATACAGTAGAGAAAACTGATTGATTTTTTTTAATTTGATGTTTTCCAGTCTTATTTGACCAGATTGGTTTTTTTCTCATGACACCTCTTACGGCGGCTTTCTCCATGACACTGTGATGGAATGAGATGATGAGAATGTGTTTCAGAACAAAGGATCACTGAATGTAGGGGAAATCAAGAGGGTCCACAGTGAAGCTACAATATCTCATCCGGAAAACTGGAGGTCTGAGGTTATTTATAGACATACACATCTTATAATGAAGGGATAGTTTTTAATCATCTCAAATAATGATTAATTTTAATTTATCTAATTCTTTTCTGCTTGATATCTCTTAGTTTCTATCAGCCTCTGTTATTATATTTTGGCTTGTTACTTATCTTTTATTTTTTCTTTTCAACCATCAACTTTTGGTTCCCTCAATGTAGATGTATAAGGGTGGAATCTCCCTTCTTCACAAAACCCTTAGGTAGGTGCAGCTTTCAATAGTGGTGACTCATGAATGACAAGTCTAGGAACACTTTAAACATTGATTATAATGAGAGCAGCAAGTTATTGCTTGATGAAGTTGGATTTATTAATAGATGAGATAATCCAGTTGTTGCAAAAAGTCTGACTTGTAGTTTCTTCGAAACTTCTTATAATCCTCTCTTATTTATTTAGAAAAATTTTCTGAATCCAATCCCATTACCATAAAACAGAAATTTCGGTATCAGCACTTCACACATTGCCCAGAAAAATAAAGACAGTGGATTTTTAAATGTTAAATATAAGAAAATAGGATAATAGGACAAGGGTTCAAGTAAGACAAGAAGAAAGACAAAGTTTCCCCTCACCCACCTCCCCCCCCCCGACAAAAACCAGAATAAGTAACTTACAAACCCCGATTCTCATCCCCATACAAATAAAAGCAGGAAAAATCATGAAGACTTGTAAGCACAAAATAATAAAGGTCACTTTGAGAATTGCTAACAAATAGTCTGCAACATAAAGGAAATTGTAAAATTCTATGTCTGAAAAGAGAAAATGATAGAGGGAAAGAAAATGTTTTTGACCCTCCCCCCACTAACAGATGGGGAAGAGAATCTGTTCATTGCTGACGCCAAAAGACAGACTCCTACTGAATATTTCATTTTCTTCCCCTAAAATAAAGTAGTTATGTGCAGAAACTGGAATGGGTAACCCCTCCCCACAATAATAGAGTGAAAATAAATAAAAATATCTGTTACAGCCATGTCACATCAGGAACTGTACAATTTCAATCTGGAATGGGACTTTTCTTGTAAACATTATTAATTGATTTCCATTTCTAGTAATGGCAGGGTAACTTATTTGGACCAACCTTTTGCAGAAAAGCAACTAGAAGTTACAGATAAAATGCAAAAATAAATTTTTTTTTAAAGCACTGAAAGGCTGACAAGATAGTGAGGAATTTCTAGGGCAAACTTGAAAAGAAAGTAGGATTCCAGATTGGTAAAGGGAACCTAGAGGCCACTGAAGACCTTTGTCAACAGGAAAAAATTAGAACTTTAGTTTTAACAGCCAGGGTGACATGGCCTGCTGAAGGTGGAGAGTGTAAGAGGAGACTGTCACTGTTATGAGCAGAAATCCCAAAGGGCTATGCTATTAGGGTCAGGGTGAAGCACAAATGAATTGGCCTTTGGATGTATTTTTAGCTGAACTTGGCATCTTATTGGAATGCCAGAGGGGGGAAATATAAGGACAAAACTCTCAAGCATTGAATTTAGTTTGAAGTGATCTTGAACAGATAGCGCCCTTAGATATTTGGTTTAAACAAATGTGTATTTTCTTTTGTGTATTTTTGCATCTTTCATATCACTCAAATTATTCCCATAAATACATTTTTTAAATTTAATTTTATTGTTTATTTATTTACTTATTTTACAGAGGTGGAAGAGAAGAGGAGAGGGTCAGAAGGAGAGAGAGAATCTTAAGCAGGCTCCGTGCTGGGTATGGAGCCCAAAATGGGGCTCGATCTCACGACCCTGAGATCATGAACTGAGCTGAATTCAAGAGCTGGATGCTCAACCGACTGAGCCACCCAGGTGCCCCCATATAAACATATTTTCAAAGATATTTAACAGCAAACGGTACCATTCACACAAGAAAAAAAAAACACTATACGTGAGAACAAGCAGAGAGAACAGACAACAGAGAGATCCACTGAGACTCCACATATGGAATTATTAGTTAAGGCTTGTAGAACAGCTATGTTTTCGAAGTTTAAATAAATCAAAGGTGAACTGAAAATATCTTTGCAAACAGAAAACCTTATAAAGTGACACCAGATTTGGAAAAGAACTAGTTAGAACTTCTAGAAATGAATAGATAGATAGATGATAGATAGATAGATAGATAGATAGATAGATACAGATATGAATATGAATATGGATGGGTATATATATATGCACATATAGATATAGACATATTATGGATTAATGCATAAAACTAATAGATTACTCATGAATACAAAGATAATTGGGTGAATTTGAAGATAAGTCAGAAAAAATTATCCAGAAGGTGTCACAGAGAAAATAAAGGATAGAAAATACAAAAGATAGATCAAGAGACCTGGGGGATAAAGTGAAAGGGTCTAACAATAACTTAATTAGAATTCCAAAAGGACAGTAGAGAGGGAATAAAGATTTCATGGCTATTCATTTTTAGAACTGATGAAATACATAACCCACAATTCTAGAAGTCCCCCAATTTCGAATGAGAGAAGTAAAAGAAATTCCCACCTACACTCATCAGAGTGAAAATGCAGAAGAGCAAAGACAAAAGGAAAACAAAAGAATTGGCCCAGGATAAAAGACAGATGATGTTCAAAGGAGTGGCATTTAGACTAATAGTTGACACTTCAACAGCAGCAGTGGAAGGCAGAGGAAGTGAATAACGTCATCAGCATATTGAAAGAAAGTAACTACTGAAAAGATTTGTCTAAAAGGAAGTATCTTTGAAGACTGAGGGCAAAATGGATACATTTTTAAAATTAAGACTATTTCTTTAGAGCAGTGTAAGCTTCATAGAAAAATTGGGGAGAAGGTTCAGAGATTTCTCATATATCCCCAGCCCCCCACATACAAAGCCTCTCTTATTATTAACATCCTACCCCAAAGTGGCATATTTATTAAAACTGGTGAATCTACAATGACACATCATCATCATCCAGAGTCCACAGATTATATTAGCGTTCACTCTTGGTGGTGTACGTTCTACAGGTTTGGACAAATATGTGTTGACATGTATCGATTATTATAATATCACACAGAATATTCTCACTGCCCTAAAATTTTTCTGTGCTCCACCTATTCATCCTTACCCCCTCCCAGCCGCAACCCACCCAAACTCAAACCTCTGGCAACTAATGATCTTTTTACTATCTTCATATTTTTGCCTTTTCTAGAATACATATGGTTGGACTCATATAGTATGTAGCCTTTTCAGATTGGTTTCTTTCACTTAGTAATAGGCATTGAATACACTTTTCTTCCATATCTTTCGTGGCTTGGTAGCTCATTTCTTTTTAGTGCTGAATGATGGTCCATGGCCTGGATGGACCACAGTTTATTCATCCATTCACCTACTGAAGGACATCTTGGTTGTTTCCATCCAAGCTGCTGCATCATGAATAGAGCTGCTATAAACACCCATGTGCAGGCTTTTCTGTGGACATAAATTTTCAGCTCCTTTGTGTAAATACCAAGGTTGCTGGATCATATGGTGAGAGTATGTTTAGTTTTGTAAGAAACCACCAAACTGTCTTTCAAAGCAGCTGTACCATTTCGCAGTCCCACCAGCAATGAGTGAGAGTTCCTGTTGCTCCACGTGCTCGCCAGCATTTGGTGTTGTCAGTGTTCTGGGTATCGGTCATTCTAATATGATGTATAGTAGTACTTCACTTTTGTTTTAATTCGCATTTATCTGATGACATATGAAGTGTAACATCTTTTCATATGCTTATTTGCCATCTGTGTATCTTCTTCGGTGAAGTTTCTGTGAAGGTTTTTGGTCCATTTGAATTGGGTTGTTTGTTTCCTTCTTGTGCTTTCAGAATGATTTATGTATTTTGGATAGGTGTCCTTTACCAGATGTGTCTTTTGCAAATATTTTCTCCCAGCCTGTGGCTTGTTTTCTCAATCTCTTGACATTATCTTTCACAGAGCAGAAGTTTTTTAATTTTAATGAAGTCCAGCTTCTCCATTATTTCTTCCGTATGTATTGTGCCTTTGGTGTTGTATCTTAAAAAGTCATCATCACACTCAAGATCATCTTGGTGTTTTCCTAGGCTATTCTTTTGTGATCTGAGCAGCCAATTTTAATGTGGGGAGGTGTGGGTGGTTTCCCCACACCACCAAGCAATGCTCCAGACACCCATTGGGTGTCTCAACGATTCAACTCAATTCTGACACTATGTACCTGGAGATAGCACCAGATTCCACAGGTTAAAATTTTAGTCTTATAAGACTGCCCACCCCCATCAGATGCCAGTCGCAAGCCCAGGTTGTTACTTGTGCTTCTGACAGACAGACTACAGATTGAAGTATGACTCCTCCTTGGATTCAATTAATTTGTTAGAGCAGCTCACAGGACTCAGAGAAACATTTCTCTTACTAGATCACTGATTTATTATAAAAGGATATAACTCAGGAATAGCCAAATGGAAGAGATGCGTAAAGCAGAGTGTGGGGAAAGGGTACAGAGATTCCACGCCTTCTCCAGGTGGACCACTCTCCCAGAACTTCTACGTGTTCACCAATCTGAAAGCTCTCTAAACCCTGTCCCCTCGGGTTCTTGTGGAGGCTTCATGATAGAGTCATGATTGATTAAATTGATGCCGAGCAAGAAGTATGACGTGTGCTTCCTGCTGGGGTGGGTCAAGAAGCTCATGCAAACTGATGAAGAGATTGGGAAGGTGGCAGCGGCTGCACCTATCATCATCTCCTGGGTGCTCGAGCTCTTCCTGGAGTCACTGTGGAAGAAGGCCTGCCAGGTGACCCGGTCCTGAAGCGCCAAACCATGACCACGTCCCACCTGAAGCAGTGCATTGAGCTGGAGCAGCAGTTTGACTTCTTTTTCTTTTTCTTTTTTTTAAGATTTTATTTATTTATTTATTTATTTATTTATTTATTTATTTGCGAGAGCATGTGAGCCGGGGGAGGTGCCGAGTGGGATGGAGAAGGACGAGCGGACTTGGAGCTGAGCATGCAGCCCAACATGAGGCTTGATCCAATGGCCCTGAGATCATGACCTGAGCCGAAACGAAAAGTCAGCCACTTAAACGACTGAGCCACCCAGGGGCCCCAGCAGTTGGACTTCTTGAAGGACCTGGTGACTTCTGTGCCTGACATGCAGGGAGACTGGGAAGATAATCACATGGAAAGGGACAAGGGTCCCCACAGGGGCTGGAAGCCAGGCAGCAGGGGCTGGAAGAATGGTAGGATGGGAAGCAAAGGCAAGGACAAGAAGCTGTCAGGGATGGACTTGGAGCAGAAAGATGAGTCTTGAGGACATAGAGGCTGACAGGGAAGAGGAGACACCACAGATTCCACCTCAGGCCAGCCACCCCCTGCCCACTTGAAGTCCCCTCACACCCCTCCTGTCCTTCACCTTGTCTCTGCCTCTACCCCCAGCATCCCCCCTCCCCAGGCCCCTTAGCACCGATGCAGAGGATGAAGAGGACTAAGACTCTTAACACCCTCTGCCTCCCAGGCCACACCCACTTTTAGCCGATTTTAATTGCTCTGGGGGGAGGAGAGAAAATAAAGCTGTTCTTAAATTTATTAAAAAATTAATATCTCAGCAGTTGAACTCAATTTGCCACCCTTCTCCTCTCCCTGGAGGTGGGGGTGGGCTGGGGTGAGACAAAGTACCAACCCTCGAATCATGTGGTTGGTTCTCCTGGCAACCAGCCCCCCCTCAATCCTTAGGTGACCTAAGGGTTTTCTGGAAGTCGCCTCATTAACATAACAAAAGACACCTTTATCACTCTTATCACAGGAAACTTCAAGGGTTTTAGGAGCTATGAGCCAGGACCTGTGACAAAGTCCAAATACGTATGAGGAATACAGCTTGGTCATCTGATTGACCAAAAATATAATTCTTGTAAATCACAATATCACAGTTTTTTAGTTTTGCGTTTTACATTTAGGTCTGTGATTCATTTTGAGTTAATTTTTGTGAAGGATGTCAAGTCTGTCTAGATTCATTTCTCTGCACGTGGATATCCCGGTGTTCCTGCACCGTTTGTTGAAAAGACTTGTTTGCTCCACTCTATTGCCTTTGCTCCTCCGTCAAAGATCAGTTGACTAGGCTTATGTGGGTTTATTTCTGGGCTCTCTATTCTGTTCCATTGGTCTATTTGTCTGTCTTTGGCCAGTATCACATTGTCTTGATTATTGTAGTTTTATGGTAAGTCTTAAAGTCAGGTATTGTCAGTCCTCCAACTTTGTTCTTCTCCTTCAATATTATATTGGTTGTTCTGGGGTTATCATCTGTCTATACAAACGTTAGAATTAGTTTCCCAATATCCACAAAATAACTTGCTGGGATTTTGATTGGGATTGAATTAAATCTATAGACCAAGTTGAGAAGCAGTGACATCTTGACAGTATTGAGTCCTCTTTTCCATGAATACAGAACATCTCTCCATTTATTTAGTTCTTTAATTTCATTTAGTAGGTTTTTGTAGTTTTCCTTATATAGATCTTGTACATATTTCGTTAGATTTATAACCAGATATTTAATTTGGGGAGGGGGAACTAATGTAAGTGAAATTATGTTGATTTCAAATTTTACTTGTTCATTGCTGGCATATAGGAGAGGGATTAACTTTTGTGCATTACCCTTGTATCCTACAAATTTGCTACATTCACTTATTAATTCCAGGAGGTTTTTTGGTCATTCTTTTGGTTTTTCTACATGGGCAGTCATGTCCTCTGCGAAAAAAGATGCCTTTTATTTTTTCCTTGCCATGGATACATTTTTATTTTAAGAAATTGAGGAAGTTTTCCATTAGGAAAAGGTATAAAGGATAAAGTATGAAGGATATACTTCAAGCTGAAGGAAAGTGATCACAGATGGAAAAATATGAGATGCAAAGAGAAAAGAGAGCAAAGAAAATGGTAAAAAATAGGGGTGAATCTAAAGGAAATTTGAATGCATAAAATAATGTCTTACGAGGTTATAAAAAAACAAACAAAGTACATGATAGAAGTCAAAGCTCCTGGAAGTAGTTAATAAATTTACATGGCTTCAGGATACAAGCATAATATATAAAAATACAGTGTATTTCCATATATTAGTAATGAATTATTAAGACTCCAGGTTTTTGCCTCAGCCCCTTTACAAACTGCGGGCCTTTGGTCAGGGAGCCAGCAGGGACATCTGCTCCTAGTGCCTCCCTAGTGCTCAAGTATAAGCCCCGATAAACGTTGCCTGAATCTTAAAAAAAACCCAACAAAACAAAACTCCAATTTTTAAAAAGCATACCACTTCAAATAGCTACAATAAGCATGAAATATTTACTGATAAATCTATAAGATATGTGCGATATCTGATGTTGAAAACTATAAAACAATGATGAAAAAGTCAAATAAGACCTAAATTCATGGAAAAACATACCATGGTCATAGATCTGAAGACTCATTATTGGTAAGATGTCTATTTTCCCCACAACGATTGACAGATGTAACACAATCACAACCAAATTTTCAGCCAGATTTTTTGTAGATATCTAAAACTAGTTCTAAGGTTTAATTGAATAATAAGGAAACCCAAATAGGTGAAACAACTTTGAAAAAGAAAAATAAAGTTGATGGGACACGTGGGTGACTCAGTCGGTTGAGCATCTGCCTTCGGGTCAGGTCCTGATCCCCCCGATCCTGGCAGTCTCCCTCTCAGCCCAGAGCCTGCTTCTCCCTCACCCTCTCCCCCTCCTCCTGCTCATGCTCTCTCTCTCCCTCAAATTAATAAATACAATCTTTAAAAAAAAATTTAAAAATAAATAAAGAAATAACAAAAATAAAAGTAAGTTTCTTAAAAAAGAAACTTAAAAATCAGATTTTGTGAAAATTGTAACCTTTGCTTTGTAAGACACTTAAGAGAAAAAGACAAGTTACAGACTGGAGAAAGTATTTGCAAATCAGATGTCTGACAAAGTACTTATATCTAGAGTATGCAATGAACTTACAAAATTCCTGAAAATTTCCTGATGGAAATGCAAAGTGGTACAGTCACTCCAGAAAGCTGTTTAGCGTTTTCTTATAAAGTTAAAAATACACTTACTATATGACCCGGTAATCCCACTCCTGAGGATTTACTATTACTATTTACTCTAGAGAAATGTCAACTTCTGTTTCCACAGAAAACCTGTACATGGATGTTTATAGCAGCTTTACTCACAATAACACCAAACTAGAAACAACCCAAACGTCCTTCAAATAGACAAATGGATACACCAACATAAAAGGGGAGCTTACTCCGCAAGAAAAATGAACAAACTAGAGATACACGCAACAACATGGGTGTATCTCAAATACATTTTTCTACGCGAGGGAAGCCAGATGCGAAAGGTCTCACATGGTAAAATCTCATCTCCATGACATTCTGGAAAAGGCAAAACTATAGGGAGGGAGAAGAGATACGTGGTTACTAGAGGTTAGGGGAGGAGGAATGTTGGACTATAAAGAGGCAGGCCGAAGTAGTATTTGGGGGTGAGGGAGCTTTTCTGTTTTCTGATTCTGATGGCAATTACACAGCTCTATGCATTTTGCCAAAAAATTAGAGAATTGGACACCAAAAAAGGTGAATGTGACTGTATAGAAAAAACAAAAATAAGCAAAGGTAATGCTTGTAAATGCCTCATGCACCACAGAAATAAGGTTTAGCGTGATTAGGTCCCAAGGTCGGAGTGGTGGTGTTGTCTATTCTTTAAAAACATTAAGTCTTTGCTTTTTTTAAAAAAAAAAAAAGGTAAAAATGTGCTGCATTCTTTGTTCGTGTGAAATAGGAACTAATGAATCATTCCAGAAGCATTCCTCAGATGGTCCCAAATACAAGTATTATGACATGAATCATAACAGAGAGGAATTCAATGGCTTCCTCCACAATATCTCTTGTATTTTATCAAGACGACTGGCGGGACTTTTGGACCCTATGGCATTTAAAAGATAATGGGTCAGGTGAGCCCTTCCATTCAGTTTTGTCAACGAAGAGGCCACTTGGGGAAAATGCTACGGCTTGTGCTGACACGTGTGTAGCTGAAAAATGATCACATCTGAGGTCCGTTGAATGCGCACATCATACTAAATTTTCTTTCCAAAAGGATCAAGTCATCATTTCGTCTTGCAGCAATTCTTCAAGTCACTACAGAACTCGCAAGCATGACTGACAGCCTCATGGAAGCTACATGCCACACAGACACAGTCTCCCCAACATAGGTACACACACATCAATACACCCACTCCCATATGCACTCGCATGTAGACACACGCACATAACCATAATGTACACACATGTAAAAACACACAGGCATGCACACGTGTGTTCACACGCAGCACGCAAACGCACAAGCACACCACCCCCAATGGTGCGCATACCTTTTCTCCGCCCTCAAAGATATAGACTATGTCTCCGAATCCAGAGGGTAAGAATTGGGTTTGAAGGTTATGGTGTCTACCTTAACGAAAGGGAGCGTCTGCCTCAAGTCCTTTTTTGAAATAAGCTGGTTATAAATGAAAAGCAGAGAAAGGATCAAGCAATACTTGGGATTTGCAGCTAAATTCTTTAATAATAACCAAACCTAATCCATTTAGGTTTGGGATGTTCGCTCTTGGAACTCAGCCACGGCGCTATGAGGAGTCCAACAGCTCTGCCTCCCCACCACCCTCAGCCCTAGCTGAGCTCCCAGCTGGCAGCCGGCTCTGACTTGTCATGTGTGAATGAGCCATCTTGGAAGTGGATCCTCCAGGCCTTAGTCAAGCTGCCCCAGCTGACGCCATGGAGGGCAGATACAAATGCCCCTGCCAAGGCCTGCCCGAATTTCAGATTCGTGAGCAAAATAAATGGTTGGTTTTATTTTAAACCATTAAATGTTGGGGGCATTTGTAATGCAGCCATAGAAACTTGTAAGTGCAGAATAAAAAGATATTGACATGATTTTTATCTTTTCTTCCTTTGACACTCTTTTTCTCCATTCTGCCATGCTGCAAACTCACATTTCACAATTCGCCACACACACACACACACACACACACACACACACAGCCAGAATAGCACAGAAGAGAGATAACTGTTGGGAAAACTAGAGGGAGATGAGAGGAGAACAAAGTCATGAGTATGATAACCCTGTATTGAGTAGTAAATGTTAAGAAATCACTTTTATTGGGGCGCCTGGGTGGCTCAGTCATTAAGCGTCTGCCTTCGGCTCAGGGTGTGATCCCAGCCATCCGGGATCAAGCCCCACATCAGGCTCCACCGCTGGGAGCCTGCTTCTTCCTCTCCCACTCCCCCTGCTTGTGTTCCCTCTCTCATTGGCTGTCTCTCTCTCTCTGTCAAATAAATAAATAAAATCTTTAAAAAAAAAAAAAAAAGAAAAGAAATCACTTTTGTTATGTGAGCCAAACAAGTGGTAGTTTAGGGGAGGTGTGTCCACAGGGTGATCTGCGGGGCAGAATTTGGAGAATGTTTCCGGGGGGGGGGGGGTGCTCCAGACTTCGTGGTGTCAATTTGGAAGTGCCACTGCCAGGAGACGGACTTGTTCTGCTGAAGTTAATGATATTATAGGTGGATGCTTTGGGGCCAAGTAGTAGATTCAGTCACAGGACAGAGAACCTCTGGAATGAAAACGAATCTTCTACTCTAAAAATCTCCCCAGAAGAGAGAGGGATGTGTTTTTGCAGTAAGGATTAAGGGTTGACAATGTTTATATATCAGGGATGTTCTCAACTTAGAAAATTTGATAGGGTGAAAGAAGCCATTTTGGAGCATTGACCAGGGGCGGGGCTTGGTGGTTAAAAGTCTCTGGAGCTGAAGGCATAGTCCTGCCATTAAACTACTATCTTTAATACTTATTTCAATAAATATTTATTGAGCACTATTCTGTGTTAGGTACTGGAAATATGATGGCGAGTAGATCAGATATGGTCCCTGCCCTCATGGGATTTATAAATTAGTAGGGGTAGGACAGAAACTAATTGAAAAATGATATAAATAGATACAGTTGATCCTTGAACAATGCTGGGGTTAGGACACCAACCCCCCTCCATGGTTGAAAATCCATGTATAACTCTTGACTCCCTAAAAACTCAACTACTAATAGCCCACTCTTGACTGGAAGCCTTACGGATAACAATTGATTAAAATATATTTTGTATATTGTAGGAGCCCAGAGCAGGCTGCCCCAAGATGGGCCACTTTGGCATAAAGATTGTTTTGAGTTAAAAGTCATCAAAACCCAGCAGATGCAGGAAAAGCTCTCTCCCTGCCCCTCAACTGCCTAAATTTGCGTGGAAAGGAGAGCCTGTGCTAAGAAGAGAGCTATTAACAGAGACTCCCCTTTACCTGAGGAACTCACCTGCATCGTAGGGCAACCTTGTTTTTCCAAACATCTCCTTTCACCTTGCTAATGGCCTTCCTCCCTGACCCCTATCCCTCTCCTTAGGTCATATAAGCTTCATCTTGCCTCACTGTCTTTGGAATGTTATGTCTGTGTGGATTCCCCGTATGTATGCCTATTAAATTGGATTTTCTCCTATTAATCTGTCTCACGTCAATCTGATTCTAAGTCCAGCTAGAGAGACCATAGGGCAGAGGAAGGTCTTCCTCCTTGACAATGTTATATGTATAATATACTGTATCTTACCATAAAGTAAGCTGGAGAAAAGATAATGTTATTAAGAAAATCATAAGGAAGAGAAAATGCATGTACGGTATTATATTGTTTTATTAAAAATCCGTATATAGATGGACCTGCATATTTGAAACCGTGTTGTTTAAAGGTCAACTGTAATTTGAAATGATGAGAAATGTTAAGGGAAGAGCACAGTTCTTTGGGAGGGAGAATTGGGAAGCCAAATTCATAGTCTCTGCTTTCTGGGTGTTTACAATATTTCTTCTCACCTCACTACTTTCACACCTCCCAAGACGACTTTGACAGGTTCTTTATTCCTCAGCTTTTTGAATGCTTATGAATGTTTTAATTTATTTATGTAGATATAGCTTTGAAAGGACAGTTCAAATAGGTAAATAGCAAATATACATATTCAAAGGTCTTTAAAGTTCAATAATGAAGTTCCATCTGGAAGCTAAGGATGTGGGCAAAACAGGATTTTAATGTTACTACCTCTGCCTTCAAGGAACTGACATCTCTAGTAAAACAAAGGTGGTCCACATTGATGTGGAGAACAAAGGCAAAAGAAAAAAATTGAATTTCCTTACAACTTTCAGCCCACTGACAAGTCCTTGGGACAGGCAGAGGGACCTTTCTCTAGGAACTCAACTACCTTTAGGCTAATACTTTGCTAAGGGCAAAAGCAACCTTAGCTTAACATTATCCGCCCCCCCCCCCCAAGGAACCTGTGAGTCTCCTTTAACATATGAAAATTCCTCTGGAAATTTCCTTTCTCTCTACCCTCCAAGATCTATGTTAGCAGTCATCCCCCAAGCATATGGCCCATTGTATACATCTGAAGGGTCTCAGGACTAAGGTTGGACCAGACAGTAATGAATGACCTTTTCCTAACAACAGCAGCCCCTCAAGGTCCTGGAAATCTTGCTTCCAAAATTCCTTAGAGACTTATGCTCTCCCTAATTCCCTGTCACCTTCAAAGTATGTAATCAAGTCCTCCTCACAACCCCAGTGCCGCTCTTTCTGCCCAAGGGTCCCGTCCCCTGTTCTTTAATAAAACCACCTTTTTGCACTGAAGACATCTCAAACATTCTTTCTTGGCCGTTCGCTGCGAGCCCCAACGTTTCCACATTGCACATGACTCAGAGTCCTTCCAAAAGACATAGCACACCATGATAAAATCCTAGATTGTGGTGAACTGGCCTTCAGTACTGAAGCAACTCAGGGAAGCTCTGATGAATGAGGTGTCATCAAGAGGCTGTAAGGAGGAGGTAGGTCTGGGAAAGCGTGTTGTGTAGTTAAGGTATGGGGCCGTGCAGAGAGAAGCATTCCAAGTGAGGAGAGGACCAAGATTCAAGACTTGGAGATGAAATGGATGTAGTGAATAGAAGTAGTTATGTTCTCATTGCGTTCATGAGCCTTTGCTTTTATCAATGGCTGTAAATGACATCAGATGCTTCAACAGCAGGGTTTTTAATGAGTATAACTAAAATGGGGAGGATGGGGGTGGGGCGTAGGGTTGTGTAGGAGATGAAGTTATCTGATCGGTAATTTTAGAATGCGTAGCCATTTAAGTATGAGCACATGCCATGCAGGTTCCTTTCCGTTTTGTTCTATTAGGTTGGACAGTATGAAATTGCTAATATTCAATCATTTAGCCTACAGACATGCCACTGTCATATGCTTCAACCTAATAGAGCATTAACCAACATTTGTATTTGTTTACCACGTTCATCTCCAGGCAGTTCTGCACTCTTTGGAAGCTGGAAATCTAGAAACTACCAAAGGTATTTTGCTATTACACTTGATGGATGCTGTGATGTGCCTCTTAGATCTTCCTTCAGGAAAAAAAAAATCCTCCCCCCACCTGTGGCGAGCCTCCGGGAGGATTGCTGACCGCCCTCAGCTCTTGGCTGTCTTCAATGATTGCCTCAGATGCAGGAGCTACCCTGACCAAGGTCATACCCCCTTTGCAGGGCACTCCACACCTAATGGCTTATTCCAGAAGGGGTATAAATGTTTGATCATCTAACTTCAACCCATAATAACTTTAAAGAATTATCTTTAGAGACATCAAGTCAGCTGAGACCTCTACGGACTTTAAAACACAGCTTAAATTCTCCCTCCTCCCAATCTTTTTTTCCTTCATCTTTTCCAGGGGTGTTGACCCCAAAGCCCTCTCTACCAACCTTATTGCACCACAAACTCTGTCTCGGAGTCTGCTTCCCGGGGTACCTGTCCCAAAATAGCTGGTGCCAGATCTGACATATTTAGGAACTAGATCACCTGCCTCCCAACGGGCATTGTTTCCAGGGCGCAAGGATGCAAGACCACGTGACTTCAGGGGTCCCAAACACACCAGGTTCGGCCACTCAGTGCTGACAAAATCCAAAGGCAGAGCGGTTGGTGAAAGAAAAGAATTTATTTCAGGGAGGCCGACACCCGGAAGACCGCGGACCAGCATCTTCAAGGCCGCCTCCAAAGTGCTGAAGATACTTCTAGGTTTATATGAGAAAAATGTGGGCAAAGGTTGGCGGTATAGAGGCCACTTTTAGGCAAACAGGCTGGAGTGATGGAATGTAGAAAGGGCCTGCAGTGATACCCATAGGCCCTAACTAACCACGGGCTACTTACAACCAGGCACAGTTACCAAAAAGGGAAGATTCCATGTGTCCCCGTACCTCCTTATTTCCCCCCTTAAGAATAGCCCCCACCATTGCCTCATTCAGAAAGCCTCTCCTTTGCTGTCCTGCCCGCTGCTCCCTGGTGGCGTATTCCATAAACTTCTATCTCCTTTGTTCTATCTCAAGTGAATCCTTTTACCTCCCGTGCCACTGGTTTCCACCTGATTGTCACCCCACATTTGGGGACCCCCTATCCAATCGAGAGACACCCATTTAGACACCACCTGTGGGTACTACAGGTGGGCAGTGTAGGTCAGGTCTATCATTGTCTTGGGGTCAACCACAGGAGGTCTTGTTGGCTCAAAGCAGTCCCTATTGCTTGAGGGGGTAGTTTCAGTTCCCATCAAGGGATGCTTTGCTCACAGGGTCTTTTGCCTGAGTTAAGAGATAAGCGGGAAAGAAGAACTGAACCAATTAGAAAGTACAGACTGAGGTCAAAATGGAGGCAGATTAAGTCTTCTTTCCCAAGGACAGAATTGGGTGGAAACTGAAGAACAGGCCTGGGGCGTAATTTTAAAAGTAACAAAACTCCAAAGAAGATAAACTTTAAAAATAAGACCTGGAGCACCTGGGTGGCTCAGTCGGTTAAGCATCTGCCTTCAGCCCAGGTCAGGATCCCAGCATCCCGGGATCGAGCCCTGCATCCGGCTCCCTGCTCCACAGGGAGTCTGCTTCTCCTTCTCCCTCTGCCTCCCCCCAACTCGTGCTCTCTCTCTTCCTCTCATGCTCTCTCTCTCTCCAATAAATAAATAAAATCTTAAAAAAAAATAAAAATAAGATCTGTTATGCCAAGTTCATGATCTTTGTTGGAAAAGAATAGGACTCTGACATGAAGGATGAAGACAACCGGGTTGATATGCTCACCATCTTAAATCCCCAGATTCCCCTGAATGTTCTAGCTTGTCTTCCCTATAAAAAGCTAATTCTCCCTACCTGCTTGAAGATGATGCAGAGGTTTCTGCAACATTAAGGCAACATGTGACCACCCATTTCCCTCACCCCCACAGGGTCTCTGTGCTCTACCCCCTTCTGGTCACGAGGCCAATAGCTAGGGTTGAGACACATCATGGCTTGGCCAAGGAAATGCTGGCCTGATACGGTAGTGAAGGGGAGCATATTTTGCCATCCCAAGATATGCCTCTGGTATGTTGACTTTTTAAGATTGTTTTTAAAAAAGAAACTGTAGACAAAAGAGAAGCCCAAAGAGCTTCAAAACCAGTAGGAGTTACCCTTTTGTAAGAGACATGTACATGTATAAGGAAAATCTCCTCTTATAAAGCTCTTTCTGAAGGTACCGGGAAGATGGTGGTGGTGGTCTGGGGAGGGATGACTCTTAATCTCTAGATACTTTTATCAATGGAGAAGACTGACAACCGAAATCTGCATAACTACCATCCTCTTGTTTATTGTGCGTTGCCTTACAACCTCCCATGACTGACCCCCCCACCCCCAACATCTTCTGCCTTTAGCTGAGGATGGTATTTAAGGTGGTGGCTTCAGCGGTTTGGGGAATTACTCAGTTTTCCTGGGTCTCTCCCTTGCCTACAGGAGGTTTACATGTTTCTAAGTGTTTTTCTCCCGTGAATCTGTCTTATATCAATTTAATTATCAGACGGGCCGAAAAATCTAGAAGGAAAGAAAAGAAAAGTTTCCCGCCACCACAGTAGGAAAGGAGCTCTACCTCAAAGGAGCTGTAGTTCCTGGTTCATATGCACTGGCCTGAGTTGGGGGAATATGTATGAGACTGGATTCTGAGGGCACTTGACTAAGTGGGGGAAGTTGGATACGGAAGAGTTCAGTGATTTAGAAGGATTCTTCCAGGAAACAGGATTTGACTCCTTGGCAAGGACTTTTCAAAGATGGTTCTTTTTTTTTTTCTTTTAAGATTTTTTTCATTCATTTGAGAGAGAGAGATAGAGAGAGAGAGAGAAAACAAGTAGGGGAAGGGGCGGAGGGAAAGGGAGAAGCAGGGTCTCTGCTGAGCAGGGAGCCCGACGCAGGGATCAATCCCAAGACCCTGAGATCATGACCTGAGCCGAAGGCAGACGTTTAACCCACTGAGCCACCCAGGTGCCCCCAAGGATGGTTCCTTTTGCTCACATGGACAAAGCAATGATTCTGCTTTAGGTAGGAAGGCCAGAATTGCAAAGGCAGGGAGTGGAAGATAATGTGGCAGAAGTGGGACTGCTAGAGTGGGTATACTACGTAAGTCCAGAAAACCCGCTGGAGGCCTGTATTTATTGAGAGGACAATTACCAGAAATATAAAACCCTGGTACATTAGAATCCAGGTAGCAGGGCTCTAACCATCAGTAGCCAGGTTGATATAATTATAGTGAAGAGCAGCAAGTTTAAAAGCCAGGTGACCCTGACCTTCAAAGAGTAATGGAGACGTTTCACAGAACATGACATTACTAGGGGGAAAGAGAAGGCAGCAACTCAATTCATAAAATCAGGTGAAATCAAGGACAGAGGACCGGGTGGCTGAGTACCGTTACACCGATAACGTCCCTGTTTCTTGCCCAGTTCTTGGACTCGAGTCAGTTTTTGGAACCTGAACCTATTTTTTTTTAGGATTTTATTTATTTATTTGACAGAGAGAGAGACAGCCAGCGAGAGAGGGAACACAAGTGGGGGAATGGGAGAGGGAGAAGCAGGCTTCCCACCGAGCAGGGAGCCCGATGCAGGGCTCGATCCCAGGACCCTGGGATCACACCCTGAGCCGAAGGCAGACGCTTAACGACTGAGCCGCCCAGGCGCCCCTGGAACCTGAACCTATTGACTGAAAGAAAGGCAAGTCACTAGACGGAAGGGCCTTGCAACACTACGGTAAGTACACCAGTAATGATTATCCCAGTCCGTGCCCAGAGGGACCCAGAGCTATTTACTTAAGTAACTGTACACTAAAGAAAGGATAGTTTCCAAGCATTTTGAGACCTGTTGGGCACAGAATCCAAGTTGACATTGATATCTGAATGCCTGAAGCATCATTATGGACCTTCTATGGGCGTGGGAGGAAATGAGAGCCAGGTAATACATGGAGTCGTGGTTCAGGTCGGGATCACAGTGGTTTCACCGGATCTACAGACCCACCCAGTCGTCATTTCCCTGACCCAGACATGTATCCTTGAGATGGACGCCCCTAGTGGTTGGCAGAGGCACCAAGATGAGCGCTATCACAGTGGCAGAGGCCACGTGGAAGCCTCCAACATTGCGCTCCCGCCCATTAAAGTAGTAAACAAAAAACCAATATTTACTCTTAGGGGAAATGGCAGGCATTAATGCCGCCCTAAAGAATGCAGGGGGGCTAGTCTTCCTCCTCTCTTCATTTGGGTAACCAACATGGTCCTTGTAAAACCTAGATAAACCCAGGAAGATAAAAGTGGGCTGCTAACGCGGCTGACATTGCGGCTACTCCTTGTTTGTTACAAGGACCACGTTGGTAATTCTCCTGTGCTCTTTCACAAAATAGTCCAAAGAGAACTAGATCAGCTTCACATCGTGCAGAACATCATAACGGTCCATTCTATTGAAAACATCACGCTAATCTAACTGGCTCCGAGAAAAACATGGCTGCAACATTGCCAATGTTAAGACACACACACTCCAGAAAGTGAGAGATAAACCCTATGAAAATTCAAAGGACCGCCACAAAATTAACAACAATCTTGGGACTTCAGTGGTCCAGGGTATGCCAGCACCTCCCCTCAACAACAAACATTTTTGCATTTTTTTTCTTCTCGCCACAAAGGAGCACATCCCCTCACAAGTGTCTTTGGGCTCTGGAGGTACCTGGAAAAGTACTCCCATCTTTGACTAGTGCTATGAGCCATATATTGGGTGACACAAAATTCTGTCAGCTTTAAGTAGGGCACAGAGCAGGAAAAACAGCTCTGTAACAAGTCCAGGCTATGATGTAAACAGCCCTGTTGTTCGAACCATGCGACCTAGAAGACCTTATGGTACTAGAGGTATCCTAGAGATACTAGTGGGAAAAATCGTGTGGCGTTTATAGGAATCCCCCATCAGAGAATCTCAGTACAGATTCCTGGGCTTCTGGAGAAAGGCCATGTCATATATACCTTTCAAAAAACTCCTGGCATCTCCCAACAGAGATGGAGGACCTGAACACTGGGATATGAAGTCACCATGAGGCTTGACAAACTCATCTGGAGTACTACCTTTCTTCCTCCCATTTTTTTTTTTTTTTTTTTGCAAAGCGCTTTCAGAGACACCCTATTCACCTGCTTGATGAGATATTTTATAACTAATCCGCAAGGGTTCCTCAGATCTCGAATTCCAGCCCAATGTGCTATTTGAGCAATGGTGTGTTGGTAAGTGTTTAGCAACTGGCTCTCAGAAACGAAAAGCAGTGATTTGCAGCATTTGCCTATTTCCATGGTATTAATACTCCTCCCATGGCTGATTTTAAGCGGCCGAGCTCACGTGACTGAATGCAGAGCTGGGAAGAGATACATGATGGCCGCCATTACTAGTGTGTCCATCCTACAGATACAATAGCCGTTAACAACTTCAGAACATAGATAATAGAAACAGTGAAAAAAAAGGAATGATGAGTTGCAAGTATTTGTTTCCTTTGTACATAATTTAACTAAGTTTATGTAATTTACGTTTCAAAAATGTCTTTCACAACCATCTCAAAAAATTCCAGAAAATTTAAAAACTGCCATTTGGAGCTGGTAGTAGCTAGTTTCAGTGCACCTGTGAAAGCTTCTCACCGTGTGAGATTTTCACTAGGTGTGGAAGGTCTTATAAGTAAATGCAATTTTTAGTCATTTTTGGCCTGAGATTTTTGATGCTTCAGTAATGATGGTTGCTTACTCTTTCAATGTTTCCTAATTGCTATTTCAATGAACTGATTCTTGTTTCCTTCGGACCTTTCCAAATTAAATTATAAGCCTTTTTAGGGAAACGAACAGGTTTTTGTATTTTTGTTTGTTTGACATTTTCTTTCTTTCTTTCTTTCTTTCTTTCTTTCTTTTTTTTTTTTTTTTTTGCATGTTGCAGGGTCAAAATATGTATTCCTTAATTTGGACACATTTTACGTACGCCAAACATGAAAGTCAGGATCTATAGATTCCAAATTAATCTAATAAACTGCTCAGATGCACCATGTTTTCATTTTTAACATTAGTTACTTTCTAAGGGTGATAGGAAATGAGCGTCCTAAATGAATCTCATATCATTTTAAAAAATGTATTATTCTCATTTCTAATGTTTCTCCAGTCTGCTACTTAATAAATTGGAAGGTCCAAAAAAATGGTTACAACTTGAAACTTCCCTTCGCCTGAGAATACTGAAAAACACCACTGAATCGTTTTAAGGGGGTTCCTCAGAAGGCATAGTTGACTTTCTCATCTTCTGACTAATTTCATACATTGATATGCTCAGCTGAATTTTATCCCTGGAAACATATCACTGAAATGATAAATAAGTAACTTTCATGAAGAACATAACTGTATACTTTCTCTATAAAGCACTAACCATTAGAGAAAAACATGAATGTACTGATAATGTCTCAAAACATTCAAGAAACTATTTAGCTGAATTTAACAGAGATTAATCAGAGTAAAATTTGAGTACCCAGAGTCTAATCTGTACATTAGAGTAAATGTCACCTATAATGGCAATGTAGTACATTTATTCCATCTAAACTGTTGAATGACTATTTTCAGGGAATATAAATGTCAATCCTATTAAAAGTACATAATTATAACTAGCTATATTTGTGGGGGGGAGGAAGGGAGAGATAGACACACATACATACATATCTTAGTCGCGGAGTAAATGTACTGAGACTTTTTCCCATCTTACAGCTTTCTTTTTCTGATAGACCTTAAATGTTGACAAATTTTCCCAATAATTAATGACTATACAGAGAGATTAACATTAGCTAACAATAAAGGTCCTCTGTGGTTTAAAGGATTGTCTGGGATTATTATATTTATTTCGGGTGAAGATTCTTCTAATTATCTCATTTCTTCTTAATTGGTGTCTTATAAAATAAATTAGGTATAATAATTATTAGTACTCATTTTTGACTTCTCCAGATATTGGTCTAAATTAAACAGGGGCGCCTGAGTGGCCCAGTCAGTTAAGCATCTATCTTCAGCACAGGTCATGATCTCAGGGTCCTGGGATTGAGCCCCACGTTGGGTTCCCTGCTCAGTGGGGAGCCTGCTTCTCCCTCTCCCTCTGCACTCCCCCTACTTGTACTCTCTCACTCTCACTCTGTCAAATAAATAAAATCTTCAAAAATTAATTAAATATTATAGTGCACATACAAGTATCATTTCAAGTGTCTTTTTTCAGACTTGAATTCATTTATAGCTGCACCATATTTATCACATAAGTAAAAATATTGCCCAGGTATAGGCTACTTGCACAAAAAAAAAAAATCTCCTTTATAAGACCTGTTAAAGTGCTACAAAAATATCCATGTGTTGTTTTAATGGACTTAATAATATTTTTTAAAAAGATTTATTTATTTATTTGAGAGAGAGCGCGCGAGCATGTGGGGTAGGGCAGAGTGAGAATCTCAAGCAGACTCCTCACTGAGCGTGGAGCCCAATGTGGGGCTTGATCCCTCCACCCCGAGATCATGACCCAAGCTGAAATCAAGATTCGGACACTTAAGTGGTTGAGCCACCCAGGCACCCCTGGACTTAATAATAATTTTAATAATATTCCAGAAAAGAGGAAAATAGAGAAAGAAACACTAATTTCCTTTTTAATTGTGAACCTACACTTAAATGTCTAACATCTACTGAAAAGGGCTCATATTTTAACATGGGTTTTTTGTTTTGTTATTGGTAGTGCTGGTGTCACTAGCATATAAGAGAGCACAAAAGGAACTAGATTAAATGATTATATACCAAATAGAACAGCATCTGTGCATCTCATCCATTTTTCTCTCACAAACACCACTCTTGAGTGAGGCATAGATTAAATTAGTCATCTCTTTAAGTGCCTTCTTAGCAGTAATGATGCAGCCTGTCATCTGTGTTGATGATACTATTGATGGGGCATCGGTGGGTATAGTTGAAAGTAATCTGTGCTCTCTTACCTATGTTTCCTTGTCTCCAAAGGCTTCTGCTCCTAACAGAGTGCTGAAATGGACTTTGCTATGGATTCAGCCCCTGTATGAACAATTTAGTACTGAGTTCTACATGGAACTCTGGTGTATGATCAGATTTTGAATAAAACATTAGGTCATAACAAAACTAAAAATTAAAACTAAAACATCATTTCCAACCCATTAGTTTGTCAAAGCTCACCAACACTGTTGAAGATGAGAGCAGGGAAACTCATACTCTCATACGTTGTTAGCAAAAGGGTCACTAGTTAAATCTCTGTGAATGGAAATTTGAGAAGATGTAACAAAATCACCCAACACATAACCAACAATTACCTTCTAAGACTTTATCTGACCTGCACGCCAAACAGGCAAAATGATATAGATTCAAAGATATTCATCAGTGCTTTATTTGTATTCGCAGAAGATTGGAAACAATGAAAATACCCATCAATAGGGAATTGGTCAAAGAAAGTATGATAAATCCATATAATAGAATGTTATGCCACCATTAAGAAAGAATGAAGAAGATTCATTTATGTATGGATATGGAAGGATTCCTAAGATATACTCCCTCCTCCCAGCTTTATTGAGATAGGATTGACATATAACATTATATATGTTGAAAGCCTACCACATGTTAATTTGATACATTTATATATTGCAGTATGATCACCACCATTAGTATTAGCTAACACCTCCATTCTGTAACATAATCATGATTTCTTCTTTGCGGTGAGAACATTTGAGATCTACTCTCCTAGCAAATTTCAAGTATATAATACATTATTATTAGCTATAGTCACTATGCTATACATTAGATCCCCAGAACCTGTCAATCCTATAACTAGACATTTGTATCTCCTTTTTTTTTAGATAGGGAAAGAGAAAGAGAGGGAAAATGAGAATCGTAAGCAGGCTCCACGTCCAGTGTGGAGCCCAACACGGGGCTCTATCTCAGAACCCTAGATCATGACCTGAGCCAAAATCAAGAGTTGGACACTCAACCAACTGAGCCACCCAGGAGCCTCTGGAAATTTGTACCTCTTGACCAACATCTCCCCATTTCTCCCACACCCAGTCCCTGGTAACCACCACTCTGGTCTTGTTTCTCTGACTCCAGCTTTTTTAGACCCACATATCAGTGATACCATACAGCATTTATTGTCTTTCTCTGTTTGGTTTATTTCACTGAGCACGACACCCTCAAATTTCATCTGAGTTGTTGCAAATGACAGGGTTTCCTTCTTTCTTTCTTTTTTTTTTTAAAGATTTTATTTATTTATTCATTCGACAGAGATAGAGACAGCCAGCGAGAGAGGGAACACAAGCAGGGGGAGTGGGAGAGGAAGAAGCAGGCTCATAGCGGAGGAGCCTGATGTGGGGCTCGATCCCAGAATGCTGGGATCACGCCCTGAGCCGAAGGCAGACGCCCAACGACTGCGCTACCCAGGCGCCCCGGTTTCCTTCTTTCTCATGGCTAAATAATATTCCATTATATATATCTTATATATATATATATATTTTATTTTTTTATCTGTTGATCTGTTGATGGACATTTAGGATGTTTGCATATCTTGGTTATTGTGAATAATGCTACAGTGAACACGAGAGGGCAGATATTTCTTTGAGATCCTGATTTCAATTCCTTCAGATATATATCCAGAAGCAGAATTGCTGAATCATATGATAGTTCTATTTTTAAGTTTTTGAGGAACCCCCATACTGTTTTCCAGAGTAGCGGCACCAATTTACGTTCCCACTGACAGTGCACAAGGATTTTCTTTTCTTTACACCCTCACCAACTTGTTACCTCTTATCCTTTTGCTGATAGCCATTCTAACAGGTGTGGGACGATGTCATTATGGTTTTGATTTGCATTTCCCTGATGATCAGTGACGTCAAGCACTTTCTCGAAGCAATACTTTTAAAAAGAAAGGAAATTCATTGAGTAAATTATGTTGTCATTTCTGTAAAAATATGTACACGTATTTATTTGCCTGCATATGTATAGAATAGCAAAGAGTACACAAGAAACTCTGGATTAGGTGTCTGGGGGAAGCTTTTGAGAGGGAGGCTTGGTTTTCACTCTAATCCTTTTTGCAGTTTACATTATTTGCCTATCTTGCTTATGTAAGTAAAAATAATTTTTATTTTATTATTTATTTATTTATTTACTATGATATGTTAGTCACCATACAGTACATCATTAGTTTTTGATGTAGTGTTCCATGTTTCATTGTTTGCGTATAACACCCAATTAAAAAAAAAAACTTGTAAAGCTTGGTGAGTCTTATTTCATTCTTCTGAGAAAACACCAGGTTCTGGGTCCATATTTTGTCCATCAATTGATTGGGCAAGTCACTGAGCCCTTCTAAAATGGAATATTTTTACAGCAAGAAGGATTATGAAGAACAATAAAGAAAGAAACACACTGGAAAATAACTTTTTGGTGATTCTTAACCATTTTATATTATGAAGCTTTTACAAATCTTAAGATCTAAGGATTTCATCCCATAAAAATGCACAAAATCCTACACACGGCATCAGGGTTAGGGACCCTCCTGATGTCCATTTCTGGGCCCTGGATTAAAAACGCTTCCTCTAAAATAAAAGACATAGTTTTTTTCAGGGGCCCAGAGGAGATCCATTTTATCTATTAGTAATGAAACATCCAGCATGAAGAGTTTTGTCTTTTGAAAAAGAAATTGGGATTTTTTTTTAGCATGCAATAGTTTATATCTCTTTAGGCAACATTTCTTATTTTTAACAGGGAGATATAGTGACTGTCTCCCAGTTGCCATAAACTCAATCCTAGTATAAGCTATTCTTTGAGTCTGCTTAAGAGTAGTGATATCCAGGGGCGCCTGGGTGGCTCAGTTGTTGAGCGTCTGCCTTTGGCTCAGGGCGTGATCCCAGGGTCCTGGGATCGAGCCCCGCATCGAGCCCCGCATCGGGCTCCCTGCTCGGTGGGAAGCCTGCTTCTCCCTCTCCCACTCCCCCTGCTTGTGTTCCCTCTTTTGCTGTGTCTCTCTCTGTCAAATAAATAAAACCTTAAAAAAAAAAGAGTAGTGATATCCAGTATCTGTTAATATTCTCATGCTTATGATTTCACTGAGAAGGTCAAGAAATACCCAGGGAGATATTTTGGGCATGACAACCCTCTCCGTAATTGACCTCCAGCCAGGTAATCCTCTTCCTTACAGAATTTGGGGTTTCTTATGGCACCGAACCATTCTGAAGGTGAAATTTTGGAGATTCCATACACAGCCACAAAACAGATGGTAGAAAACTCCCCATACTTAGTGCATGCAGAGCTTATTTCACAACCAGAATCTTCTCTTCTCCTTGTTCATCTAAGGTCTCTGGGTCTCCACCTCATTCACTCCAAAGAGCGAGAATCAGCACAAGCAGGAGAGATTACTATAGCACGTTGAGACTAATTTCATCAATTGAATAGCCATAACGCACTCATCTTTAAAGATCGCTCAAAAGAACCTTGTCTCTCATAATGACGCAGAACTATGGAATTTCCCACAATGTTTTCCTTTAATAAGATTTTATCATTGAGAAAGTAGGCGGGTTCTCCTAAAACAGCTGAGAATCCAACTATAGATAGGACATACAGCTGTTTCGATACGAAAACAGCTGTTTTCCCTAGCTTCTCTATAGATACATCTCAATTTAATGTGGTATTTTCCAGATCCACATGATTTTTGCCTTTCAAGATCATGAGGAAGAATGAGAAAGAGAAAGTCCCAAACCACAGATTGCTTCAGAAGTGATTTCTGGAGATTTCGATGAGGTATCAGACCTAGATCTATGTTTTCACTGGGTTCTGTCCCACCCAAGGTTGAGTTTACAGACGAAGAAACCGGTGCACGGTGAAACAGTCCCTCACCCAACTGGTTGAGTCACGTTGGAACCTAGGCCGATGTGATTCCACTACTCCTCGGATGCCCTGTAAATTTTTCTGGTGAATCTATAAACTATCAATTTTAAAAGCCATATAATTGAAGCACCATAAATGTGATTTAAAGGTCCCAAGATGCGTGGTTCTCAGATTCTAGGACACCTCAGGATCACCTGAAGGGCTTGTTCAAACAGTTTCCTGAGACACTGGTTAGGGAAGGACCCAAGAATTTGCATTTCTAGCACTGGATTTCTTTTGTTTGGTCTTGTTTTGTTTTTAAGAATAACTGTAACATTCCCCTATTCTTCCTGAGCTGAATGGCATACATTTTTCTTTCGTCTTCTCTTTCATCTTACGTTGGTATTCTTCTTTATAAGTGATACATCTCATTACCATAGCACGTAGCGTGTGTAATCCTATTGATGTCTACATGTCTACAGGTAGTAAGCTAAATAACTCTCTTTCCCTTTTATTCTTCCCTGGGTGGTGAAAGTAACTTCGATTTGTGATAGACTTTTTTAGTATTTACTGATTTGATTCTTTCTGACATTCACATATCCTTTTAAAAATCCATTTTACTAACTGTGTTTGTGTGTGTGTGTGTGTGTGTGTGTAACATCAAACACACTGTACTACAATTTTGCTGATAAACTTCGGGAGCAAGGATGTGCAGTTAAGTCTTGAAACTTAAGTACAAATGAATGAGCCTAATTTATTTCATCTAGAAACCAATTATTTAGAGATTTAAGCAATTTGGCAGCTGGGTGTGCAGAAGGGGATGTGGGTGGGACTAACATGTTTTTGCCAAGACTGAGTTTTTGCCTAGTGCTTTTGGAATTTCAAGAATCTAATTAAGACTTTTGGTAAATTTGCTTTAAATCACCATAGAATTAATAAACTCGAGGCATTACAGTGTCTGTCAGCTCTGATTTAATTTAGATGCTCAGTCCTTTCAAACTACATCAAGACTTCAGAGAAGTGCCAAATAGGTGACACTTGCCAAACAGCCTGCAGGTAGCCGCTGACACCCACGTTGTCGCCATAGCTGCCTGGCTAAGCCATGACAGCTGGTTTACTGCGTCCCTCACCCCTGCTGCTGAGGGACCCGTGGCACCCCTCCCACTACGCATAGCAGGTCAGGGGACACTGCAGGCCCACGTCGCCTTTCTTCCCATCCCAGTCACAGAAGTCTTTAGCCCCTTGCCGCCATGGAGCTGTGTGTGCCAGCTCCTCCCCTTTCACAGGTGACTGCTCTCTGGGTTCAGGTCTCTCTGAAGCTCAAGCTCAGATGAGGTGAGTTCAGGTGCAAGGACTGGGATGCAGACATCTTGGGGGACTTTGGAACTAAGGGCAAGATATGCTTCTATTGCTGCCACATTGTGGGTGAAGTAAACTTGTAGGCTACTCTAGACACCGTACTGCTTTGTCTAACCTTTTTTCTTCCAGAGAAAATTCCACTCGATTTCCAGATAGTTTTCAATGATCTTTTAGAGCACGATTTCGGTTTGGTATTATTCCTCCACACCCTCTTTTTCTCGTCTCTCATTCTCTTTCCCTTTTATATGAATTCGTTCTTTCATTCCCACCTTGTTCCAGACTTTGAGTTCTTTGCTAAGGATCACTGGCAAGCTGGGAATTCATAATATTTAATCATAATTACTGAAATATTGCCATCATAGTGCTTTTCCATCTTACTGCCTAATTAGACCAATACATCAATTGTCATTTCTAGAACTGTTGTATCCAAAGGGTTAGCTTAAGAGAGCTGCTTGTGCTTTCATTTAAACAATGAAAAGATAATTTGAAAACAGCATGACAACAATATGTGGGTGGGGGTGTCTTGGTTGGCCTGGAACTGACACTTAAACATGGTAGCTTGTGCCATTAGGCAGCACACCCAAAGTCCCCAATGACCTGGATTGAATAAAGTTGCTGGGTTTTTTTTTTTTTTAACTTCAAGGGTATACTCAAGAACATCTAAACACATATGCCATTTCACGATTGGCCTACGTTCCAGGAGTTCAAT
Source organism: Ursus arctos (assembly GCF_023065955.2). Classification (NCBI taxonomy): domain Eukaryota; kingdom Metazoa; phylum Chordata; class Mammalia; order Carnivora; family Ursidae; genus Ursus; species Ursus arctos. Next base: position 38,681,990 of record NC_079873.1, on the reverse strand, counting down.
GGGAAAGAACTCTGGAGCTCTGTACAGAAATGGAGGTTTAGGCATATACAGATATCTCTCATGAAATGGGGTTGGAAGAGATAAATAGAATTCATAAGGAACAGCAGCACTGCCATTAGAAGGAAAAATCACCATGTGTAGGGGCAAAGTTGAACAATGTATGGTTGATTCAGCACAAAGCTCTCAGCGTTAGAGACAGTTGTGGCTTCAGGACTAATGCAAGGATGAGCTTGAATACCACCTGACCCAACCTCCCACTCCTTCCTCTCCGACCACCTCACTCCTTCTTGAGCAGCCATCGTTCTGGGAAAGAGAAGGAAATGTTAAAAGAAGAGCCCTACAACTTCTTAAGCAAGGCAAAAAAGGACTGACCATAAAAGGAATGATAAAATGAACTACATAAAAATTAGGAACTTCTGTATATCAAAAGTTGTCATTAAGAGAGTAAAAGGCAAACCACAGCCCAGAAGACGATATTTACTATACATATATCCAAAAAAGACTCCTATTCAGTTATATAAAGCATTCTTATAAATTTCTAAGAAAGAGACAGACAGCATAATAGAAAAATGGGCAAAATACTTGAACACTTTTTAAAAAAGGATAGCAAAAGGGCCAATAGACATCAAAAGTTGCTCAACATCTTTATTAGGGCAATGCAAGCTGATGCATAATGTAACGTGTATACACACTCATCAGAATGACTAAAATGAAAAATATAAAAAATGCCAAGTGGTATGGTATATGGAGCAACCAGAACTCTCATATGCTACTGAGGGGAGTGTCGATTTACATTTCCATTTTGGAGAACTCCTAAACTATATTTACTAAACCTGAATACATGCTCATACTATGACACAGTGATTTCACTCCTAGATATATACCCAACAAAATCGTACACATATATTCACCTAAAGACATATTGAAGAATGTTCATAGCAGGGGCGCCTGGGTGGCGCAGTCGTTAGGCGTCTGCCTTTGGCTCAGGGCGTGATCCCGGCGTTCTGGGCTCGAGCCCCACATCGGGCTCCTCTGCTGGGAGCCTGCTTCTTCCTCTCCCACTCCCCCTGCTTGTGTTCCCTCTCTCGCTGGCTGTCTCTCTCTGTCAAATAAATAAATAAAATCTTTTTTTAAAAAAAAAAGAATGTTCATAGCAGCTACTTATAATAGGCCAAACTAGAAAATACCTGTAACGGTTAATTTTATGTGTCAACTTGACTGGGCCACGAGGTACCCAGATATCTGGTCAAACATTGTTCTGGGTGTTCCCATGAGAATGTTTTTAGATGAGATTGACATTTAAATCAGTAGATGGAGTAGAGCAAATTATTCTCCCTAATGTGGGTGGGCCTCATCCAATCAGTTGAAGGCTTCAATAGAACAAAAAAGCTGGCCTGCCCCCAAGGAAGAAAGAATTCTTCCTGCATGACAGTCCTAAAACTGGGACATTGGCTTTTTTCCTGCCTTCAGATTCAAACTGAAACATTGGCTTTTACTGGGTCTTAAGGCTGCCAGCCTTTGGACTGGAACAACACTGTTGGCTTTCCTGGGTCTCCAGCTTGCTGACTTACTCTGCAGATTTTGGAATTTGCCAGCTTCCATAAGCATGTTAGCCAGTTCCTTATAATAAATCTCTTTACACACACACACACACACACACACACACACACACACACGCTCTCTCTCTCTCTCTCTCTCTCTCTTGGGTCTGTTTCTCTGGACAATCCTAATAAAACACCCAAATGCCCACTAGGAGTAGAATGGGTTAATTAATTGTGGCATTTATTTACAAAATATAATACTGTATAGCAATGAGAAGGAACAAATTACAACTACTCACAATAGAACAGATGGATCTCATGAACATAGTGCTGAACAAAACTATGCAGACTTAGAACAGGGAAAACTAGTCTATATGATTAGGAGACAGTGTAATAGTTACTTTAGGGAGGGTAGTCGCTGGAAGCATGTAAGAATGGAGGCCTTTGAGGATGTTGGTCACGTTCTGTTTCTTAATCTAGGTGCTAATTACAGAAATGCATTCAGTTTGTGAAAATTCACTGATGTGTACTTTTCTGCATGCATATTATACTTCAATAGGAAAAAAACATTTAAAGCTCTTTGTTGAGGAATAAAATTGATTAACGAGGAAATTGGACTGAGGGACAGCCTATGAACCTGACCTTTCCAGGCCATATAAATTGGTAGGGACCAAGAAACATTTGAGATTCCATTCCAATACATTGACAGCTAAAAATCCCGGGATATAACACAACAAGCAAGTATAGGAAAACTCTGAAAGGTGGAAAGGAGATGGCAGGCCGCCTAGATACCTCAGGATTTGAGAAACAACACAGAGGTGAGTCCCTTGGGTTTCCTTATTGCCCTCCCTATCTCCTAGATAGGGCGTTGCAGAAGCCTCCAAGCCAGAACTGCCAGCAGGCGCAGACAAATAAGCACCAAGAAAGCCTATTCTCTAGCCAAAGTACTTGGAAAAGAGTGGTATAACAACAGAAAACCATTCAGGAAATGTCTATCCTATTCAGGAAGCTGACATTCCACCTCACCCTACTTTCCAACCTGGCACAAGTAGAGAGCACATTCTGATCCCCTTGCTGGATGGCGTTGATTAGCTGAGCAGAGCTGATCTTCCATCGCTTACCGGGCAGAAGCAGGTAGCAGTGATCCAATTCCCCTGCTAGGAGAATGTCAGCAGGACTAAACACACGGCTTCTAGTCCACGCCATCCTGGAACCAGGGAGCGGTAGATTTCCCAGCTGGGGTAGAGTCAGTAGAGCCCAGTGGTGAGCTCCTGCCCAGCTTTGATGAGTCAGAACAGGGTGGTGGGAAGTTTTCGTTGGTACTTCACTTCCCACCCTCCTCTTTCCTGGTGTCGACAAGGCCCAGCAAACAGCTGAGCTTACACTCTGCTTGGAGACAATGTGGAAGTGTGATTCAACATTCTAGTTTCACAGGGAAGATGTCTGCAGGAACAAGTGTGGAGTTGGACTTTCACTTCATCCATCTGTGAGAAAGCACTATAAGTCAGCATTTCGTCTTTGCTGGGGTGGTGTCAGTGGGACCTAGTGGGACTCAGTGGCAGGCTAACCACACCCACCCACCAGGTTTTCCTGCTCCATGTTAAAAGGAGAACTGACTGCTTAAAAAAAAAAGATTAAATAGGATCCAGAGTTTTATAAGCTCCTAAATACAAAGTATATTTTATACAATAAAATATCATTCATCATACCTAGAACGAAGAAAATCACAAAATGAATGAAAAAAGACAATTAACAGACCCTAGTACCAAGATGAATCAGATGTTGGAGTTATCTGACAAGGATTGAAAAACAGCCATTGGAAAAATCCTTCAACAATCAATTACAAATTCTCTTGAAACAAATGAAAAATAGAATATCTCAGTAAAGACATAAAAACCATAAAAGAGAGCCAAATGGAGGTTATAGAACTGAAAAGATATAATAACCAAAATAAATACTTGCTGGATGAGATTAATAGTGGAGTGGAGATGACAAAGGAGAGAATCAGTGAATTTAAGGGCAGATCAAAAGAACTGACCTAATCTGAATAATAGAGAGGAGATTGAATGAAACAAAGCAAACAGAATCTCAAGGAAAATAGCCAAAAAACTATTTGTATTATTTGTATTTGTGTTACTACAAATTATTTGTATTATTAGAATCCCAGAAGGGGAGGAGAAACAGAGTAAGATTTAAAAAAGAATTTGATAAAATAATGGCTGAAAACTCCCCAAATTTGGTGGAAGACAAATCTAGAGATTCAAGAAGCAGAGTCAACTCCATAGAGGATGACTCGCCCCCAAAACCCATGCCAAGACGTGTCATAATTAAACTTCTGAAAATTAGGCAAAGAAAAAATCTTGGAAGTAACCAGAGAGAAACAATGCAGTACTTACAGGTAAACACCAATTAGAATGGCAATGGACTAAATGTTGGCTAACTGAATTTAAATTAAAAAAAAAAAAGAATGGCAATGGATTTGTCATCTGAAACCATGGAGGCCAAAATGACGTGGAACAACATTTTTCAAGTGCTGAAAGAAAAGAACTTTCAACTATGAATTTTATATCAAGAATGGAGGGGAAATATCATTTCAGGTAAAACAAAACTAAGGAAGTTTGTCAATAGCAAATATACCCTTAAAGAATGGCTAAAAGACATTTTTCTAAACAGAAAGGAAATGTTAACATAAGAATCAGAACTTTGTTAAGAACAGAACATTGGAGTAGGTAAAAAAAAAATAAGGGGGAAATATAAGAGACTATCTTCATGAGATTCTCTAATCATATTTGAGGGTTGAAGCAAAAATTATAACATTATTGGACATAGGACTCAATGCGTCTGCACAAGAAATGCTTCAGATAGTTATACTTAAAAAGTGCAGCGAGTAAAGGAACCTAAGTGGAAGTAAGTTTTCTACATGTAACTCAGAGGGCTAAAGGTAGATGCCAAACTATGGTGAGTTACATATGCATTTTGTAATTCCTAGGAAACCCACTAGAAAATTATACAAAATAATATGCTAAAAAATATAAACAAATTAAGATGGAATACTGAAAAATGTTCAAATAACATCCAGGAAGGCCCAAAAGAGAAACGACAACATAAGATACAGAGAAAACAAACAGAAAACAATAAAATGAAGACTTAAATCTTAATATATCAATAATTACCTTAGATGTAACTGGTCTCAATAAAATAATTAAAAGACAGAGATTGATAAATACAAAAATGATCCAGCTATATGCTATCTATAAAAAACTCACTTCAAAAACAGCAACAGAAGTAGGTGTTATGGGTTGAACTGTGTCCCTCCAAAAAGGGTATGTTGAAGTCCTAACCCCCAGTACCTCAGAATGTGACCTTATTTGGAAATAGGGTGTTTTGAGGTTCCTGGACAAACACCAAACAATTCTCAGATACCAGCAAGTTATCCAAGAATTCAACTCAATTTTGACACTATGTACCTGCAGAGAGCATCGGATTCCACAGGTTAAGAGTTCAGTCCTACAAGACTGCTCCCCACCCCAACTTCAGACATCAGTTGCAAGACCCCAGGCTGTTACTTGGGCTTCTGACCAACAAGCTAACAATTGGAGATTCCAGTGACCTTCTCCTTAGGTTCAATTAATTTGTTAGAGTAACTTACGGAACTCAGGAAAACACTTACTTACACTTAATAGTTTATTAAAGGATATGATAAAGAATATAAGTCAACAGCCAGATGAAGAGATACCTAGGGCAAGTTCTCAAGGAGCTTCTGTCCTCATGGAGTTTGGGGTCTGGCTTGATGGCACATGGAAGCATTTTGGTTTCCCAAGCATGGAAAATCTTCAAAAAGAACCAAAAAGCTGTCCTCTTGGGTTTCTATGGAAGCTTCATTACATAGTCATGATTGACTAAGTCATTGGCCAATGGCTGATTCAACCTCCAGCCCCCTTCCCCTTTCCAGAGGTCAGGGCATGGGACTGAAAATTCCAACCCTGTAATCATATAATTGGTCCTCCTGGCAATTGGCCCCCGCTTGGGTAGGGTCCAAAAGTCACCTTCATTAATAACAAGACACTTGTTTCACATATAAGGCTTTGAAGCATTTTCAGGAATTGTGGATGAAGACCAAATATATCTGAGAAATATATTCTGGTCATCTGAATGATCAAATATATATCTCTTATAAATTATTATATTGCATGGGGTCATTGCAGAAGTAAGTTAAGATGATGTCATACTGGAGTAGGATGGGCCCCTAATTCAATAGCTAAAAGTTAGCAGAAGAAAGGAAATAACAAAGATTTAAACCTAAATAAATAAAACAGAGGCTACAAAAACAATAGAGAAAAATCAATGAAACTAAGAGTTGATTTTTTATAAAGATAAAATTGACAAAATTTAGCAAGACTAAGAAAAATGGGGTGAAAACTCAAATAAAATTATGACTGAAAGAAGGGACATTACGAGTGATACTACAGGAATGCAAAGGGTCATATGAGATTACTGCAAACATTTATATGCCAACAAATTGAAAAACCTAGAAGAAATGGATAAATTCCTAGAAACATATAAACTACCAAGACTGAATCATGAAGAAATAGAAAATCTGAACAGACCAATAATGAGTAAGGAGATTGAAACAGTAATCAAAAACCCACCAACACAGAAAAGCCCAACTTGAGAATAGTTTCAGTGGTGAATTCTAACCAACGTTTATTTTTTTTTAATTTTTTAATTTTTTTAAAAGATTTTATTTATTCATTTGACAGAGAGAGACAGCCAGCGAGAGTGAACACAAGCAGGGGGAGTGCGAGAGGAAGAAGCAGGCTCTCAGCAGAGGAGTCGGACGTGGGGCTCAATCCCAGAACGCCGGGATCATGCCCTGAGCCGAAGGCAGACGCTTAACAGCTGAGCCACCCAGGCGCCCCTCTAACCAACATTTAAACAGAAGAGTTAATACCAATCCTTCTTGAAATATTCCAAAAAACTGAAAAGGAAGGAAAACTTCCAAATTCATTTTATAAACCCACCATTGCCCTGATATCAAAGCCAGTCATGAACACTGTAAGAAAAGAAGATTATAGGCCAATATCCCAGATGAATGCAGATGCAAAAATCCTCAACAAAATCTTAGCAAACTGAATTCAAAAGCACATTAAAAAGTTCGTATACCATGATCAAGTTGGATTTGTACCTAAGAAGTAAGGATGGTTTAGCATATGCAAATCAATACATGGGATAATACTATATTAACAGAATGAAGGATAAAAATCATATGATCATCTCAGGGGTGCCTGGGTGGCTCAGTTGTTAAGCGTCTGCCTTCGGCACAGGGCATGATCCCGGCGTCCTGGGATCGAGCCCCGCATCAGGCTCCTCCACTGGGAGCCTGCTTCTCCCTCTCCCACTCCCCCTGCTTGTGTTCCCTCTCTCGCTGGCTGTCTCTCTCTCTGTCAAATAAATAAATAGAATCTTAAAAAAAAATCATATGTTCATCTCAGTAGATGCAGAAAAAGCATTTGACAAAATTCAACTCACTTTCATGGTAAAAACTCTCTACATATTAGGTCCAGAAGGAATGTACGTCAACATAATAAAGGTCACATATGACAAGCCCATAGCTAAGATCATTCTCAACAGTGAAAAGTGGAAAGCTTTTCCTCTAAGATCAGAAACGAGACAAAGATGCCCACTCTTGCTGCATCTATTCAATATAGTATTTGAAGTCTTAGAGCAATTTGGCAAGAAAAACATTTTTAAGGCCTCTAAATTAGAAAGGAAGAGGTAAAATTGTCTCTCTTTGCAGATGACATAATTTTATAAATGGCAAACTGTAAAGACTCTACCAAAAAAATGTTAAAACTAAAAAAATGAATTCGGTAAAGTTGTAGGATACAAAATCAACATACAAAAATCAGTTATATTTCTATTTACTAAAAACAAACTGTCTGAAAAAGAAATTTAGAAATCAATCCCCTTTATGGATCCCTCCTACATTGTTGGTGGGAATGCAAGTTGGCACAGCCACTCTGGAAAACAGTGTGGAGGTCCCTTAAAAAGTTAAAAATGGAGCTACCCTATGATCCAGCCATTGCACTACTGGGTGTTTACCCCAAAGATACAGACGTAGTGAAGAGAAGGGCCATATGCACCCCAATGTTCATAGCAGCAATGTCCACAATAGCTAAATCGTGGAAGGAGCCGAGATGCCCTTCAACAGATGACTGGATTAAGAAGTTGTGGTCCATATATACGATGGAATATTACTCAGCTATCAGAAAGAACGAATTCTCAACATTTGCTGCAACATGGACGGCACTGGAGGAGATAATGCTAAGTGAAATAAGTCAAATAGAGAAAGACAAATATCATATGATTTCTCTCATCTATGGAACGTAAGAACTAGGATGATCAGTAGGGGAAGAAAGGGATAAAGAAAGGGGGGGGGTAAACAGAAGGGGGAATGAAACATGAGAGACTATGGACTATGAGAAACAAACTGAAGGCCTCAGAGGGGAGGGGGGTGGGGGAATGGGATAGGCTGGTGATGGGTAGTAAGGAGGGCACGTATTACATGGTGCACTGGGTGTTATACGCAACTAATGAATCATCGAGCCTTACATCGGAAACCGGGGATGTACTGTATGGTGACTAACATAATATAATAAAAAATCATTAAAAAAAAGAGAAATCAATCGCCTTTATAATAATACTAAAAAACTGAAGAATTAATTTAACCAAGGAGGTGAGAAATCTGTACCCTGAAATCTATAAAACATTAATGAAAGAAATTGAAGAAGACACAAATAAATGGAAATATAGGAATTGGAAGAATTAATGTTGTTAAAATGTTCATACTACAAATCTAATGCAATCCTTATCAAAATTCCAATGGCATTTTTTCACAGAAATAGAAAAAAACAACTCTAAAATTCATACGGGACCACAAAAGACCCATAGTAAAGATGTCAATTCTTCCTATGTTGGTCTGTAAGTTTAATGCAATTTCTATCAAAATACTAGCAAAGTTTTTTGTAGACATAGACCAGCTTATTCTAAAATTTAAATGGAAGCCATGGGCCATGGAAGCCTAGTATAGCTACACTAATCTTAAAGAATAAAGTGGGAGGGATCACTCTACCTTATTTTAAGGCTTACTATATAGGTTACAATAACCAAGATAATGTGGTAATAGTGGAGGGATAGATACATAGCTCAATGGAGAATAGAGAAGCCAGTAGGAGAGCTGCGTAAATACGTCAAACTGATTCTGGACAAAAGTACAAAAGCAAGTCAACATACGGTGCTGGAGCATTTGGACATTCATAGGCAAAAAGTTAACCTCAACCTGTCTCCTGCCTTATACAAAAAACAACTCGAGGTCCATCACAGACCTAAATGTTAAATGTGAAACTACAAAGGTTTTAGAAGAAAAACAAGGGGGGCGCCTGGGTGACACAGTCGTTGGGCGTCTGCCTTCGGCTCAGGGCATGATCCCGGCGTTCTGGGATCGAGCCCCACCTCGGGCTCCTCCGCTGGAAGCCTGCTTCTTCCTCTCCCACTCCCCCTACTTGTGTTCCCTCTCTCGCTGGCTGTCTCTGTCAAATAAATAAATAAAATCTTAAAAAAAAAAAAAAGAAGAAGAAAAACAAGGACAAGTTTCTAGAATTTATAAAGAACTATATAAAAAAAAGAAACAATCAACTTAGGAAATGGAGAAGACGCGAACGGACATTTTGATGACAAGAATATAAAGATTCTAATAAGCCCATGAAAAGACATTCAACATCATTATCCATTAGAGAAATATAAATTAAAACGTGAGCTATCACTGTATACCTATCATAATGGCTAAAATTAAAAATTGTGACAACACCAGATGCTGACAAGGAGGGAGAGAAAGTGAATCACTCATCCTTCGGTGGTGGGAATGCAAGATGGTACAGCCACTCTGAAAAACAGCTTGGCAGTTTATAAACATGCAATTACCACACAACGGCAATTGTACTCTTGAGCACTTAACCCAGAGAAATGACGACTTACATTGATACAAAAACCTGTACATGAATCTTCATAGCAACTTTAGTTATAATAACCAAAGAGTAGAAACAACTCAAATGCCTTTCAAAGGTTGATGAATTAAACTGCATATCCATGCATTGGAATACTGCACAGCAATAAAAAGGAATAAAATAGGGGTGCCTGGGTGGCTCGGTTGGTTAAGCATCCAACTCTTAGTTTCGGCTCAGGTCCTGATCTCATGGGTTGTGAGATCAAGCCAAGAGTGGGGGGTGGGTGTCTGTACTCAGCGGGGTATCTGCTTGAAGATGCTCACCCTCTGCCCCTCCCCCCACTCACACTCTCCCGCACACTCTCTCTCTAAAATAAATAAATAAATCTTTTTAAAAAAGGAATAAAATATCGATGCATGCAACAACATGCATGATCTCCAGAGAATTATGCTGAATGAAAATGTCAGATTGGGGGCGCCTGGGTGGCTCAGTTGTTAAGCGTCTGCCTTTGGCTCAGGGCGTGATCCTGGAGTCTTGGGATCGAGCCCCACGTCAGGCTCTTCCACTGGGGACCTGCTTCTTCCTCTCCCACTCCCCCTGCTTGTGTTCCCTCTCTCGCTGGCTGTCTGTCAAATAAATACATAAAATCTTTAAAAAAAAAAAAAAGAAAATGTCAGATGGTTATATATTAATATGATTCCATTTATAACCATTCATAACCTTACTGAAATGAAAAAAAAAACATAGAATGAAAATAGATTAGTAGTTGCCAGGAGTCAAGGGTGAGAGACAGAAGGCAATGAGGAGGAGGAAAGAAGGCATGACTATAAAAGGACAACACAAGGATACCCTTGTGGTAATGGAATGTTTGTATCTTGTCTGTATCAATACTATTGAGGGAAATTGGGTAAAGGGTACAAAAGATCTCTTCCATTTCTTTCTTTCTTTCTTTCTTTCTTTCTTTCTTTCTTTCTTTCTTTCTTTCTTTCTTTCTTTCTTTCTCTTTCTTTCTTTCTTTCCTTCCTTCCTTCCTTCCTCTTTCTTTTTTTTCTTTCTCTTTTTCTTTCTTTCTCTTTTTCTCTTCCTTCTTTCCTTCCTTCCTTCCTTCCTTCCTTCCTTCCTTCCTTCCTTCCTTCCTCTTTCTTTTTCTTTCTTTCTCTTTTTCTTTCTCTCTTCCTTCCTTCCTCTTTCTTTCTTTCTTTCTTTCTTTCTTTCTTTCTTTCTTTCTTTCTTTCTTTCTTTTCCTTCCTTCCTTCCTTCCTTCCTTCCTTCCTTCCTTCCTTCCTTCCTTCCTTCTTTTTATGTAGGCTCTATGCCCAGCATGGAGCCCAATGAGGAGCTTGAGCTCACAACCCTGAGTTGAGATCAAGACCTGAGCTGATATCAAGAGTCTATTGCCCAACTGACTAAGCCACCCAGGAGACCCTCTTCCTATTGTTTCTTTTTTTTTAAGATTTATTTATTTATTTGACAGAGAGAGAGACAGTGAGAGAGGGAAGACAAGCAGGGGGAGTGGGAGAGGGAGAAGGATGCAGACTTGAACCCAGGACCCTGGGATCATGACCTGAGCCGTAGGCAGACACTTAATGACTGAGCCACCCAGGCGCCCCTTTCCTATTGTTTCTTACAACTGTGTGTGAATCTACAATATCAAAAGAAAAGGTTTAATTAAAAAATCTGTTATAATGTACCACCTGAATATATGTATCAAAATTAATAAATATATACATATAGACAGGTATATATTTAATTACCTGTTGGACATGCAGCCCACCCTTTCCTCTAGATCAGTAGTTCTCACAGAGTTCTCTACAGAGACCTTTTCAGATGGTTCACAAGGACGGTTCTATTTGCATATTGATACTGAGGCTAATTATTCTAGATGTATACTAATATATAATTACACTAATTAACACTAAGATTATTAATGCCTTTTTCACGGTTTGACATTTGCATGATTGGTGCAACTAGACTGGTAAGCAATTGCACCTTAGCATGAATCGAGACAGTGGCAGCAACTCTACGGGTAGTGGTCATCTTCCTTTTCTTCCCTGCCATACGCTCAGTTCAAAACAAAACAAAGCAAAAAGAAACACAGGCAGAAAGAAACAAAACAAAGGAAAGACAAAAACAAAGCGAAAACAAAGAAAATTTTATTTAAGAAGCTACTTGATGCTGAGCTAAGAGTCACTAATTTTATTCAGTCTCAACCTTTAAATACACAGAATCACACTCTGTGATGAAATGGAAAAGCGCGAGCAAAGCAATTCCAGCGAACACAGAAGCTTGAGGGTTTTCTATAGGAAAAGTGCTTGTGCGACTGAGTTGTGAGCGTAAGTCACCTCTCTTTTCTTCAAATGCCATTTTCACTTGAAAGAGCATCCAGCTAAGAGTCAGGCTATGGTCATTTAGATTCAGGTATCTGGCAGACATTTTTTTCAAAATGGACAAAAGGAGCCAGTCACTTCAAGGAAAACAACTGATAAGGGCACCTGGCTGGCTCAGTTGGTAGACCAGGTGGCTCTTCATCTCAGGGTTGTGAGTTTGAACCCCATGTTGGGTGGAGAGATTGCTTAAATAAATAAACTTTAAAAAACCATAAAAAGAAAACAACTGATAGTATTTGTTGCCAATGAGAAATTTTGAGCTTCAACTGAAAATTAGAAATTTGGAGAACTTGTATCTGCTACTGTGAGCTTGACGGCTTCCCGACACTTAAAGACTTTCTAATGAGATAGGTGGTGATATTAACGAATGTGGTTTTTTGACATCACATAATGAAGTGCGTCAACATTTAGAAGATCTACAAACCTCAGTGAACCAGTAGTTTCCAAATGACCAGTGCATGATGTTACAAAATCAGGGATGGGTAAAAGATCCATTTGAAGTACACGTTATAGCAGTAGATTGGAACCCAATAGCATATGAGAAGTTCACTGATATACTTTCGGATTCCACATTATAACTAACTTTTAAGAAATAGCCACTTGTTGGGGCACCTGGGTAGCGCAGTCGTTGGGCGTCTGCTTTCGGCTCAGGGCGTGATCCTGGCGTTCTGGGATCGAGCCCCACATCGGGCTCCTCCGCTGGGAGCCTGCTTCTTCCTCTCCCACTCCCCCTGCTTGTGTTCCCTCTCTCGCTGGCTGTCTCTCTCTGTCAAATGAATAAATAAAATCTTTTAAAAAAATTAAAAAAAAATAAAATCTTAAAAAAAAAAAAAGAAATAACCACTTGTTAATGGGTATTGGAGTATCAAAGAAGAATATCCACAGTTATCAGGAAAGGCTCTCTCAATACTCTTCTGTTTTTCAATGACAGATCTATGTAATGCCAGATTTTCTTCATATACTTCGACCAAAATATGTCTTTTTTTTCCAGTTAGCTAATGTACAGTGTAATATTAGTTTCAGGTGTACAATTTAGTGATTCAACACTTACATACAACACTCAGTGCTCATCACCACCCAAATGTGTCTTAATAGCTAGAATGCAGAAGCAAATACGAGGACCCAGCTTTCTTCTATTAAACCAGACATTAAACATAAAACATAAACTTAAATGCCAAAATGTAAAACAGTGCCATCCTTCACACTAAATTTTTTGTTTTGGGACATATGGTATTATGTCGACATGTAATGGATTTATTATTTTCTAAATGAAGGAACACATGTGCATTTCTCAAAGTTGCCGTTTTAATTTCTAATAGAGTAAATATCAATAGATATAACCCACATAAACAAAGGTTCTTGGGAGTCCTCAATAATTTTTAAGAGTATAAAGCAGTCCTGAGACCAAAAAGTTTGAGAAATGTATCTAGCCAAACAAAAAGCTTTTCACCCGGATCAGTTTGCAGTCACGGTTTGTTGTAATCTCATGGACATTTGAGGACATTGTACTGATCATGTTTTCCCTTGTACTTGGGCTGCTGAGAAGCTCAGAGCCAAGTGTGCAGGCTACCTCTAGATGTCTAGGGCTTTATGGCCTTTATGTCTAACCTCACTTTGGAATCATTCAAATCCTCATTCCTTGCTGTTCCCTCATCTTTTTTGTCTCATCTATTTTTGCCAAGTTTGATAGTATGAATGCTTCAACCCCCTTTATGTGCTTTTGTAAAATGGGGGGGGGTGGGGGCAAAAGAAAAGAAAGGTGAAATCTGCACTATAACCCATGAATAAACATGTGGAAACTTCTCTGCTTATCTAGACTGCCTGAAGAGTCAATCTCCTTCAGTTCCCCTGGGTGCAAACCGGGAGCATTAAGCCAGGAAATCAGAAAGAACCATGGCAACAGGTTTTTTTCTTTTTTCTTTTCTTCCTGGGAAGGAGAGAGAAATGGTCTTCTTTATGCATCCTGACAGGAAGCCAGTTCTTTCTCCCCATAATTAATCACTTTCCTAAGAGAAGGTTATAATAGCCTTTTCTATTATGCTGAGGATGAGAATGAGGAAGAAAATAATCAGGGGAAATCAGTGAATTTGAGAAGCCAAGTGGCTGGGGAAATGCCCCTTTGGAACTGTGTGTGAGTCTTCTCTGGGTCAGGGACAAGATCTAGAAGGCAGGTACAGAATACGACTGAGATCCCAGTTATTAGGAAGAACCCTAAGGGGTCACACAGAAAACCCAGGTTCAAGTCCTAATTCTGTCCCTAACAAGCTATGTGACTTAAGGGAAACCCTTTAGAATCTTGGGCCTCTGTTTTTTCATCTACAAAAAAGTGATTATAATACTTACCTTACCTAAAGGTTAAGGATCAGGGGAGACCATAGACTGCATATGATCTTGAAATGGGCAGATGGTATTTCAATTTGCAGTTCCATGTGTGACGATGATTCCATGGGGCACAAATCCAATATGCACTGTGTCATTGCTGTGGCCTTTCCGACCTTTTGGTTCACTGGACTGGTTCAACTGGAAAATATAGTTAGCCTCCCAAGAATGCAACAGCTAGAATATTCATCAGTCTAGCTAACAAAGTTGTGTTTAATGGAGCCTTATGTTGGTGCAGTGTGTTACAGGGTGTAAGCACCCAGAACAATAGCTGATATTGTTCACACCCTTATCTAGGCCAACAGTAGATCCCAACCCCAGTAATACCTCACGGACATCACTCCAGAAATTGACCCTTCTCTCCTATGTGATTTTTTGTTTTTTTTTTTACTCTGGGCTGCATCACTCCCATCAGCATATAACCATGCTATGACATCAATTAACTGGATTTGTGATTGCCTACTCACCCCCACCCCAATCTGTTCTCTCTGTAGCCTCCCACACCTCATAAATTGCAACTCCAGTCTTTTTGGCTGCTCAAAATCCCAGTCATCTTTAACTCATCTTTTTGACACATTCAAACAATTGACAAATCCTGGTGGCCCTGTCTTTGAGTTAAAACCAAAAATCTGACCTCTACCTCTTTAGTTCATGCTATGACCATCTGGTTGCTGGCTTCCACGCTTGCTCCCCATATAGCCCAGCTTGCCAGAGGAAGCCTCCTCTACCATAAATCAGGTGATGTCTAGTCCCTGCTCTTTTCTGCCAATGACTTGCATCTTACCTAAAATAGAAGCCAGGTTCTTTCCATGGGTTTTCAAGGCCCTACATCATCTGGTCTCCTCACCTCCTCTTCTACTTCACTTCCCACCAGACTCTTCCACACGTACTGTCCTCTGTCCATACTGGCTCCTTGCTATTTCTTAAACCCATCGACATGGTCCTGTCTCCTTTTGTCTAGAACACTGTCACCAAGATTGTCAACAGCCTGCTTCCTTACTTCCTTCAGGCTCAAACTTTGCCTCATCAAACAGGCCCTTACTAGCCACTTTAGTTAAAATAGTAACCCCAGGCTATCTCCGTTTGCTCACTTTGCTCCATTTCCCTTCAAACTACTTCTTTGCACAATGTGCTATATATGTACTCATCTCTATGTTATCTCTTTCCCACATACAGTGTAGAGTGTATGAAGAGAGAGATCTGGTCTACTTTCTTTTCTGTTGTATCTCTAGTATCCCAGAGACATGGTTGATAGTAAGTATTTGGGGAATGAACGAATAAATCAATGTATTAAACATTAAATAAATGCATATTCTTCTACATGCCTTTATATGCATTATATCATATGCAAATATTATAGCAACCTGTGAGGTCTCAAAACAAGTATTGTGTCCCTCAGCTTATGATTGTTTGGTCTGATAATTTTTTTAAAGATTTTATCTATTTATTTGAGAGAGAGAGAGAGAGAGAGGGAGAGGGAGAGAGAGAAACAGACTCCCCGCTGAGCAGAGAGCCCGACGTGGGGTTCGATCCCAGGGTCCTGAGATCATGATCTGAGCCGAAGGCAGACACTTAACTGACTGAGGCACCCAGGAGCCCTGATAATTTTTTTCTTAATGGAGTGACTACTGTCCCTGTGATGGGCCCAGGGATACAGACAACCAAGACACAGGGCATGCTGTCATAGGCAGGGGTCACAGATGTTTTTCAACCTAATATGAAGTGCTATGGAAATACTAGGGAGAAGCTTTCGGTCCACCTGGAGGGTCCAGCAAAGTCTTTTTACAGGAGATGACAGCTGAGCCAAGTCCTGAAGGATAAGTAAATTAGTTTAGCAAAGAAAGAAGGGAACAGCATCTCCCCTGGAACAACACAGTTCGTGAGGGAATCTCAAGCAGTTTGGTAGCACTTAGGCGGTTAAGAGTTGGGTGGAGCAGAGAGAGACATGACCTTGGGGAAGGAGGCAAAATCCAGTCAGACCTTGTGGGCCATGAGGATCATGGGACCCATTTTTCTCATAATTTTTAGCATCTAGAAGGTTTTAGGCAGGGAAACAACATGACTACACTTGCAATTATAGATATTGGAGCCAAAGTCAGAGTTTGAGAGATTGGCTTCAAATTATAAAGCTCATTGAAAAATCAGGCCGTGGTCCAAATATTCTGACCTTGAATGCAGGTCTCTTCACCGCACTGCTCTGCTTCTATCGCATTCCCAAGTGTATACGTCCTTCTTAGTTTGGCATTGTCTAGAAAGAGCTGCCCTCAGAGCAGTAGGCCTGCTCCTGACACCTGGAGAGTGCTAACCTTCGTTTTTCAAATTGCCCAAAGGCCCATCCCCCAGAATAAAGGCAAGGGGGGAAATGTCTTCACTGGCTTTTCCTTCTTCAGAATCACACTGGAGCATGTCTTGTTTCATTCATTCTCTTTAGTTTTTAACCTGCCTTACTAACAAGCCCACGTCCTGAAACCACGCTACGTGGTGTCTCCTCGGAGGCATTGCTGTTTTTGATGGCAGTTGTTAAACCCCCCCCTTTTTTGCCAATATTAGCAAGGGTGAGGATTCATTATTACTCTAATTTAAAGACTTCTTTCATTCTTTTCTCTTCGATCCCAATACATGTAGCCATGCTACTTTTAGTCCACAACTTTACTCAACAAGTAATGTTTTTCATGTTATTCTGTAGTCTCGGTCCTCTATGTTTAATAATATTAGGCCTCTCTCAAAATTCTTGTGATATTTTAAATGCCAGGATTTAGTCACATTAGCATATGCCAGAGACAAGGGTCCTCTCAAGTTCTATGGTTTTTGCATAAGTGTCAGCATGGGCGTGAATACAGAATTTCCCACATTTCTAATAAAAGCCTCTCTAATGTTCTCAATATTGAGTTCAGTATATTTCATAGGATAAAGCAATACAATGATCCTTCAACATGCCAGGGAAGTGAATATGAGTTGGGAAAATGCTGAAAGACATGAAGTGTGATATAATAAGTGGATTTAATGGAGGGTGGAATTATTTCTTTGCTGGAAGAAATCCTGATATAATTCCTTACATAACTCACAAAAGATTTGCATCTGGACACTCAGTAAAAAGACAAGGTCAAGAGGATTGTTTCTACTTGCTTTTCTCTAGTTTCTCTTGAACTCATTCAATTCCCCTTGCCACTTCTGCTTTTCAATTAGACACCCCCTTTTACCTTCACTATGACCTCTGTGTTGCCAAGTACATTGCTCAATTTTTAGTCATTATCTCATCAATCTCATCATCATCTTTACTTGGCTTCCAAGTTACTCTTCTCTCTTGATTTTCCTTCTGCATTGATACTTCATTCTCAGTCTCCTAGACTGCTTCTTGCTTTTGCCTTCAAAGTCTACGTATAGAGGGAAAGTTACCACAAAGCTAATTGGCTTAAGTGTCAGAGGCCACACTTACACAAGTAAGTAAGAAAAGTAAGCAAAGTATTCACATAGTCATCTAGTTTTGTAAAATTTGTGAAAATTAAGCATTTTAACGCAAGCAGTTGAAACTGCTGGCTCTGTCCACTCCAACGTTCCCTCCATTACACTTTCCCTTGAGTTGAATGATGTTGGAGTAGCCATGGGTAATTTTGATATCCAGCTAAAGGGAAGTTGAGTTGAGAATGCGTTTAGTTTGGATAACGTTCACAGTTCCTTCTATATATACTTAAGTCATTGCTACCTGTAGGCATGGCTTCTAGGAAAACACCTACTGCCCACTATGCTGTATCACCAGATATCTTGACATGAAGATGCAGGGCCAGAGTTCACATCAGGATACAAACCTATCTTATGGTGCCCAACTCATGAAATGTTGACCAGTTTCATTGCCAGAAGCTAGTCTGTGGGAAAGTCTTTGTTTTCTCTCTTTTTCCCACATCCCACATTTGACCCATCAGCAATTCTTGTTGGCTTTA
Organism: Ursus arctos; assembly: GCF_023065955.2. Classification (NCBI taxonomy): domain Eukaryota; kingdom Metazoa; phylum Chordata; class Mammalia; order Carnivora; family Ursidae; genus Ursus; species Ursus arctos. The sequence continues at coordinate 38,663,742 of NC_079873.1, read as the reverse complement.
CTTTCAAAATATATCCAGACTCTGACCACTGATGACTTACCATATCCTCTGATCCAAGTCTCAATAATCCCTTGCCTGGATTATGGCAACATCTCCCTGACTGGTGTCTGTGTCTACACTATACCTCTATGGTTGCCAAAGGACTTGCTTAAATATATAAGTCAAATAATGTCATTCCTATATTTATGTCCCACCTCACAAGGGTTTCTGATTGTATCCAGAATAAAACCAAAGGCTTTTTCAATGGTTTACAAGATTATACACGATCTTGCTCTTTTCTTACCATTCTGAGCTCATACCTGAATACTTCTGCCTTGCCCATTGCCTTTCATCCACACAATTTCTTTGCAATTTGTTGAACATGTCAAGCATATTCCCACCTTAGGGCCTTTACTCTTGCATTCTCCTGTCCTGGGCATTCTTTCCCTAGAAAACGGAATAGCATATTCTTTCACTTCCGTTAGGTCTCTGCTTATATGCCACCTTCTCAAAGACATCTTTGACCAGTTTGTCATAAGTAACATCCCCCTCCATTACCTACTGTACCTTTACCTTGCCTTCATTTCTCACATAGCACTTCAAACTTAAATATATTTGCCAATATATTCCTAAGCCTTTATTTGATCACCCCCTGTCAAATTAAGAAATTGAAGTCAAGTAGGGTTAAACCAAATTACCAGCAGACAGTGATGTTTTATGGATGACAGTCCAGAGAGAAGAGGCTTAAATAAATTTATTTATTTTCTTCTTTTCCTGCTAGAATATACACTCCTTGAGAGCCAGGAATTTTTATGCTTTGATCATTGCTCTATCCTTAGCTCTTGGTAGATTCTCAATAAATATTTGTTCAGAGAATAGACAAAGGAATAAGGATGGCATCACTTGTTTTTTTTTTAGTTTTTTCATGATCAAAAATGTCAAATGACATATTTAGGAAAATAAGTTACACACCAGAGGCCACTATAATTAGGAGAAGAAAGCCTCTGCTTCAATAGCATTGTGGTTCGAATGGGCTCAAGAAACTTTGTCTCCAATGCCAAGTTTTACTCCACTTAGTCTACCCTAGAAATGAGCATACAGGACTAATTTTCATTTATTTTTGTTACTAAATTTATTTCTTAGCCACATTTCACAAAAGAAAAAAAATCAAGATGAACAAATAAACAAACAAAAAATGAAGTAGTTTTCAAAAATTATAGAAACAACATAAACAAAACAGAAATATAGAAACTTAATTTAAGAAAAAGAAAAAAGAAAAAAGTGTGAGTGTGTGTGTGTATCTGGATATAAATCCCTAGAAGTCAAAATAAAGAGGAAAATGGGAGAAAGTACGTGGTTATTCTTATGAGAAAGAAGTATTGATGTCAACTAGAGGAAACTAAGTTTTTCTTAATTCCACAGGTAGAAAGATTATTGTCTTTCTTTCATGTCATTTATGTTTGGCATGCTTTCAACCAGAGGATGAGTGGTAGAAAGTTTCAATTTTATTTTCTCATGAGAGACCAAAAAAAAAAAAAAATCATGATATTCTGCTGTTTAAGTACAGATTCGTAAGCTCTGAGTCAGGACAAAGAGGTTTGATGGTTTATCCTGAACATGAACCAGTCTTTTTGCCCTTAGAAGGCCAGTCCCTCCTCCACGTGGGAATGGGATAACTGTGGGAAATGACAAAATATCCATCCACAACAATATCTATTTTAAAAATGAAGACCTAAGAGTGACATCAGCCACATGGCAGACTAGTTTTCTAATATCATCACTATTATCCCTCCAAATGGCACTGATTTTGACAATCAGCCGTACACAAGAGTACTTCAGTGGGAGCCCAGGAGTCCAGAGAAGTTTCAGCACACTATTGGAGCAAAGAAATCCAACACTGGACACATTAAAGAGAGTAAAAGTAGTTTTACTTTATCTGAATCACTTCCAGGGCAGCATAGCTCAGTGCCAAAAGAGACCCCCTCAGCCTGCTGTTTCTCCCCCAGGGGAAAGTGAGAGTGTGTGAGTGAGTGCCTGGTTTTCCTAGCTGCATGGGACACTGCCAAAGAAGCCCACTTCTTTCTTGTCCCATCCAGTGTACTGAGGTGTGCTACATGACTAAAGGACAGAGAGGGGCTGGGAGCACAGCAGCTAGGGCTTGGAGGGTATCAAAAAGACACAGATCCTACAAACTACTTCCCAGACTCCAACAGGAAGTCCACCCACAAGCTGCTTTGGATGCCTTACCTGAGGATCCCCCCAAATGACCCACAGCCAACCACTAACACTCTGCACACCTCACCCACAAATCTCCCCACCCCATGGCTGGCTCTCTGTGCATGCCTCCGGGGGCAGCAGGTGCAAACCTTTCCAAATAGCTAGGTAGTTAGCACACACATAAAGTTGGCCTGCCTTTTGTGGGACTGGGAGAAAGGACACAAATTTCAGCATTAAGTACCACCCTAAGAAAGGGAAATGAGAGGCTGTCAGTACCTGGTCTGGCTTTTCAGGATTCGGAGAAGGCATACAATCTTAGAAATATGCCCTAAAAGGAGCATAGAGCAGGTGTGTCCATAGGAAAGGTTGAGAAGGTCTCAGGATCCCTAGCAGCACTGACAGAAGATATTTCTCTCTCAAAGCCAGTCAGTAAAGACTGGAGAAGGTGACTATTTTTTCAAATGCAAAGAAAGTAATGAAGACTTCAAGGAACACACAAAAAAACAAGGAAACACGACACCATCAAAAGAACACAGTAATTTCCCAGTAACCAACCCCAAAGAAATGAAGATCCACTATGTGCCCGATAAAGACTTCAAAATAGTTGTTTTAAGGAAGCTCAGTGAACTAAAAGAAAACACAGAAAGACAATTCAGGAAAATCAGTAAAACAATACACGAACAAAACAAGTTTAACAGAGACATCATTTTAAAAAATTCTGGAGCTGAAGAGCACAATGAATGAAATGAACAAAAAATGCAGTAGACAGCATCAAGAAGAAGAAAGAATTCAAGAGCTCAAAAAGACAGGTCATTTGAAATTATCCAGTCAGAGGAGAACAAAGAAAAAATGAAAAAGTAAAGAAAGCCTCTTCCCTCTGGTTACAGCATGCTGTAATTTGGTATAATCTTCCTCGATCTCAATATACTAACGTGAAAAATGGTGATTGATAGAAATATATTGGGGAAATCTGGTAGAATTTGGGAAGTGTTTTGTAAATCTGGCTAAAGAGCACAGAAATATGGAAGATATTATCACCATCACTAATGTTTTGTTTCATACAACATGATTTATGTCATGGTCTCCACCATTCATAGTCACTCAATCTCCATTATTAAAAGGTGCTGACAAATCAGAATCGTAACAGTGATATTCAAACTGAGAAGACTTGCTGTCTGATAATGAGGATATTTTGAGGTTGTCTATGTAGCCAAAATTAGAAGCTGAAAATTGCCTAATTGTGTGGTACCTTGGTTTGAATTCTCAAAGCAGATACTGAGATAGGGATTGCAGTGCAAGTAGTTTATTCAGGGATGGTTGGAGGTACAGGGAACATAGGGAGGGACGTGGAGAAATGATACTAGGAAGGAAAGGTGGCCAGAAAGAAAGGGTGCCTTATTAAGCTAGCTGCTACAGTGAGCAACTGGAGCTTATCTCAGAGAGAAAACTCTGAAAAAAAGGTGTGTAAAAAACACATCTCATTTAGCCCCCTCACTGGAAAAGAGAATTGAGACATTTATACACTAAATTCTATAAGTCATTGGTTGAGGGCTGCTGGGGCAGGGAAGGTGTTAATTACCTGGCATTTTCGCCCTGCCATATATGACTAGGCAGAGAGAGCAGCCTTTCAAAATTCTTTTTTTTTTTTTAAGATTTTTTATTTATTTATTTGACAGAGAGAAACAGCCAGCGAGAGAGGGAACACAAGCAGGGGGAGTGGGAGAGGGAGAAGCAGGCTTCCCGCTGAGCAGGGAGCCTGATGCAGGGCTTGATCCCAAGACCTTGGGATCATGACCGGAGCCAAAGGCAGACACTTAACGACTAAGCCACCCAGGTGCCCCTGAGCTGAGGGTTCTGCATCAAGCCAAACATGCTCTCCCACCCAGCAGCATTCAGACCCAAGACACTGCCCCCAATCAGTTGCTCTCCCAATCCAGTTCAGAGAAGCTTCCTCAGGAAGCCGAGGATACCAATCTGCAAAATGAAACAACTCTTTCACACTTCACATGCTTGGTTTTGTCCTCCCCCAACACTGGCTACATTCTTGGTGATCAGAGCTCTTAGAAGTACTTTCTATTGTCCCTGTGTAAGTTTTCTCTTGGGGGAAGCTTTGGCTAAAGCTTAGACTCACTGAAATCTGAGTTTGTTCTAGTATCAAGATCCAATCCAGGATTGTCTTTTATTTTTAGTTTAGCTATTACAAATAACAATAACCAAAGAATAGGTCACTTTTTCATATTAGTTTTCATTTCCTTATGCATCCAGTGAACCAGATTCCCCAAGAGCTGGAACCGTTTTTTAAATTCCATTGGTAACTTTTACCTTTAGTAACTGGTTGCAGCACAGCTGCTGCTCCAGACCTTGGGTGAGCATGGGGCTATTTAGGAATCTAAGGTCTCTCATCTTGGACCCTTTCATCCCCTCTCTTTCCAAACCACATGTTTCCTTGAGCCAGAGCCATTTGTGCAAATCCCATTTTTCCAACACCAGCTGATTTGGAAAAACCTACTCAGTTTTCTACCTGTGTAGACAAAAATCCTACTATGAGTCTTTCACCTATGTGTCTCCTTTACTCTTCATACAAAAAACACACGTAACACTTTACTTCTAACACTCCTGGTAACCAAACTATGGAGGTTTCTCCCCACATCAAGCAATTTTCTGTGACACCAGCTGGATGTCCTATAATTTCACTCAATTCTGAATCTATTTACTTAGAGAGAGAGGCAGATCTCACAGTTTAAGGACTTAGTCCCACAAAACTCTACCCTCCCCCCACTCAGATGCCCTTCACAAGCCAGGTTATCACCTGTGCTTCCGACCAAATGGCTATAGACCAGAGGTTCCAATGACTCCTTCCTTGGTTTCAATTAATTTGCTAGAGCAGCTTACAGACTCATTGAAACACTTATACTTACCCGTTTATTAAAGGATATGATAAAGGACGCAAACAGCCAGATGAAGAGATCCATAAGATGAGGTCTGGGAGGGTCCTGAGTATAGGAGCTTCTGTCCCTGTGGAGTTGGGGTGTGTCACCATCCTGGTGTGAATGTGTTCTCCCACCTGGAAGGTCTCTGAATCCAGTATTATTGGGATTTTTATGGAGGCTTCGACACATAGGCACGATTGATCATTAACTCCATTTTCAGCCCTTCTCTCAGGAGCCCTGGGGGGCAGGGCTGAAAATTTCAAACGTCTAGTCAGGGCTTCATCTTTCTGGTGACCAGCTCTCAGCCAGGAGCCTACCCAGAGTCACCTCATTAGAATAAAAAAAAAAAAAAAACCACTCCTATCACCCAGAACATTCCAAGGGTTTCAAAAGGTCTGTGTTGGGGAGCAGGGTTAAGGACCAAACATGAGAATAAAAGATGCTCTTAGTGCTCTTATCACTTAGGGAATTACAAGGGTTTAGAGAATCATTCAAGAGTTCTGAATTGTTACAAAACAATCAGAAAGCAATTAACAAAATGCTGATAGTAAGTCCTTACTTACCAATAATTACTCTAAATGCAAATGTTTTAATTCTCCAATGAAAAAACATAGAGTGGCTGGATAAATGAAAAAAATAGATCCAACGACACGCTGACAGCAAAAGACTCACTCAAACTTCAAGGATACTCATAGGTTGAAAGTGAAGACATGGGAAAAGAATTATATGCAGATGAAAACCAAAAGAGATCAGGGATAACTATACTTATATCAGAAAAAATAGACTTTAAAGCAAAAAAAAAAAAAGACAAATAAGGTCACTATACAATGATAAAGGGGTCAATTCACCAGGAGAATATAACAATTGTAAATATATATGTACCCAATATTGGAGCACCTAAATATATTAAACAATTATTAACACATACGAAGGCAAAAATAGATGACAATGCAATCATAGTAGGAGAATTCAATAAACACTCTCAGAAATGGATAGATCATCCAGACAGAAAATCAATAAGGAAATAATGGACTTGAACTATACTTAGGACCAAATGGATTTAACAGACATATACAGAACATTCCATCCTACAGCAGCAGAATGCACATTCTTCTCAAGTGCACACAACATTCTCCAGTACTGATCATATGTTAGGTTACAAAACAAGTCTTAACAAACTTAAGAAGATTGAAATCATATCAAGTATTGTTTCTGACCACAATGCTATGAAACTAGAAATCAATAACAGGAAAACTTTAGAAAGTTCACAAATATGTGGAAATTAACACATTCCTGAACAATCAATGGGTCAAAGAGGAAATGAAAAAGGAAATCCAAAAATATTTTTAAACAAATGAAAATGGAAACACAACATACCAAAACTTATGAGATGCAGCAAAAGTAGTTCTAAGAGGGAGGATTAGAGTGATAGATGCTTGCATCAAAAAAAAAAAAAAAAAAAAAAAGATCTCGGGACACCTGGGTGGCTCAGTCAGTTAAGCATCTGCCTTCAGCTCAGGTCATGATCCCAGGGTCCTGGGATTGAGTCCCATATCTGGCTCCCCACTCAGCAAGGAGCCTGCTTCTCCCTCTGCCTATCACTCCACCTGCTTGCATGTTTACTCTCTCTCTCCCTCTCTCTGACACATAAATAAATAAAATCCTAAAGAAAAAAGAAAGATTTTAAATAAACAACTTAACCTTACAACTCAAGGGACTAGGAAAGTTTGAACAAACCAAGCCCAAAGTTAGCAGAAGGAAGAAAATAAGTAAAGACTTGAGCAGAAATAAATGAAATAAAGACAAAAAAGACAATAGAAAAAATCAGCAAACCTAAGAGGTGATTTTTTGAAAAGATAAACAAAATTGACAAACCTTTAGCTAGACTAAGAAAAAAGAGAGAGGACTCAAATTAATAAAATTATAATGAAAGAGGAGACATTACGACTGATACCACAGAAATACGAAGGATCATAAGAACCTACTATGAACAGTTATACATCAAAAAATTGAATAATCTAGGAGAAATGGATAAGTTCCTAGAAACATACAACTTACCAAGACTGAATCATGAAGAAATAGAGAATCTGAACAGACCAGTAATGAGCAAGGAGATTGAATCAGTAATCAATAACCTCTCAACACAGACGAGCTCAGGACTAGATGGCTTCACAGGTGAATTCTACAAAACATTTAAAGAAGAATTAATACCAATTCTTCTAAAAATCTTCTATAATTTTGGAAGAGGAATGAACACTTCCAAACTCATTTTATGAGGCCACCATTATCCTGATACTGGAACCAGACAAGGACACTACAAGGAAATTATAGGGCCATATCCCTGATGAACACAGATTGAAAAATCCTCAACAGAATATGAGCAAACCAAATTTAAGAGCACATTAAAAGGATCATGCACCATCATGAAGAGGGATTCATCCCTAGGATGAGTATGTTTCAACATCTGAAAATCAATAAATGTGCTACACCACATTAACAAAATAAATGATATAAATCCTATGATCAACTCAATAAATGCAGAAAAAATGGACAAAATTCAACCTCCTTTCACGGCAAAAAACTCTCAACAAATTAAGTACAGAAAGAATGTACCTCAACACAAGAAAGGCTATATATGACAAGCCCGTAGCTAACATCACACTCAACAGTGAAAAATTAAAAGCCTTTTCTCTAAGATCAGGAATAAGGCAAGGATGCTCACTCTCATCATTTCTATTCAACACAGTACAAGAAGTCCTAGTCAGAGGAAATCAGGCAAAAGAAAGACGTAAAAGACATCCAAATCATATCTGAAGGAGTAAAATTATCTTTGTTTCAGATGACATGATCTTTCATATGGAAAACCCTAAAGAGCACCAAAAACTGTTAGAACTAATCAATGAATTCAGTACAGTTGCAGGATCCCAAATCAACATGTAAAAATTAGTTCCATTTCTGTACAATAAAATGAACTATCTGAAAGAGAAATTAAGAAAGCAATCTCATTTACAATAGCATCAAAAACAAACAAAAATACTTAGTAATAAATTCAACCAAGGAGGTGAAAGACCTGTACACTGAAATCTACAAGGCATTGATCAATGAAGTTGAAGAAAACACAAATAAATGGAAATGTATCCTGTATTCTTGGATTGGAAGACTTAATATTGTGCAAATGTCCATACTACACAAAGGAATCTATAGATTCAATGTAGTTCCTATCAAAATTCCAATGATATTTTTCATAGAAATAGGAAAAAACTATCTTAAAATTTATATGGAACCACAAAAGACCCAAATAGAGCAATCCTGAGAAAGAAGAATAAGGGTGGAGCCATCATACTTCTTGATTTCAAGCTATATTGCAAAGCTATAGTAATCAAAACAGTATGGTACTGGTATAAAACAGGCACATATACGAGTGGAACAGAATAGCAAACCCAGGCATAAATACAAGGTCAACTCATTTTTGACCCATACCGACTTGGTCAATTAATTTTTGACAAAGAAGCCAAGAACACACAATGAGGAAAGTATAGTCTCTCCAATGAATGGTGTTGGGAAAACTGGGTATCCACATGCAAAAGAATGAAATCAGACCCTTATCTTATACCACTCACAAAAATTAACATGAAATGGGTCACAAAGTTAAATGTAAGACCTGAAACCATAAAACTCCTAGAAGAAAAATAGGGGGGAAAGTCCTTGACATCGGTCTTGGCAATGATTTCTTGGATAAGACACCAAAAGCACAGCCAACAAAAGTTGGGACTACATCAAACTAAAGAACTTTTGCACAGCAAAGGAAATAACCCATACATTGAAAAGGCAACTTACAGAAAAGGAGAACACATTTGTAAACTGTATATCTTCACATCGGGTTATACAGAGGACTCACACAACTCAGTAGCAAAAAAGCAACTACTCCAATTAAAAATGGGCAAAGAATCTGAATAGACATTTTTCCAAAGAAGATATACAAATGGCCTAAAGGTATGTGAAAAGGTGCTCAACATCATCAGGAATCATCAGGAAAATACAAATCAAAACCACAGTGAGATATGACCTCACACCTTGTAAGATGGCTATTGTCAAGATGACAAGAGATAACAAATACTGGTGAGGATGTGCAGGAAAGGGAAACTTTATACACTATTGGTGGGAATGCAAATTGATATAGCCACTAAGGAAATGGCAGTTCTTCAATAAATGAAAAAGAGAAGTACCATATGATCCAGTTATTCAACTTCTCAGTATATATCTGAAAGAAATGAAATCAGTATCTTTAAGAGATATCTGCACACCCATGTTTTTTGCAACATTATTCACAATTGCCAAGATGCAGAAACAACATAAATGTCCTTCAATGGATGAATAGATAAAGAAACACAGGCATACAATGGAATATTATTTAGACATGAAAAAGAAGAAAATCCTGTAATTTGTGATAACATGGAGGAATTACTATATAGTATCACTTATTGTGGAATCTAAAAATTAAAAAAAATGTAGTTGCCGGGGGCTTGGGAAAGGAGGAAATAGGGAGATGTTAGTTGAAGGGTACACATTTTCTGTAATTAGAATAAGTTCTCAGGGCACCTGGGTGGCTCGGTCAGTTAAGTGTCTACCTTCGGCTCAGGTCATGATCTTGGGGTTCTGGGATTGAGTTCCATGTCAGGCTTTCTGCTCATCAGGGAGTCTGCTTCTCCCTCTCCCTCTGCCCCTTTCCCCCCACTCGTGCTCTCACAAATAAATAAAATCTTTTTAAAAAAGAACGAGTTCTGAGGATCCAATGTACAGCATAGTGACATACCAAAGTATACCAGTGGTATACTTTGAAACTGTTGAGAGTAGATTTTAAGCATTCTCACCACATACACATACACACACAAGATTTAACTATGTGAGGTGATGGATGTGTTAATTACCTTAATCTTGGTAATCATTCCACTATATAGGTATATCAAATCATCGCATCGTATACTTTAAATATATATAATGCTATTTGTCGATTATTTCTCAATAATGTTGAGATAAAACTATAAATGTATTTTCAGTTTTTAGAATTTGTTTCTAGAAAGTCAGTTAACCAAATAATCAGAAAGTTATGGCACAAGAAGTGTGTGGCACAAGAAGTGAGATAAAAGGGGCGCCTGGGTGGCTCAGTCGGTGAAGCGTCTGCCTTTAGCTCAAGTCATGATTCCAGGGTCCTGGGATCAAGTCCTGCATCGGGTTCCTTGCTCAGCAGGGAGCCTGCTTCTCCCTCTGCCTGCTCCTCCCCCTGCTTGTGCTCTCTCTCGCTGTCTCTCTCTCTGACAAATAAATAAATAAAATCTTAAAAAAAAAAAAAAAAAAGAAGCGAGATTAAAAAAAAAAAAATGACCAGTATAAGCCACTCTTCTCTAGGGATGAGATATCTAGGTTAATGCTTTTTCATATATTAAGGTGCCCCTGAATCTACAATGTATATCTTGCTAAAATGCAGACTCTTAATTCTTTTAGGTCTTGGGTAAGGCCAATATTCTGCATTTCTAAGATCATAGGTGATACCAATGTACCTGGCCCCAGTACCACTCTTGGGTAGCCAAGTTATAGAGGAAAGCATGCCTCCTATAGCAACTACCATAGTTATAGTAAAAGACCACCCGAAATAGGAGTTATTAAAATCTTTGCTAGGGTCTGCAAGAGAATCAAGGAAGTAGCTTCTCTTTCTTTCCACACCCTGGGAGCTTTTGAATGATTTGAGAAAAGATATAAAAGAATGGTTTCTTTTAAAAGATTTTATTTATTGGACAGAGAGAGAGAAAGAGAGAACACAAGCAGGGGGAGCAGGAAAGGCAGAAGCAGCCTCCCCGCTCGGCAGGGAGCCCGATGCAGGACTTGATCTCAGGACCTGGGGATCATGACCTGAGCTGAAGGCAGATGCTTAACCTACTGAGCCACCCAGGCACCCTAAAAGAATGGTTTAAAATGTGTACTTTTATTACTAATAAAGGCTAAATTGGAGGGTATAGCACACTAAACCACTCTATCTACCACTAAACCAGGTAAAATGGGGTGAAGAGTCTCTGCCACTGAGTTTCAGAGGATAACTTCTGCTCCCTGAGAGCAGGATTGTTCTCAAGGAGGAAAAAAAATAGAACTGAGCTGAGAATAACATATATTTCCCCCAAACTTACCAATCCTATTAAGCAAAGTTCTCTTCCATGGAGAAGAGTAAATCTGGGGAGGAGAGAGTGCAGAGAGAAGGGGTAAAAAGCAATTCGCTCTAATAGTTCATCACCAAACCCTTGGTAATATAAGGGAATGAGTAACAAAGATCTAGGACATCTTCTTAGAAATGGTATTTTATATTAGGTGAGTTTAAAGGCTGGTGGGAAGAGAACTTTGCAAGCAGAAAGACATCAGAAACAAAGGCTCATTAATTCCTTATGTGCCTGGACCATATCCAAACCAGCTAATTGTCAAATGGTAATTATAATTCATATCAACTAAGGTTTAGAGAAAATGGGCTGGTCTCTGGATTCCCTCCTTTCCTTAAACTAATGTCATGATAAGATAATTCAGTGTCAATTACCAGAAAGACTGAAACAAGATTAATTTACAAGACAATGAATTTCACACTGACCACATTATATCATCCTGCTAAATTCAATCTAAACCTAAAATAACAATCCAAAATTAAGAGCTAATTTTCAGAAACCACTAGAGGAAGAACAAACGATAGTACTGGAAACTGCTTTGAGTTTTGTTGTTGTTGTGTGTGTGTTTTTAGTGGAGAATGGTGTCCACACACATCTAAGAATTCATAAATGATTCTATTCAAAATGATTGAGAGTACACCTAATTATCTAGAAACTCACCAGGACAGGCTTTGCAACTGAGGAAATTGGATCCACTGTACTGAAGAATACCTGTGTCAAAATGGAGACAGCAAGCCCCAAATGGAGTCACTTATGCTAAACCCACCAAGACTTAATATCTAACCTAACGTGCAGCTTCAGCTTCTCCCAGAAATGTGACCTCTAACCAGCCAACCTGGAATTTCCTGGTCAGCACTAGGAGGTAATCTGTTGATAGACCCCCTCTATTTCCCTTAGGAGGGTGACCTTGCCTAAAACAATGGGTTCTTTGCTAATAATTTCCTTTTATCCATTCCTTCTCTGCCTTTAAAAACCTTTCATTTTCTGCAGCTTCATTTGCTAGATGGGATGCTGCCCGATTCTTGAATCATTGAATAAAGCCAATTTGATCCTTAAGTATACTCGGTTGAATCTTTGTTATTTAACACCTGGTAAACCTTCAGGGTACTTGCAGCTGGACATGAGCAAAAGTGTGCTTTCCCTGTCTGTTCCTATACTGTTGGGTCTTCTGATGCTACCTCAGTAGAGTTTCTGGCTCCATGATCCCATTTAACTCATATTAATGCACTCACTGCAACATTACCACATAGATAGAAAAGGAAGGAATGATAGAATTAGAAATTGGGCTACATTCGAGGCTCAATACATTAATTTCCCAATTAGAGATAAAACTGAATTGACCAGGGAATAGGACTTCCAGAATGGTGAAGTGAGGGGCTCAGTCAATCCTCTCCATCAAAAGCAATCATAAAACTGGATGAAATGAACAAAACCACCCATATTAGGACTCTGGAAATTTGCTGAAGTCAGACATCAAATTGAGAAGCATTTATTCAAGGAAAACCATTGAACCTTAGTAAGAACAGGATGAACCTGTGTCATTTTAGCCTGAGGCTGCTCCCACTTCTTCTCAGCTACTTGAGGCAATAGTACTCGATTTTCATCAGAGCACAGAAAAACCCAGATTTGGGGGGGGGGGAGCATTTTGAAAAACAGTCGCAATTTTGGTGGCAAATAATCAGGGAAGGCCAACATCACCACCAGCCTGAGGTCTCAATACTGGTTCAGATAAGCAACAGGACAGCACAGTGGCAAGAAATGTTTAATAGTGAGAGCCAAGGAACAAGAGTCATAGTGGACCTTGATAAGCTGCTGCCTATCCCTGGGAGTCTGGAAAACCATGTGCGTGGAAGGCACTGTACCCATGCTCAGGAGACAGTGGAGAAAGCCTTAGAGAGCCACTCACGCCTGGGTGAATGTGACACTTTGCAAGTAGAGAAAGGCAACACCGTGACAAACCTGTAAACTGTCAGAATTTTGAATGCTTTCCCTAAGCGACACACATCCATCAGCGAAGTGGAGAAATCTTACTGCCACCATGGGTTTAAACACAACTCCTGACCAGTAATTGGCTGACCACTAAGCTGTGCTGCTATGTTGACCCAGGGGTGACTCCTAGTAGGCCAGACTTAAGCAAAACAAAACAAAACAAACAAAACAAAACAATGTAACAGAGAAATCAATAGCTACACATTGTGGGGAGAACAGACTCCACAGAATTAGTCCTTGCAAGAGACTAAACAAATACACAACAAAATAGTAACATCCACCCTTAGCTGGGGTGGGAGGAGGAGGAACCAGAATTCGGATTTACTACAACATACTATTATAAGAATTCATTTTTTTTAACAAAAAATTATGAGCCACGAAAAGAAAGAGGGACATGTGACCTTTCTTCTCTTAACCAATTTAAAACATAATTCAAGGGGTACCTGGGTGGCTCAGTTGGTTAAGCAGCTGCCTTCAGTTCAGGTCATGATCTCAGGTTTCTGGGATCGAGTCCCACGTCGGGTTCCCTGCTCAGTGGGGAGTCTGCTTCTCCCTCTCCCTCTGCCCCTCCGCTTGTGCTCTCTCTCTCTCTCAAATAAAGAAATAAAATCTTTAAAATAAAATAAAATAAAAAGTCAATTCATCAGGATGATACAACAGTTATAAACATATACACCTAACAACACTGTGCCAAAATATATAAAGGAGAAACTGACAGAATTGAAAGGCAAAATACACGATTCAAAATAATAGTTGGAAGGACACCTGGTTGGCTCAGTCAGTGGAGCATGTCACTCTTAACCTTGGGGCTGCAAGTTTGAGCCCCACGTTGGGTGTAGAGATTAGTTACAAATGAAATCTTAAAAAAAAAAAAAAAGGAAAAAAACCCCACAAAATAACAGTTGGAGATTTCAATATCCCACTTTCAATGATAGATAGGACAAGTAGCTAGCAATTCAGGAAGGAAATAGAAGATTTTAACAGCACTACAATTCAATTTTACCTAACTGGTATTGATAAGGCACTTGAATCAATAAGAGCAGAAAATACATTCTTCTAAAATGCACATAGAACATTCTACAAGAAAGACACTATGTTAGGCCATAAAACACTCTCAATAAATTTAGAGGGATTGAAATCATACTAAGAATGTTCTTTGACCACAAAAGAATTAAATTAGAAATCAAGAACAGAGGGGCGCCTGGGTGGCTCAGTCAGTTAAGCATCCGACTCTTGATTTCAGCTCAGGTCATGATCTCAGGGTTGTGAGATCGAGCCCCGCATTGGGCTCTATACTGGGCATGGAACCTGCTTAAGATTCTTCCTCTCCCCCCCCCAAAAAGATTCTTCCTCTCCTGACTCTTAGCTCTAGGAACCAAACTGAGGGTTGCTGGAGGATAGGTAGGTGGGGGTATAAGGTATAAGGGGTATAAGGGATGATGGGCATTAAGGAGGACACTTGACGTAATGAGCACTGGATGTTATATGCAACTTATGAATCACTAAATTCTACCTCTGAAACTAATAATATACTATATGTTAACTAAATTGAATTTAAATAAAAATTTATAAAAAAGAAAACAACAACAAAAAAGATTTTCCCTCTCCCTCTGCCCCTCCCTCCCCCCTCTCTCCCTCTGTAAAACTAAGAAAGAAATCAATAACAGAGAATTTGATAAATCTGAAATATTCAAAAATTAGAAAACAGTCTTCTAAAGAATGCATAGGCTAAAGAAGAAATCCCAAGGGAAATTAGAAAATATTTGCAATGAAATGAAAATTAAAAAGTACCAAAATTATGGAGAATCCAGAAAACACGATATAAGCACATTTCACCCTAGTCTTCCCCTCTTCTTGCTACAGAATAAAATAAATTAAATGGACAGCAGAAGATTCTGAATGGTGGAGAAAAGGAGACAGTCCTTCTAAGAACCTTAGGATTCAAGGAATACCCCACTGATGAGTTCCCTAGATTTTCTTTCTTTCTTTCTTTCTTCCTTCCTTCCTTTCTTTCTTTCTTTCTTTCTTTCTTTCTTTCTTTCTTTCTTTCTTTCTTTCTTTCTTTCTTTCTTTCTTTTTGCCTTCTGTATATCTCAGACTAAGCCCAGGGGAAGATCTAAACCCAGAAATACCAAAAAGCACAGCCAAAACAAAAAAAGAAAAAGGCTAGGCCTGACCCTATCTGGCCGCGGATTGGTAAAGGCGTAAGTCCTGAATGACAGCATTTTTTTATTGCTCTGCTATAGCCAAACACCATGGGGGAAAAAAAGCCCACCCTCTGCCAGCACCAGGATGATGTGAGTGGAGATCTGACTATCATCCAGCTAGCTCTGCTTCCTGGCTGGAAACATTATGTGAAAAAACAGAGTCTGTTTGACTACCTACCCTACCTCAGCAAGGTGGCTCCACATTTTGGCTGGCAGATACCTGCAGGTGCTGTGCCTGAGAGCTGCTCCTGTCTGCCATTCTGCCCCCGTGATGCGACAACTCTGCCTATGGACATTGTGCATGAAAACTAACACGAGTTAGTTATCTACTAGTTCGAGCAATGAGGTGGCTCCCTATCCTGGCCTATAAGCATCTAGGGAGACTTACTGTGAGAATGGAGACCATTGGCTACCCCACAAAGCAAAAGGATACCTCTTTCCTGGGTGCTGGGCATGTGCAGAGACTGTGCCTAAAAATTGAACTTGTCTACCATAATGGGTCCGGTAATAGCACTTTACTTTTAGCTGACAGAGGTCTAGGGACTCTTTGTATGAGAGCAGAGCCTGACTCATATACCTCAGCAGTGAGGCAGCTCTTCCTTCTTACACTTGAATTTTAACAGATATGATTTGTGAGAGCAGGGCTAGTCTACCATCCAGCCACAGCAGTGATCAAGTGGCTCTGTCTTCTCATTAGCAAATATCTACAGAGGCTGCTTGTATGAAGCCTGGTAATAATAAATAATGAGATACAAATATGAACCAAAGTCTCCTAATACCCCAAATCCAAGAACACCAAGGATACCAGCAAGAATCAGTCATCGTACCAAGAACCAGGAAATCCCAACTGGAATGGAAAACAAGGATGAACAGGTGCAAATACCATAATGACAGAAATATTGGAAATATCTAAAAAGGATTTAAAAAGTAACCATCATAATTAAGCTTCAATAAAAAAAATAAAATAAAAATCATGTCTAGATTTTAAAAAAATAAATAAATACACAATTAGGAATACTTCTGAAGGAAATGAAGAAAGTAGAAAATCTCAGGAAAGAAATAACAGATATCTTTAAAAATGGAAACTTTACAACTGAAAATTGGTCAAAATAAAAAACTCACCAGAAGGGTTCAATAAGAGGGTGGAGATTACAGAGGAAATAATCAGTGTATTTGAATAAAAATTATCCAAGATGAATCACAGAGAAAATAGGTTGGAAAAAACATAAATAGACACTCAGAAACCCATGTAACAATAATAAATGATCTAACATCTATGTCTTTGGAGACTCATGAGGGTAAGAGAAAGACATTTTTAAAAAATATTGGCTGAGGGGCGCCTGGGTGGCTCAGTCGTTAAGTGTCTGCCTTCGGCTCAGGGCATGATCCCAGAGTCCTGGGATCGAGCCCCACATCAGGCTCCTCCGCTGGGAGCCTGCTTCTTCCTCTCCCACTCCCCCTGCCTGTGTTCCCTCTCTCGCTGGTGGTCTCTCTCTCCGTCAAATAAATAAATAAAATCTTTAAAAAAAAATATTGGCTGAAAATTCTCCAAATTGATGAAAGACACAAACGCAGATATTCAATAAGTTAAGTGAATCCCAAACAGGATAAATCCAAAGAAATCCATGTCCAGCTACATCATTACAGACTTCTGAAAACTAAGAATTTTGAAAGCAGCCAGAGAGAAATCATGTATCACCAACAATGATAGTAGGTAGACGGAAGCCAGACAGAAGAGACACAATATCTTTCAAATGCTGAAATAAAAGAACAGTCAACCCAGATATATTTTTATTAAGGTAAAACTCACTATTTTCACCATTTGAAAGTATACGATTCAGTGGCTTTTACTACCATTACAATGAGGTGCGCCATCTCCACGATTCCAATTCCAGAACATTTTCATCGACCCAAGTGAAACACTGTACCCATTAAGCAGTCATACCTCATTTTTTCTTCTCCCCAGCCCCTGGCAACCACAAACATGCTTTCTGCCTCTATGGATTTGTGTATTCCGGACGTTTGATATAAATGTAATCATACAATGTGTGGCCTTTTTGTTTTTTTAAAGATTTTATTTATTTATTCGACAGAGATAGAGACAGCCAGTGAGACAGGGAACACAAGCAGGGGAGTGGGAGAGGAAGAAGCAGGTTCCCAGCGGAGGAGCCTGATGTGGGGCTCGATCCCATAACGCTGGGATCACGTCCTGAGCCGAAGGCAGACGATTAACCGCTGTGCCACCCAGGCGCCCCAATGTGTGGCCTTTTGTGTCTGGCTTCTTTCACTTAGCATAGTGATTTCAAGATTCATCCACGTCGTAGCATGTAGATACTTCACTTATTTTTTTTTTTATTGTGGCAAAATTCACTCTTTTTTAAGGTTGAATAATATTCCGTTTGTGGCTATACCACATTTGTTTATCCACTCATCAATTAATGGACACTTGAGTTGTGTCCACGTTTGTAGCTATTGTGAATGGTGTTGCTATGAACATTCATTTCCGTGATTTTGTTTGAACACTTGTTTTCAATTCTCTTGGCATCACTTCACATTTCCATCAGCGAGGTACAATTGTTTCCATTTCTTCACATCTATGCCACAACTTATTTGATAAAAAAAAATATATATATATATATAGCCATACTGGTAGGTATGAAGCGGTATCTCACTGGGGCTTCTACATTCTGGATTATAATAGATGGTCTAAATTTTTAAGAAAAAAAAGGTTGTGTACCCGGTGAAGTTGTGTTTGTGCATCTACATGTTTGTGTTTGAACATATATGTATGTTTCACCATGTGTTTTATATGTGTGTACCTATACGTGTCTCTGTGTGTATGTGCATGGCATGTGTGTGTTCATGTATGTAGATGAATGTGCGTGAAAGTGCATGGAGGTGAGTATGTACCTGTGTGTGTGGATATGTACCTGTGTGTGCTGCTGTGATTGTGTTCTGTGCATGTGTCTGTGTGGCCTGTAGCTTCCATGAAGCTATCAGTCTTAACTGGGAGTTCTACAGTGACTTGGAGAATTGTTGCAAGATCGACTAAATAACGTAATACTTTTGGGGTGCTTCGTGGCTCGGTCACAATCTCAGGGTCGTGAGATCAAGCCCTGCCTTGGCTCTGAGCTGGGCAGGGAGCCTACTTGGGATTTGCTCTCTCCCTCTCCCTCTCCCTCTGCCACTCCCCGCCCCTCCCCTCCACCCCTTGCCCGCACACTCTCTCTCTCAAAAAAAAAAATAACAATACTTTTTTAAAAATTCTGTACTATGTGAAAATTCAACAGATTTTAAATGTTATTATCTTTTCAGCTACATGTGTGTTGGCACAAACCATAAAATTTTCTCCAAGTGGCCCCTTTATTTATGAATTGAACTATGGGGTTTGCGTGAGCCATTATCTTTTAAATAATGTAATTCCCAAAGTTCTACAGATTAGCCTGATAAAAATACAGGAGATGTTATGGAGGAATCTATGGAGATTTCTCTAACGATTATGATTCATGCCTTAATCCTTATATTTAGGACTACCTGAGAAGAAGAATGTTTCTGAAATGATTCATTTGTTTCTGGATCGAGTTGACTGGTAAGAAAAAAAAAATGCAGCACTATTAAGATTTTTTTCTTTAAAGCAAAAACCTAGGTTTCCAAGGCCACTCTAGCTTGGGTATCTAATAATGATAAACCTTATTTCTGTGATGCACAAAGCATTTATAGGCAATGCATCTATTACCCTTTGTATATTTTAATTTACATTTAGTAAGATAATCTCCTTTTTAGTGTACAATTAATATACGAGGTTTGCCAAAATGCAGAGAGTTATGTGACTACCATTACAATCAGGATACAAGACAGCTTCCGTACCACTAAATATTAGCTCATCCTATCTTTTTATAGGTATGCGTCCCACTCTTGTAACCCCTGGTAACCACTTACCTGTTCTCCCTCTATACAGTTTTGCCTTTTCCAGAATGTCAGAGATGAAATCACACCCTGTGTAACCTTTTGAATCTGGCTTCCTTCACTTAGAAAATGTATTTGAAATACACCCTTGTTGTTGCATGTATCTCTAGTTTGCTCAATTTCATTGCTGCATAGGATTTCATTTTACGGATGTACCAGTGTCGGTGTATCCATTTGTCTATTGAAGGACATTTGGGTAGTTTCTAGTTTGGTGCTATTGTGAATAAAGCTGCTGTAAACACCCATGTACAGCTTTTGTGTGGGAGCATAAGTTTTCATTTCCCTAAATAGTAAATATTTAGGAGTAGAATTACAAGGTCATATGGTAAATATATATTTTTAAATAATAGATTTTAGTTTTTAGAGCACTTTAGGTTTACAGAAAAATTGAGCAGAAAGTACAGAGAGTTCCCATATATCCTCATTCTTCTCCCCTTATCAGAGTTTGCCCTAATATTAACATCTTGTAATGTAACATTTGTTACAATTGGAGAACCAATGTTGAGACACTATGATTAATAAAGTTCGTAGTTTGCATGTGGGTCCACTCTCTCTGTTATACAGTTCTATGGGTTTAAAAAAGTGCGTCGTTATGTATCCACCATTATAGTATCATATATAATAGTTATACTGCTCTGAATTTGCCCTGTATTCCACCTTCTCAATCCTCCCCCAACCTTGACCCCCGTCAAAAACTTATTTTTTACTCTCTCTCTCTAGTTTTACTTTTCCAGGGTGTCCTAAAGTTGGGATTATACAGTATGTAGCCTTTGCAGACTAGCTTCTTTTATTTACCAACATGCGTGTAAGGTTATTCGTGTCTTTAGTTGCCAGGTAGATCTTTTCTTTTTATCACTGAGTAATATTCCATTATAGTGACGTACTTCCGTTTGTTTATGCACGCACTTATTGAAGGACATCTTTGTTACCTCCAAGTCTGGCAATTATGAATAAAGCTATAAACATTTATACGCAGGTTTTTGTGGAAACATAGGTTTCAACTCATTTGGATCAATAACCAGGAGCACAACTGTTGGATCATACGGTAAGACTATGTTTATCTTTTTAAGAGACTCTCGAACTGTTTTCCAAAGACGCTGCACCGTTTTGCACGCATGATAGTTACACTGCCCTAAATAGTCCCCGTGTTCCACCTACTCCTCTCTCCGGCAACCCCCAGCAACCTCTGATCTCTTTACTGTCTCCAAAGTTTGGTCTTTTCCAGAATGTCATAGAGTTGGACTCATACAGTATATAGTCTTGGCTTCCTTCACGTAGTAATATGCTTTTAAAATTCCTCAATATCTTTAGTGGCTGGAGAGCTCGTTTCCTTTCAGCACGAAGATTCCATCGTCCGGATGGACTACAGTTTATTTATCCCTTCATCTATTAAAGGGCATCGTGGTTGCTTCCAAGTTTTGGCAATTATGAAGAAAGCTGCTAGAAACATGTGTGTGCAGGTTTTTGTGTGTACCTAAGTTTTCAGCTCATTCTGGTAAATATTAGGAACATGATTGCTGGGTCGTCTGGTAAGAGTACGTTTAGTCTTATAAGAAACCACCAAACAGTCTTCCCAAGGGGCTGTACAATTTTGTATTTCCACCAGCAATGAATAAGAATTCCTGTTGCTCTGCGTCCTTGCTAGTATTTGGTATTAACAGTGTTCTGGCTTTTGGCCATTTTAATAATAGGTATGGGGGGGTGGGTAATCCCATTGTTTGAATTTGCATTTCCCTAATGATACTGAGCATCTTCTTGCTTGTATATCTTCTTTGGTGAGGTGTATGTTCAGACCTTCGTTCATTTTTAAACCAGATTGTTTCCTTATTGCAGAGTTTTCAGAATCCTTTGTACATTTTGGTTACGGGTCCCTAATTTAATAGATACGTGCTTTGCAAAGATTTTCTCCCATTCTGTGGCTTCTCTTTTCATTCCCTCAGTTATGTCTCTTGCAGAGCAGAAGCTTTTAATTTCAAATGAAATCCAATTTAGCAATTTTTTCTTTTGTGAATCATGCTTTTGTTATTGAATCTAACAATTCATTGCTAAATCCAAGGTCTTTTAGATTTGCTCCTATGTTATCTTCCAGAAATTTTAAGGTTTTGAATTTGCATATAGGTCAGTTACCCATTTTGACTTAATTTTTGTGACAGGTGCAAGGGAAAATGTCTAGATTTATTTTTTTGCGTGCCAGTGTCCAGTCGATTCAGCACCATTTTTGAAAAGACTATCTTTTCTCCATTGAATTTCCTTGGCTCCTTTGT
This sequence comes from Ursus arctos, assembly GCF_023065955.2. NCBI lineage: Eukaryota > Metazoa > Chordata > Mammalia > Carnivora > Ursidae > Ursus > Ursus arctos. The sequence continues at coordinate 38,641,987 of NC_079873.1, read as the reverse complement.
TAAAGATAAGCAGACTAGATCTATATAGGTCTATTCACGGGCTTTCTTTTCTTTTTCTCGATCTATTTGTCTATTCTTTTACTGATACCATGCTGTCTGGATTACCATGACTTCATGGTAAGTTTTCTCTCCCCAGTTTTATTGAGATATAATTGACATACAATTTTAAAGTGTATAATGTATTGGGGTGCCTGGGTGGCTCAGTTAAGTGTCTGACTCTTGATCTCAGCTCAGGTCTTGATCTCAGGGTTATGACCTCAAACCCTGCATTGGGCTCCATGCTGGGCAAGGAGACTACTTTAAAAAATAAAGTGTATAATGTATTGATTTGATATATTTATGTATTCTGAAATTATTACTACCATAGCATTAACTAATGCCTATGTCATGTCACATAATTATCATTTCTGTTTTGTGATGAGAACGTTTAGTACCTAGTCTGATAACTTTCAAGTATATAATATGGTATCATTAGCTATAATCACCATACTGTACATTAGCTCCCCAGAACTTATTCATTTTATAACTGCAAGTTTGTACTCTTTGACCAGCATCTCTCCATTTCCCCAATTTCTCAGCCCCTGGTAATGACCAGTCTACCATTTCCATGAGTTCAACTCTTTTACAGTCAACATATAAGTGATATCATACAGTATTTGTCTTTCTCTTAGTAGAATGCCCTCCGGGTTCATCCGTGCTGTTGCAAGCCCGAGATTTCCTTCTTTCTCATGGCTGAGTAATATTTCATTGATCATGGTGAATGATCCTTTCAATTATTGAATTTGGTTTGCTGGTTTGGTTTGGTTTTGGGGAGGCTGTTTGCATCTAAGTTCATCAGAGATATTGGCCTGTAGTTTTCTTTTTTTTGTAGTGTCTTTGGTTTTGGTATCAGGTCCATTTTCATTTAAAGAGATTATTGATAGGTAGGTATTTATTGCTATTTTATCGGTGGTTTTCTGGTTGTTTTTGTAGTTCTTCTCTGTTCCTTTTCTTGCTGCCTTCCTTTGTGGTTTGGTGGCTTTCTTGAGTGTTATGCTTGGATTCTTTTCTCTTTATTTTTCATATATCTCCTGGGCTCATACGCAACACCCTATGTGTATTACAGTCTATATTGATAGTTACTTAAATTCAAACACATTCCAAAAGGGCTCCATTTTTACTCCCCCTTCCACCTTTTATGTATATGATGCCATATGTAACATCTTTTATTTCATGTATCCCTAGACTACATTTGTAGCTTCTTTTAAAAATTATTGTGTGTGTGTGTGTTTTTAAGATTTTATTTATTTATTCGACAGAGAGAGAGACAGCCAGCGAGAGAGGGAACACAAGCAGGGGGAGTGGGAGAGGAAGAAGCAGGCTCCCAGCGGAGGAGCCCGATGTGGGGCTCGATCCCATCACGCCGGGATCACGCCCTGAGCTGACGGCAGACGCTTAACCGCTGTGCCACCCAGGCGCCCCAGACATTTGTAGCTTTAATTGATCTTACAGCTTTTGTGTTTTAACCTCCTTACTGGCTTTATAAGTGATTAATCTGCTCTCTTTACTATGTTTGCTTTTACATGTGTAATTTTTTTCCTTTGATAATATTGTTACTTCTAGGTATGGCCTTTTCTCTCCACTTCAGAAATTCCCTTTAACCTTCCTTGTAAGTTTGGTTTGACGGTGATAAACTTCTTGACCTTTTGTTTGTCTGGGAAACTCTCTAGCTCTCCTTCGATTCTGAATGACAGCCCTGCCAGGTAGAGTATTCTTGGTTGTAGGTTTTGTGTTTTTTTTTTTTTTTTTTACTATCAGCACTTTTATTATATTATGCCACTCCCTTCTGGCCTGCACTTTCTGCTGAAAAATCAGCTGATAGCCTTATGGGGTTTTCCTCTTTATGTAACTGTTTTTTTTTTCTTGCTGCTTTTATGATTCTTTCTTTATCATTGATTTTTGCCATTTTAATTATTATGTCTTTCAGTGTGGACCTCCTTGGGTTGAGTTTATTGGGAGCTGTCTGTGTTTCCTGTACTTGGATGTCTGTTTCCTCCCCTGGTTAGGGAAGTTTCAGCTATTATTTCTTCAAGCAAATGTTCTTCCCCCTTCTCTCTCTCTTCTCCTTTTGGGACCTCTATAAAGTGAATGTTATTATGCTTGATGATGTTGCTGAGTTCCCATAACCTATTCTCATTTTTTATTATTCTTTTTTTTCTTTACTGTTTAGCTTGCTGCTTTCCATTACCCTACCTTCTAGACCACTGATGAGTTCTGCTGCATCCTCCAATCTGTTATCGATTCCCTCTGGTGTATTTCTCATTTCAGTTATTGTATCCTTCAGCTCTACCAGTTCTTTTTATTTTTTCATACTTTCTATCTTTCTGTTGAATTTCACATTGAGTTCATCCACTCTTAAGTCTGATGAGTATTTTTAGGACCATTACATTGAACTCTTTATCAAACATATTGCTTATCTCTGTTTTATTTAGTTCTTTTACTGTGAATTTTATCTTATTCTTTCATTTGGAATGTATGCCTCTGTCTTCTCATTTCATCTAACTCTGTGTTTATTTCTATGTATTCGGTAGGTCAGCTGTGTCTTCTGGTCTTGAAGGAGTGGCCTTTTGTAGTAGAGGTCTTGTGGTGCCCTACAGTACGACATTTCCCGGTCACCAGAACCAGGCACTCCAGGGGTGTCCCATGTGTGGGCTTCATGCCCCCTCCTGTTGTGGCTGAGTCACAGTTACCGTCAGCCCAGCCAGCTGCAATGTCCCACTTTGCTTGCTGTAGGCATGCTGGACAGGGTTTGCTCCCAGCCCTCTTGAGAGGCCTGGCTCTGGCCACCAGCAGCTCACTGGTGGGCAGGGCGGGCAGTCAGCCTGGCTCTCTGCAATTAGCCTCTCTGCCACAGCTGTGGGTACATCAAGGGGCAAGGATTGCTCCCTGTGCAGCCAGCTACGAGGTCCAGCTGCAAACACTGTGGGTGCACCAGGGTGTGTGGCTATCTGCCCCTCTTCCCAGTGCAGGAGTCACTTTGGAGTGGTGCCATTTCTACTCTGGGCTGCCCGTTGGGTGTGGTGGGGCAGGAGCTGCGTTGGAGGAATGCCTGCCAAGGCAGGCAAGCTGGGTGGGGTGGGTCCACAGGGGAATGCCAGGGCTATGCATACAGTGATGGCAAGATAGAGAGTGCTAGCCCTGGCTCCCTCAAGCTCTGGCTATCTAGACTAGGGGAGGGAGAGAAAAATGGTGCCCACCAGTACTTCTGTTCCCAGAGAAATCTCCTGCGCATCTCTGCCTCTCCAGTACGTGTTCTAAGACGAGTCAATAAATCTTCTTGTGCATCCAAAGGGGTTTTCAAACTGCTGCTTCTGTGCTGTGTTCTGGGTCCAGTTATTTAGTATGCTGGCTTTCTAAGGGCAGGGACTTGGTTTCCCATCCTTCTAGCTCTTCCAATGTTAAGCCCACTGATTTTTAAAGCTCCTGCAGTTAAGACCCACTAATTTTTAAAGCTTCTGGAATTAAGCCCCACTGGCTTTCAAAGAAAGACATTATGGGGACTCATCTTCCCAGTGTGGGTCACCAGTGCTACAGGTGCCAAAAGTGGGCTCCAATCCTCGAGCTTCCCTGTGCTTGTGATGTCCTTCCTGTTTGTGATTAGTTGCACTGGGGGTTTCTTTCCCAGCAGTGTCTCTACCACTCCTAACTTTTTCGATACGATCTTTATTCTATGACTCGCTGCGAAAGATCCGTGCTGCCAGTCTTCGGGTTGTTTTCGAGTTCGTTATACAGACGTGGTTGTTACCTCTGTGTGTCAGTGGCATGAGGTGAGCTCAGGATCTTCCTGCCCTGCTGTCTTCCTATGTGCTTCTTGTTTTGTTTTCTAGCTCTCTGACGAACTTCTCATTTTGTTCTTGTATTGTTATGGTTTTCCTAGTATTGTTCATTGTTTATCTCTATTCTCTTGTGCTTCTCTTGAGTGTCTTTAGAACAATAATTTTGAATTCTTTGTCAGGCAATTTTTGGATCTCCATTTCTTTGGAACCAGTTACTGAAGTTTTCATGTATTCTTTTTTTACATTTGTATTTAAATTCCAGTTAGTTAACATGCTGTGTAATATTAGTTTCAGGTGTACAACATAGGGATTCAACACTTCCATCAAACACCCGGTGCTCATCACAACAAGTGCCCCCTTTAACTCCCCAGCACGTATACAACCCATCCCTTCCCACCTCCCTTTGGTAACCATCAGTTTGTTCTCTATAGCTAAGAGTCTGTTTCTTGTTTTCTCTCTCTTTCTCTTTTTTTCTCTTTGCTTGTTTATTTCTTAAATTCCACATGAGTGAAATCATATGGTATTTATCTTTCTCTGACTTTTTTCACTTGCATTATACTCTCTAGCTCCATCCATATCATTGCAAATGGTAAGGTTTCGTTCTTCTTCTTTTTTTTCTTTAAATATTTTATTATTTATTTGACAGAGAGAGACAGTGACAGAGGGAATACAAGCAAGGGGAGTGTGAGAGGGAGAAGCAGGCTTCCCGCCAAGCAGGGAGCCCGATGCGGGGCTCAATCCCAGGACCCTGGGATCATGCCCTGAGCCGAAGGCAGACGCTTAATGGCTGAGCCACCCAGGCACCCCAGGTTTCGTTCTTCTTAATGGCTGAAGAATATTCCGGCAGTGGCTGGTTGCAGACACACACATAGTGGTGGGGGTCAGGACAGGCAGCAAAGTCAAGGTCAACTATGGGCTCGTGGGCAGCTAAGAGGGCTCTTTCTGTTGGTATGCTTTCCTGGGGCTGGCTACACGCTGTCCCTGGGCATGTGCACCATGGTGGATGCTGGTGATGGGGTTCAGGCCGGGAGCATGAAGGTGTACAGCTGAAGGTGCTAGCTATAGGGAGCTGCGGTGTGCAGGCCAGTGACAGACGAAAGGGCCTGATCCCCCTGTGGGGGCCCTGAATGTTGGTGTCGTCTCCTGTGGCCGCTCATTCTCTCTGCGGGCATACACACTGTGGTGGAGGCAATGACGGCATTAGGATGGCCGTGTGCGTGTGCACAGCTGCAGTTGCTAGCTCCAATTGTGCCCACAGCTTTGGGGGTCACCTGGGGAATCTAGGCTGGCATCTTGCACTCATGCAGTCACCAGTCACAGAGACCTGAGCTGGCTGCCAGTGTGTATCTCAGGTCCCACTGGGGATAGGAAGGGACTCCGGCAGCTGGTGTCTTACACTCATGAAGCCACAGAGGCCTGGGATGGCTGCTGATGAGGCTCCTGTGTTCCAGCAGGGGCCAGAGGGAGGGAGTCAGACAGCGGGTGCCCACCAACACCAATACCTGTGGGCTGAAAGCTGGTGAAATCTACAGGGGGCCTGCAGCCGCAGTGCTGGCTGTTGGTTCCTTCTTCAGTGGTGAAATCTGCCGAGTGTCTCTGCAGAGCAGGTCTTCGTGAACAGCCATCACCCCCGCTGCCTGTCAGCTAGTCATAGCCCTGTTTTTCTTTTTTTTTTTTTTAAAGATTTTATTTATTCATTCGACAGAGATAGAGACAGCCAGCGAGAGAGGGAACACAAGCAGGGGGAGTGGGAGAGGAAGAAGCAGGCTCATAGTGGAGGAGCCTGATGTGGGGCTCGATCCCAGAACGCTGAGATCACGCCCTGAGCCGAAGGCAGACGCTTAACCGCTGTGCCACCCAGGCGCCCCCATAGCCCTGTTTTTCTTTCTTGTTCTTAGCTGTCTCTGTACCTTTCAGCTTTGCTGGTCTGGCTGGGATGAAACTGAAGCGGACCTTTGTGCAATGCTCCAAAAAGGTGGGGAAACTGGTCACTCACCCTGTTCTTCCCTTCCTGGTGAAGGAAACTCTAGCTGGGGAGGTTCCGCTTGGCATTCAGCAATGCTACCTTGGGGGATGGAATGATGCAGGCAAAATGAGGCTGCTTTCCTTCTCTTCTTGTGAGATTATTTGAGGGTTTTTTTTTTTTTTCCACTATGTCGCTAAAATTTCTCAAGTGAACTCTAGAGATCTCTCAGAGCTGTTTTTGTTCATGGAGAGCTGTTTCATTGTTAATCTTTGTTGGGAGGTTGGAGAGGCTAGGGTCATCCACAACACCGTTTGGATCCCCTATCCTAAGTATGGTTGAGTGATGTCAGTTCTCTGACTTAGTTCTCTTTCTTCAATATTATGTTGGCTGTTCTGAGTCATTTGCTTTTTCATAGGAACTTTGGAACCAGTCTGTCGATATTCACGAAGTAACTTGCTGGGATTGCACTGACATTAAGTAGGGAAGAACTGACATCTTAACAATATTGATGTATTGTTATGTAATGTAAATGGTGTTGTGTTTTTAATTTCAAATTCTAATTGCTCATTGCTGGCATATAGGAAAGCAGCTGAAATTGTATGTTAACGTTTTATCTTAAAACCATGCTATATTTGCTTATTGTTCCAGAAGTTTTTTGGTTGATTATTTGGGATTTTGTACATTGACGATCAGGTCATCTGTGAACAAAGACAATTTTACTTCTTCAATCCCAATCTGTATACCTTTTATTTCATTTTCTTGTCTTGCTCTATTAGCTAGGATTTCCAGCACCATGTTGAATAAGAGCGGTGAAAGCGGACATCCTTGTCTTGGTCTTGATTTGGGGAGGAAAGCTTAGTTTCTCATTATTAAGTGTTAGAGGGAGTTTTCCTCTATTTCTGGTTTTCTGAGAGTTTTTATCATGAATGGATGTTGGATGTTGTCAAATAATATTTCTGCATTTATTGATATGATAATATGATTATTTTCTTTCGACTACTCATATTATGGATTATGTGAATAAATTTTTAAATGTTGAACCAGCTTTGTATACCTGGAAGAAATACCAGTTAGTTGCGTTGTCTATTCTCTTTATGCCTTTCTAGATTCAACTTGCTAGTATTTTGTTGGGAATTCTTACACCTATGTTCATGAGAGATACTTGTCTCTAGTTTTCCTTTATTATAATGTTTTTGTCTGGTTTTGGTGTCAGGGTAAGCGTGGTCTCATAGAATGAATTGGGAAGTCTTCCTCCTGCTTCTGTTATCTGGAAGTAATTGTAGAGAATTCATATCATTTCCTTCTTACATGTTTGGTACAATTCACTAGTGAAACCATTTGGGTCTGGTGCTTTCTCTTTGGACAATTACTAATTCTTGATTCAGTTTTTTAAATCAATAACAGCCTACTCAGATGATTGATTTTTCTTTCATTTATTTAAAAATATCATAATTTCTCTCGGGATTTCTTTGGCTTATTTATTATTTAGAAGTTTGTGGTTTAATTTCCAAATATTTTTGAATTTTCTAGCTACACTTTTGTTATTGATATATATGTTAATTCCATTGAGGTCTGAGAGCATATTAGCTATGTCTATCCTTTTAAATTTGTTAAAATGTATTTTATGGCCCAGAATGTGGTCTATCTTGGTGAATATTCCATGTGAGCTTGAGAAGAATGTGAATTCCCTTGTTCTTGGATGAAGTATTCTATAAATGTCAATTAGATGCCGTTGGTTGATGATGCTGTTCCGTTCAACTCTCTCATTACTGATTTTCTGCTTGCTGGATCTGTCAATTACTGATTGAGGGATGTTGACATCTTCAAGTATAATATTGCATTCGTATATTTCCCCTTGCAGTCCTATCAGTTTGGCCTCACATCTTTTGCTGCTCTGTTGTTAGGTGCATACACAGTAAGGATTGTTACGTCTTCTTGGCGAATTAATCTTTCTATCATTATGTAATGCTTCTCTTTATCTCTGACAATTTTCCTTTCTCTGAATTATGCTTTGTCTGAAATTAATATAGCTACTCTAGCTTTCTTTTGATTAACAGCTTTGTTCATCCCTCTCCCCCTGCTTCCTTTTTTTGGATTAAACAACAGAAATGTATTGTCTCACAACCCTGCCCTTTTTAGCTATTTCTGTCTTTACATTTTAGTAGGTTTCCTATCGACAATGTATAGTTGGGTCTTCCCTTTTTAGCCACTCACGCAGTGTCTCTCTTTTAACTGGTATATTTTGATCGTTCACATTTAAAATGATTATTTATATGGTTGGATTGATATCTGCCGTATTTGTGTTTGTTTCCTACTCAGTGCTCTTGCTCTTTGTTTTTTTTTCCTTCCCCTCTTTTCTTGACTTCTCCAGTATTAATTGAATAGTGTATATGATTGTTTTCTCTGTTAGAGTATATTTTCATTTTAACCTTGAATTTAACACCACAGATTATAAAAAAGAAGCCGAGTGTAACTTTTTCTTTTTTTTAATAATAATTTTTTATTGTGTTATGTTAGTCACCATACAGTACATCCCTAGTTTTTGATGTAGTGTTCCATGATTCATTACTTGCGTTGAGTGTAACTTTTTCTGAATGCTCACAGCATGCTAGGTACCATGGAGAAGATCACAAGTGCACTAGTAGATAATTCAAGGACACTTTCTTTGAGGAGACAAGACTAGCAAATGAATCCATGTTTAACTGTTTTTCCTAGGTGGAAAACACATTTCACCCTTCACTCCCAAGCTTGACTTCCAGGCCTATTTGCCTCTTATTCCACTTTTACTTCTTCCAGTGAAAGTATTACCAGTTGTATTCTGGATAAGGAGAACTTAGTCTTAACCAATATCCAGCTTGAGGTGGTAAAAATATATCAAAGCAGAGACCTCAGATGATAAAAATTAGGTGGTGAATGTTCAGAGAAAAAGGCGATAGATCGTATTCTAGTCAGTCAATACATCTCTCATCTGGTGAATGCATAGAGAATTTTCAATCATGTTCTTCTAGGGTATCCCTAAAACAAGGGTCAAAAAGGTAAAGAGGATTCCCCAAGAATATCCTGTGGCAGCAATCAGGCATAATACAGAGATTGTAGATGATCTTTACAGATGGGTTATCTCTTAAGGTGAAGATGCTTTAAAATGGTCACAGTGTCCCTATTTGGAGTCAGATGTTGCCTTAATCAGTATGGGAAACAAATCCAATAACATGTTGAAATTTGACTCCAAAATCTTGCTAGAAAACCTGCAGGCTTTGACCACTGCAGAGACAGGATTAGGTCTTAGCAAAGAAGAGAGGTCTATATATTCATTCACACATGGTATATGAAGAAAAGTCACAGAGTCACTAACAAAGGTTTAAGAGAAGGCTCCTAGGACACCTTCATTTTCAATACAGGAGTTGCAAAAGGAGATTCTTACAGGACCGAAGGAGTGGTCATCTTTTCCAGCGGGCATAGGCAAAGGAAATCTTTTCTCAGATATGAAGGGAAAAGGAATCCAGAAAACAGTCTTTTTTCTTTCCCTTATTATTTCTGATACTAAAAGTCTAAAAGTTCTGAAACTGGAAAGAGAGCCTCAAGTTCCATATAATTATATCATTAAATGTCCCCAGCATCTGTGATTGCATGGTAACTGCTAGAAAGTCGATGGCATCCCAAACCTTTTTATAGATTATTTTTCTCATTATTTTCAGCTCAAACACTACAAATATCACAAAAAACCTGCAATTACAGTAGTGCCATAAAAATATGAAGTTGACAAAGTCTTCTGTTAGAACAGATGGGCCTCTCGAGTTCCAACCAATGCAGATTAAAAGCTATTATAAAGTATAAAATCAGGCCATTGTGCATTTTAGTCATACTTTAAACAAAAAGCTCTGCTTTATGCGATTATGATGATCTGTAGGGCCTGTAGTTCTTTATTGCATGGAAATTAAACTTTAGTTTGTTGATGTTTCAGTAGTGATGTGGTTTTGTACAGAAATGAAGAAGTGCATGTAATGCTCAGATAGAAGATATCTTTTCATAGGTTTCCAGGGCATATGCTATGGTGGATAGTTATTTTTTTTGGCAACCCTAAATCTGAATCCCCTTTCCAAGTTCAGAAAATCAACAAATTATGAGCTTTGTTTAAAGGCAGAGCTATCTCTCTTTATAGGAGTTAAAAGTGCCAGATGCTTTTTTAGGTTCCCTTAAAGCTTTGATACAGGCATGTGATCTGGGCTCAGACAATCATATGCAGCCACAGTGGGTGTTAAATCCAGGATAAATGATGCAAAGAGTCAGAATCAGGTAGGCTTCCAATTAAAATTCCTCAGTGACCCTTTGCTTTGCAAATCCTTTCTGATCTCAACACATAGTAATAATGCACAAGATATAAAAAGTAAAAACTTTTTTTAAAAATATAGTCGAGAGCAAATACAAGAGACATACATCCATAAACCAGAAATAGACTGAGCTACAGGCTTACTGAACTCATAGCGCAAGAACAGGTAATGATAGCCAGAAATTTAGCTCCTGCATGGCCAATTGACCGGAGTGATCCAGATAATTCAGGGAAACGGACATGGGTTTGCAATGTGAAGCCAGAAAACACGGTGTGGACCCCAACTCATTGCCTTAAAAGGAGCCTAAAGAAATTACCCTAAATGTTACCTGAGGCTGGAGCTAGAATAAAGCTGTAGGCCTACAAAAGTAAAAGGACAGATACATAGCCTTGGAACCTGGGTTTGAACCAAGCCACCTGCTTGACCGATCTCTCAGGTTCCCCAAGATCACTGTGAGAGAAGACTGAAAATGTCATTATTAGACCCAGTTTGGGACTGGGAGCCCAGGAGGACATAAAGAAGCAGCTACAAAACTGTTAAAGAGAAGAGTGCAGAGATGAATCAGAGAAAGGGGAAAAATGAGGTTACAAATCAAAATTCCAAAATGCAAAAAACCCCACAACAACCAATTAATGCTATGAAAAACAATTAACAAAACAAACAGTTGAAACAAAAAGATAACTCCACAAGAAATTATTTTTATATGATGGTCTGACAAAGATTGGAAAACAAGTGTTGAAAATGCTCAAAGACATAAATGAAAGTATAACTTTGACTAAAAGAACTAAGGAAAATACATAGATTTTTTAAAAAGAACTGGCATATTTGAAAACAAATCCATTAGAATCTTGGGAATTAGACCTCTAATCAGAGAATTAAAAACAGAATTATCTAAAGATAGACCAAAAAAAAAAAAAACCCACATCAGTGAATTATTACAAAATCCAGAGGAATAAGAAAAAGAAGATAAAAGATATAGAAAATAGGTTGAGATGCTCCCACATTTGTAAAGTACGATTTTCAGAGGAAAAGAATGGAAAGAATGGTGAGATGTGATAATTTGAAGATATGATTATTGGTAATTTTTTAATTAAGGAAAGCTTGACTGTGGAGAATAAAAAGCACTCAGAACCTAATATCATAAATTTAAACAAATAGACATCTAGACATTTCATAGTACAGATGCAGAATTTCAAAGATGAAAAGATCATAGTAAAAAGACAGACTTACTAAAGACAGACTACAAGTTAATAACAATTCCATTGAGAGCAGAGAAGTCTTGTCAAGCACTTTGTCATGAAGTGCTGACAAAGAAAAAGAAGTACTATCTTTACAGGGGAAAAAATAACTCTCAATTTATCATTTTTAATCCAGCTAAACTTATCATTTAAGCTTGGGATGGGGGAGAGCGATGAAGAAATATAAGGCATAAAAATATTGAGAGACTTCATATACATAAACAAACACCAGTTAGAAGATCTAATGGGAGATAAGAATTTCTTGGTAATAGCAAAAAATAAAATAAAATACTTGGACATAAACTTAAGAGATACTAAAAAATATAACAGCAAAATTCTATAACACTCTTAAAGTGCAAAAATAGACATGAATAAATGGAAACACGTACCATATTCTTCTATTGAAAGAATTAACATAAAAACATTTCAGATGTCCTTAAATTTACTTATAAACTTAACACAATCCCAACTGTCTTAGTTTGTTCAGGTTCTGGTATTTTGCTGTAACAAAATACCAGAGATTAGGTGGTTTATGAAGAACAGAAATTTATTTCTTATAGTTCTAGAGGATGGAAAGTTCAAGAAAAAGGCACTGGCAAATTAGGTGTCCAGAGAGGGCCCATTTCCTAGATGGCCATCTTTTCCCCATGTCCTCACATGGTGGAAGGGGCAAAGGATCTTTCTGATGTCTTTTTTTATTAGGGCATTCATCCTATTCATGAGGGCTCTACCTTTGACCAAATCGTCTCCCAAAGGCCCCGCCTCCTAATATTATCACTTTGGGGGGTAAGATTTCAACATATGAATTTAGAGGTAACATAGACCTTCAGTCCATCGCACCAACCAACAGGAAAGAAAAATACCAACAATTATTGTTTTAGAGCTTGACAAGTTGATTATAAAGTTCGTTTAGAATCACAAAGTGGTAAAAATAGCTGGGAAAACCTGACAAAGAAAAGTAATGGTGAAGGGTCTAGCATGACCAAACATTAAAGCACTATACACTTTAAAATCAAAACACTTGGATGTTGGCACATAAATGGACAGATATAGCAATGGAAAGGAATAGAAAATCTAGAAAACACTATTGTATCTAGAATTTAAGTTTAGAATAAGAGTGGTGTCTTAAATCAGTGGGGGAAAGATGAATACTTACTTAGCTAGTATGGGCTAAGTGGATGGCCTTATTGAAAAAGATAAAATGGGATCCACCCTTCACACCATACACTAGGATAAATTCTAAATGTATCATCAGGGGCGCCTGGGTGGCACAGCGGTTAAGCGTCTGCCTTCGGCTCAGGGCGTGATCCCGGCGTTATGGGATCGAGCCCCACATCGGGCTCCTCTGCTATGAGCCTGCTTCTTCCTCTCCCACTCCCCCTGCTTGTGTTCCCTCTCTCGCTGGCTGTCTCTATCTCTGTCGAATAAATAAATAAAATCTTAAAAAAAAAATGTATCATCAGAGGTTTAAAAAAGAAAATAATACCAGAGGAGAACATGGGTAAACTTCTCTATAACCTCAGAGTGGGGGAAACTTTCCTGTTTTAAAAACCAGAAGTAATAAGGGAAGAGCCTGATATATTGGATTACATTGAAAAAAATAAAAACAACAAAATACCATGGGTAAAGTAAAAAAAAGTAATACAAACTAGGAAAAATATGGAACTTCCAAAAGTAAAGAAGAAAAAGACTATTATTCCCAGAGACAACTGCGATAGAGATATGAATAGACAATTCACAGAAAAGAAATGCAAGTGGACCTTAACACTAAGACAGTTAAGATGAAGGAAATGCAAAGTGTGCAGAAAGAACATTTCATACTTAACCAGAGTGGCTGACGCAACATTGCTGGTGGTAGTAGAAAATGGAAGATCCCTCTGGAGGAAAATTTGGCATTATCCTGTAAAATTTCATATGCATTTACCCTGTGACCCAGTAATCTCAATGCTAAGTACTCATTTCAACGATACATTGCCAAAAATGTGAAAATATATATATATATACAAGGTTATCCACAGAAACATTATATATAACGATAGGAAAAGCAGGAAATGGTCCCAAATGTCTATCAATAGGGAACTGGTTAAAGACGTGTGGATCTGAAAAGAGAAGTCCTACTCAGGAGAAAAAAACGAGTGAGAAATATCTCTGTATAACACTATGAAGTAATCATAGCTATGTGGTTTAGAGAAAAAAAAGCAAGAAGGGGAAAACAGTGCAGATGGCATCTTTTTTAATCTAGGAAAAGGGAAGTAATTATAAATGTGTGTATAATTATATTCATATGTACATTTAAAATGAAATGATAATTCATAATGTATAAAGGGGTGCTTGGGTGGCTCAATTGATTGTCAGGTCATGATCCCGGAGTCCTGGGATCCAGCCCCGAGTCAGGCTCCTCGCTCAGCCAGGAGCCTGCTTCTCCCTCTCCCTCTGCACCTCCTCTACTTGTGCTCTCTCTCTCACTCTCTCTCTCGGTCAAATACGTAAATAAAATCTTTTTTTAAAAAATGGTTATTTATGGGAAGGGTAGGGTAAAACCCATAACCCTGATTTTGACTTGGAAGTATCATTATGAACTCAAGATGTGTTCTCTTTTACAAAAGAATATATTTCTTAGTTTTATCTACTAAAAAGTTCTAGAGACAAAAATCAACAAATCAGAAGTAATAAGCAGCCACCAGAACCCAGACTGTGGTCTCTAATTTCCCATTAATAGAAACAGAGCTCCTGGACAGGAAATATGTGAGATGAGCTTGAACATAATGGGATATCATAAAAGCAAGAAACTGTCAAAGAATATTAGGGTTGTATTTTTAGGACACAGGAACCAATGTGATTAGATTCCCATTGATCAAAGATGGGCATATCTTGGGGCGCCTGGGTAGCGCAGTCGTTAAGCGTCTGCCTTCGGCTCAGGGCGTGATCCTGGCGTTCTGGGATCAAGCCCCGCATCGGGCTCCTCCGCTGGGAGCCTGCTTCTTCCTCTCCCACTCCCCCTGCTTGTGTTCCCTCTCTCGCTGGCTGTCTCTCTCTCTGTCAAATAAATAAATAAAATCTTTAAAAAAAAAAAAAGATGGCCTGTCTGAATATCATGCAGGATAAAAACACGCAACGGCCTTAAATCCATACGTTTATAAGGACTTTTAAAGAAATGCTCTTTGGTCATCCTCAGAGGATACTAAAGAGCCTATGTACTATTTTGAATTGAGAAATAAAGAGGGGGAATCAAACATTAATTATGCCCCTCTTATATGAACTGTACCTCAGGGTAAGCAATTACTTGAGAAGTACAAGTTTATCTTTGTAAGTGTTTCAATTAATCAGTGAAGAAGGAAGAGCAATACTAAAACATCACCATTTTATAACCCCCATTTATTTAATGGATGTATGTACTGATCATGAGGGGTTGATAATGACATAAAAAGAGACAACTAGACATTATATGCTTCTAATGGGTATATACTGCACCACCTATGATAAGACATGTGAGCAAATTTAATTAACTATTAATTAAAATAATTACAACTACCTTTTGTATTTAAAATAAATATAAGATTATGGGGCACCTGGGTGGCTCAGTTGTTGGGCGTCTGCCTTCGGCTCGGGGCATGATCCCGGGGTCCTGGGATCGAGCCCCACATCTGGCTCCTCCCCTGGGAGCCTGCTTCTTCCTCTCCCACTCCCCCTGCCTGTGTTCCCTCTCTCGTTGGCTGTCTCTATCTCTGTCGAATAAATAAATTCAAATAAATAAATAAATAAATACATAAATATAAGATGAAAACACTAAACAAGATCAAGATTTCCCTAAATGGGGGCGCCTGGGCGGCTCAGTCGTTAAGTGTCTGCCTTCGGCTCAGGGCGTGATCCCAGCATTCTGGGATCGAGCCCCACATCAGGCTCCTCTGCTGGGAGCCTGCTTCTCCCTCTCCCACTCCCCCTGCCTGTGTTCCTTCTGTCACTGGCTGTCTCTCTCTCTCTGTCAAATAAATAAAATCTTTAAAAAAAAAAAAAAAAGATTTCCCTAAATGTGTTTGTTGCTGGTAAGAGCAGGCCAAGGACCTTGTCATGGTTGGGATAAGGATACAGATATTGAATAACTTTAATTTTTGTTATAAAACTTACAGAAGAATAAGTATTTTAAACTTTGAAGATAACAAGTTAATAAATAAAAAATATGATATACAGCTTCCAAATCAGCAAATGGAAAATTTTATGTATCAAATGGAAGACGTGAAAAAAGTAACAAAAAATACTTGGATAATAGAAAATAGAAAATAAGTCAAAATACATTAGTAACTAAATGAAACAGATTATACTCTTATTAAAATAGTGGAGTATTTAAAAATTAAGTAAATTAAGGCATAAATAAAAGAACATCTCACAAAATGTTGGAAAACAAAGGGATGGAAAAATATAGACCATGCAAATACTCACCATAGAAAGATGCTAAACCTGTGTTAATATGTCAAATTAGACTTTGAAGCAAAAAGCACTAACTGGAATAAAGAGAGGGAATTTGCAATAAGATAATGCAAATCCTACCAGAAAGATATAGTAGTCCTCAACTTGTGGTCACTGACAATACTGCCTCAAGACAAGCAATCCATAATCGCAATGGGAAGTTTAAGAACATCTCTATTGTAAACTGATAGAGCAAGCAGACAAAAATTATCAAGGATATAGAATCTTTGAACAACAAAATGAGCAACGAATAAATATAAAATGTATATTTTTTCCAAATGTACATGGAATGTTTGCAAGAATTAATCACTTACTAGAACTTGAAGTCTAAAAAAGTATAAAAGATCTATTGCTATGGGGCGTCTGGGTGGCTCAGTTGGTTGAACATCTGACTCTTGATTTCAGCTTGGGTCATGATCTCAGGGTCATGAGATCAAGCCCCATGTTGGGTTCCGCGCTGGGCATGGAACCTGCTTAAGATTCTCTCTCTCCCTTGACCCACCCCCCCAATGCACGTGCATGTGTGCACTCGCTCACTCTCTAAAAAAAAAAAAAAAAAGAGAGCAAGAGAAAAGGAAAGAAAGATCTGTTGTTATATTGACCATGTGCTTCTCTGATCAAATAAATTGAATTAGAAATCAAGCACCAAAGAAAACTGGTTAAAAATACAACAGTGTTTGCAAACTTAAAAACGCTCTCAGAACTAACTCATGATTAACAAGAAAACTGCAAAAGAAATCACAAAATAGAGATTTAAAACTGAATGACAAAGAAAGTACTACATTTCAAAATTTCTACTATGCAGCTAAAACAGCATTTAGAAGGAAATTTAGTCTAAAATGTATTTGTTTAAAAATGAAAAGATGGAAAACAAAGAAGTTATTTGAAAACAAAGGAGTTAAGTAAGTGTTCTCTTTCAGAAATTAGAAAAAAATGACAGACTTTCAGTTAATACGGAAGAGACAGATTTTATGGGACTAGAAAATCTTAAAAACAGACAAACAAAAAGCTTCCTGGAAACAAGAACAAGAAGGTATTTTTAAAAAAAGGCATACTCAGGAAATAACAATAAAAACAAAGAAATAAAAACATGGGAAAACCTCAATAAAATGGTTACAGTACAAAGTTGAGAAAAATCTCCTATAAAACAGTGAAAAGGCAAATTAAGAAAATACGAGGTAAAAGATAAGAGAATTGGAGAACCTGTTGAGAAGACCTAACATTTAAATAAGAATTCATGAGAAAGACAAACAATCCCAACCTAGGATTTAACAAGCAGCGAAACCATCAAGTAAGCATAAGAATAGAATAAAGACTTTTTTTTTCCGATGTGCAAGATAGCAACCATTTTGAGGGAGTAAACCCAGAAAGAGGAAGACACGGGATTCAGGCAAGGAGGGAGGGAGACACAAGGAAGAGGGAAGGAAATTCCTGATATGGCTGGTGGAGTGAAATCTCAAAGGACAGCTGCAGTACAGGGAGAGAACAACCAGCAGTTTCCAGAAGAGAGTTCTTCAAGAAGATGAAATTGATAGATCTTAATATATATGAATATACTATGAAGCTATTCACATATGGAGCAGAATTTGCAAGTGAAGCACTTGTAAGGAAGAGAAAACAAAATGACACTAACATTAGGAAAACAAAAAAAATTATGCAAGGAAGAATATTCCAAGATACGTGGCATTTGTATAGTTCCAATAATGGTTTATGATCACAGTTAAATTCTTATGATGTAACCAAAGGAAACACATAACTGCTCTGCAAGGATAGGGCACAGGGAGTGGAGATATGTACGGGGGAGGTAGAGGAATGGCGAAAGATAGCTAAGCACAGATATCAATATTCCATATTAGGAAATTAATGGAAAACATTTAAACGTCATAAGCAAGGAATAGCAATATAAGAATGTCTCTAACACATGCCAATCATAAGAATTACTGAAAGAGGGGCGCCTGGGTGGCGCAGTCGTTAGGCATCTGCCTTCGGCTCAGGGCGTGATCCCGGCGTTCCGGGATCGAGCCCCACATCAGGCTCCTCCGCTATGAGCCTGCTTCTTCCTCTCCCACTCCCCCTGCTGTGTTCCCTCTCTCGCTGGCTGTCTCTCTGTCACATAAATAAATAAAATCTTTAAAAAAAAAATAGAATTACTGAAAGAGTTGAAAACGGTTGCTTCTGGGGAACAGAAATGGGAGAGATGTGACAGAGAAAGTGTTATTTGTTATGAAACAATCTATTTGCACCAGTATACGACTTTTCCAAATATATGTATAGATAACCTTTATAAAAATTTAAAAACATGAATGGACTAACACTGTAAAATAAGTTGGAATAAAGGGGACAAGAGCAGTAAAAGTGAAGTGGAAAACAAATTTCTGGCAATAAATGAAAAAGGGAAAAGGCACAGATAGCGTTAGGGGCAATAAGGTGGAATGACATTACAAACAGAATTTTCTAACATTAAAAGATAATACAAGGGAAAATATAGAGAAATTTATTTCAAAGCTTAGGTGAAATAAATAATTCCTAGGAAAATATAAATTATAAAAATTCACTCAAGAAGGAGAAGATACAAATTAAGCAATACAAATTTTAAAAAATCGAACTAGCAATCAGCTGTCTTATTCAAAAGACATCATGCCTAGTTAATTTTATAGGTAAATTTTATCCACTCTCAAGGAACATATTCTCCCCATCCTATACAAACTTTTAGAGAACATAAGAAAGAATGCTACTGGACTCATTTTATGGGGCTAATAAAACCTTGATACCAAAATTACATAAGGATAGTGCAAAAAAATTAAACTTATACACCATTCTCACAAACATAGATATTAAAGTTCTAAGAACTTATTAACTAAGTTATTAACTCAGCGACAGTGCCTATTAAAAATATATTATACTAAAGTATCAGTTTTCTATTGGCATATAACAAATAACCACAAAACTTATTGGTTTTAAACAACACCCATTCATTATCTCACAGTTTCCGTAGGTCAGAAGTTCAGACACAGCTTAAATGAATCTTCTGCTTAGGGCCTCACAAGGCTGCAATCAAGTTGTCAGCCTGGGCTGGGGTCTCATTTAAGTCCTGGGGTCCTCGTCCAAGCTCACATGCTTGTTGGCAGAATTCATTTCCTTGCAGCTGTCGAACTTATAATGGCTTGTTTCTTCAAGGCCAGCTGGGGAATCTCTAACCACTAGACCCTCTTTTAAAAAGATGGCCTAATTAGGTCAAGTTCATCCAGGATAACCTACCTCTCTTTTGATTAACTTAAAGTCGACTGACTAGGGACTTTAATTGCACCCGAAAAATCCCTTCACTTTGCCACGTTCTATTGATTAGAAGCAAGTTCAGGTTTTATACAAGCCCCAGGGAGGGGATTATACAAAGGCATTGATACCAGAGGGTGAGAGCCACAGAGTTCATCTTAGAATTTTGCCTACCATGACCCAGTAGAGTTTATCCCAGGAAGCCAAAGATCATTGCACATAGAAAAAAACTCTACCAATATAATAAATATGCTGTATTAATAGATGAAAAAATATATGATTATATAGAGAAATAGTAAAAACGCATTCAGTAAAATTTAACACTCATTCAGGAAAAAAATCCCCTGGCAAATTCAGAGAAGAAGGTAACTTCTCTAACCTATAAAAGCATCTATCAAAATTTATTTTTTTTTAAGATTTTATTTATTTATTTAACACAGAGAGAGACAGCCAGTGAGAGAGGGAACACAAGCAGGGAGAGTGGGAGAGGAAGAAGCAGGCTCATAGCGGAGGAGCCTGATGTGGGGCTCGATCCCACAACGCCGGGATCACGCCCTGAGCCGAAGGCAGATGCTTAACGACTGCGCCACCCAGGCGCCCCGAGGAAGAAGCAGGCTTCCCAGTGGAGCAGGGAGGCCGATGTGGGGCTCGATCCCAGGACCCTGGCATCACGCCCTGGGCCGAAGGCAGATGCTTAACGACTGAGCCACCCAGGCGCCCCTTCAAAATGTATTGAAAATGTTTCTAGTCCAGCATGTGAGGAAGCTTCACAGTCAGCACCCTAACAAGTAAAAAGTTGAACAAAAAGAAAAATCAACAGCTCTCATTAGATCCACGAGAGAATTGGTGCCATAGAGCAAAGCACTGTCCACATAATTGGAGAGACACGCAGAGGAATACAGAGAATCACAACGTCTAGGAGCAGAAAGCCACCAGCGGAAACCTCTGAAGGAACCAGGTCTGGGGTAGGGAAGACTGAACTGTGATTGATGAATTGCTGGAGGCTAGTGTATGCAGGTCTGAGAGTTGAAAGCCCCACAGAGACCCGGTTACCAAGGGAGTCACTCTCATTTGTGAGTTGTACCCCCTGGAGCTCTACCAGGCTCTCACGGTGAATATTGGAGAGGATTCCCTCACGCTTGCAGGAGGCGGAGCGGCCAAGAAACCATTCCCAAATACTTCAGAGCATTCTGTTCCTAACAAGGTCTGCCCTCAGGAGAAGGTACTTAACCAGAGATGAACCCAGCCCACTCTAGCCATTCTGTCCCACCAAAAGGGGGGGGGGGCTCTAAGAAGCCCATATGAAGTTCACAGTCCAGGGGCATAAGGCTCAAAAAAAAAAAAAAAGGACTGAAAGCTAATCCTAGAACTACATGCAATACGTTGCTCCTCCCCCCACACCTCACTAACACACCCCTGCAGGGCTGTTTGCAGTCTATTCCTTTTACCCAGTACATCATGTTTGGCTACCGAGAAAAAATTCCAAGACATACTAAAAGGCAAATAACACCGTTGGAAGAGGCAGAGCAAAGCATCAGAACCAGAGTCAGATAGGACAAGGATGTTGGAATTATCAGACCAGTAATTTAAACAGTTGTGATTCATATGCTAAGGGTTCTAATGGATAAAGCAGACAGCCTACAAGAACAGGCGGACAACATAAGCAGAGAGGTGGAAATTCAAAGAATGAATCAAAAGAAATACGATAGCTTAAAAAAAAGTGACGAATGCCTTTGATGGGCTTCTTGGTAGGCTGGATAAGGCTAAGGAAAGAATCTGTGAGCTTGAGAATATCTCAATAGAAACTTCCCCAACTGAACAGCAAAGAGAAAAAGGTGGGAAAATACCAGAACAGAGTCGCTAAGGATTGCAGGACAGCTACAAAGGCTGTAACATGCCTGTAATGGGAACGCCAGAAGGAGAAGAAAAGGAGAAAAGGAAAAATAGTCAAAGCACTAATGACTGAGAATTTCCCCAAAGTAGTGTTAGACACCAAACCCCAAATCCAGGAGGCTCTGAGAACACTAAGGAGGATAAATGCCTTCCTTACGTATGATTATATGTAAGCAAAAGAAATGATATAAGGGGCAAGAGGGAGGAATTATGGTTATATTTTTACTGTAAAGTACTTACACTACCGGTGAACTGGTCTAGTGTTGTTTCACAGCGGACTTGGATTCGTTCTAAATGTGTATTGCAAACTCTAGGGCAAACACTAAAAAAAAAAAAGAGGCATAACTGATATGCTAAGGAAGGAGAGAAAATGCAATCCTATGAAATGCTCAATTAAAGCCACAAAAAGAACAGAAAAAGAGTGGAAGGCAAGAATAGGAACAAAGAACAAGGGCAACAAATACAAAACAGTAACAAATATAGTAGATATGAATCCAACTGTATAAGTAATCCCTTTAAATGTCAATGGTCTGGGGCGCCGGGGTGGCTCAGTCGGTGAAGCATCTGCCTTCGGCTCAGGTCATGATCCCAGGGTCCTGGGATCGAGCCCCACATCAGGATCCCTATTCAGCGGAAGCCGACTTCCTCCCTCCCCCACTCCCCCTGCTTGTGTTCCCTCTCTCGCTGCCTCTCTCTGACAAATAGATAAACAAAATCTTTAAAAAAAAAAAAAGAACTTAATTCTTAAAAAAAAGGTCAATGGTCTAAATGTACCAATGAAAAGGCAGATCGTCAGAGTGAGGCAAAAAACGCGATCCAACTCTATGCCTACAAGGAACCCACTGTATTTTTTATTAAGTTATATTTGACATACACTGTGCAAGTTTAAGGTGTACAACATTGACTTGAGACATTTATCATACGTTTATTAATATATTTATATTGCAATATGATTGCCACAGTAACATTAGCTAACACCTTTATCGGGTCACACAACACCTCTGTCACATCACATAATTACCATTTCTTCTAGTGTTGATGACACTTAAAATCTAGTCTCTTAGCAAGTTTGATGTTTACAATAGTTTTGTTTATAATCACTGTGCTATGTCGATAAGCACTGTACTGTCATCTCCAGGACTTATTTACCTCCTAGTAGCAAGTGTGTACCCTAAAATAATATCTCTCCCATTCCCACAGCCCCAGCCCCTGGTAATCACCATTTTATTCTGGGCTTTTATGATTTTGATTTTTTTAGAGTCCACATATCAGAGATATCATATAGTATTCGTCTTCCCCTGTTTGACTTATCTCATTTAGTAGAATGTCCTCAAGTTCCATCCATGTTGTTGCAAATGGCAGAATTTCCTTTTCTCTCATGTCTGAATAGTATGCCATTGTACAGTTAACCGTTGAACAACACAAAGGTTAGGGGCACTGACCCCCCCACATAGTCAAAAATCCACATATAACGTTTGACTTCCCCAAACTTAACTACTAATAGCCTACTGTTCACTGGAAGCCTTACCAATAATATATCCAATTGATTAACACTTATTTTGTATATTATTTGTATATATGCTGTATTTTTATAATAAAGTGAGGTACAGAAAAAATATTAAGAAAATTATAAGGAAGAGAAATACATTTACAGCACTGTACTGTATTTAGTGAAAAAAAAAATCCATGTATAAGTGGACCCTTCAGCCAAGCTTGTGTTATTCAAGTGCCAACTGTGTGTGTGTGTGATATTTTCTTTATCCGTTCCTTCTTGATAGACAGGTTGTTTCTAAATCTTGGCTATTGTGAATAATGCTACAATAAACATGGGAGCGTGTATGTCTCTTCAGTAATCTGTTTCATTTCCTTTGGTTATATACCCAGAACTGGTATTGCTGAAACATATGGTAGTTCTATTTGTAATTTTTGGAGACACCTCCATGCCACTCTCCACAATGGCTGAACAAGTTTACAATCCCAACTGTGCACAAGGGTTCTCTTCTCTCCATACCTTCACTAATACTCATTATCTCTTGTCTTCTTGATAATTGCCATTCGGATAAATGTGAGGTGGTATCTCATCACAGTTTTGATTTGCGTTTCCCTGATGATGAGTGATGTTGAGCAACTTTTCATGTACTTGTTAGCCATTTTGATGTCTATATAGTTTCTCTGCTCATTTTTAATCAGATTATTTGTTTTTTGTTATTGAGTTGTATCAG